>NW_028095541.1:14787004-15987004 GCF_014824575.4 Sturnira hondurensis | reverse complement strand
CCTGCCTAAGTTCTGGGCACCTGTTGCTTTGCATCACTGGCGTGAAGGTTTGGCTCCCTGTTTATCTGAGACTCATATCTAGAACTTTCAAATTTTGGATCTCTTTTCCTACACATAATAATAGCAAATAAGCTCTCAGTGGAAACTTGTTTTTAAAAATATTTTGGAGTAGCTTTAAAGCCTTTAGAGCTAGAAGGCTCTTTGCATACCTAGTGCTAGTCCAGCAGCCTCCTTTTGTTGATTAAAAGGGTGAGGCTGAGAGAGGCTGAAGTGTTTGTTCTAGGTCCAGGGTTAAAGGCAGGACTCCTGAGACCCAGCCACATGCTTTTTCTGGAGGGTGCAGTGGACAAGGACATTTTTTTCTGCCTGTCCCTATATTACTGTTTAAGAACTGTTCCCTGTGACAGAACCTGAAGTGCTTCTGCATGCTCATTACCTTCTCTTCCTATTCTGGTTTTTAAAGGAGTAACACCCTTTTCTTAGTTAACTGGAATATTCCAACCTGACACCCTAGTCATTGAGAATGGATGGAGAGGCCCTATTCATGTCCTGCCTTCCAGACATTGCCATTGCCTGCCTCCGTGCCAAGTAGAAATCAGCTTGTCCCAGGCCAGGGCAGAGATAGGGTGTCTGGGTCAAGGCTTTCAAAATGACCTTTTCATTGTGTGATTTAGATGAAGTCCACTTCAAGTAAAGTGTGTCTAAGCCTTTACGTTCCTTCAATTATTACCTATGATAATATTCTTTTTTTGGAAATTTAATTTATTTATTTTTAGAGAGGGGAAGGGAGGGAGAAAAAGGAGGAAAGAAACATCAATGTGTGGTTGCTTCTCGAACACGCCCTACTGGGGCCCTGGCCTGCATTCTACGCATCTGCCCTAGACGATGAATCAAACCGGTGACCCTTTGGTTCTCAGGGTGGTACTCAATCCACTGAGCCACACCAGCCAGGGCCCTATAATAATATTCTTATGCTTGCTTGGTTTATGCTAATAGGGGGAAATTGAACTTACAAGTAGTTCACATGTTAATTATTATAATAGCTACTTTTGGTCTTAGAGATGAAACAAATATTTCAGAAACCACCTTCAGGTATAAAAATATAAAAATTAGCCTTTTAAAAAAGTCTAAACTTTTTAGATGTTTAGACAATATAAAAATCCTGTTACCTGTATGATGGAATTAAAAATAAATAAATAATCAGAGTCACTGAAGTTCTTTTCTCCAATTACAGGTGACAGTAAAGGGTAACCCAGTTGCTTACAAACTCATCTGACCAAGTTTCTCATTTTGAATAACATCAAGGAAAGAGTCAGAAATAGCGCAGTTTTTACTGCAATATCTTCATTTCGAAAGGGCAGTTTTTCATATTTCTTAATTGTTGACTTTTTTCTTCTTGACACATGCACATACACAAAATCCGCCAAGTTATATTCATACATCAACAGCTGCCACAACCCTCTCAGTATTCTGTAAATGAGATTTCTAGTGTGAAATCATTAATTGTGAACCATATTCATATACATATTTTTTGCCTTTCAGAACAAGGAAAGAGCAATTTGCATGTAACGTCTTTAGAAGATGCAGAATGTCGCAGAACCAAGGAACGCCTTTCTAATGGGAGCAGTCGAGTTTCAGTTTCCAAGGCTTCCCGAAATATCCCAAGGAGACACACCCTAGGTGGGCCCCGAAGTTCCAAAGAAATACTGGGAATGCAAACATCCGAGATGGACAGGAAGAGAGAAGCTTTCCTGGAACATCTAAAGCAGAAATACCCTCATCACGCCACAGCAATCATGGGCCACCAGGAGAGGCTGAGAGACCAGGTACGAATGTTGCTGCCATTCCACACCGCAGAGCTCATTCCCTAATGAATATGAGGGAAAACAAAGTGGTCTTCAGTTTAAAAGGGAAAAAACAGTTGAGTGGACTGTGCCCACCACTGAGTTGTTCCAGATCTCCAGAGAGTGGGCAGTTCCCCTAAAAGAGGGTCACCATGGTCAACCACAAGTACATCTGAAGTGGAGGCAATGAAGGGATATTACTTGACTGAGTAAAGCATAGTACCAATGACTGTACACCCTATTAGTGCTCAGTGCTTAACACAATAGATGGATGAATATATAAATACATTTTTAGGATAAAACAGAACAGAGAGGGATAAACTTGTGATAAACTTTTTTTCCTTAAGAAGCTGATGTTAGGGTTTTGTTTCTGCTCAGTTTTTTTTCTTTTTAATCATAGATATTTTCCTTTTACATGCTTTCTTTCCACTGTCTTCAGCAACCTGTTTCTCAGGTTATCTTGACAGCCAGAGAGTATCACCCAGCTGTGGCTTGGGATGTTTCTATTTCTTGGCTGTGCAATTACTTTTTAGCTGACAGGAGACCGGAGGCCTCCCCTGTCCACCTCACAGGCATGTTATCAGATTGACCTTTCAAGATGGGGAACATAGCAAAGGAATCAGAGCACTTAGTGATTTGGGTGGTCGAGGAGGGAGGGCAGGCTCTTATGATTTGGACATTCCAGGTAGAGAAGCCAAGCGCAGTGTTTTAAGTCGCTATCTTGCCAGTTAGTTACAAAAGTGATGTCTAACTAACACAGCTTTTGAACATACATGCAAGTGGAGACCAGCATCAGCCTGAATAATTGAAACCTATGCTTTATCCTTCATATCATTTTTCCCTTAATTTAACCTTCTATGAAATCTTTATCAGAGGGCCCAAAACTGTGACATGTGCTTTATGGAGTGTGTTTGCTGTTTGTTCACATTGCCCAAAACAATATAGGCCTAGAGTAGAATAAAGAAACAGAATCCTGCTTGATGTAGAGATGTAGAAATTAATTCTGTGGGAATTAAGGAAAGGAAGGCTAGCTTGTCATTTCCGGCATACTGGTACACCTTAGAGCTATTGTGGGCTGGGTTCCAGGCTACTGCAATTAATTGAGCCATAATCTTTTTGCTGGTAGAAGGTCTTGTCTTCAGTTTGTAAATGACACATCTGTGAAGTGCAGTAAAGTGAAGGACAGTAAAATGAGGTATGCCTGTATATAGAAAACATGCCTATTTGCTATTTTTAATTGCATTTATTTTTTTATTTTTCCCAGTTGTATGGACATATATTGACATATAACACAAATACTCCTGTTTTATATTGATAATAGAGTCATGATCCATTTGGTAATGGAATTAGTACCTCTCCCTGTGTCATTTTTCTGTGAGATACCCTATTTTATACAGAGAACTTCAGATTGAGGAAACTCAAACTCAGAGCAGTTGCAATTATATGAGTGAGGAAGGAAATTGTCTTTTAAAAGTTAACATATATTTTAATTTGCCTGTTAAATACAGGAATTAGTCTGTCAAAAATGATGTATTTTTCATGTCAAAAATACTTCATTTATTATCATTACCATTGTTATTTGTGATGTCATGAATATTGCTACTACTATGGTGATTGTGGTTTCTCTGAGGACAATTACATGGGAGCCCTGGCTGGTGCAGCTTAGTGGGTTGAGTGCCAGCCTGAGAACCCAGGGGTTGCCAGTTCGATTCCTGGTTAGAGCACGTGCCTGGGTTTGCTCGCCAGGTACTCAGCAGCAGGTGTGAGAGAGGCAACCACACGTTGATGTTTCTTTCCCTCTCTTTCTCCCTCCCTTCACCTCTCTCTAAAAATAAATAAATAAAATCTTTAAAAAAAAAACAAAAACAATTACACAGGAAGCCTAAATGTAAATGGAAGGTTGTAAAGGGTGCATGGCATCATATGACAGGGAATAATGAATGTAGGTTGGAGGTCTTGAGCTCTGATCTCGTCACATGCATTTCTGTCCTAGGTGTAGTCCAGCCAGGGCTGGTCAGTTGTTACTTTGTTGGTAATTTGGAATGAATTTTTGTGGTTTCCAAGATGCCCATCCAAAAGGGGAGAGATTTTGATGCATGGGTCTGTGTATACATTTGTTACTCCACTGCTTTGCTGCAAATTAACCCTAATCAGCATTGTAAGATAAACTCAGGCGATGGTGTGTGATGTTCCTATGAACAGTACTTTATCTAATGCCTTTTTCTTTCCCTTTCTCCTACCACTCATTTCCTCTTTCCTCTTCTCAGTGACACCCTTTGTTTCTCCCTGACCTTCTGACAATGGATTTTTCCAGGCTTCCTTTGCAGGAAGATACATGACCAGACTTAGGAAGGAACTGAAATAGCACAAGCCTCATGCATTTCTCCAGATTCAAAATACCAGGTACTCTTCTGGTGGCTGCTTTCCTCCCACAGAGGTGGCTTCAGTGAGAAGAGTGACACTGAGGAAAGGAAGTTCAAGTATAAGGCCTGGAAAATGCTGTGTATAGCACCTTGCACAAAATATTTTTTAAAAAAATTTTACTGACCCTGGCTGGTGTAGCTCAGTGGATTGAGCGCGGGCCTGCAAACCAGACGATCGCGGTTCGATCCCTAGTCAGAGCACATGCCTGGGTTGCAGTACGGTTCCTTGCAGGCTAACTACCAGCAGGGGATGCACAAAAGGCAACCATACATTGATGTTTCTCTCCCTCTCTCCTTCCCCTCTAAAGATAAATAAATAAAATCTTAAAAAAAAAAGCTAATGTATAAAAAAAAAAATTTACTGAATTTGGGCCCTGGCTGGTGTAGCTCATTGGATTGAGCGTGGGCTTGCGAACCAGAGGATTGCGGTTCGATTCCCAGTCGGGGCGCATGCCTGGGTTGCAGGCCAGTTCCCAGCAGAGGATGGGAGGCAACCATACATTGGTGTTTTTCTCCTCCTTTCCTTCTCTAAATATAAATGAATAAAATCTGAAAAAAAAATTTTACTGAATTTATTGGGGTGACACTGGTTAAAAAAATCATGTAGGTTTTAAGTGTACAATTCTGTAATACATCATCTCTATATAGTATTGTGTGTTCACCACCCAAAGTCAAGTCTCCTTCCATCAGCATTTATCTCCCCTTCAACCTACCCCATCCTCCTTTTCCTCCCATAATCACTGTGCTGTTGTCCTTATCCATGAGTTGTTTTTTGTTTGTTATTTGTTGCTTAATCCTTTCCCCTTTTTCATCTATTACACAAAATATTTTGATACTAAGGGAATCTAGGTTCTGATTCCCTGGTATTACCCATAAGGAAAATTAGAGCACATCTTATATTTCAAAATTTGAATTTAAGCACTGGAAGATTTGGGGTTGAAAACTTATATTTGAACTTTTGAAATTCAGTCAGTCAAGAATTTTCTAAGGTCTAAATTATTGAAAAGCAAATAGGTTTCCTTAACTTCCTTCCTGTGTCTTCAAAAAATGCAGATGACCATTATTGCATTATTGTACCATTATTGTACCCATAGTGCTTATCTGCATAACAGTAGCTGCTGTCATTCCCGACTCCCGCAGCA
The DNA here is from genome assembly GCF_014824575.4 of Sturnira hondurensis. NCBI lineage: Eukaryota > Metazoa > Chordata > Mammalia > Chiroptera > Phyllostomidae > Sturnira > Sturnira hondurensis. Next base: position 15,981,595 of record NW_028095541.1, on the reverse strand, counting down.
ATGCTGCGGGAGCAGTCAAACTGACGAGAATCCCCTGGCTGCTCTGTCTTTGGCTCTGGAGTCAGGCAGGACTGCTTTGGAATCCAGCCTCCATTCATGTGCTAATTGTGCTAACGACTTAATCTTCTCTAAGTTCCCTCATTTGTCAAAAGACACTAAGAAGTGTACGGTAGAGTCCTGAGAAAGAAAGTGATGGATCCTCTCACTGCTGAAGTGGCAGCTCTTAGCATGACAGTATTCTGGTGTGTAGTCAGTCTCTGGTGTAACAGTCTTGGAGGCTCTATTTTCAAATTAGTACTTAAAGTCATTTTATTTTTTCATTAACAGAAATTCAAGTTACCCAAAGATTATTTTTCCCACCGACAGAACAAAATCTATTCCACTTTTGAAATTTATTTGTATTTTTCGTTCATGAAAAGCTAAAAAAATTGGACTCCTTTGACTTATTCATTCTACATGTATTTATTTGGCACCTACAATGATAAAGGCGTTTCAAGGGACACAGTGAGGCATGACTCCTGCCTTCAAATCAGTAAAAGAGATAAGACATTCTTATGCCCAGACTAGTCTTTCAAGACCCAACCTAAATGTCACACCTTGCATACTGTTTATAACATCTTGGAGTGCTGTGCTGTTGTGTATAGTCATGCCTTTATTGTAAATTCATATATGACTTCTATCTAGAATGTGCTTTTAGAGGACAAAAACCTTGTCTTAATCACTTTTATAGATGCAGCATTTAAAGGGACACAAGACCTAAACTGGGCATAATAGTTTTTGTTGCATGAATGCATGAGTCAATACTTTGAATACAATTAGAATGTGATAGATGCCTTTTGAGTGGTACAGATAGAGAGGGGTAAGGAGTCCAAGAATTGTAATTGGTTGCAGTTTGGGAAGTCAGAAGAGATTGAGGATAAGATGCTGGGAAAGGCTAAGTAATTTTCCTCAAGTCAAGAAGCCAGCATTTGAACCAAGGCCAGAATTTCTAGTCTGTGGTCTTTCCATTTGTTGTTGACCTTGGTGTTTGCTCCCCCTGCCTTTAATTTTTCTGAAGTTTTGGTCACAGATTATGTAGATCACAGTGGGTCAAGTAATAGCAACATTTCATGGTTATTACTTTAAAAAGATAAATCTTATTCAATGGCAGATTCCCTGAGGTAACCACAGAAAAGATTCCTGCATATATTTTACACTGAAAGTTACTTTTCTGAAATAGCTCTAAGTTCAGAAAGGTCTTGTACTTCAGTATCCTCTCACGGGCATGGTCACTGTGTAGCTACAGAGTTTGGAAATGCTCTTTCTTCGTGTCTTCACTAATAAAGAAATAGGTGTCTCGCTGTCCTCTAACCTACACCAATAATTTTATCACTCCTAGACTCAGAAACCCTTCTGAAAATAATTTTTCTGTCTTTATTTCCAGTTACCCAGAAAATTTCTGTTTAACTTACTTAGGTCTATAGTACCTGGTTTGTAGTTATAATGAGTTTGTGTGTATTTCTGCATCTAATGTGGTCAAGTATTAAGTATAATGTGGCTCTAGGAAGAAAGAGGAATACATTTTAACTTAAAAGTCTGATTTTTTTTATTCAGTACAAAAAGTAGGAGATATTAAGGAGAATTTTTCTTCCACATGAATGTCTTGGAAGGCTATAGTAAGGAGATACAACCAGGGACAATAAGACTCTCTGAACTGCTGTCACTGACTCCAGGGGTCCTTGCCCAGCTCCTTTCCTGGGGCCTCTGTAGTATCCCCTCGTAGGCCAGCTCTCCTTTGTGTTTGCAGGGAAGCAGCATTGGCGCCATCTTCTCTGTGCCTGGTTAGTTTGGCACCTCTCACCGCTGTCTGCTCTGGTCCCTGGTATCTACACGGAGGTGTCACTGCTACTGATTGTGAAAATGAAAATAAGGAAAATATCTACTAGTTGGTTTAGTCATAAACATCCCAAGTTCTAGTTTATTCTACTCTTTCTAAACTACCTGTAAACCTGTAAAGAACTTTATTCATCGGTGAAGAGTTGTTCTATGGAATTTGGAACTGGGAGCTTTGGTAAGACTCAACATTATCCATTCCTTTGACTGACATCTTCTTTTTAGGAGGTGTATACCTGATTTTGTCAGAATCAGGGAAAATGACACAGTTAAAACCAGAGAACAAGAGAAGTCTGAACTTCATTTGAATCCGAAGACCAGGTCTTAAGAAGCAAACACTACTTCAAGTTGGTAGAATACAGGCATTTTTACTGCTGTTCCACCAAAACTCACTGAAAACAATTAGGAGTATTAATGTAACAGGGTGCAGCCCAGATCAGGGCCCCAAATAGGGATTTGGAATGGGGTCCAGAACTCAAGGTGTCCAGGAAATATTAGAAAAATATATAGGATGTCCTCCCCCCTCCCCCTTACAGGTTTGAGTTGGGGGAAGGGACACATGGAGCAGGAACGTGGAGAGCTGTTTTGCATAGCAACAGCTTTGCAGCTAATCTCTGGAATGGTCACTTAACATATCTATAACCTTTAACTGGTTTCATAGATATGTTAAATAGCTGTGGCCATGCTTTGAGCCAGGGCATTGGAAGTGACTTCCACCCAGGATGTAACTGGGAGACAACTCCCCCTAGTTACCCAGCCTGTGTCAGAGCTTGGAGATGATTGGCTCCATGCCATGGGGCCACGCCTGCCCAAACTCACTACATAGCCCAATAAAGCTGGAAGGTTACTGGAATGCTGGCAGGTGTAACCAATTGTAGGAAGAGTTGGAAATGGGACTGCACAGGAAGATTGGCGTGGGAAGAACCACGCAGCTTTGGCAAAATGGGAACCCTGCAGCTTTGACTAGAGTGAGGACCATGTGGCTTTGGGGTGCTCCCTTTTAGGAAGCAGGAGAGACTTTGCCTGGAAGAAAAGAGGTGACAGATTCCTTGCTGGTGGGCCACGAGAAGGTGCCACATGGCTTTGGATTAACTGGAGATTGTGGCGACCACTCAGCTGATGGTGCCAGGAGCCTGAATCATGGACTTCTGCTTTTTTTCCTGAGATACAGTGCCCCAGATTAGGGCAGCGGGAGAAGGAAGGACTGTGTGCATCTGTGGGTATCCTAAAAGACTTTGATATTTTAATGAAGACGTTGGGTCACTACTTTAAGTCTGTATTGCTTTAAATAAACACTTCCTTTCCTTCTCACAAATCTCTGGCATCGAGTGATGTCTTTCCTCTGGCAGTGAGCGTAGCGAACCTAGTGGGGGTTCCTTTCAGTGATAGTATATTGTACCCGCCCCTTGCCTCTGTTCTGTAACATTAATAGTGGAAATACAATGTGGGGAAAAACTTGCATCTTGAGTAAAACAAGGAAATGATCATGACCTATGGATGGCTTTGGGAGACTAGGGAGTGTCTTGACAGAGACCCCCCATATACACAGAAAGTATAAAGAAAAGTATAGTTAATGCCAAGGTAGGTGGAGGTGGAGGAAGAGGAGGGTATGGGGAGATAAATGGTGATGGTCAAAGACTTGAGTTGGGTTGGTGAACACACAATACAGTGTACAGATGGTGTATTGCAGAACTGTGCACCTGAACCTGTATAATTTTGTTAACCAGTGTCACCCCAATAAAAGAAATTTTAAAAAATTAAGAAGAGTTAAAGGAGGAAAGTATGCTACGAACAGTATTATGATCTTGACCTCATCTTCAATAGAGCTTTAGGGATAAAGAGCAAGATTAATAAAAGAGAGGAGGAAGTGTTACCAGATAACAATGCATCCACCCACAGAAAGCCTGTGAATTAAAAGCTTTAATGTGATCCTCAAAAACATGGAGGACAAAGCAAGTAACATATTTTTGTGGAAAGAGTATTTGACATAAAAAAACAGAAATGAGGGCGCAGGCTGCTTTGACTAACTCTTCCCTTTTACATACTAGTTTCCAGTGGCTATCCATTCAAATATGAGTTACCATAAAAGAGGAGCCAATAAAACCTGATATATTAAACAGGATAGTCTTGATTATGCTGCATAACAAATAAAACCTGGGGGTTCTGGTGGTTTCTTGTGTGTGTGCATGTGTGTTATGATACAAAAACACTTTATTTTTAAAAAAAAATTAAATTGTATTTTATTGATTATGCTATTACAGTTGTCCCAGTTTTACCCCCTTTGCCCCCTTCAACTCAGTACCCTGCAGTCCCTCAGGCCATCCCCACACCATTGTTCATGTCTATGAGTCATGTATGTAAGTTCTTTGGCTACTGCATTTCCTATACTGTACTTTATATCCCCATGGCTATTCTGTAACTACCAATTTGTACTTCTTAATCCCCTTACCTCTTCACCCATACCCCCATATCCCCCTCCAATCCAGCAACCTTTTTCTTAAGTAAGTCCCTTTAACATTTCATATAATAATGGTTTTGTGATGATGAAGCTCTTTATCTGCCTTTGATTCTAAATGATATGTTTGCTGGGTAGAGCAATCGTGGCTGTAGGTCCTTCCTTTTCATGACTGAATATTTCTTGCCAAACCCTTCTAGTCTGCAAAGTTTCTTTTGAGAAACCAATCGACAGTCTTATGGGAACTCTCCTAACTGCTTCTCTCTTGCCGCTTTTAAGATTCTCTCTTTATCTTCAACCTTTGGCATTTAAATTATGATTTGTCTTAGAGTGGGCCTCTTTGCCTCCATCCTCTTTGGTACTCTGTGCTTCCTGGACTTACATGCCTATTTCCTTCACCAAATTAGGGAAGTTTTCTTTCATTATTTTTTCAAGTAGCTTTCCAACTTCTTGCTCCTTTTCTTTTCCTTCTGCCACGCTTATGATCTGAATGTTTTAATCCTTGAAGTTGTCCCAGAGGCCGCTTTCACTATTCTCATTTTTTTTTATTCTTTATTCTTGTTCTGACTGGTTGTTTTTTAAATTTGATTCTTGGCTTACTGATTCTTGGCTTACTGAAGGTGACGTGGCAAGGAAGTGGCAGTACCAGATTTAAATCCTGTTATCTGGTTGAGGGGACCTTGCTCTCAACCTACAGAGTATGCCATTTCTCTAACGAGTGACAGAATCAAAAGACATTCTGAAATGCGGAGGAAACAGAAGGACCAGGATGGGGGACAAGCGTGCCCATGGTCAGTAAGTATAAATTCACTGGTGACCTAGAATGGCTGAAGAGTCAGCCTCCTCATTACACTGGCCCTTAATAATTCGGGGAAGAAAAGGAATTAGGTACTAAAGAAGCAGTGGCATAAATAGTGGTAGGCCTCTGAGAAGGTGGAAGACTGAGAAAATGTTATTCTTGCCAGAGCAACACCTCCAAGTAGAAGGACCATGGTGTCCTAATAAAATTGCAAGTTGTATATAGAAACTTTATATAAGCGTATATGTGAGTATTTAATGAACTACTAGACACCTGTGAATAAAGAATATGATAAGATTGAAAGAATCAATAGTAAAAAACATCTGACTCTCAGAAATCCAAATAACCTTGGCTATGTCTAAGGGTAATGAGAAAGCCATCAGAAACAATAGGCATCTAAATTTGGGTATGATGAGAAACAATAGTAAAAATATAAGCAGAAGAAGCAGTCTAATGCTTAACAGATGATGCTACTCATAGGACCAGATGAGGGAGCTAGCTCTGGAACTGTTTCCCAGTGGACTGATATTTTGAAATGCAACTTAAAAGATGTTAGGAGTACATTTTAGGAGATGTGGAATATTGCATAATAGGACATATTGTGCTAGGGACTCAGCAATCAATAAGACTAAATTCAAGGGATTGCAATTTTACTTGCAAAATTAACTTCAAGTTGACATTAATCATACAAGACAGAGAAAAAGAGAAGAATCCTAAATGGGGATCATTCATAACACATGGCTTTTGATCCATGTTTAATTGGATGCCACCAACCACTGCGCCAGCTTTCATTTTAATTAGTGTTGTAGAAGAGCAAGAGAACACATTTTGAGAACGGCACTATATTAAGAAGAGCTTTGCAAAAAAATAAAAATCAAAATAAAATTCTCCTGGAAAACCTGCTTAGGAATTCCTGAGAGTATATGGGAAAGTCAAGGGGAGTCAGGAACCAAAAGCTATGCAGAAGCAGGTGACTCTTGGGAAGCGGTAATCAGCAAAACCTAGAGAAAATTGTCACCAAATGAGATGGAAATTTTGATATTGAGGAATTCCAAAAAGACCCGTGTGATTCAGTCCAACACATTGATGTAGAACTCATGTTGAAAATGTCTAAATTGCCCTTCCTCTCCTCACTCATCAAGTTCATTTCTTTGCTATTATTCATTCCTCCTCCTGCAGGTGTTTTCTTGGACTAATTCAATCAAGTGGTTATTTGTTGGGGATCTATATTAAGAGCTTCCTGAGCACTGGGCAAAGCACAAAATACCTACCCTGCCGAGGATCCCTATCTTTGGTGGAAAGAGTAGTAACTTTGGGGTTCAGTATAACTGAGTTTATATATGCTAGGACACTCAGCAGTGTGATTATAAGCAAGTCAGTCCATTTCTCTGCAGCTTTTTATTAACCATAGAAATGAGACAGACAGTACTGTAGTTCTGAGGATTAGATGCAATGTCTCCACTGTATGCATGCTAAAAATCTTGAATGCATGCTAAAAATCTTCTCATTTAGGGGAAGGCATTCCAGTTGGGAGGTCAGATTCAGTACCTGTTAGGGCAGCATGAGACAGTGTGCATTCTAAATTGCAATGATCTAGACCAGAATTTTGTAAAAGTATGTTCTGCAGAATCCTAAATACTAAGACTTATTAATAGCTGTTCGGAGAGTAGGGAGAAGGTTTCTAATTTGGGAACATTCTTGGTTAACCCAAGTTAAATGACTTTCTATGTTGCCAGACTGGTCGGATCTTTCATTTACATGTGGAATCTAATGAACAAACTGAACTATCAAGTGAAAAAGAGGCAGACTCATAGATAGAGAGCAGGCTGACAGCTGGGAGTAGAGGGTTGGGTAGTGGGGTGGAAGGATTGAGCAAAAAAAAAAAAAAAAAGAACTCATGGATACAGACAACAGTGTAGTGATTGTTGAGGGGAGGGTGGTGGGTAGAGGTGAAAGATGGTATGGGGGGATCAACGCTAATAGAAAAATACAATAAAAATGTAAAATTTAAAAATAAATAAATACATTTGAAATAATTTTATTATTTAAAGAAGTTAATAACTAACAACAATACATTTAAAATAATAACTAAAAGGTGTTGTAAATCTCAGGGAGAGGTTTGGGAGTAGGTGAATAAGGAATGAAGTATGCAGTGTTTTCCAAACCTATTCCAACACAGTATTGTTTGGGGGACTCTTGTGTTATGGGACACATTAGGAAATGGTGGTACGGTGTGTATTTTAAAAGCTTGCCTCTGGGGTTCAGGGCAGAGGGAGGGCAAGGAGGAGAATTTCACACAGGAAATCAGAATTTGAATGGAGCCTCTTGGAGAATTAGGAGGCTTGTCCTAATTATCTCTTTCCTGCCTGGTACATAGTAGGCATTCAACAAATATCTGTGGCAAAGACATTGACAGATTATGATTTAAATGAATAGAATGAAGGCCTGGAGGCTTTCAGTCAGAGAAGGGAGAACAGCAGAGACCACGATGAGACAAAAATGGAGGTGGCTCCCTCCTGAGTGAACAGGAAGGCCAGTCTGGGAGAAGCAGAGTGGCCTTTGGAGAAGTGGGAAGTCAGTGGGTTCAAGCAGAAGGAAACCAGGATGTGCTGGATCTTGAAAGTCAAGCAGAAAGTGTGAACTGACAAGCACAGGGCACCTTTGTAGCCTTGAGTGTGAAAGTGGAATAAAGCAAAGTTTAAAGGTTAGCTTTTCAGGGCTAGGTAGGCGGGGCTCTGTGAAACGCCAGGGAGCGGGCCTGGGAGCAGTTGCAGTGTCCATGATGCGGGGATCAGGCCCAGGGCCTGGAGGAATGGGGCTCAGCTGGAATTGAAGGAAGACACATCAGATTTTTGGAAGGAAAATGGGAATAACTTGGTGAGTGGATATGGAATGGTGAAAGCCTGAAGAGCTGCAGCAGAGGCAGCAGAAAAGACAAGGACACCCAACTGGGCACCCCGGGATCTGGGTTCTGATTGTCACTCTGCTCCTACCTGTGCTAGGACCTTAAGCAAATCACTAAACTCTGTGTCCTGTGTCCACTTTGTGTGGAACTACTAAAGGGCCAGAGGGCTACCACTGAAGTAACATTAGTCAACACTACAAGAGGTATGGGTGCAAAAGGACACCACAATGTTAATTATAATTAACTCATGGGATCTGCTGATGGGGATGGAATTTTGGGAAAAAGATGTGGTCTGGAGCTCAGTGGATTTTTTAGCAAAACGCTGTAGTGTCTTCCTTTTGAAATGCTCTTAGATTTGTCCTTTCAGGGCCCCACTTCAGCCCCCGTCTCATTTTGCATTCCTATCTCAGCATCTCTGTCTTGCCAAGCCTGCCCTTCTTTCTTCTCTTCCTCTAATCTGAGGTTTTCGGGGGGGAATGCTGCCCCCGCACAGATGGGAAGGTAAATTGTAAACAGTCTAATGCAGTGGGGCTACCAGATGGAGCTTTGAACCGAACCGTTGATTTTGACAAAGCGTAGAGTGAGGTGCAGCACACTGCAGTAAGAGGCTTCATGTAGTGTCATGCTTGCACCGGTAAGTATTTCCAGGTTAATGGAACGTGTAGGGACTTTGTTTCATGAGTACTTACTGAGTCTCCATTAGTCAACAATTCTACTCCAACAGCACCGAAATGTGGAGGGAACAGGTGGGTGGTGTGGTGCTATAAACAGTGGTTGTGCATGAGACATGATGGGCCATGCATGCTGTAATCACTGATGACTATTTTTATATTTTGGGTTCTTGGTCTTCCCTCTGTCCCTCCTTTCCACTTTCTTTGTTCTTTCTTTCCTTTTGGTTTTCAAACATTCCAACTGGACCAGAACATTCTCCTGTACAGAAGTGCCGGGACCATTCCCACGAGTCTTTTTCCGTCTACTTCGTGCAACATCTGTTTTACTTCTAGTCAAGTACCAAGAAGTTTAGTGCACATATAAGCTTCCAGAGAGCACATGTCTTTTTTGCATTCCCTAGTGTTTATCTGTTTTATTAATATTTTCAGAGAATCAGTTTACATTTATCTTCTTCAGATTATTGTTTGCTTTTATCATAATTAGTTGTCTTTTCCTAGCTTTTAAAGTTGTCACTGTCTTTTATATTTTTAAATGAGTAGTATGTGTATTTATATTTAGTATTTATTGTTTACTAGTAAAGGCATTTAAGGGCATATAATTCCTGACACCAGCTTGCACCCTGTCCTTCATTTTTGTATGAAATATTTCCTGTTTCTTTGTTTTAAAGAAAATTGAAATTTTTCTGTTTTGATTTTTTTCTTGGATTTGAAGGATGCCCAGAAATATTTCATTTTAAAGTATTTGAGATTGTCAATATTTATTTATAATTTTATTGGATGTGATCAGAGAGTGAAGCCTATGTAATTTGTTAGTTTTCAGTCATTTTATGGATTGGCTTAAATATTTTTCTTATGAATTGTCAAATACACAATCAATGTAAGTTTTCCATAAATATTCATAAAAATCATCTAATGTATATTATACATATCAGGTTTGTTATTTGTGTGATTCATTTCTTCTCAGTCCTTATTCTTTTGGTGCTGTTTGATTCTAAACAAAGTATGATAAAATCTATCACTTTAATTGTATTTTTATCATGTTCTTGCATTTCTAAGAATTTTGCTTTATGGTTTTTTAGTTGCTTTGTTCTTTGTTGCAAATTTATGATGATCATCTCTTCTTCATAAATTATGTTTTTTAAAAATTATCAAATGACCTCTTAATTTTGTTTAATGTTTTTGCACTTTTTAAAATACTGGCATTATTACTCTTGCTTTACTTTTAATCAAAAGTAAAAGCATTTGTCTGATACATCTTTACCATCTGTATTCAACTTTTCTTTATTTATAATGAGTATGTTTGTTAGAAACTACATATAATTTGGTTTTGATTTTTTAGCCCAATCTATTAGTCTTTGTTTTTTAATGGTAGAATTCAGTCCACTGATATCTGTTATAATAACTGATGAACTTGATTATATTCCTTTATTTTAATTGACAGCAAATATGTTTATTCTTTATTAAACATAGTCATGCTCAGGAAGTACTAAACAATTACTTGAGTTTCAGTCTTGACAAACTGTATTTGAACAGACAGTAGGAACTCCAAGTGAAAAATAACTGCTAGAAAATTGGAAGGAGAAGACTAGAACCTAGGCCAGAAAACAAGACTGGACAGTTGCAAATCGGCACCGTCTGCACTATTAGTCAGGGGCTCCAAAGATATAGAACTGGTAGGTTAGACAGAGAGCGAGAGCAAGAGTGAAAATGAGAGAGAGAGAGATTGATTTAGTTTTAGGAATTGGCTCACATAATTGTAGGGAATGGCAAAGCTGCAGTCTGCAAAGCAGGCTCTCAACCAGGAAATTCAGGGAAGAGTTGATGTTGCAGCCTTGAGTCCAGGATCTGCAGTACTGAGGCAGAATTTTTTCTTCAGGAGCTCTCAAGGTTTTGCTTGTGATGCCTTCATGCACTTGAACAAGGCTTAACCACACTGTGGAAGGTAATCAGCTTGATTTGACATCAGCTGGTTTCAATATTAATCACATCTAAAAATACCTTCACAACACTATCCAAACTGGTGTTTGACCAAACACCTGGGCAACATAGCCTAGCCAGGCTGACACATAAAATTAACCATTACTTCAGCACCATAGAAAAAGGTGACTAAATGTAAATGGATTATTTCTAAAGGGAACAACAACTGCAAACAAAAACAGAGCCCGAGTTCAAGGACTTAGCACTAGGCAAATAATTACCATAGTTGGTTTTGATTACTTCACTTAGAAATCCAAGTGTTCCTATTCTTTTGGTGATATTCAAAGTGTGTTTTTGACATACAAAATGTATACTTATATTTTTTTTAGTGTTTGTCACTTTTTCTTTAGACCAGAACTTCAAATTTGCAGACATTTCCTGAGTGTCTGCTGTTTTATTTGTCTTCTCTGCCTCCGTGGTATGTTTGTCCTGGGGTTATGACTTATAATATGTTAATCCTACCCTGTGTAGTCCTTACAGGCCTCCATACAGTTTAAATAAATACCCCTGTTCTACTGTTGCTTTGCTGATAGACTATCCCTGTCTGGACTATTCTAGACCTTGGACCGTCTGTTGACTTGGTATATCTGGGATGATCTGCAGAAGTCTCTGTTTACTCTTGGTGATCTAATATGTACTTTCAGGTTAGTTTACCAATTAAATCCTTCCAGCATGGCTTAGTTTAGTTAAGATTTTAGTACCTCCAATGACAAGCAATTTTATTAAGCTAGCAATCACAGTGCCTAGTGGTTAAGCACGTGTGTTTTGAGTTCAAATCTTGAGTCTGCCTGGGTTCAAATTCAGATTCCAACATTTAGTAGCCATGTTAAATTATTCAAATTACCTAACCTCTCTGAGGCTCACCTTCCCCCTCTGTGACATGGGGGATATTCAATGCTTTTGCATGATACTGTTGTTGTGAGGCTTAAATGAAATGAGGATTGGTTATTTTAATTATAAAAACATTGCCCCAACCAGTGTGTCTCAGTTGATTGGGCATCATCCTGCAAAGCGAAAGGTCACTGGCTCAATTCCCAATCAGAGCACATGCGTGGGTTGTGGGTTCACTCCCCGGTCAGGGTGTGTGAGAGAGGCAACCTGACTGATGTTTCTCTCCTGCATAGATAGCTCTGTATTCTATAGAAATATACCTATATTTCTCTCCCTTTCTGTCTCCCTCCCTTCACTTCTCTCTAAAAATAAATAAATAGATTTATAAAATAATAGCTTTTCTACCTGGAGAAGTATTTCTACCTAAAGAAGTATTCCTTTTCTACATGCAACTCTTAACTCATGTTTTTTTTTTTTAAGAAACAAAAATTCAGGCCATAAATGCTTAACTATGACCTCTTTTGCCAATTATTTGTATTCTTCTATTTTCATGGACTTTTTCAATGAGCAGTTTTCTTTTTTTTTAAGATTTATTTATTTATTTATTCATTTTTAGAGGGGAAGGAGAGAGGGAGAGAAACATCAATGTATGGTTGCCTTTTTTTGTGCATCCCCTGCTGGTAGTTGGCCTGCAAGGAACCGGTTTGCAACCCAGGCATGTGCCCTGACTGGGAATCGAACCGCGATCGTCTGGTTCGCAGGCCCGCGCTCAATCCACTGAGCTACGCCAGCCAGGGCCCTCAATGAGCAGTTTTCTATGTCTGTTATGAAATAGGTTTGATGAAACAAATTCAAGAGAATCTTACTATCCAAGTCAAACAGAGATACCTCTGGTGTTGCTAATTTAGAAATAAATTACTCCATCTGCATGTATTTATTGTGCTTTGACTTAGTGTAGTGCTTCGTTGCTGTTGGGCAAATCATAATGTTATTGAAGCTTAGTCCTACTTGATAATTTCCTTAGAGATGTTAGGAAAAAGCATTACTGGACTGGTCACCTCTGGGCAAGTCTTGGCATTTCTGCCCAGCCCCTATTTGTGTTGTACTTCTTGCGGAGATTGTTGTTGTCCAGAACTTTCCCCACTCTAAATATTTCAAGATCCTCATATCACCATAATGATGTCATTGCTGTTACAAATCTTCTGTAAGTCTTTACCTCTGCCTGCCTGCCGGCCAAAGAATGGATTAATCGGGTTGCTGTCACCTCTGAGTTATTTCTGTGACTACTTCTGTTTGTCTGACATTCAGATTCTGACTCTTCTCATACTTTTTTCCAAGCTTGAATTCAGTAAGTAAAAGCTGAGATATTAGAATTTCCTAAATATGTTAAGGGGAAGATTCGGCAAAATTGGTAACCACTCTGACTGCTGAGTCAACTTTGGCAGGCTCCTCTCTATAATGGAACTTTGAGGAGTAACTGCAATTGAGTTGTGCTCCAACCCATTTTCGGATTTCACTGAGTAAAGCCTAGATTTGGTTATATCTTGTATCCCTAACAATAGTCTTGCTTCTGAGGAGTGTTTAAACTCATTCTTCTGTATTAAACCAGTCTAGTTCTTGGGTTCCCTTGGAAGGTCATAATGTCCTATCTGTTGACGAATGAACTATGGCAACGCAAAACTTCAAGAACAGTCAGAGGAGGGGATCTGAAGCATTTAGAATTTCTTCTATGGAAAGAGCCATTCTGAGTTTTTACCTAGGATCCCTCTCCCTGCGTGCACCTGGGCAGGCTCAGCAAAGAGTGGAGGCTTGTCTTTGCTGTCTGACCTTTGAGGACAGATGTTGCCAAGACTATTGCAGTTTGCAGCAGATCTGTGGCAAGTTAAAGCAGCTTCCAAACATTGCGGTGTTGTGACAGATTCTGCTGGAGGCTGCCTAGCTCGTTCCCACTGAAGAAACTTCCTGCTAGCTACAGCTTTTGACAGCCATTTGATAACATAATTATAAATCTCATGGATTTGGAGCTAGTCCCATTCAAACCTTTTGGTACCTCCAGGTCAGCAATCTTGAACCTGGGAGTGTCTGTTGTAAATTTCAAGGTGAGAGGAAGAGGGCTGAGCCCAGTGTCACTAAGATGGGTTGGGCACAAATTTGGCAAAAATTTGTCCAAAGCTTTGTTCAGACCAGGGATTCTATAACACTTGGGTAGTTAAAAGTGGATGGATGAATGAATAATTGAATGTCTTAGAGCCTGTTGACCATTCCCAAGAAAAGCCAAGAACACTGCTTTCTATGTTGTTCTGGTAATTTATACAAGCTAGGACAAACATGCCAAAGATGTATGCCAGGAAAGAGTTAAAAAATTCTCAACATGTTCAGCTATCTCTGTAAGCCAGAGGCCAAGGGAAAATGCCTGCACAAACACACACACATTTCAGCAAGGAACCTGTTTTGCAAGTTTTGCTGGTAAAAAAGTAGGAAGGGGTTGCTTGAGAGCAGAGTGGAAAGCCTTAGAAGTATTGATTGAAGGTTTTTCAAAACCTACATTTTCAACGTAACTTTATCCTTCAAAGAGAGGCACATGTGCCACTGTAGGTTTATCTTCGACTGATTAAGTGCATTGTTAGACAGGGAGGGGCAGATTAACGAATGCCTATAATTTCGATCATTGTTTTCTACAAAACAGCGCAGGCTTTGAAAATGAAGCCATCATTCTTGGCTAAGTTTTTGCCAACAGCACAAATTATACTGTGCAGAGATCCAAAGCCCCTAAAAAGGTTTCATTAATGAACAATTTCAGATGATTGTTTAAGTCTTTGCCTGACAGGTACTGTTGGCACAGAGACAGGTGGGGTTAGGGTTTCCATGGAGATTTATGATGTCATGCTTGAAAGAGCATGTCAAGACAGCCAATTTAGCAAGTAGCTACTCAAAAAGTCCTATAGGCTAGAAGTAGGTTTTATGCAAATGACAGGAGTTTCACTGGGAAAAATAGCAAAAGAAAACAGTAGAGAGACATGGAGGGGGGTTTACCTGACAGCTCCGAAGGATGACCCTGGAATCCATTAGGGATGAAACCTCCAGAAGAAGAATTAGATTTTGTGCTTTGACTGTCGCCTCACCTGTGGAGCTCTGAGTACAGGTAAATACGTGCTTTTTCTTCTGAGTTATTGCCAGAAATTATTTGGAACATTGAGGTCTGTTTCTCTGCATTGTTCTCTTGGCAGGAAGAACCGAATCAATAAGCACAGCTTTCCCACACGGAATGTTCGTGCTCTGGGGCTGTGTTTTTCAGGGCTTTTTTATTGAATGAACTGGGATTTTTGAATAGAGCTGAAAAACAAGTGGCACATTATGCATTATGCTGATTATACCCTGTGAATAATGCTATAAAAATGCCACAGATAAAGGTTAGAAGGACGATCTGGGACTTGAGATACAATATGTATTTGTAGATTATTCCCAGGTTGTTTTTTAAACTCTTAGAACAGACCTGAGTCGGGAGTACATGTATTTCTTATTTTCAAGTTTTAAAATGCTAAAGATAAACCCCATGGAATATTACAAAAACAGGCGGTTTATTGCCACTGCACTTTCTTGGTGTGTGTGTCTGTATATTTCTCTCAGAAAGGCATTTCACAATACCAGAAAAATATCCTGTTTGAGACATCAGAAGTTTTGGACTTGAGGGAAGCAGTACTTTGTACATTCTAAGAAGACAGATAAAGGTTCCCGGGCTGGGGACAATGATTGATGAAGGCTGTTTTTAAAGCATCACTTCAGAAAAGAAGCCTCGCTTTGGTGGTGGCATGGGTTTTCTGTTTGCATCAGTTACTAGTAAGACTGAGTAAACAGTCTTGCCAGCGATATGGATGTGATAAAAATCACTAAAGGTAGCTGTATACCCGAAAAGTTTACATAGAGAGGTTAGTATGGGACACAAGGCTATGATGTGAGTAGCTAGGTCCACCAAGCTTAAAAAGCATATTTGCTTCTTTCACATGCTGGGTAAGGTTAAAGCACAGAATTAAGAGGCATTTAAAGATACCCTATGAAATGGGAACTGGGGCTTTTGAAACCAAAACTGTTTAGGAGCAAATGGGCAGGCATTAAAATATTTTTAAAACTTCCAAATATGTAAGAATTCAAACCTCCTGAAATTTGTGTCAGATAATGTGGATTCATTTATACTCTTATTAGATTGTTGCGTTACCGCGGTGATTGCAGGTCAGTTGAGTGATGAAAGAACAGCCCCCACCCTGGGGGAATGCCTGGGTTCCAATCCCGGGCTTCACCCCTAACTACTTGTATAACTTTGGGAAAGTTAAATGAATGTCTTCAAGCCTCAGTTTTCTCCTCCATGAAATAAGGGTGATGATAGTGGTATTGTGAGGATGAAATGACAAAATCTTTGTGGCACAGGTCTCCGCATTCAGGCTCCACACACATTAGCGATTGCTTTTACTTACTACTCGTGTGGCAGTGGACTGTACAAAGTGTTTTCACGTCCTTTATCTTATCACTGCAACACCCCAGTAAGATTAGCAGAATCTTTTTTTTTTAAATCCTCACCAGAGGATATGTTTATTGCTTTTAAAGAAAAAGGAAGTAGGGGCAGGGTTGGAGGGAGAGAGAAGCAAACATTGACGTGGGTGTGAGAGAGAAACATGGGTCCTGCGCATGCCCAGACTGGGAATGGAACCCACAACCTTTTGGTGAACAGGACAGTGCTCCAACCAACCGAGCCACCCGGCTAGGGCTGGCAACATCTTTTTGTTCCCCCTGTACAGAGTAAGAAACTGATTCAAAGAGATAGTAAAATATATAACACAATACACTGCCATTCTATATTTTGTGCTATTTTTTCTCATTTTAAGAGACTAGAACAAAATCAATGTGTTACTGCAATAATTCCCAACAGCAGTGATTATTTCTATAAATTAATTAAAATAAAAAATATTAAGTGTGTCAAAGGAGCTGGGATAGTCGTGGTTTTACATTAATTATGTCTGTGACACTTTCTCTAGGTAGGCGTGGAAGTGGGATTAATTTACTTTTTTATGGCACCTATTGATAGGAGCTTGAATTACTTCACACTCTTACAGTTTTAACTCTTACGTGCTGATGCTTCTTGGTCCTGCAAGAAGAGTCAGGTATGTCTATTACAGGTACCCTGAGTGGGAAACTGAGTCAGCAAGGGCGGTGGGAATCACAGGAAGCAAGAGGTTGAACGCACTGTCTTCTCCTTTTATATTCTATGTGTTGGCACCTCTCCCCCCCGCCCCCGTCTACATTCCGGGTCAAAACAGCCCATAATTATGTTCTATATCCATTGTATGTAAGAGACAAATATGTTTTCCATTGTGTTATTTTTAGCAGCAGTGTTTCTAGCCAGGGAAAAACACTGTATTCATTCCAGAATTTTCCTGATGACTTCTTCAATTTTTCCAAATTTTCCACCTCAGACTGTTCAGAATTGTTCAGATTCTATACCCCTGGAAGAAGTTTCTTAGCAGGAATACTTTATAGGCTCATCAAGTGGGATTCCGATCTCTGCGCTGCTGAGGCTTAACTCATTCTGTCCCAGACACTGTAAAATTAATTAACTGTGGTGATAAGAATGGCGTCAGGCTGCCCTGGGGACTGAAGTTCCCAACACTGGTTTGGGGCACTGGAAAACGCTCTGGTTCTCTAAGGGCAAAATCAATGTATCTAAAAGGAAATATTTATTTCATTCAAAGTGTCTATTCCAAAGATGAACCACAAGGCAGCATGTTTACAGTAGAAAATAGTTGTGGAATCAAACAAACATGGGTGCCAAAATTCCAAATAGGTTCAGAATAGATAATGAATATTCTTACACATTTTTTTAGACCCTGTTTTAGAAGTCCATTAAAACTTTTTATTACACTTAATTGTTGCATTGTTAAGAGATTATCTGTTGATTAATAGATGGTGATTGCATTTAGAAGTCTGTTTTGTGCGTAGCAGGCTTTAGCAAAGGTCCGTTGAGTCAAGAGCTCAGGGTGCACAGTGATTCGAGGGCCAGATTGTCTGGATTCAAGGCCTGCTTCCATTCTTACTAGTAGTACAGCTTTTCCACTGAAGAATATATGTAGGTTTAATCATATCCCAAATACAGTGTTGTGTCAAAATTTAAAAAGCCTCTGTGTAACAGAATTAGTGATCTCTAAAAATTATAGTTTTCATTTTTAAAAACGTTGGAATTTCCATGGAAACTATTTCTTCAGAAAGAAAGGCACTAAAATCTCCCAGCTCAGGAGCTGAGATCAGCACTTCCCCCTGGGTAGTCAGTGCAGGGTTCCTCTGGGTGGGAAGGAAGCTCTTTCAAAAACTTGCTCACAACTCAGGGCCCTATCATTGCCATTCATCTAGTTCACACGATTGGAAATACTCCTGTTGGGGAACTAATGGAGAGTACTTTGCAAAAGTCTAATTTTAAAACAAAAGTCATGCTGGAAAATGACTTTCCAGACCACGTTGCTCTTCAGATGTGTGGCCTCTGAAGGGATGAGCAGTGCTTTCCTCCTCCAGCAATCAAGCTTCACATCACCTTTTATCCCCCCACCCTTTTTTTAAGCAGGTAAAACCATAATTTAGTGCAAGCTAAAATTCCTCAGGCCACCTAGGTTGGGGACTTTTCATTATGAACTGTAAAGTGCAATGACCTGACTCTGCTTATGCATTTGGCCATTTATATTTCAGGGTAGAACTTCCTCAGATGCTGTTCCAGTATTGATTACCTTTTTGTAAACTTCCCAGCTTTTGCTTTTAACTTGTAACCATTGATGAGAGGAAATGTAGGGAGGAGGATTTTTTTTTTGAGGCATAATATCAAGGTGGGCGGGATTCTGAGGTTACTAAATCTATTTCTTATAAAACCAAAATGACAAATTCTCCTTAATCCATAGTGACAGTTGTGACATCTGGGCAACTGGAGGCATTAGGACCACTGGGCTGTGTTGGAAAGAGAGAAATTCGGGACAACCTTGGTTAGGAAGGGGCCTGGGAGGGACAAGGATGGAAGCAGGGATAAGCTTTCTCCTAATGACAAACTCTCCTGCTTCTGCATCAGAAAACAGACTTAACAGGCACCAGAAACAATTTTGAATGGCTTATTTGTATGAGTGACAAGTGTAAGAATAAAGTATTACACAGTGGTAGAAACCCTTCCCTATAGATCTCACAGCAAGGCATGTACAGCAGACTTTGTGTGATGGCATGAGCGCAGTCAGTGCACAGGAAAGGCAGCTGATAGCTTCAGAGGCCTTCCTTAGGTCCTTGACGGTGGTTTCATTTCCCACCCTTCGTGTCATTGCATGGTCCTCTTCCTTTCCACTCCTGTCCACCTGCTCATGATTAAGCAACAAAAGTGGTAGTGGAATTTCCCACAAACAGTTTTCCTTGGTTAGTAAATGCAGATGATCACATCCGCCCCCTTGGACCCGATGGTGGGGCTGTCCTTGGAGCTGTGGGCCCAGCCCTCCTGGCTGCCCTGCTCTGTGCTCTGCTCCGATCATGCAAGGAGGGTGCAAAGACCCCATCCCAGATATGTTGTTACTGGCCCCGTCATTGGCACTGTAAACTGTTCGGATAATAGCGCTTACTACTTGCCACTCAGAAGCAAAGCAGGCTGCTGCCTCACACGTGCTTTGGAATGGCCAAGAAAACAGATTCAGAGGACCCATTGGTCATTTTCAGTCTTTAACAATAAGAAAGTTTGTAAATATCCCTGAGACTGTCACCTGGATGTCAACTCATGTTTGTAGCAATTCTAACGTGTACTGTTCCAGCAGAAAAAAAATTTTTTTGATCATCTGTTTGAATTTTGCTGAAGGAAAGGTTGCATGGCTCTCTTCATCTTTAACTTTATTCGACTCCTTTTTCAGTTTTAAGACTACAGAAGAAATCAACTCCAGCGAATTGCCTCATTAAAGACAATTTTCTGTCTCTCCTTTGTGGAGCATGTATGCCTCTGTGTGTGTGTGTGTGTGTGTGTGTGTGTGTGTGTGTATGTGTGTGTGTGCATGAAGAACTATGTTTTTGGTGGCAAGAACAGCACAAACTCTGATTTAAAACCATTCTTTCATAGCAGTTATAGTAGTGGCTCCACAATGCATTGACCCTTTCAATTGCTGTTCCAGTTGCTTCGTTTTTCCCCTTCTGTTCTGAACACAACTGCAATGAGCTGTGTAATGGTGCGTGTACCAGCAAGTCTGAAGGACAGATTCTGAGGTGACGAGTTACTAGTCTGTTACTACTAGTTTACTGGTGTTGAAAGGTATTGCCCAATTTTCAATACAATTTGCTGCAGTTATTACAATATATGAAATAGACTCCATGTGCAGGTAGGGACACATAACCAAGTTATATTAAATAAGCAATACAATTTACAGAGCAATATAGATAGTATAATACCTTTTCATTTAAAAAAAAGGCTGAATCCTATTTGTATGAAAAAGCATATCCATTTTTCATGTCCTCATCTATACATTAAATGTTTCTAGAATGATGCCTAATAAATTGAAGGATTAATGAGCTAGTGAGGACAAAATCTTTTATTTTTAATTTCTGGACTTCTCTACTACTTATATTTCTATCATAGGTATATATTACTGTAAAAGTCTAAAACTAGTTACAACAAAACAGTTGCCCTGGAATGGAATGTGTGTTCCTCCAAGGCAAGCCAGCAGTTTCCAGGTAGGCTGCGAAAGTGACTTCGCCTCACGCCCCGGTCCAGAAGCATGTTTGTGCTTTGACGTAGTTGTTCCTTGAGGAAGAAAGGGACCCTCATTTTATCCATCCTTACTGGAGCAGTCACTTCTGATGGCATTCGTAGTCTCATTTCCAGCCACAGAATCTTCCCTAAACCAGTTCATTCCAGTCAGGATCCCGCTTTTCTAAATAGATGCTGTTTGGGGTTCTGAGTACCAGGTGTGTTTTGATGAAATATATTTAAGCTCCCCGAAGTTTTCAACAAAAGCAGTGAATTCACTTTCCCTGTTGGGGTATCTTCTTACTCATTGTATAAAACATTCACTTCAAGTTCAAGATAATAACTAAACTTAATCTTTTGCCAAGTTACAGGGATCAGTTTTAGATAAAGAGAACTTAGGTTTTCATATTAAGATTGTACCTATATACTATGATTCAGTTTCCTAAATGAAAAAAATGTTTTAATATACAGAATATTTCTATATGAAAAAAACTTTTTTTAAACAGCAAGACGGATCAGAAATAGAATCATAGGATGCCTTTTGAAAGAAAAGAAACAACACTTTTTATACTCTAGGATCACTAAAGAAAGCTTCAGATATTATTTAAGCTCCAACTTCTTTTTAATCCAGATGCACAGAATGCATTAAAACTACAAGTGTAGTAGATTTGCTAAACATTTCTTTTGCACAACTCAGTACATATTTTTACTGTAATTAGACTTTCCTTCCTTTCTCCTTCTCAACAGCTACTTTTGAAACTTCACGTTCTTCCCAGGTACATTCTTTTTCTACTTCATAAAGTATCTCAGTTCCACAGTTAATTGCAAATATTTGCAAAAGGAAACAAATATAAAAAATGTCTCCAAATACGGTATTTTTGAATAAACATATGCTTGATATTAGTTAGTAAACCTAAAAAATAATGAGGAAAACTGTGCGTGAAGAACAAGGGGAGAGTAGGGCAATGATGTGCACAAGGAAAGCCATAATTCAAGAAAATATAATGACCATCGTCTCAGGTCACTGTAAGTCTAATTGAACTTTTTCAATATCATTAGAAAAATAGACCAAGCTTTTTATGGCATAAGGTAAATATAATTTTTCCTCTCAAATATTTATATATCACTAGCTTTTTAAGACATATACATCCAAATCTCAAATGGCTTACAGGGAAATTTTTTCATTGTATTGTGCGTACCAACAATACAATAAAAATTTTTCCCTGTATGCTTTCAAACCACTGCAAGTAAGTACTAGATTGCCCACAAGTATTATTAGTTACTATATGCCTAAAACTTTCACACAAATTTTCTTGTAGAGTCCTCTAATAAAACCATACAAACAATATATATAAATAAGAAAACTAAGGCTCAGAGGTCTTTAGAGACTTGATTCTCTGGGCAACAGGGGGATTAGAACCTAGCAGTTCTGACACAAACCAGGGGCATTTTGACGGGATCCCTGGGGTGTTCACTTTGAGAACTTTTTCATTTTCTGCAAGTGGATTTCCAAACATTTTTATCACTTGAGGATTGATTTCCTTCCTGCCTCTGTAGCCTCCCGCTTTTACAATGCCTACTGTTTCCACCATTTCAGTGTTACCCCGAAGGGTGGACTTGGAGAAACAGAGGAGGCTGGAACTGGTGGGGATCGGTTTTGCTGCTTGTTTGCAGTACCTCTGAAGTCAAGCCTGGGGCTGGCTTGTCAGGAATGTGCTTATTAAGCAACCTTCTTCCTGGCGTGAGAGGAGGAAAGCTGCATGCCTCAACCAAATTCCTGCCTCCCAAAACCTGCACTGCACAAGCAGACCTCTGGAATTCACCCCAGAGAAGGAATG
Organism: Sturnira hondurensis; assembly: GCF_014824575.4. Lineage (NCBI taxonomy): Eukaryota > Metazoa > Chordata > Mammalia > Chiroptera > Phyllostomidae > Sturnira > Sturnira hondurensis. The sequence goes on along the minus strand of NW_028095541.1, from coordinate 15,959,510 downwards.
CTGGGTGATTCCTAGATCTTGCTACACAAAATGGTGTTGCTCACACGTTTTTCATAATAACACTCAAGGCACTCACTCCTGTTGCCAGTATTTGTTGCTGGCATTTTTGTGTGTGATTGTGAAAGTTCTCACTGGAACTGAAGGGACAGATTGGGCAATGCTCATCAGTAAATTCCTTGTACCAGAAAAGTATAGGTCAGAGGCCCCAGGCCTAGGGCCAGTTTCTCCAGAAAGGCCTGTATAATGACTTCCACAGACTTTGGTAAGCCACCGCAACTTTGTATAATTAAGAGTATTACATAAAAATCAAAATTTTTACATTATGAAGGGAGAAATCAGATGATCAGAAAACATTGGCCTCAAATTGTTAAAACTCATTAGAGCAGCTACCCCACTGAGATGGGGGTACAGGTTCTGAGGTTCATCACAGCCCCCCAGTCTCTATCTGACACCTGTCTCTCTCACCTGCTGACTCCTATCATAGCGAGCCCTACCATCTTTTGTAGACCTGGTCCTGTGAAGTGCTGGGGTGAGGTGGGAGGAATCTGGCCTTTGCTGTTGGGCAGACGTAATTTCAGGAACTCATTCAAACACTTACTCTTTGTGTGGTTTTGGGCAAGTCATTTGATCTAAGGAAGCCTTCGTTTCTGCAGCCAGGGGGTATGCAGATGGGAGACAGAGCGTGACTAGGACCTGGCCCAGTACTTCGCATGAAGCAGATGCTTGAAACATGGGAGCAACTACAGCTGACCCTTGAACAACACAGGGTTAAGGGGCACTGACCCTTGTACAGTTGAAAATCCATGTATAACTTTTGAGTCCCCCAAAACTTAACTACAAATAGCCTACTGTTGACTGGCTATTACACAAAATTAACACATATTTTGTATGTTATATGTATTATATACTGTATTCTTACAATAAAGTAAGCTAGAGGAAAGATACATTATTAAGGAAATCATTAAGGAAGAGAAAATACATTTACAGTATTTACTGAAAAAACTTTCATATAAGGAGACACATGCAGTTCAAACCTGTGTTGTTCAAGGGTCAACTGTGCCATGGAAATATCTCACAAAACCACATTTTGTGAGAAGGCATCGGCATCTACCCGTGAGGATCTTAAATATTCATAGGCCATTCAAGGTGGTAGGGACCTTGTGGCTGCTATAGAAAACATCCTAGCTTTATGGAGAAGGACATTAAAGCCAGGGGAGTTCACTAATCCAAGATTACTCACTTCAGGGCAAGCAGGTCCAGGGTCAGTGGTTTTCGAACAACCCACAAGAAAGCCTCAGAGTGTAGTTGGAAAATTAGTAGGTGAAAGTGCATCTTGAATTATTAAAATTAGTAATAAGGTAATTTTGATTAGTATGGAGGTGGTACAGCTACATGCGATCATTGGATTTGGAAAGAATGAACTATCATTCATTTGTTCATACAATAACTCATTCCGCACAGATTGAATTTCTAGTTTAGACAGGCCCAGCAGTTGGCACTGGGAAGACAGTACTGGGCAAGAATGACAAGGCCATTGTCTCCAGAGAACTTATTGTCTAATGCAGGAGGCAGAGGAGAAAACAGATATTCAGATGACTTTAGACTGAGACAAGTGCCATGAAGGCAATAAAGATGACAGGACAATGAGCCAGTCCCCTACTACACAGCCAGGAGAGGCACAGAAGTGCAGGACCCCAAGACAGGGAGGGGCTTGTTTTTTTAAGGTCTCAGTAGGCCTAGGAGAGGTGGCTGGGGACTTAGTAGACCACCATAAGAAATTTGGATTTTTTTCTTAGAGTAGTGCAAAGGATTTTAGGTAGAAGAGTGACAAAATGTTTTTAGCTTTTGTTCAAACACTAATTTTATGGAAGCCCTTTTTGGATAGGGGTGGGAGATTACTTTTAACTAAGCTGGTCTCCCCTTCCCCCAGATGGATAGTCACCATCTCTGTGACTATCCCCAAAGGGCCCTTTGCATTCCTAGGCTTTACCTAGCACCCCATGAAGACCCCAAACGGAGGAAGTTTATAGACTCCTGATGATGTGTGAGTTGCCCACACAGGGTCTCATGTCTGGTGTCCAGAAATACAATCCTGTGTTCTTGTTATTAACCCAAAGGCTGAATGCTGGTATTTCTTTTCTTACTTGTTTATTTTTTTCCTAATTCTCGACACTTTCATTGGGTCTCATGTATTCAGAGTGTCCACTTTTAGGTCACTAAAACATTTACTGTCAACCACAATAAAAAGTATAAATTGATGCAGTAATATCTGAAATGGGATACACGTGTCAGCATACCTGAATCGGGGCTTTCCCAGTGACGTTTATGTTATAAACAAACATCTAACCCTTGCCTGTTTATCTGCTGTCAACTGAAAAAAATCATTAGTTCATATCGCACTCCAACTCACTTCTGTTTCATTTTGTGGAATTCGATTTGAGGTATGATATTACCAACTGTCGAACCCACCAGCTCCCACAGAGAGCCCAGTGGTTGCTCCTAGCTCGGGCCAGGCCCTTAGGTCATACCCTGCTGAGATTTGCTGAACACTGCAGAGTAGATCAGGCAAGTCCCACGAGCACCTTTAATACTGGATATTTCTCACTTTGGGCTTGTTTATAAAAACTATGGAAAATTATGGCCACGCTGGGAAGGCCAATAGATTTCAGTCTACTCACTCACATTACAGCTGAGGACCCTGAGCCTCAGAGGACTTATGGGACTTGTGTCAGCGGCATAGGTGTGAGGAGGGCCAGAGTGAGTCTGGGGTCCAGTTTCTAACCCCAGGTGACCCTTGCACCCCAGCATGTGTTCTTTGGAGATGGTTCTGAGAATGGGCGGGTGGGGTAAGTGGCACAGGTCATGCTGTCAGGAAATGGGGGCAGGTCCTTCAGGGTGGCTTTCAAGCATTTAGTTGTCATAACCTCCTCATTCAGTTGTTCTAAAAGTTCCAGCCTAGTGGGTTTTGAGGCAGATAGTGGCCACGGATGAAACATACCATGACTGCACTGCCTTTTGGGATGAAGCAGTTTTAGTAAACACTAGTGTTCAGACTGTTGGCAGTTTGGGCTTTGCCTCAGGATGGTAGAAACTTAATAAATACATTTTGATACGAATGAAGATCTGTCTCTTAAATATGAAACTGCATGCGAGTATAAAGTGCTCAAATGTGTGCCGATGAACTTTAGTTGGCTCCATTCCACTCCGTGAGAGTCTACTTTTCTTTCATGTGTGGTGTGGGCCGAGCCCCTTGGCCAGGTGAGATATATGAAAAAGAGGCACATTCTCACCCTCCTTTTTGGTGTCCACATCTGGACTTGCCTAAACCCCACCCCACCTGCATTTGCATAGCAATGAAAAACTGGTATTTTCTATCATGAATCATACTTCACACCCTGGGCCCCTGTCTGACAGGGGTGTGCCGGGCCAGCTTGGGGAAGGATGGGCACAGCTCAAGGTGAGCTGAGCGCAGAGGAGGCAGGGCCTGCGGCCTCTGGGCCAGGCAGGTGACAGTTAACATCCACCTGTGGATTTGGACATGGAGCCTGCGTGTCCTCCTGAAGATTGGCCAAGAAAGGAAGGCGGCTGCCTGAGTTTCTGCTGTCAGGTGCCCTGCACTGCAGCAGACAGGAGTGAGGTACAGAAGGGGGGGCAACCAGAGGGTCGCCGCCCCTGCCCGGGGTCTCTGCTCTGCTGTGTAATGCCTTCCTGACTTCCTGAGCGGCTCACCTGGCCTGAGCTGCTCCTGCCCATTCACTGCCAAGTGTGAGCAGGAGAGGGCCCTGGGTCACATGGGTTTTTTTTTAAGTTAAATTCAGCTCCCAGTGCAGAGGATGATGGCCCACAGCAGTTAAACCTTGTCAACGATAATTAAATTGTTTTTCTTTCCTCTGAAAACTCTCTTCATTTTCTGTACAAAGGCAGAAACCATTTTTTTATTATTATTCAGAAAGTCTCCAGGTAAGGTGCAAAATTCAACATACCTTGTTGGACTGTGGATTAAGCAGTTTGTGGGGTTCTGATTTGCAAATGCCACACAGATTAGAAATCTAAGTGCTTTCAGTTAAGAACTTTGTCAGAAACTGAAAAAAAAAGGCTTTTTTTTCCTTCTGCCTCTCCTTTTGGGTAGGAGTCTCTTAAAACATGCATGACTGCTTCTGAACTAGTCTGGATGAACTTTTCAAAGCACAGAGGATGTTTGGCATGTTCCATCTTGTTCCTGACTTCATCCCTACCCATAGACATTGCCGACCTGCCTCAGGAGCTCGTGCAGTGCGGGCGGCAGAAACCTTAGCTCTTCCCAGTACCTGAGAAGTAGACCAGCTTTATTTCCATGAGGAAAACATTTTCAGACACTGGAGGCTGAGGTTCATAAAAAGTAAAAAGAAAAGCTTCAAAAATGAGAAGTCCTAATATCAGGATTCATTTGATGAGTTTTGTGTCTGGGCTGTCATTTCCTGTGCCTGTCTTGCCACTGCCAGAATTAAGACGTTCTGCAAAGGAATCTCAGGAAATGTTATCACAGTTACCAAGTTTGCTGTAGGAACAGAAGGGGGGGAAAGTGAATTTTCTAGGAAGAACTGAACCAATGGTGCTTTACAATGGCCCAAGTTTTAAATTCTAATAGAAATGATTGGCAATAAGAGGATTTGGGTTCGGTGTCTGTTTTGTTGTGTGTGTGAGCATTGGAACATTTTGCTTCATTCTCCTGCTGCTCTCAGTTTAGGAGGTCGGCCTGGTGAGCCTCCTTCAGACATCTTTGGGCTGAGGTGACACTGAACTGGCCACAGAAGGGCTAGGGGTTGAAGTATCGGATACTGTGTCAGTGGACAATAACTACAGGTCATAGGTGGGAGAAAACAGATGCTCGTCATTTATATACGGAGAAGAAGAGAAAGACCCAGGGATCAAGGATTGTAAAATCTGGACTTGGCAAAGCAAAGGGGTTTGGGTATTCATAAATGTATAAAATCAAGATGGTCAGAAAAAAATGTTTTTCAGAGCTGGTGTGAATGGAGTGTGGTAACAGAATCCACAGTCATGGTACTGGTGGCATGATAGGAAGGAAGGACAGGGCAATGACTTCTGTGTGGAGACTTTCGTTCTGCCAGAATAGAGGATGTGTGAGTATTCTGTTTTGGAGAAGCCCCTTCAGCTTCTACCTGTCTTTCTAATAGCTTTTTAAAGCTTGGGTCTATAAGGAAATGAAAAGGAAGCTATTGTTCATTAGAGAAGTGGCTGGCAAGAAGCAACAACACATTCTGGAGGGAGGCTGGAGCTGCACAGGTGGGAGGGGCCTTGGAACCGCACTCCGAATTCCCCTGAGCCGATCAGCGCAGGGTCACACAGATCCCCCAGGCGTGAGAGGATAGCCCAGGGAGGACACGGGACCTTCTCCTTTCTCATTTTCTTCCTCTCACCAAACCTGATTCAAACTGGACCTCTGATTCGGTTACAAAGTCCCAAGACCCTGTCTCATTGAGTTCCCACCTAGTTAAGTCTTCTTTGTCTTCCTTGGAGAATCAAAACCCACTCAGCTCAAAATCTGACTTAGAGAATCAAAGAACATAGGAGCTGAAATATATATCCTGTCAAGCCCCCCTCCCCCCTCAAATGGAGATGAGGTCAGTGAGGCTGAAAAGCTTGGGTGACTTACTCAACCTTTTAGAGAACAGCCACCCCTCACCCGCCTCTAGTCATGACCTTTCTTGAGGAAGAGCAGATAACTTAGGAGTCCCAGGTAGCTGGGCTCCTACCCTGATGTCCCTCCTCTGTCCCAGTATCTGATTTCTGCTACACCCTGACCTGGTTCAGGCCCTGCTTCTTGACTCCTCTTCCTGCTTTTGCTTCAGTGGGCCACACGAGGTAGCAGCACAGGAGCTGAGTGACGGTCTCTCCCAGGGAGCACGTTTCCCGGTGCTTGTGCGTCATTGTGTGAAGCACTGGTGGTGATGTAGTAGTCCTCCCCTTGCTCGCTGGCTTGCTTTCTGGGTTTCAGTTACCCACAGTCAACCACAGTCTGGAAATATTAGATGAAAACCAAATAATTCATATGTTTGAAACTGCATGCTGTTCTGAGTCTGTCTTGCCCGGGACTGAGTCATCCCTGGGTCCAGCATGTCCACCGGCAGACGATCCACACTCGTTAGTCATTTAGTAGGTGTCTCGGTTATCAGATCAACTGCTGAGGTATGATGCTACTTGTGTTCAAGTGACCCTTATTTTCCTTAATAATGGCCCTCAAGCCATTCACATAACTTATTACATTATTGTTATAATTGTTCTATTTTATTATGAGCTACTGTTATTAATATCTTACTGTGCCTAATTTATAAATTAAACTTTATCATAAGTATGTATGTATAGGAAAAAAACATAAGTGTGTGTAAGATTTAGTACTATCCATGATTTCAGGCACCCATTAACAGCCTTGGAACGTATTTGCCCACAGATGAGGCGGTGCTCCTGGACTATCTACGAGAAGTATTATTAGCCACACAAATTCCTCATTGCGGAAAGAAGTTTTGTAGGTAAAAAGGGGAATATCATACCTGATTCTTTAGTGTGTTCTCCAAACCCCAAGTGTAGAAATATACACACATATACATATATACACAGTGGAGCAGGATATTGGAACCCCTCACTGGCTTTGAAATCTGGGGCTGCCCTGGCTGAGGTGCTCCATCCAGTGGGTTTGAACATTGTCCCCATACACCAAGGCAATGGGTTCTATCCTCCGTCAGGACACATACAGACATGAAGCAACCAATGAATGCATAAATAAGTGGAACAAATCGATGTTTCTCTCTCTCCCCCACCCTCTTTCTCTCCCTTTTTCTAAAATTAGTAAATAATTTTTTTTCAAAAAGAAAGAAAATCCGAGGCTAATAGTTGTGCTCTGTGAAAGGTGAATATGAAAAAGCAAATTTCTGAAAGGTCCAAGCTGAGAATGGGGGCCTGTGATGTGGGGTACAGTTTGTCAAAGTTAAGGATTAGGAGGATTAATACTGGGGGTACAAACAGTGCTCAGAAGCAATTCCTGTCACCCAGAGCCTTACACTTTAATGAGCCTATAGCTGTCCGTCAGCCCTGTCTCATCGTGAAGGTGATAGCTTTTCCGCCAGGATATTTTTCTCTAAAGCCCAGGGCTCAGGGGCAGCTCTTCCAAGATGAACCACTGTCTGACTCTAGCAGATGCACACAGGGGGAAGCTAAGCTGCTGCTTTCCTGTTCAACCGTGATGAGATTCTAACTGAAGTCCGAAATTAAGGGACTACGTTTGCAGGGGAATCTGGTGACTTTTAAAAATAGAATGACCTGCCTCTGTGTTTGTGTTGGGGAACATTTCTTTCAATAGGAAAATAAGGGTGCAGTGTTTTACAAATTAAATGTTGGCAGTTTCTCATAGTCTTTATTCACTGAAAGCTTGGAATTACCCTAATAGGAAATTTGTTAAAATACTTGGCATTGAAAATGGGCCCTATGTGGGGGTCCTTTCTGGAAAGTCCTGGAGTCTGACACTCTGTGTTTCCCCCACCCCCTCCCTCCGGGAGCCCTAGGACATGGCAGACTCACAGGGGAGCCTAGTGGTGGGCCCATTACTGGGTCCCACCTCCAATCACCTGTAGAGGGTCACTTCCAAGTTGATACTGACTATATTCTCTTTCTGTGCTTCCCACTCCCCTTGACCCTTCTTTCCCAGAAGGAGAAAGGAGAGGGTGTGAGAGGAAAAACAAATGAACTCCCACGTCCTTCACTGCCCTGCAGGCTCAACTCCCAACACACACACACACACACACACACACACGAACATACATACACCGTGAGGTTGAGATTCTTTCTCCAGTGAAACCGGATTTGGAATTGCCGAACCATTCTGGCTGTGTTTTGGGTCAGTTGCTCAAAAGAGCTTAGGTGTCTGAATTCAAAAATTTCCTGTGGTTGTAAAATTTGGTACTGCAGATCTGTCTGTCCCTTGTGGGAAACTCGGGCCTTTCCCTGGGTTTGTTTTTCTCACTCTGTAAAGAAACAGAGAGGTTAGGCCTCATTGTGAGGGCCCACATAGGAAGGAAGGATAATTTAAATCAAAGGATTCTCATTGTAGAGTCATAACTGCATTTCTCGTGGGTGTGGCTCCAGGTAGGAAGATAAAGTAGAAGAGAGATCTCTGAAGAGTTTAGGACCAGCATGCCAAAACACGTGGTCATGCTTCGGGCTCATTTCCACACGTGTTCCCCAGAAGGGCTCCCTAAAACTGGCTAGGGAATCTCTGACTGGAAGAGACACCATGGAAAACAAAACAGGGTATTTGTTAGCCTCTGTAGTGTTCATTCACATCACAGTCAACATTTAAATTGTGTAGTTGTTATACTATGCAAGGCACAAGCATGTTTAAAAAGATAATTTTGATATAAAAATAGTCCACTAATTATCTACAGTACAACCTTTTTTTAGACTTGACAGAAATTTTTATATACTGGAATGTTATATTATTTATCGTGCCTCACCTGTTCTGTGAATGGTTGTGACTTTTTAAACTTAATTTAACTTTTTTACCTAATCTACAGGACTGTCATGAGGAAAGGTGAAGTAATAATCGAGTCATAGAATTAGAGGTGGAGGGTCAAATGCCTCTTCGTAGAACAGGCCTAGTTACAGAGCTATATGAAGTGCGTAATGTCCGTTTTAGGTAGTGGTTCTCAGTACCACCGTAGCATATAGCATTGCCTCTTTGCTATAGTACACGTCATTCCCTAAATGACTGTTGCGATGCAAGTTTTCCTTTTAAGTTGGTTATACAGAATTTGGCCCTTCCCTTCCAAATAATTCTACAGAAGTGCATTTAATCTGCAGCTTAGCCGACCTACTGAGCGGTGATTTTTCTGATTTTTTAAAAAATGGAAAATGGGTCTTGAGTTCTAATTCTGTACTTGGGCCCTAGTGAACACTTCTCTCGCTACATATGTGGTACGGTATGTGAGGGGACCCGTTCCCCTGTGCTGTTGGTAGAGAAGCTGTGTTATTAGTGAGGGACTTTCCTGAGGTGTATAACAGGGTTGGGAAGAAGAAACCTCTGTGATGGCTGTCTGGGGGAGTGGGGAGGATGGGGAGGGGTTATCAAGAAGCAGGTTGAGGAGGGCGACTCTGCTTTGAAGAGGGGTGGCTGGGGTTGCTGGGCATCAGGTTGGGTACTTTTGCCAGGACCCTGCAGACAGACTTGGAGCCGTTGGTGACTGGGAAGAGCTGTGGGACCTGTTGCCATGTGTATTGTCTAGGAAGGACATTTGCTTGAGCTGAGCCATGGGAAAAATCTAAATTTAGAGACTTGAACTTTTTCCAGCAACTGAGCCAAGAAACAGTAGACAGAATGATTTGGCCTTTGAAAATTCAGTTTTTGACATACAAAGAGATCCGGTTTCACAGAAGAAAGAACCTGCTCAACTCTGTGAGTATATGGAAAAGAAAGTTGACATAAAAGGACCATTTTAATGTATTGGATCTATATTTCAATGTTTTGTCCAACTTTAGTTATCTCAGAGGATTAGTATGGAAAGAGGGCAGACAAACGGTAACAGAATGGAAAGGTGAAAAGAACTGGGGATGTTATTGAAAAGTGGGCTGACAGCGATGTATTCGTTGTCTGGTAGTTTATGAAGGATTGCTCTGAAGAGGATTCAGATATCATTTCACATGTCCACAGTGAGCCCTACATGGAGAAAAAGGCTTTAAGGCAAAAATATTGCTGTATCAAGTTGTGAGAGCTGATGTGATAAAACATTGGCTTATATTACCAACTGAATAGGTATGTTGTTGGCATTTTAGAGGCTGGATGATGGTCTGTGTTACATATTTGTGGGAGTCGCAATTTAAGGGGCTAGGGAAAGTGGGAGTTCCTCCTTATTAAAGTACTGTCGAGCAAACCTGGTATGGAGGATGAGGGCCAAGGGCGCTCACACATAACATGCACCCAATGGGAAAGCTCTTCCGTCTGTGTCTTGGCACCTCCTCATGCTGAAGTCATTCATTCCCATCTTCCTGCTTGTCTGTCCAGACATATGTGATACATGAGCGTGTATATGCATTCCAGGGTTTCACCCAAAGCCTGGCGTGCTCAGTCACCCTGCCTCCCTCTCTCCCTCTCTCCTCCCTTTCTTTCTATATATAAATACACAAGAAGATTAGCATCTATTTATAAGATTTCCAGTTGTATTACCTTAGTAACAATTCACTGCAGCTCCTGTTTGCTCATGGTCAGGAGAGAGGTCTCTCTATGAAGAAGGGGCTTAGAATGGAAGATACTCAAATGCCAGGCCAATTTGGGGTAAAGAGAAGTCTTGAAAATAAAGGCTCAAGTCATTTCATTGTGCTTAGCTGTTGCAGGAAATGCTTGCCTCCTTCCTGATTTTGGCCCACTGCAGGGGCATGTGAATGGTGTCTCTAGTGTCTTACAGAAGGGACCCTGGTTTTTTGAAGGCCAAAACTCACTTTCGCCTTCTGCCACTTCTGCTCTCACTGACTCATCCTGATTCTCAAAAGGCGTTTTAACCTCTCAATGCCAAGTAAAGATAAATGAGCTATTTGTCTCCTTTGCGTGTTTGGAAGACTAACCATGAAGCATTTAGTTTTTTGTTATGCTTTGTTTTGATTTGAGGAGCAGCTTCTTTCTGAGGCCTGTGTTGTTATTGACTGGCTTTACCCAACTGAGTGCAGCTATGTTGATATTTCTAGTTGTGGGGAGCCTCTAACATTTTTATTGGGAAAATAAGTTTTTGGTCCAATGAACAGTAGGTTTGGGAGTATTTAAACTTTTGTAAGGAATTACAGATTTATTGCTAGATACACTCTATCAGTTAATCATACACTTCAAATCCAAGTAACAAGCACTGGGTGATTTTTCTTTCTCTGCTCTGAGGAGATCAGACAGGGTAAAACATGTATAATAAAGGTCAAAATTGTGTGAGTGCTTGAAAGTCAGCCTTTCCCTGTTTTTTGTTTTATTTCTGAGACATGCAGGGGGACAGGAAAAAGATGCCCTTTCAAAGACTCTACTAGTAAACACATACCCAAATGGTAATTTGAGAGGAGGGTGAGCAAGACGAAACAAAAGCAGACAGCTTCAGATTTTATCGGGTCGACACAGTTATGGAAGGAGATGAAAGGTGAAGTCTGTGATAAGGTGTTGAACTAGTAATACCAGATTTAGAATTTTCAAAAAGAAAAACAGAAGTAGAAAAGGAAAGCACACACACAAAGGGAGTTGCACAGAACATTCCAGGGAATCATTGAACTGTGGGTGATAGCACGCTTCCTTCTTTTCCTTCAAAGGTTTGTTTCAGAGAATAGCTGGGGTAAGAACTTGCATTATAGAACAATATGGGGAATTTGTAAGGAACAAGGAAAGGAACTATGTGACATGGCATTTATTATCCTTAAAGGTGTGTTGGTCTCGATAATGCAGATCTTGGCCATGGCCTTTATAATTTATCTGGACTTGAAGACACTGTACCTTCCAAAGTAATGCTTAAATTGGCCTTATACATGGTTTCAGGTCCACTGACATTTCATTCAAGTCAAGTAACAATCATCTTGATAATGCCACTGTGGATGTGTGTGGTCCTTTAGGAAATATGAAACTCACTTTCCCTTTTGTAACCCACAACTTTGGGACCATCATCTTCGCATCAGTGCAGACTCCTTCATCCCACAGTGCATATAACACGTGCTGTCCCACACTCAGCCTTCCTCTTAGCTTTCTTTCTTCAGCTTGCATTTTTTATCCCAAGACAAGGTCCGAACAAACACTCTTCCTGAAGCAGCTGGGAGCTGAAAGAATGTAGGGTGAGGAGGCTCCCCGCTCCAGGCATGGTTGTCTGTTTTCCATCTCAATGCCTTTATCTCTTTTATCTTCATTTAAAAGTTTTTCTTTCCCTTTCTTTTCCTTTTGCCTCCATTCACTGAATAAAGAGATTGTGCATCTCTATTGTTCTGGACACTGTTCCGGGCAATGGATGCACTACCTCAACACCCCGGGACCACAGTGACCAACACAGGCAAAGTTCCCCTTTTCTTGGTGGAGAATAAAATAGTAAATAATTACAAGGATAGTGAGTGTTGAGAGAAGATACAGAGTGTTTTTAATGAGGGAACCGACTTAGTCTGTGGGTAGGCTGTGAAGTCAGGGAAGTCTAAATGAGGAAAGCCAGATTGGAAATCAAGGAATTCTAGGGTTTATCTTTAGAGGAAAGGAGGGAGAAAGCAATACAGTTCCAAAGGAAAGGGGCAAAAGATGCTTTGTCTTACACAGAACCTTGGAGGCTACGCTATATTCAACTCCGAGGCTGTGGATTTGTGAAGACTGATCATGTTTTAAATTGGTTGTCCAAATGCTTCATCTGTTCTCTTTCTCTTGACCATTGTGCCGCTCACCAGCTAACGGCCCCTGTCTGTGACTGGATGACAGGAAGCGAAAAAGTCTGTGGGTATGCCATTGTGACCATGTGACTAGCTGTAATGGGAGGTGAAAAGTTCAATGAGACTGAGTTATTTACAACTTCATGTTGGTCCTATTCTCCGTGAATAAAATAAAATAAATTCTCATTAAGCAGCCACTAAGAGCCGGGAATTTACGTATCTGACGGGAACATCATGATTAATAGAGACCTGTTGTGTTCTCAGGGATCTGCAGTCCAGCAGCAGAGGCTCATATACACAGAAATGATGGAATAAATCTTCTGCAGGGAATATGAGCTAGGCATTATAGGAACCCAAAAGAGGAAAGAGTTCATCCTGTGCGAGGGCATCTGGAAGGACTTCAGAAAGGAGATGTCTGAATTGATGTTACAACAACGATATACTGTTAGTAGAGCTAAATATGGTTTTTTAAAGAGTCAAATTATTTTTGTAGTTAATGCTTAATGTAAGTAATAAATGAGTCAAAAGGGGGCAAAAGCACCAATTGAAGCAAACCTGCTTTCTTTTCATCTAGGCGTCATACTTGCAATTGTTGGTCTAGAAACAACTTAACATTCTGCTCACACTGCTGCATGGTTTGCCTAATATTACATAGTTAATGGAGGCTTGAAATTTGGGCGTGGGATGAATTTTCATAAATCAAATCTCATTTACCATAATCTTATATTTAATTAAGGAGATGGTATGCTTTCTGAATGCCTGTAATTGGCAGTGGTAGCTCACCCCTTAACTGTTTTTGTGCCCTAAACCCACCTTCTCCAGCAGTTAGTTAATCATCAGTGCACTTAGACTAACAGGAAGTTACTAGGGGGGATGCTACTTAAAAACAAACAAGCAAAGATACTGTCAGTGAACAGGGAAGGATTCTGGGACAGATCATTGCTCCCTAGTTCATTTGTATAAAAGGGTCAGATTTTGCCCTGGCTGGTGTAGCTCAGTGGATTGAGCACGAGCCTGTGAACCAAATAAGCAAACCAAGCAGTTTGATTCCCAGTCAGGGCACATGCCTGGGTTGCAGGCCAATTCTCAGTGGGGGATGCATGAGAGGCCACCATACATTGATATTTCCCTACCTCTCTCCTTCCCTTCCCTTCTAAAGATAAATAAATAAAATCTTTTTTTTAAAAAGGGTCAGATTTCTTATACTGGATCTTCATAAAACTGGGAGAACTAACAGTCCCCCACATATAATATGTCAGCAACCTGTTACAGTTTACATTACTCTTGGCACGTAAAACTGCACTATACTTTCCTCCTGCCAATTAATTGACTTGCTAACCTCCTGCCAAGATTTGTTTCTTTTAAAAAGGATTGCTTTTCCCTGGCTGGTGTGGCTCAGTGGATTGAGTGCTGGTCTGCAAACCAGAATGTCACCAGTTTGATTCCTGGTCAGAGCACATGCCTGGGTTGCACGCTGGGTTCCCCAGTTGGGGGTGTATGAGAGGCAACTAATTAGTGTGTTTCTCACACATTGGTGTTTCTGTCTCTTTCCTTCTTCCTCTCTCTAAAAAGTAAATAAAATCTTTTAGAAAAAAATTATTGCTTTACACATTCATCAAAAAGCATGTATAAAATTACAGTTTGGCAGAAACATGAAGGCTAATATTTGGGTCTGAGTACCCAAATGAGTGCAAAATGAAGGCAAAATGAGAGGGGTTGCTTTTATCTGGGAGAAATACTACTTTGGGACAAGAGGCCTTTGGCCTTTGTTCTGTGCAACCCATGACCATAGAATAATAGGCTTGGTTATCTCAAGAAGTTCTGTCTTATGTTCAAACAATCCAGATATTTTTCAAAGAATTTATTTCTTTATTTATTTTAGAGAGAGGGGAAGTGGGGGGCGGAGAGGAAGAGAGAGAAAAAATGATCAATTGCCTCTTGTGTGCACCCTGACTGGGGAAACCCCAAACCCAGGTATGTGCCCTGACCAGGAATTGAACTAGTGACCTTTCACTGTGTGGGTGACACCCAACTAACTGAGCCACACTGGTCAGAACAACTGATGCAGATACTTATTGAGGGCTACGTTCAGAAGTAGCCGAGTGCCAAACCATCCTCCCCGAAGGCTGCCACTCACACCTATGTAGATTGCATCTCCATACCATCTAAAATACGACATACATCTCAATTCTCTGTTTCGAGGAGAACATAAAGATTAAAAGAGCACGAGAAGGCCCCGATCTCTTCCCTCCCTCATACCACCTGCTGTAAGCCCATAACTAAAGCCTGTATGAGCACAGTTAGGGAAAGGTCTCTCCCAGCCCAGGAGAGAGGAGTAGGTGATAGAAACGGAACTCAAGTCCGATTGCTGAGTTGAGTTTAAGTATATCCAACTCACTAGGCCTATTTCCCTAACAGAGGTGTTGGCAATGGACAATTCTTAATACAAACATTCTTTGATTTCCAAAAGAGAACAATTTTCATCATCTTTCTTAATATAGCTTTTAGGGTTTAAGTGATTATATTGGACAGATGCCCAAGATTGCTTCTGACACAGAAGAAATTTTGTCACTAGACACTGTCTCTTCTAGGTCTTGCATGAATTTTGACCTATGCTTACCCACTAACCAGGTTCTGGTGACAGTCTCCTTGTTACAAGTGGGCTGTTAGATAAAATACTTAGAAACCATCTGTCCATTGTCATAAAGAGAATTTATGTGCACACGCTCCACTGAAACAGTCCATTGCATGAAGAATGGCATCCTTTGTTATTTTCAACTTTTTCCCAGTTAACGAGCATGAAAAATAAAGATGATGAATTAAGCTACTGCATTGTGAAATGTAGCTTTGACTTCTTTCTTTTAATAATACTCAAGAGTAATCCTGGCATGTGCCCCTTGCCACAATTTCCATTTTAAAGGAATATTTCTTTGAACTACCAAATATAACGTATAATTAATTCTGTGTTCTGCTGAGGGAAAATGGGTGAAATTACTAGATTTCTATGAGAATCATAGGGTTTGAGGCTCAGTGTCATTGGGAAAAGCATATTCTTAAATTTGCCTGTAATTTTTTTTAAGTTGGTACTTTGGTGTCACTTTCAGAGCACTTTTGCATCTTTGTTTTCCAACTTGGCATGAAAATTATTTTTTAAAATGACATTTAATTTTAGGATTATTTTTTATTTTAATTGCCATAAAGTATATTTTGAAGAGAAAATACCTCCAAAATATCATTTGAAAAGTAAATGATACATTTTGGGGTGAGAAACTCAATGACATTGAGTTTTATAATCACTTCCCTCGTCATGAACTTTAGTGGCTATAGATATTGGGAGAATCTCACAATATGAAAAACATGCTGAACCTTGGTTGATATTCCAGATTATGTGCTAATTTTAGTTCTAACAATAATCATTTTATTAGTTAGTGCTTGCTTTTTACTAAGGGAACAGAAGATAGGGATAATGAAATTGTGCATGCACAATCATTTTAACAAAATTTTCCCTGTCCATAGCCCATTCTGTTATGGGTATACAATCTCTTCATAATCTCTTCACATAAAAATTGTTTTATTCAACAATGTGACCCGGCGTCATGCAAGATAGAATAACACTCATTGTCAGGTTCGTGCAGAACTTGCTGTCATTTTAGACTGGTCACAAGAAGCGCAGAGAGACCAAGGGACTTCAGGACATTCACAGGAGAGAGAAATGTGGTGGGGCGGGCTCTGGGATGGAGAGGCAACCTGGCATTTCTCTATCCTCAACCTAGGAATGACATTGGAAGGTACCCCAGGCTTCCTTCTTCCTTCTTGCCACAGGACCAGGGCCCCATTCCTGTAACAGATGGCACTGTGTTTAGGCAGCAAAATTAGGTGAGGGAGAACTACCAAGAACATCACTACTCACTGAGGGATGCAGTGGTGCTCACCACAGACCCAGGCTAGAGGGAGGAGCTGCAAACCAGGAGGCAGGACTCCTGTTTCTAATCTGATGTGTGACCTCAGTCACTTACATTTTTTGGCCTCAGTAATCTTACCTATTGAAAAAAAATATTCCAATTGCATAGATAGTGAAATGATGTCTGAGTTTTCTTCTCCACCTCTAAAATGCCTCTAGTAAGTGAGTGACACATTGATCAGAGTAAGAATTCCCAAAGCCACATTCTATGGAGCCCCACCTTCACCAGCCACTCTGTCATGGTTGAATATAGAATACTGTGGGTGACTGTCCAATTCTAGTCAAAATGAGTGTGCACCCACACAGCCTGGCCACCTTCCAGCCAAACTGAGATAGCTGTTACAATGGTAACAGATTAATTTAATAATTGTCTTTGATTTTTATTTTACTTCTTTTTTCCACAGTAACCATTAACAGCCATCCTGGCATTTCAGCTGAGATCTGTTTCCACATACTCTTCAATGATCTCTGTGAAATAAGTTATACTGAAGGGTTTTTCCTCTTGTGAATTATTTGCCTGGAGGAAAAATTCTTAACTTTTTCTTCTGTATGCATGTAAGAATAAAGTCTTCTTTGAAAACGTTAATGAAAAGAGCAAACATGGGAATAGCTTTCACCCCAACCCTCTCCCTGGTGTCCGGGCTGTGAGAATGGAGTCTCTGACCGCGGGAGGAATGGCAGGGGACTCCCACTGTGTAAAGGGTGTGCCCTTCTGCCTCTTAGACAGCTGGTCTGTTGACTATTCATGGAGATCAGGCTTTGGGAAAAGGAAATATTAAAAATTAGTTCACTTATTTTTATTGTTGATACTATTACAAATGTCAAAGCTAATTCATTTTCTATGAGTTATTTTAGCTACACTAAATATATAAGTGAGAGAAGCTGGCATTTTCTATGTGATATGTGTCTTTACTTCATCCAACTCGGGGTAGAGAGAGAATTTAATTATGTTTAGAGACTGATAAAAGTTCCCTATGGTTACTATCAAGAGATCAAACTCTTATTAACTTTTGCAAGTGTGAACAGGGAAGAACACTTGAAAAATAATGATCAAATTAAGTATTACTCTTTCCTTCATTCCCCTTTCCCTAGAGACATTTTAGAGAGGCCATGCTAGGCATGAGCGGTCTTCTTTGAAGCAGAATATGCCCTTGCAACTTCTATTTCATAGTTTTTAAGTTCTCACTCTCGAGTACTTGAGGCGAATGACATGGCAGAACCTTTCACATCCAGTTCACTATCCCAGCCCCTCCAACCCCTGTATCTTTATGGCATTTTTCTATAGTTTGAAAATGGACAGTTCTTGTTATTTGCTGTAGTGATGTTCTATAAAGTTCTTGCAAACACTGAATTAGTGAATACTGAATTTTTTGGTGAATACTACATTTCCTAGGTGAAATACAGGGTTAAGTTTCTGTGAGCCTCTGGACGCATTTTGGTCAACCAGTCAACACAAAGCCTTATTTTCTGTGGGTTTCTGGTTAAAAATATCCTATGTAATATATGGTGTTGATTCGTTACCATTGAACCCATGGCGAAGAGCTGTAACTCATGCCTGAAGGAAGTTTATCTAAGACACATATTTTGTCCATAAAGCACATCACAGCCTTCTCATGCTCAGGAACACCGGACAGTACCTCAGCACCCTTGGGGGCCATTTTAAACAGTGTAATCCCCCCTGCAAAAAAAGCAAAAAGTATATGTGGCACTAAATAGCCTACAAAAAGTACACCTTTTTACAGTATGAGAGCTGCAATGGGAAGGCAGAGCGTCACCTTGCTGGACTTCAGCTGAGTCCACGCTCATCCAGCCACTCAGAGTGTTGGCTGCTCTGCATATCAGCAAATAAAGTGCTAGGTGTGACAGATATTTCAGCAGGTAGGTGAGTTTGCGAACACAAAGTTTGTGAATAACAAAGACTGATTATAAAATACAATAGTTTCTAGTGTTTTTTTGTTTCCCATTGGCATAGTGGCTTTGGTTTAAGATGCAGGTGAAAGTAAGGCTACTGGCTTTGCTGACTTTTTAGCATCAGTGTAATTTGGTTCTTAATAGAATTTTCTAAAGCAGAGTCCAATCACCATTTCGACGTGGCAGAACAGACTGCTGCCAGGGTCCTGGCTGTTACTTCTGTCTTCTTGGCTTCTTTTACATTTTTATCCACTGTATCCTTTCAGATTCAGGCCTCTGGTGGCCTTGGTGGTGTTGTCATGAATATTGGAGGGGAGGCAAGCTGCTGTCCCAGTCCTGACCATTTCTTTCTGCCCAGGCCTGCTCAGATTATGGAAAAGAGGTTGAATTTAACTCATAAATTCAACAGCTCGAGTACTGTTGATCTTGCTGTTATTTGGTGAAACTGTGATTGAATTGGGCTGCAGGGTCATTGGAATCAGGTCATTCATAGTGTTTTACATGTTAGTATTCTAATGGTAGTACAAATGGAGTTGGGGCTGTTTGCCAATCATCTGTCTTATTCATGTCATTGAACAGAACACAGACACACAAAGGGAATCATGCGGCATTGCAGCTTCGATGTCCTTTGAAAAAGGAAGGTCTTTTCAGAAACCTTAGAGACAAAACAACTTACATTTTCTCTAGTTCTGCCTCGTTTGAGAGCATCCCTTACGATTCCCAAGATAGCTACTAAAGCCGGTGGAAATCTGGGTTTGAATTTTTCAAAAACTTTTCAACCAGTTCAAGTGTTTTATCCTCTTATAGTCCCATCTCTAGTTTTGTAGATTGGAAATACTTGCTATGTTCAAACTGTATCTTAACTCTTACCTGATTAAAAGCTGGAGACTTTTCAAATACAGTCTATGTCAGCTCTAAGCCCAGATATGTTAGTTCCAGAGAGAGTGGCTTTTTCTGGGTGGCTGAGTTTACTTCCAGGAATACAGATGTTTCTGCAGTAGATGCTGGAGTGGCTTCCACGTGCAGTGGGGCAGCAGAGCCATGGCAGGTCTCCTTTCTAAGGGACGCCTCACAAAAGGGTAAGGAGATAGATACTGGGTGGCCTTTGGGTGGGAAGGTACTGCGTACTTACTGTCTATGTTTTCCTGTGATACCTCTCTGACTCATACGCTCCTGAGACAGACAAGGGCCACAGGACAGCAGCCTTGCTTCCATCTACCAGATTGGCCTTGAGTTCAGTGTTCCCTGTACAGAGTAGTTTGTACTGGCCTTTCTTCCTGATGTTTCTGGACAACAGCCATGTGATCTGCTCCTTTGTCCTGGGGATACATGGTCTTGGCAGCTTGAGAAAGCTGTCATGGGGGAGGGGCTTTAAAGCATGGTGACACTACTCTTAGGCTCTGTGTGACAATAGTGAAGAGAAGCAGGCCCTGAGGAGCCACCGTGGGTAGGGTTTTTAGACACCATGGAGAAGAACATTCAAGCGCAGCGGGGGTGGAAAGGGTCAAGCCAACCACCAGCTTCTGGAAAGTCTTCATTTTTGAAAGACTGTTGGGTGGAAGATGGATTAGAATTACTCTGGGAGGTCTGACACGGAGAACTCTGGTTACTGTGCAGGGGCCACAGGGAGAGGCTGTGTTGCTGTGAGATAAACAGAAATTTTGAAGCTACACAGACCTCATTTCCAATTCACTTATGTGATGTGTGACTTAGAGAAAGTTATTTAATCCCACTGACTTTCATCTGCAGAATGTCCAAAAATAATACAGAGTTGGCAGAGTTGTGCGGATAAGAGATCATGTATTTAAAGCATCGGGCAGAGTGCAGCCGTACAGAGGGCTTTAGGTAAGCTCCCTCCTACTGAGCCACATTCACCATTTGGTGAGTGCTAACTCAGGTGTGGGTGTTGTGTTAGGCACTGGAGAGACAAAAGGAATAAGAGAGACAGCAAACAAAAAGGTAGTTAAAATAAGACCCCGAGAAGTTCCATGATAAAAGAAGCTGGTGACATGAGAACACACTAAAGGGGCTCCTAACTCATACTGTGGGGCAAAGAAATTTCCATGAGAAAGAAGTATCTACATTGAGCTGTGAAAGATAAGTTAGCCAGGCAATCCAAGGGAGGGCCGGGCTTCCAGACACACAGGAGCACATCAGAAGCCTGGAGGGAAAAGAGAGCAGGGATCTTCAGTGCAGGGGTCAAGGCCCCTGGCCCAGGTATAACAGGATGTGTCAGGCATCAGGGTGTGGTTGGAATCGGGTAGAGAAAGAATGAGCAGAGCCAGGAGGCCACGCCAAAAAGCCTAGATTTTATGTTTAAGGGCAATAGAGAGCCAATGAAGGGTTGTAGGCACACATTTGCTTTTAGTAAGGCTATTGGCTGCAGGGTGAAGGTGGGTTGGGAGTCCAGGGTGCGGGGGCAGAGGAGGGAGCTGCAAGACCACAGACAGGGTCACGTGGTGTCAGGCTGTTGCGGTGGGCCGCGTGGTGTGTGAGTGCAGGCTCCTCCGGGGGAGCGGTGGTGGCAGGAAGGATGGAGAGAAGCAGGTAGATTTAATACCTCTCTGAGGATGTAGGATGTGAGCTCTCCTAACTATGCCTCATGTGCCTCTTTCACTTTGCAAACAAAATAGAACAAAAAGACTTCTATTCTGCAGGAAAATACAGTTATTTTTCATTGTTAGTGGTCCTTTCACTCACATGGTGGACAATTTAATTTATACCTCTGTTGTTCTCCATGTTTGCAAATAGGGTGCAGGAATAAAAGTTAGCCCGTAAGGTATTTCATTTATGTCCACCTGTCTGTTTTGTGAAGATTTCCTATATGATTATTAGTGAGGATAAATCCTCTGTGTGCACAAAGAAAGGAGACTTCTTAGTGTTCGCTGGTGTCCAGTTTAACAACATCTTTAAAAAACTCTGCGCTGCAGACCCTGAGCCAGAAACGGCTGCACAGAAACCATCCAGAATGCACACTGGGAAAACTATGTTCTGTCTCTGAGAAACTTAGTCCAATCTTATTATCTCTAAATTGCATTTCTATTTGAGACATTTTGTTTAAAGTAGTTTCTGCAGAGGAAATTGGCAGAGTTAATGATCTAGATCTTATGGAAAGCTAAGAATATAAAGTGAATGCCGTGTCCAGCACTTTAATTTCTTTGCTAGGTAACTCAGACTAGAAGGGCCTGCCCTTACCCTGAGCCAGAGCCCCTTACAGGGCTTCAAGTTACAAGTTCATGTCACCATAACATGTTGGGATTTCACACCTTTCTAATTTATGAATATGTAGGTTATATAATTAGAGATTAATGGACAGGTCAGAGATGAGGTGGTGTTACGTTCCTCATTTCTGTTTGAGGTTCTGGTGACTAGAAGAACCAAAAAATTAAATTTATTGAGGTAGCTATCAGGTGCACAACATTAACATTTGTTATCCGTGTACTCTATTGCATGCTCGCCACCTTTCCAAACTCTCTCTTGAGTCTTAGGCAGCTTCAGTCTCCTTCCGTGGAGTTGAAGTTTTTTCAGGGAGCTTCTTGGCCTTTTCTTGGGAATTGTATACCCACACATCACAAGTGGGGGCAATTCCCTAGTTAGTCTGTCTGGGCAGAATACTGGAATGCTGTGGGTTTGTCCCAAAGCCGTTGGTCACCGTGCACAACAACTGCCTATCACGTGGACTCGAGGGTTTGCATTGTGACTCTCCCCATTCTCTGCATATCTGAAGCGCACTCTATCACTCTATGTCCTTTCTCTTCCTACCCAGACTGTGCCTTTCAGAAGGGATTCTTCTAACTCCCAAGATTCAATTTGGTTAGGGTGGACATCACTAGGTTTTGTGGAGTGGCATCAGTGCTAATTTTTACGTTTTTCTTTATTCTAGATTAAAAAGTTGGAAAAAATATTAAAAAACACCCCCTCATAATCTTGCCTCCAAGGGTTAATCCTTGTTCACATTTTGTTGATTATTTTAAGTATTTTATTAATGCATAGACATTTTTAGACAAAAGTAGGATATTCTAGAACATTCCAATCTTTTAAAATTGTCAAGATCTTGAGTATGTTCTCAAGTCGTGAGAATAAAGAATATAAATTTTCAACTTCACTCACATCTCTTAAACTGAAAATTTACCCTCCTTTAGTTTTCTGGTTTCTTTCCTGCTGCTCAGCAAACCCCAGCCTTAGAGACTGTCTTCAAGTGATCAATGTAAAATCACCTTTTCCTAATACCTTTAGAAATAACTGTAATTCTTTTGGGTCACTTATGCCAGGGGTGTCAGGTTAATATGTGATGAGCAACTAGAGCCCATTATTTATTTCATTCAGTTGTAGAAAATCCAAGCAAGATATGTGGCATGTCAAAACTGTCACCATCGGCATCAGAAAGCATTAAGTAGTCATGAGTTTACAGAGTGTCCCCTGACCAATGGAAAACTACACTGCACGACCCCTCCTTTCAAGGATTTACCATTAAAGGGGAATGAACTGGTTTTAGTTTCTCACATATATAGATGGTTTTGACATAACCGGAGCCAGGATTGTCCCTGGTTCCATCACACACAGGAGTGGCTGGCTAATGTAAACCACCAGTGCTACCTCAAACCATGAGATACCTTCATCTAGAGAAGTAGATGAGCGCCCAACAGCCAGATACTTTTTGCAAAGGAATGGGGTGTTCCCAACAGCATGCTTTACAACGTGTGCATGCAGATAGAAATTTTCCTCCATTGTGTGGCCAGCTCTCAGAAGTTGAAAATTGTTGACTGTGAGAAGCTCAGGCAGTAGAATCTGCTGGAGATGAGCTCAGATTAATGGGGATGATTAGGCATAAGACAGGGTAGAAGTAGGGGCTTGTGCCTTCTTCTGATCCCTTAGATCTGAGTTTTGTAGCTATGTGTCCCCTTCCAAAAAAAAAAGATTTGCAGGGTCCATCATGTACTTTGTTAGAGCCAAGAGCATAATAGCGTCCTTGATTTCAAAGTCCTTTATTAGCTCAGTCTTACTTGTTTTAAATACATCACCACGAAATCTATAATATTACTCAAGTAGAGGTATTGCCACTGAACCAGGGGCTATTCCTGATTAATGAATATGTGCAAAATTTATCTAGAAAATGAAGTCTCTGTGAAAAGGAATGATTTTTGTAAACAAGCATGAGATATTATAAACCAAAGATTTATTAATTCTGCATATTAAATACAAGTGGCTATTAAAATATTTTACTACAATTAAAAAGAACAACTAAATTAGAGCCTGTCATTAAGAACCCAGAATTAGTGCAAAAACTTATAAAACTACAATACAGTAAATCCAAAATAGAGAATTTCCTTAATTAACTCCTGTTAATAAAGCCTTTGCTTCTTTTTGCAGCACTGGAGCAGGGGTGGGATACATGTTGTTATGGTAAAAAAGTGAAAATAAAATTGCTAGTGGACAGGAAAAATAGAGGTATTGAGAGGGTTGCAGCTCTGCTGCTCTAAGATGGTTCCCTGCCAAGTTTAATGTGGGACTTTTAAAAACTCATTTGCAAATTCATGGTGGAGAAGGCTCAGTGAAGAGTCATCTTGTTGAAGAACTGACTTCCTGAAGTATAATGAATGCATGAGCCCTTGCCATTTTTAATATGATGGAGTGCTTCGGTTCGCGAGGGTAGGTTTGCAGAGGGGTGTTCTTCCCCCGTGCTCAGATGATCTTTGCCTGTTTTCCAGAGAGAAATGTTGAAGTCTTTGAGATGAAATTGACATTTAAGTGCATCCAAAACGGTTCAGTAACTGCAGTTTTGTGTGATTTGTGCTAATGCATTCTAATAATATAATAATAATAACAGTAATAGGTTGCTTGTTTTTTATTGTCAAGTCTTAAGAATTCTGTGTAATTTTACTTATATTCCACAACCAAAATATTGTACACATTTTAAGAAACCTTAACTTCTTCATTTTGTAGAATTCCTTGGCTGGTGTGGCTGGTGTGGCTCAGCAGATTGAGCACTTGCCGGTAAACCGGAGGGTCGCCGGTTTGATTCCCAGTCAGGGTAAATGCCTGGGGTCCAGGCCAGGTCCCCAGTAGGAGGTGTGTGAGAGGCAACCATACATTGATGTTTCTTTCTCTTGCTTTCTCTTTCCCCTCCACTCACTCTAAAAGTAAATAAATAAAAATCTAAAAAATAAAAAAGTCCACTTCACCCTTTGTTGATTTTGGCTACTTAGCGCTAATTGAAAGAGCCGCCTTAGTCAGCCCAGTTATTTCACTTTAAGTCATAAGTAGGAGAATTATAACCATATTTGATTCATTCAAATATTGCAGACTCCCCTGTCCATGCCTGTGGAGCAGGAGTATGGCATCTTGCCCCTTACCGTCCAGAAAGTTTTCTCACGTGTTTCCAATTAGGGTGCTGAGGTCAGTGAGAATTTTTGTGAGTCAAAATGACCACATTTTTATTTCAGAAGACTTAAATCAAGTTTGTAATTACAGGAAATAATCTCAGACAGTAGATGCAATTAAAGACATTTTTTAAGGGGAAGATTGTTTGTCTTTTTATTTCCCCCCACAACCCAAAGCTCATTATAAAAATACTATATTCCTTCATGCCTACAGTCTGAACTTTATAACTTCGTGCTGTGAATGTGGAAATGAATTTTATCAAAATCCAAGAATAGTTTAATAGTGTTCTTTTTGCCTGTTAGTAGAAATGGTTTGACATATGTAAAGAAAATAGTTGCTTGCCTCATGATTTAACTGAGCTAGATATATGACCTCTGATGTTTAGAAAATCCCATACTGCCCCTTCTGTCACCAGTAATTGCTCTGAATTGTGCATGTTGAGAATTAATGAAATAAAACCATGATTTGATTCTCCAAACTGGTTAGAATTTTAATGTATATCTCAATAATGTGGGACTTGTTTTGTTTTAAGTTCACTCTGGCATTTGGTAGCTACCAAAGAAGCACATGGGCTTGGAAGGACATTTTAGGTCAGTCCTAATAGCCTGGAGAAGAACTGAGTTGGCAGAATATAATCCTGCCAGTTGAAATTCAGCCAGCCTTTGAAATTTATTCCCATCTGAAAAGTACTGCGGGACTTTTTAATAATAGTAGCCATGATTTGGGGGGGAGCATTCTTCCTAATATTCCTCTAATTATTCATTTGCCAAGATGACTTATTTACTTGAAAGCTAATTGTGATCAAGGTTGGCTGACATATTATGATTTCTCTTTGTGTATTATTTTGATTTGAAAATGTCCAAATAAGAATATTACTGAGTATTTCCCTATTTCACAGATTTGTAAACTGAGAGACATGATTTTGATGCATTTAAGCTCCTGAAGCTAATTTTCCATGTAACCTTATCTCCTATTTCCTTCAGTCCTTATAAGGCAGCTGCACTGTAGAGCATTTTCTGTTCCTTCAACAAATGTATTAGACAGCAACCACATGCCAGGCAATGCAAGTACAAGTGCAAGTGTGGGCAGTGCTCAGCCCCTGCCCTCATGTCTAGTGGGAGATATGGCACAGGACTGCTCCATAGCATGTAGGCACTGACCCAGAGGACAGAACATGCAGTGGGACCTGAGGCATGGGACTCCTAAGCCTGGAGGGAGCAAGGAGATGAGAAGTGTTTTGGACTAGGAAAGGTTGTCCAGAGGAGTTGACCCCGAAGCTGATTCTTAAAGAATATGTCAGAGGTTGCCAGGAACAAGAGTCAGGTGGAAGCAGAGAGATTGTGGTGCATCTAAGAAGCGGTTTGCAAAGAGTCTAATGAGCCTGAATCACAGCATATGGATGTGGGGGTGGGTGGATGTCAGGCACACTGGGAAGAGAAGGAGCTGGGGCAGATCACTGAAATAGCTGGTATTGGCTGGGTTAAGAAGTCTAGGCTTCATCTTGTGGACAATGGGAAGCAACTGAAAGATTGTAATTAAGGAGGTGGCATGATCACAAGTCCAATAAGAGAGGTTTGAGCTGTATTTTTTTAAAGCTGCTTCTAGATGCCCTTCCTTCTTATATAGCTGCTGCATATGAGAGCCCTACTGGGTGACGAGCCCATGCACTGTTTATCTGTGCGCCTTATCCCTTTCTCTCTATTGCTTTTCTCTGCCTCATCCCATTCCAAGTCCATAAACATGACTAAGTCCAATATTAGAAATAAAGTAATAATACTGAGACAGTAAGGATGTTGCCATCACTGTTGTATTCAGCAACCAAGAAGAGGTCATTTAAACTTGGAAAGAGCCATTTCAGTTGAGGGACAGGAGCAGTGGATCAGGAATTGATTTGGGAGGTCAGGAAGGTTGAGGCAGGGAAGTGTAATATAAAGGCCCTTTCTGGAAGCCTTACTCTGAAAGGAAAGAGTTAACCACGAAAGAGTGTGAAAAGTGTGTGGGTACCCTAAGGAAGCCTGAGAGGAGAAAACCTGAAGGCTTCGAGTGAGTTGGTGGGTGGATTTGTTTTCCATCAGGGCAAGAGTAGGAGGAGGGATGGAAAGGTTTTTCTGCTGTTGGAGAAGGAAAACTGGAGGTTGGGACTGGATGTTGATGGGATTGTCTGTGGCAGTGTAGGAGGCTGGAGAGCTTGTGGCATGCCTTTGATTTTTTTCAATGAAGATCTCTACTGGTAGTGGTAGAAGGGACTGGTGAGGAAGGAAGGAGCCTGGAAGAAAAGACAAGGTTGGAGGGAGTATTTGTGTGGGAAGGAGAGGGGAATGTTGAGAAGGATTATCACCAAGGCACTGGGAGAGCCTATTGAGGTTGGATACCACAGGTGGGTAATGACACCAAGCAGCAAAGCTGGGGGATTTTGCCCAGCAGAGCACAGAGACGGTACGTGATACTGGGACAGGCTGGATGTTGAGGCTTGGTTGTGTGTGTGGGGGACAGGGGAAGTGGTTAAAGGAGTGGAAGGTTTTGAGAGAAGTGTGGGAAGTGATAGATAATGATATCCAGTCTGGTTTAGGATTAGATGCATAACAGTGAGGGGATTGAAAGAAGACAAGGTGGGGTCAGAGAAGGGGATTGTGAAAATAGAAAGGCTGTGGTTGGAAGGAGGATAAATAGAACTAGAGTTGAAGATTTGAAGATTTCAGACACCGAGCAGCAGTTGTGAGCAACACTAAGCTCCGAGGGATGTCTGTTATGTGAGTGGAGTGCGAGCAAAGACCCTTTAAAGTGAGAATGCCACACAACCTGGAGGCAGGTGTGAAAGGCTTGTCCTGAGGGCGCTGAAGCGCACAGGATGTTGACAGAAGTCAGATGGGAAGAGAGAGTGGGAGTGGGGCTGGGAAATCCTCAGTGAACAATGGGGCTATTATCCGATGGGAGTAAAGCTTAGTATCACTGGAATGTGCTCCTCTGTGGAAGAAAGCCTCTTACTTGGGTTAAAATATTAAATGTAACTGTTAAAATCTGATTTTAATCACAATTTCTCACAGTGGATCTGAGCGTTTTGGAAAAGATTAAAAGTGCCCAAAACTAGGAATCTGTTGGAATTCTGAAAATATCCTGAAAACTGTGCCTGTAAATATTCCCCGTCATTCATCTTTCAGGTGGTTTTGTAGTTTCCGGAAAGAGGTAGTTCTTTCTCCTTTGCTGCGTTTTGCCTTACTACAATAATACAATGGGAAGAAGGCTTCAACAGAGCATAAAATGAACAGATATCTCTCTTAAGACCTTTTATTTTGGGAAGATTAAAATGTATCTAGCAGGGATAGAAAGTTGTCCTCTTTTAAAATCTTGTTTTCTATCCATCGCCTAGGTGGGTTGTTCTGTGTTATATCAGATTCTGTGCTGTCCCCCCAATATTTACTGTAATGTTTGTTGGGATGGAAAACACAGCCCCTGAGCTTATCTTGTGGACGAGAAGATCCAAGCTACCCTTTCTGGCCATGTACCCCTGGCCCATCCCAGAGCCTGATCCCCCATGAGAAATTCCCACTGGTTTTCATCTTAGAAAACTTTGACCAATCATTCCACCACTCTCTCCTTCTTCCTTGGTGGGTGGGGACACTTCTAAGGCAGTCTGTGGGGACAGGGACTCATGTTCTTGATCACTCATGAGCTCCTGTCAGAAGTATGTTTTTGGTCAGACTGCACCATTTATTTCTATGTAGTACAATGGAGTTGGCAAACGGTATTAGCCATTTCAGCATTCTTGTCTACCCTGATTTGAAAAAGAATCCTACTAAGGATTATGTTTTTCTTGCAGATTTTTTCAAATCAACAGCTATTGTGCAAATATCAGGAATCCCAAGATTTTGAAGGCTTGAGGTTCATCTTAAAACCACATGTTAAAAGTTCGCATGTATATAGCAAAAACATGGTTATATGTTGTCCCCTATCTCTGTAACACGTATAGAAAGTGTCTATCCTGAAATCAGATGAAACAGTATTGGAGGAATTTTGTTCGCTTGCTTAAAAATTTAGTAACACTCATAACATTTTGTCCAGGTCTCTAACAGTTGCTTGGATGAGTTCTCTGGCTCTTTTCTGACCAGGAAAGGCTCACTGGACAATTAATGGAGATACAAATAAGAAAACAGTCAAAATAAGGCCAAGTTGTTGGAGATTATTATGACAGTGTACAATGAAGGGACCCCCAAATTAAGTTGCTATAGTTTGGAGTTAGATCTAACTTGTCACAACGGTTTGCTGTGGAAGTTGTTTAACTGGTGGGAAACTCCGGAAGATGGGCCTGGAATTGAACTGGACCAATTAGGACCAATAATCTTGATCTCTGTGTCACTCATTTTATTCTTCAAGCCACAAACTCAGCTCATCCAAACACCTGTTACCATGTCCTGGAAGCTCATGTTGGTCACACAGACTGCCCTCAAGCCCCCAGTGTAAAGGTAGAACCACTACCTTTTTCTGACTCACCCACCAGAAGTGAAAGAAGTTTGTCCTGTGTAACTGTAAACAGATTAGGGAGAAGGGTGGGGAGGAGGTGGGTGTTCTTACATTATACTATACCTAAATGTATCCTATTAACTTCTTAAGACCCTGGCAGAATTTGCCACAGACTGTTTATGGTACATTTTTCGTATCTACTGGAATTTGATTTGTAGCTAATGTGCTGAGTCCAAAAATGGAGAACCCATTGCGCTGTCCTGTTTTCTTGCGAAGAAAGACTATCAGGTTGTGGTTGAGGGGACCACTTCAGCAGCTCAAAGTCTGAGTTGAGTCCAACAGTTAGGACACTGCAGCCTGTGTGAGAGAGACCGCCTCATTCCTGGGAGTTCTTGCTGTTGACTCCCCTTGTAGAGGGGTACAGATACTTCCTTTGATTAAAAAAAAGGTGGCCTAAAATACTCTTATTTAATACATTTTTTCTTTTTAATCCTCACCCAAGGGTATGTTTACTGATTTTACAGAGAAGAAGGGAACTAGAGAAACGCAGATGTAAGAGAGAAGCATCCATGGGTTGCCTTGCCTGTGCACCGTGGCTGGGGACCAAACCCACAGCCCTCTGGTGCATGGCACAGTGCTCTGACTGAGTCACCCAGCCAGGGCAGACATTTAGGACTTTTGCTGCACTATCCTGTGAACCAGAAATCTGCCTCCTACTTGCCCTATGCTGCACCTAAATGTGTGGAAGGGAGCCTTGTTTAAGGGTAATAACTAAATGAGCTCTCTCTTGCCTTTGCTGCCCCTGAACTCACTGCTTTCCTCCACCCTTTCTCTTTCCCTTCTCTCACTCATCAGAGGAAAGTACCTGGCATTTTGCATCTTTAATTCTATACCCAGGAAGCAACACATATGCTCAGGGACTTTTTCTCTCACATGTACCCAGGCATGTTGGGCTTGGCAGCCGTCAGGGTTAGGGGAGCTCTGTGTAAAAGCTTCTGTGTGGATCTCTGCTCTGAGCACGCACTGTGGGTCTTGGTGGTCCAGGGTGTCTTGGGTGTGGGCTTCAACCTTTGAAGCCCCTACTGTCTGTTCTTCAGGTCGACTGCTCTGTCAACAGTGTGTTTGATTAACAGCCTCTGTTTACTGGCAACTCACCTTCCAGAGCTGATATGGGGTTTCTCAGTCCTGAGCACCCATTAATGAAACCGATACCTGGGACACAGAAGCCCATGCAGGGTCTGTGTTGTTTCTCACTGCTGCTCTTGTTATAGTACCCCTCCATCCAGGTGGGGCGGGGGGTGGTCACCTTGGGACCCCACCTTTGTCATCGTGGTTCAGGCAGTGTTCTCCTAGGTCATGTCCATGTCACTCTTTCCCTCCACTACATTCCTTCCTTCAGTTCAATTCTTAATTAATCGCATACTCAGATGTGTACTTCTAGTAATCAGCCACCTGAAGCCTCCAATTTTTTCTGTCATTGAGATGGAGACTGAACAACTGGCACGGCACAGGTTCCATCCACTGAGGGGCGTGCCATTTGCTGATTAGCGTGCTGTTCCATTCAGCGTGTTAATGGCCGTTAACATGCACTCACACCCAGGAGAGAGCAGAGTACTGAATGTGTGCTTCAAAAGCAGAAGTGCACTTGGTTCACCTGTTTCCTTGACAGAACATGGCTCTGCTGCTCTGTACAGTTCGACAAAATGCTTCAGAGTGAAATCATTCCTTAGAAGAATTTTCACTTAATTAGGATTTAGAAAGGAACATCGCAAGTCTAAGGTCTGTTTGGTCCACTGCCATACTGCAGGGGCTTCTGCGGTCTCCTGCAGAGATGGGGAAATTCAGTGGTTTGAAGCTTGAAGATCCGGAAGTGAAGCATCATTTGAACACTGTCCATGCTACGAGGATATTAAATCATGTGGACCCTGCCTGTTAATGTGGGAATTGGAGATTTAAAATTGTATTTCCTACCTAGCAACACCTTGCATTCTCCCACTCTACAGGCTAGTATTTGGGAGGTAGCCTTTCTAACTCTCTTTCAAAGCCAGATGCTTTTTGTCTGGGAATGCATCTCTTCCTGGGGTGACCTAGACCAAGACACTGGAATAAGAGGAAATGTGGTTAATGACAAAGACCACTTACAGTGAGGATGAAAATGACTGACTTAGCTGGGACATTTTTCAGTAATAGCAAACTTAAATCTTAAGTCTGAAAAAAATTACAACATCTCCTCGTTATTTCCTGCATAACCAAGGAATGAGTGCTCCGTGAGCGTCATCTTATAACTTTTAATTAATGTATCTGTTTTCTCCAAACCCTTAAAAAGAAATGCTTGTAACTTTGCTTGTCTGATCAGGAGACAGTAGATCATTATTCAAAGTAAAAGCCGGTGTAGGAAATTCAGGTAAAAATGGCTCAGGATTTCTTTTTCTTACCAAAGACTTATGACTGTCTCTATTTCAGGCCTTCTTCAGCCCTCTCCGGGACTATTCCAGCGGCCTAGTCATTGGTCTGCCAGCCTCCTTCTCTTTCTGTGACCCTCGTTTTTGTGACTCCCGCTGCTCTGCAGATAGCTGTCACAAGCTCCGTTCTCGATTTCCTGACTACAGGTCCCTGGTGCTTCCCAGCCTTCTCTCAGGTTGATTCACAACTTCATCTCCCATCATTTTATTCACATCTCCTACAGTCATTACCTCCAAATAGGACTTCTCTTTCTTCACCTGAGAGTATCCTCGTGTTTAATTCTGTCCTTTTGTT
This sequence comes from Sturnira hondurensis, assembly GCF_014824575.4. Classification (NCBI taxonomy): domain Eukaryota; kingdom Metazoa; phylum Chordata; class Mammalia; order Chiroptera; family Phyllostomidae; genus Sturnira; species Sturnira hondurensis. The sequence continues at coordinate 15,927,631 of NW_028095541.1, read as the reverse complement.
GACACTGGTCCCTCTCACAGGACTTGTTCTTCCAACTCTTCCCTGCCCCCCTTCCCTGCCATGGTTATTGCCCAATCCTAAGGAACTAGCCTTCTGCCACCTTCTTCATCGTATCTTCCCAGACACCCAACCACCTCAAGCCAATGTCGTTCTTTGACCTTGAACAGCACCTTATCTGTTGTATCTCTTATAGCATGGAGCTCATTTGTTTATTTGGAAGGTATATCTCCTTATCAAAACTGTAAGTAATTTTAAAGCAGAGTTCATATTTAACTCAATTATTTGATTCCATAAAAAGCCTGTTACTTAAAATATGGTCTGCTTGTCATGGGAGCGGGGGTGGGCCCAGAGTAGGTCTGCTTCAGGCTGGCAGTATGTGGGTTCTTGACTATATGCAGGAAAGGTATCACAAAATAAGGCCAGGTGATTTGAAGAGTATGTTTATTAAGGCTGGAAACAGTGAAACAAAGAAAAGGCTAGAAGAAGGGTAGAAGAAGCATCAGGAGAGAGCCTTGGTGGTGCTCTGCTTTGGCTCCCTAGAAACATTATAGGAAATAATCCAAGGTGGTGCTCTTTTAGTTCACTGAAGTCAGAAGAAAAGGGGCCTTGGAGACAGGCTTGGGACGTGGGGTAAGCTCAGGATGAAGTGCTGCTGCCTGCTGCTCTCTTGCTTACAAGTCTTGTGAGGACCCTTAGGACTTAGGGTAAAAAGGTAAAAAATACATGCCTGGAGAAGAAAGGTGCAAGTGTGCTCCAGAAAGAACCCACTCAAGGTCTTTGTCTTGAGGGTTCTTGTCTGTTTCCTACAGGCAGGAATTTTAGGGGAAGCTCTTGATAGAATATCCATCAGCTAATGAGGAAACTTATTCCCCTGACTTCATGCGTCCTTGAGTTTGTGATTGGCCCAGATGGCACTAACTGGATTTCTGTTATCCATTTCCCTGAGTAGGATGATTTAAGCTATTTCCCCTCTGGTTGGGGAGGAGAAATATGAACCACCTACTCTTAAATGTCTTTGGTTAGGGAAGATAGGGTTTTGCATTTTACTAGTTTCCCTATTCTACTTGTCCTGGCGTACTAGCTTGTCTCGTGCTGACCAGTATCAACACCACCTGGGAACTAGTTAGAAATCCAGAATCTCAGTTCCCATCTCGAATCTGGTGAATCAGGACCCACATTTTAACAAGGCCCCCTAAGTGATTGCAATGTACGTGAAAATTTAAGACGCTCTGTTATATTACATCACACAGAACCTCATGCGAGCAGGTAGCCCGTGGATATCTGTTGAGTGACTAATGAATGAATAACACTCAAAGTTGGTGTAGCTGAGTAAATCAGGGCTCAGCCACGTGGTGCCTTGATGCATGACCCAACAGTTAGTGTTGAAGGAAACAGGTTTTTATTAACAGAGTTCCAACCTTGTGGCAGCTGAGAGTACTCCTGCGCAGAGCCTTGCTCTCCCACGAGACCCTGCACTTCCTTTGCTTCCCAAAAGGCTACAAGCTAAAACCACGCCCCAAAGTTCCCCATATCCTTATCTGCTCTTAAACCAGCTGTGCAAACAGGTCTCTACCTTCTCTGGAATGTGCACTTATGGGTTTCAGAGTCACCATCCTCGCAGCAGCTCTCTCCTTCAGGATCTGGGGCTACATTGTCCTCAGCCTTCATGTAGTGCTTCAGGGAAACATGTGCCGTCTTACACTGTATCATCGTGGAGTCCAGGGAGGCACACGTCCCAAGAGAGTGGCTTCTCCGTATGTCCTTCAGAGAAGCCGATGCCTGCACCTCAGTGTTCCCGGTCACAATTTGGCTCCGAGTCTCTCCCACAAATCCGTGCTTGGTTAAGCACAGCTGCATCAGCTCTGCCACTGCCTTCTTCTTACTCCAGACTTCACTGCGTACTCTTACTCCAAACCCAGTAGCTTCCCCCTATACACCAGGCCTCATAGCCAACTCCCACCTATACCCTTTCAGACCACATGGATCCCATCCTCTTTTTCAGCCTGCCCTCATTTTAAATGCTCGCAGAACTTCCTATGTGACCTCATATCTGGCCCTTCCTATGATGTGCCATTTTTGCCAGTTCCCCCATATCTTTTACCTTCTTTCAGCTGCCATCTTTAGTCAGGCCGAGAGTTCCCAGAGACTCGGGGGCACTCAGGGTGAGCATCTCCCTCTGCCTCTCACGCAGGCACTATATAAACTCCCCCCTCCCCCGCCCCCACTATGTCAGGAGTCACTATTCTTTGTTAAGGTCACAGGCCTTTAGCCCTGGGTGGCAGTTCCCTTCAGTTAAGGCATGGCTAGTAACTTGCCATTGTTATGCAAAATATTTTAAGGCCAGATTACCCAGGTCCCCTACCCCAGCCGAGTGTTGTGGGGCTTTTCTCCTATTTTCAGGGAACCCTTGCTTTGTATTCCACATTACACTGAGATTGTTCTCATTGGCTTATGGGAAAATTGTCTTGTAATCAAACATAAAAAATGTGCCCCACCATCCATCACTTTTCCGTGACCATTTACAGTTTTAAATAATGGAGTCCCATTTCTCCCTTTAAAATCTTTGATTTGTTATTTTCAGGTCACCTTTGGTAGGGTTTTTTTTTTTTTTGTAATGCCCTCACAGGGCAGTATTGGCCTTGGGTGAATAACTATAGAGAGAAAGCTTGCTAATTGGGTCTAAATATAGGTTATGTGCAGAAACAATTTCTAGCTTCTGAAAATAAGCACTTGTAAGGTATGTATCATTTTGTCACCTTAGCAGTTATGTTCTTCAGGGCCAAGTGAATGGCAACCAAAGGTTAGGAGGATGTTCTCTGTCACTGTGTCGCAGTTCACACATTCTTGCTAATAGCAGAAGGGGATGACAATATACTAGAATTTTTAAAGCACTAAGGAATTTGATATTAAAGTACTCTTTAGCCATCTGGAAATAAAAGGAAAGTGAGGAGAAATATGTAAAGTAAGGAGGAGTATCACCTACAGATCACAGCAGACCAGACAACCATCCACCGTGGCACATTGTGGAAACCTGTGTGGCTATCTTTGCTTAACTGAGGGGTGACATTGTCGTGGGCCAAGAATAGGGATGCTTGATGTCCTACAATGCTCAGGGTTGTCTCACACTGTGAAGAATTATTTCATATGAGGCCTCAATGTGAGAATATCTGACCAGACATTTTGGGAGTGGGAAAGTGTTTATATTACTAGAATATTACACATATATATGTGTGTACTGTGTGTATGTATATATGCACACACACATGCATACAAAGAGCATTTTAAATACATACTGAATTCTCCAGGAATGCAATTACCATATTAATTGAGAAGATGTTGGTCTTTGTTTTGTTTGTAACTTTACTGTATGGTTATTTCAGAAAAATAACATCTCCCTTTCTCTCAGTCTGCCTGTGTAGCTATTGAATTTACAAGAAGCCTGCTAAGGAGCACCAAGCTCCTGCCTTCAATGTCTTCTGTGGGAGCTGTATCCGAGATTTACATATTGAAGTGCATCTTATTTGTTATAAATTTTTTTTTATTTTTCCTTTAGGTAACAGGACATTATATTGATTTTTTAAAAAATGTATGTGACTAGGCAAGTTTTTTATTAATTACATCTCGGGCTATAAAAAGAGGTGTTGGATCTAGTGGGTTTGTGAGTCTCTCTGGCACAGGCAGCCTCATTAGTCCTTGTCTAAGACAGAGAGTAACAGCCAGGGCCCAGGCTCAGAGTGTACGGATGGATAGGTACCGTCACATCCCACACGAGAGAAGCTGAGAGGGAACACGGTGCGGGGCTGCCAGGGAGAGGATGGATGTATGGGGCTGGAGGTCCGAGCTTGAGCTGAGGTTTCCGTAGGGCCACGCTACCCTCTGCAGTTACCAGTGGGTGGGCTTGGTCTCCCTCCTGAGCTCTGACTTTTGGGGATCCTTGCAGGGTCAGAGTGGATATTAGCAATAGCAGTCTTAAAATACTTGTCATGATGTGATGTGCAGAAATGTTACAACTTATAAATAACATATGATAACCTACTATCATGTGACTCTGAAAATGGATAATGGAGAAGCTATACTCATAATACTGGCTTCCAGAGAAATTGACCAAGTTTTTTTACTAATACTCAGGGATGAACTGGGTCGAGGATCCAAAATCTAGGTTCTTTAGGTGATTATCACACTAACACCCAGCCTCAGGTAAAATCCTGACTTGAAACACTCTCCCTCTAAAATCTCCCTGAGTCCAGACTCTTGTTTTGCCTGTGTGGGATTCTCCCATCAAATTACACCTAACATCGTACAAGCGCTACAAGCCCTCAAGCACACCTGTGACTTTCCCCTGGCAACTTAAGTGTCTCAGGCATATGTTATTTTTTTTAACAGCCTCTACAATTTTATGAAGGAAAAAAGGGTGAGAAAAAGCATTTACCATAGTGCTGTCTCCTCTCTTTCCATCACACCAATCCCCCAGGGCACTGTCAGCTCCTTAGGAGACTTAGCTGGAAGGACGTCCCCCCACCCACTCCAACTTCCCTCCCCAACCCGGCCATTTGTTTTACCTGTCTTTGTGTCCCCAGCACCTACACAAGCTTTGAATCCAGCAACTACTTTTCTTACTTTTCTTTCCTCACTAGTTTGTTTAACTTGAGATGCAAGAAGTGTGAACTTCAAAGTATTTCAGATCTTTTTAACAATGGTTTCACTTTTACCGTGGGGAGCGTCACCAACCCTGTACTCCAATTCTGATGCTAAGGTATGCAAATAAGGGGCTCGCTGCCCTTTCATAGTTCCCCAGGGACAAGTTGGGGGTGGGGTGGATTCTTAGAGAATCTTTGTAAGACAATGTGAGTTTCTATCTTGCATTAAAACTTTTTTAAATGATAAAAGAATGAATCACTGCTTTGTAGTGCAAAGAGTCACTGCTTAGTCAGTTTACTGGTGGGGGAATTGTTGCAGATTTCAGAGTTAAGTGCCAGTCAGGTCATTTACCAAGCAACCATGTGGCCAATTGAGTCTATTCTGACCTTTTTGACCCTTCCTTTTCTCCTCTTCTCCACCTCTTAAGTCACTTGTCATGACATGTTTGAAGATGTTCCTCTGTTCTTGTCTTTGGCAAGATTGTCTTTAATTAAATGTGGTGTAAATATATCCCTCTCCTGTCCTATTGTACAGACTTCTCTCTTAGCATTTCATGAGTGGTTCCCTAAGCTGTTGTATGCATGGGAGGGGCATCTGCCTTCTTAATGCTGCCACTAAGCTTTGGCATCTAGGTCAGATGCAGTGCATTTAGGTGGATGACGCCCTCTGCTCTGACATTTCTCTCTGGTCCTGGTACGGTAAAGCTGGACTCAGGTCACTATTTCTGTATCAATGACATTTCCATAATGCACTCACTAATGAAGTGTTAAGAACACCAAAAAAACAAAAGCCTTAAAAGTGACTAGAACATTTTCTGAACTACAAGTTGATTATGAAGCATATTGAGTGACTTCAAACCAAGGTAGTCAGTATCTGGAAAACTGAAATTTAACTGCAGGCTGCACCACATCAGCACAGTCCCATGTGCGGCTTAGCCCTCGGTGCTGCAAGCACCTTGTACTATTTTCCAAATAGTGCTGGCCCTCCCTCCCCACCTTGCCTAAAGCCCAGTCCTCTCCACCTGCGGAAAGTCTGGCCAGGTCCTCAGTTGTCCCAGCTGGAAGTGATTTGCCATTTTCTGAATTCCACGAAAACTTCTGCTTGGGGGGTGCGGAGAAGGCAATGAAAGTTTTATATTTGGTCTTTTAAATTCATTTTTATCTTTCTCAATAAAATACTAGACTTCTAGAAGGCAGGCAATGACTAATTGAGCTTTCACTCTGCAGTGTGCCCAGTATTGTGGCTGCCTGTCACCGTCACTGCACAGTTTGTTCCAAATGAATCTGATAGACATCACTTCTGCACTAGCTGTGCACAGAGTTGCCTTCTTAAACAGAACCCTACGAAAGAGTAGGTCATTGTTTAAAAGAAACTTTCAGAAAAGGCAGAGGATTCTCTTTTTAACAGGAAGCGTTCCCAAGCAAATGAGTGATCTTTGATCTGGAGTTACAATTACTCCGTACATATCTCTCTTCTCTTTCATTCTTTCATTGATTCAGCATATATTTAATGAGGGCATATTATGTATCACTGTCTAGATGTGGGCAGTCATGAATGGTACAGCATGCCTGCTCTTGTAGCACTGACATTTCTGCAAAGAGGCAGTTGGTGAACAAATATAAGAAATAGCATATGGTATAAGGGCTATGAAGAAAAATTAGACAGGGTAAGGGAAATTGAGGGATGTAGGGTGTAGTTGATAGAGAAGCGCTATTCAGATAAAAGGACAATCTGAGCAGAAAACAGAAAAGTGAGGGAGAGAGGCGACTGTGTGAATATCCAGCTTCAGAAAGAGCCTGCAGAGGAGAGGAGCCAGCAAAGGCATGGAAGTATGACTTCCCCTGGGGTGTCTGAGGAACAGGGTGCTGGAAAGCAATGTGGCTAGAGTGTACTGAGGACTAGAGTGGCGGTGGTCTGAAGTCACAGCTGGACAAGGTCAGGTAGTAGACCAGGGCAACAACTCAAGGTTTTACTTTGAGTAAAAAGGGAAGTCATCGGAGGGTCTTGAACTCTTACACTCTGTAAAAAGTGGCTCGGGCTGCTACGCAGAGTAGTCTGCAGTGGGGTAGGGCAAGCCTGGAAGCAGGAGGACCTGCAAGGAGGCTCCTGAATAGCCTTGTGACTGGCAACAGGGGCCTTATCCAGTGTGGTGGCTTGAGGGGTGAGAAGTAGTCAGGTCCTGGCTTGGAGTTGATAGGGTTTACTTCTATCTGACCATGGAGACTTGTGAGAGAAAGATAAGAGTCAATAATGATGCTAAAGTTGTGGACTCAACAAATGGAAGATTCATGACATCATTGACTGAGATGGGAAGGTCTGAGGGAGGATCAAGTGTGTGAGACAAGCTCCAACTGGATTTTGGGCATGAGACATTTGAAGTGGCTATTGGGCCTCCAAGGCTGTTGCTGTGAGTCTCCCTTCCAAAACTGTGAGTCCTTGGATTCAAGGTCATGTCGTGGTCATCTTTATATTCTCCGATTAATTTGCAGAAGTTCTTGCTCACAGGACACCTGAGACTTGTGATCTAGTTAATGGGGTTAGATCTGCGCATGTCGGGGCTTTCTGAATGTCACCTGCAATCTCACTTGCACATTTTCTCCATTTTTTTATCACAATCTGTAAAAACAGAGAAAAAACAATTGGAAAAAACTGCTATATGAAACTTGCTGAAAATGGGTACAACCACAAATGATGCTGACAGGAGATTTAGAAGAGCACAATAGTGAGTACTCAGACCAAATATAAGTAAATTAACATAAATCATCCTTCTCTGATTTCTATGATGATTTTATCCGAGTTGGCTGACTCAACAGTTGCTTCTGTGACTACAGCTGTGTGATTCCTTCACATTTTCATTTTGTATGGGAAAAGTGTTCCAGTTTGTCATTGCTTCATCATGTGTGATGTTATATTAGGTTCTTTTTTTTGTCCTGACCATATGGTGAAGAGAAGTCTTGTAACTGACCCTTATTCTTTTGAACCAACTACTTCATCTGTTTTCACTTGGGGGTTTGTTTTAGATCTACTTGGCATTTTATTACATGTCTTTTGGGTCCTCCAGGCAGCTCTTCTTAGAGGTTTGGAAGTGCTTCTCTCAGGCAACTTCCTTATACCTGGTTGAGCCTTGTAGGATGGTTGGGGTTCCAGGTAAAGGAAGACCTCACCTGCAGAGGGAAGAACAAGTGGGCAGGTGCCCAGTTTGGTGTGACTGAAACATGGGCTTCATGAAGACTGTGAGAAGAATTGAGGCAGAAAGGGCAGGTGACAGGAAGGGAATAAAAGTCATTATGGGCTATGCTAAGTAGCACAGAAAATGGGGAGTGTCAGAAGTTTAGAGTCAGAAGTAGTATGACTGCCATAGAAAGAACTGGTGGGAGGTGAGGGAGACTGGTCAGAAGTTTCTTGGTGATGAAGGCAAAAGATAATGAAGGTCTTATACATTTCTTAGAACAGTAATTGGCACACGTCTAGTGTTATCTAAGTGTTCATAAAGTAAAATTAAATGAATGAAAGCAGAAACATTTTTAATGGGGAGGAAAGCACCAAATTCGAGAGACATCTTGCATGTAGAATTACAACACCCACTTGGATGAACACTGATGTCATTCCAGGATTTGGAGCAGGTGGACTAGGTGGAGTAGGGGCCACAGTTCTGTCTGGACACATCCACTTTGTGGAGCCCATGGAGCATTCATTAGGCAGCTGGACATACAGCTCTGAGGCTCAGTTGAGACCTTAGCCTAGAAGAACTCATATGGAACGTGTTAGAAGTCTTTGACATCTGATAATCAGAAGGAAAGAAAGAGGTGACCCAAGAAAGAAATAAAGCAAGGGGAGGAAATGGCCACAGATGGAGTCCTGGGAAAACCATACTTGTGGGATCGAGTTTCTGTGATAACGTGGCCCTACCACTGATGCTGGAACTAAAAAGGAGGAGCAAGTTATCTACAAATATTGATTGATTTCACCTTTTATTAAGATCTTCTAGCTAATTGACTGGTAAATGTCCCAGGAAAATATTACATTATTATTGTTTTATTTTTAAAAAGAATGTAAACTATTTGCTCCTCCTCAGGCTATGCCAAATGGTGCCAATGAAAACATCCCAACATGGTGCCTTTTCTACCAGGAAGACACACTGCAACCAACTTTGAAGTTCAGTCATCACAGAGGATGACTATGCCTGGCTTCCCAACTAAGGCACCAGCAGTTTTAACTTTGGGCATAGCTGTTCTACTCTTGATATTGTAAACACTCAGTGGTACTGGAGACTTTAGGAATCTTAAGGAGATGAAGTAGACCATCATTTCAGCCCAAACCTAGATGTCACAGTAAAAAAAATCAAACAACCTTGTCCTGGCTTAGTTGGTTGGGGCATCACCCTATTCACTGAAAAGTTATGGGTTCGATTCTCAGTCAGAGCACATACTTAGGATGCCGGTTCAATCCCCAGTTGAGGCATATACAGGAGGCAACTAACTGATCAATATTTCTCTCCCCCTACCTTTCTTTTCTCTCTACAATCAATAAGCATACCCTCGGTGAGGATTAGAAAAAGAAGTCAAACAGCCTCTTATCAGCAAATGGATTCCTGGAAGATATCAAGGAATAATCAATTCCCACATTGGTGAATTCACCCCAACACTCCCAAGCGTTAGCATGGTGTTTAGAACAGCCGCTTTGGCCACTTGGTGTGTCTTAGTGACCTGCAGGCAGCTGTCAGCCTTTTGAAGGAGTGATTTTCTGAAGCCATAGATCTCCTAAGGAAAGGCTGGATGCAAATCACATCCACGCGTGGGAAACAGTGCTTTCAGCAGCAGCAACTTCCAGGTGATAAAAATAACTCTGCTGCAGTCAGTAGCCCTGAAGCCAGGTGTCCCCTTTCACTTCCTGTTCCTGCAAAGGAACATCTTGTCTTCCACAGTTTGGAATGTGATGTGTCTGGTCTCCCTGATTTAACTGGCTGATAGCTGTCTGCTTTTTGTCTTGTCTCATATTGTGAAGGCCCTCATCTCTTGAACACTTGCATTTTACATTCCTCAAGTCTGTTGTTCACTCAGGCAACAAGTGTTCGACAGTGACCTGCCAGGCACTAGCCTGCACATTTGTTCATACTTTTCTTTCTGTTGTTTCCCCACTTTTTAGGCCTAAGCTGTTAATTATGAGGCAACAAATCTCATGTTGGTGATTCTCTTAAAAGGCTTACTTTATTTTATTCTCCCATCACTGAAGGTTTTTTGAGGTCCTACATTCTGATAATAGATATAGTTTATGCCAAATATCAAATCAGCTTTTAGATTTTGAACATCTTCACAAGTCTCCTTTTTGAAATCTTTATTTACTAGTGGATATAATTTCTTCTTTTCCAGTGGTTCCTGGCTCAGTTCCTCCTTAAGAGCTCTTACGTTAATAAGCCTACATCTGTGAGCACAGAGGGGTGAATGGTGGGTGTTATTAATCGTTGAGAGATGTGGCTGTGGGTGTTCCTTCCTTTGTCAAACTTTCCATTGTCAGACCTGGCAAAGAGCTTAAGCGCTGTTGAGCCCACCCAGGTGTACACAGCTTGAGCACACTCATTCCTTCCCGTGGTGACAGAATGGAGCACATCTCCCCCCTGCACACTGGAGCAGGCAGGCTTTCTCTCTCACTGGAGAGAAGAACCCCCCATGTACTTGCTCAAATAACTGCTTCGGGGTTTGTCATTGAGGCAAACAAAGGAACTCAAGTCTCTGCGTGAGTTACAGGGTCAATACCTGAGTCAGAGAAAGTTCTTGATTTCGACAGTCATATTTAACTGACCAATTACATGTAAAATTTTAGAAGAAAAGTCTAGCCTAAGATAATTGGATACAATAAACCAATCAATTTATCAGTTATTGTATATAAAAATTGTTGTTTGTGGACTCTTCTTTATTGCTCAGCAGTGTGAGGGCCTCCCTGTTGAACTCTCTTGGTTCTTCTTCCTCAGCCATGTCTCTTCTTAGCCTCATGTGCTAACTGAGAGCACATGTGTTTCACAACAGAACCTGAAAAAGGAATGCGTATGGCTCGCGTATGGAAATACCTTTCCAAATTCCATACACCATTAGATAATACACTGGCTAGACCGTCAGAAGTCACCCTCGAAAGGGGGAATTTGGATTGGAAAGGAATCAAAGGAATTGTGGAGCTCGTATAATTGACTGCAGTTAAGCAGTAATAGGGTGGTCTGGAAAACTGGACAAAGGCCAAGTTAAAAATCACAAGCAATTCCCCCTACCCTTTTAGAATGAGGTGAGCTCTTCTGAATGGAGAACAGAGCAGGTCATCAACTATTGTAGGTTTAATCCAGACATGGCTCTGAAAGGGACAAAGATATCGAATCCAGACAGAAAAACCTACATTGATCCATCATACCCACCCACACAATGACCTCTTTATCTTCCCTTTCTTCTCTCTCAGAAACGGGGTCCTCAAAAAAGTTCTTTGTTGTGTCTGGTAGGTATCAGTCAATGTCTGTGACTCCTTCATTTCCTTTGTCCCTGTCATAATGTCTGGCATAGCATATTTGTTGAATGAATGAATGTTGGATGCCTGAGTGAATAGCAATAGTGTCAAGAAAGGGTACATGTTAGGGAGTGGAGAAAAGTATGAAAACAACTAATTCTAGTTTTAAGGGTAAGGAATCTGCCTTCAATACCATAGGGGAAGTGAGATGATATGAGTGTGAGGCTACCAACCTCTGTATTTCATGGGACAGTCAACCATGACAGATTACACACACTTCTGTGATCTGACAAACATCACACACTGTATCACATTGCAGACTCCACAGTGTACCTTTGCACGTCGAAATCTCTGAAAAGACTCGCAATGAAGATAACCTGGGTAACCTTTATTTCACTCACCTTTTCTCTCAATATATTTGGCCATGAAACCTGGATTATATCTGTTTACATCCAGAACCCACTGATCACATTTTGGCCGACACTGGCAGAAATTTACAAAATTATCAGAAATTTGAGTCCTGTTGACTTAAGTTTGAATCCTGGTTTACCACTTACTGTGTAATTCTGCATCAGATTAAATAAGCTCTGGTTTCCTCATCTGTAAGATGAAGATAATGTCAATTTCTCAAAATATGAGAATTGAACCAGGTAATGCAGGTAACCCATTCTCTGTGCACCTAGCAAAGGGTAGATCCCCCACTGGTTATATATTTCACACCGATGAACTGCATTTCTTTGTACCACACTGGTACACACAAACACAGCCTATTGTCCTTAATCTCAATGGCCAGTGGTAGACAATTGTCATTTACACTTGTAAAATGTGAATAAATACAGCAGGTCCTCCAATAATGTCTTTTTTTAAAAAAAGATTTTATTCGTTTTCAGAGAGAAAGGAAGGGGGGAGAAAGAGACAGAGAAAAATATCAGTGTATAGTTGCCTGTTGTTTACCCCCAAATGGGGACCTGACCCACAACCTTGGCATGTGCCCTGACAGGAAATTGAACCAGCGACCTCTTGGTTTGCAGGCTGGTGCTCAATCCCCTGAGTCACCTCAGTCAGGGCCAATAATGTCTTTTCAGTCAATGTTGATGTGTTATAATATTGATAAGAGGCCATAGGAACTTAACTCTTGTTTATATCACATAGCCTATGGTTTTATTACAGTAATCTCCCTTAAAGTCGCAGAACCTATCCATGATGTTACTGTAGTTTGTTTGTTTGTTTGTTTGTTTGTTTAATTTCTCAAAGGAAAGCTATGGCAAAGGGCTCATACTTACTATGGTGCTATTGCCTCCAAAGTTCTAACAACATTATTTCCTATTTTTCCCCTTGACTCCCTTATGTTCTTCTAAATTGGATATTAAAAAGAAAAAGTCTTTCTGGAAATGTCTTTTATTAACCTACCAAGTAAATGGCTGTCTCAAACTGTGCGTAATAAGAAAAATGGCCACGAGCATTTACTTTGTTTTACCATGTACCAGACACTGCTCTAAACTCATTATGTGTAAAACTCAATTAATTCTCACAACATCTTGAGGAGTATCCACTGTTATCTGCATTTTGCAGATGAGGAAACTGAAGCTTTAGGAGTAACTTGCCTGAACTGATGAACGATGGCGATATCTCCGAGTGACAAGAGCTCATGTAGATTAGCACTTAAAAGGATGAACTGAAGATAGGAGAACTTTGAGGTCTTTGTTTTCTTACCAAGTCTAGGTGAAAACGTTTCATTTTTCAGGAAATTATATATACATAAATTTATTGTAGGAAATTGACTCACAATAACGGAGGCTGAGAAGTCCCAAAATCTTCAGGTAGCAAGCTGGAGACTCAGAAGAGCCAATGGTATAAACTGCAGTTTGAGAGCTGGCAGCCTCCAGACCCAGGAAGAACCAATGTTTCAGTTCAATTCCTAAGGCAAGAAAAACTGATGGGTGCCCCAGCTCAAGCAGGCTGGCAGGAAGTGTTCCCTCCTACCTCTGTGTGGGAGAGTCAGCCTTTTTGTCCTATGCGGGCTCTCAATTGATTGGATGAAGCCCACCCACAGTGGACAGGACAATCTGCTTTACTCAGTGCACCAGTTCAAATGATAATCTCACCTGGAAAACACGCTTATAGACACAGCCAGAACACTGTCTGGTGAAATGTCTGGATGCCTTGGGGCCTAAGTCATACTGACACAAAATGAACCATCATATATCCTAAAGTGTTGCCTCACCAAGTATGTGTGTTTCCCTCTAGTGTCTATGGTTTTAAGCAAGAGCAGCAGAATCCAGTGGGTTCCTACTGAGTTCAGGGACCTCATTCCCAAAGTTCCTCCAAAATTCAGGCTTTTCATGAGATAGAACATAATATAATTGAGTATTGGCAAGTATTGAAAGGTCAGTTGCTTAAAGTTTGAGCAGTTAGTTAGTTAGAGTTTGAGCAGGGGCCTCCTTGAAAGAAAAAACTGCCGTTTTCCCAATGCCAGCAGTCATAATCAGTGATCCGGATTCTCTGGGGTGATCTATAGGGACCCCAAATGAGAGCTTTGTGCTCTGCATGCACAATGCAACCCCAGAAGCACATATGTGTTAGGTCATAGCCTATACCCTGTGACAACTCGGAGAGCGGGTGAGACTGGTTTATATTTGGAGAGATGAGAAAGGAAACCGCCCCCCTCCCCCGCCCTTTTTTGTTGTTGCCAGCTACTCTACTGTTCTCTAAACCTCTTGAGGGCAATGAGAGTTGAACTGGTCTCTGAGCATCAGACCTTGCCTTGCACGCAGGAGTCAAGTTGTAAATATTGGCCAAAGGACTCAGCAGATGTTTGTGATCTACTGTGTGCTGTCTTATGTTTGCTGGGGAAACAGGGACAAGGAGGGGAAAGACCCAAGGAGCGATAGGGGGCTGCTCTCTGAGGGATCAAACATGCTGAACACGTTACCTATCTTAGTCCATGGTTCCAGCTCTGTGTAGCTGTTTCCACCTTACTACCTATAACTGATCCCATACTGGGCAATCCTGCAGTGATGGCCTCTAAGTTTTAGTCAGGGTCCCTTGTATATCATGAGACACCTAGTGTCTAGGGTCCAGGTGTTACAAATTATCTGGGCACTTCTTTTTGTCATCTAGGGAAAGAAAGTTCTTCCAGAAAAAAAAGTATCCTTTTCACTCTCTGAATGTGAAAAAGAAATTCTGTTGTGATGGGTAACGTCTCATTTTAGGCTAGAAAAGAGAGGGAGGGACTGGATATGGGACCCCCAAGCTTTGTTCAGCAGTAGAGACAGGAGGAATTGAGCAGGAACACAGCTGGGTTTTCAAGACTCCTTGACCCTATGGCCCACCAATAAGAGGCTGTCAGCCCTGCACATTGGACTCTCCTGGCAGTGGAATTTGATTTTCCAGCCTGGGCCAGTGGGCTGGATTCTCTGGCTGTATAAGGTGACAGGAGGTGGAGCAGATGATATCAGCACCACAGGTTATTTGTGGAACCTGGGCCTCCTGCTCAAGACAATGCTTTTCCTCCAAAGGCGGGAACCGGACTGATGCCCAGTGGGCCTGCCCGCTCTCTGAGCCTTTGAGTGCAGGGGCGAGAAGGGGAGGAGTCCTGCTGATGGGGCCAGTCTGAAAGTTGTTCCAGGGAAAATGAATGTAAATAGAAATACCTGGAAGGCTGAATGTGTTTTCTGCTGTGGGAGGGTTCAAGTGGGACCCTAAGTCATAGATTCTCTGAAAATAGTACTTCAGACCACACTAGGTTTGGAAACTGGAGAAAGATACGCACTTCAGTTGAACAACATACGAAGGGAAATTTATCATGACCAGGGCTCTCCTCCCTTCTTCTCCATGATCTCCTCCAGTGAACCTCCTGATGAACATCGACAGGGCAGTGGGACCTATCTCTGCAGTTTTCTCATTTTTAGGGAACCTGGGAGGATAGCCTTATAAATATTTCTCTGAAGATGGTGACAGAGCCCCAGTAGTCATTGTTGGCAGAGCTAACAAGGAAGTTGTAGTTCTGTTTGTTGACAAGCAGGCACTGACATAAACACAGGATAAAACGCTGTCACTAGTAGGCTTGAGAAAAGTAGCTGTGTGATTAAATGTTCTTATTTCCAAGTGAGCAGAGTGGCTGTTTTCAGAGGAGCCCTTTATATTAAGAGAACAGCCCATCAATAGTCTAATTAAGAGGAAAGGGAGGGTGGCTGTGGAAGTATCAGTGGGTTGTGCTGTTAAAGCTGTTTGGGTTTAGAGCCAAATGGAGCTTTTCTGTATGAAGTGAATATGAAACTGTCGCTTGTTTCATGTCAGATGCCCTCCTACAGAGGCGGCTGGTTTTAGATAATGATTGTTTTGCTTCATCGGGATACCACCTACAGACATGCTTGTTTTGACTGTTTTGAGATTGCTGAAAGCTGGTGAAATGGTCTTGTCAGAGAGGATTCTTTGGATAGGTGTTTTCCCATCCAGTGACAATGCACTGCTTAGAATTGCTGACAGGCTAAAGGTGATAGGTCGTGACATTAGAGCCCAGTGTCGATTTTTTGAACTGCTGGTCATGGTTTTGGTGCGTGTGCTTGGGAATGAGGGAGCCAACCTTACTCGCTTCTGAAAGAAAACTAATCCTCTTCAAGAGAGATTCAAAGACACCCGTTATTTCATCCTTTCATTAAAAAATAAATTCTTATTGCCTTGACAACCCTGATGCAATTCCTACATCGTTCTACATGCATATTATAAAATAAAGAGAACCAATTGCATGACTTTAGAGGACTAGCCCCATTAGTCTGTGGTAACGTTTCGGCCTAAAATGTAAGCATCTTGATAACATAAAGACTCAGGTGGGGGGTGACTAAAGACCTTTTGGCAGAAGAATAATCCCTTGGCTCAGCCAAATTATATAATCTGTCCTGGGCAGCACTTAAGCAGGTGCTTTGAGCACAGATATGTGCCTGTGTGTGGTATGAGGGACCATACTTCAGCTTCATTAGGTCCCTCGGTTGTTGATGGAGGTTCAGATGTGATATTTGATGATCTCTACTAGCGCTGTGCATCTCCCATGGGACCCAGCCATGCCCGGAGGCATCAGTGAACAGCTGAGCAGAAAGGTGGGTGATGGGGGCAGTAGAACAGGGGGTGATATACAGGAAACTTAACAAGAGGAGAAGGTGGTGCAAAGCAACCAGAACACCTCAGGTACTGGTGTTAAAGATAATTGCAGAGAATCAATGCTACTACCTTAAAAGAAAGGGAGGATGAAATTTGAGGCCCAGAGTGAGTTTTTTTTTAAAGGTGAAAACTAGCCCAAGACTTTCACAGGATATCAGGACAAATAGGAATTTTTCTCTGTCTCTGCTGTATCTTCTCCTTCCTAGTTATAGGACATAGAAACCCAGGACAAACTGTATGCTCTCAGTGAGAGTGATTCTGAGTGTTGGAGACTATTTGAAGGGAAGGAAGTGGAGCTTTGTCTAATCATGAAAACAGCACTTTTCTGTTTTGAAAGGGCAGACTCTCTCCTGTGCCCATGAGGCCTCTTTGGCACAGGGGATCAGCCAGGTCTGCCACCAGGCTCTGAGCCTGAGAAATGACTGCAATTTTGTCTGTTGACAGAGTAGGAGCAAAGTATCTTAAAAATGTGAATAGTGAAGCAGTATCAGCTTATACTTTCCATGTTTTGTTATTTATGATGATGTTAACTTTTGATCATCTAAACAGTAAGTGGAAGGAAGATTATCTTGATAGTATCTAATAGTAGGGAGGGGATGAAAGCTTATCAAAAGAGATCTGATACAATTAAGATAATTTTTTAAAATAGCTGAGCTGAAAACTCTTTCTTTGAACATGTTAGGTAGTCCTTTCTACCCAGAGGACAAGTGCTGAGCTGAAAACTCTTTATTATTTTTTTCCTTTTAAAAAAAAGCGTTCAAGTACAGGTGTGTCCATTTTTCCACCACCACTTTCTCCTGCCCCAACAACCCCCACCTCCCACCCTCAATCCTTCCCGCCTTTGGCTTTGTCCATGAGTCCTTTATACATATTCCTCGACACCCCTTCCCTTTCTTAAACTCTTTCTTTAAACACTTTTAAGAAAGGTAGCCCTTTTGACCCAGTCCAGAGCACCTTCAGCTGGTGCTTTTAATAAGTTCAGTGTACATCCTGGTAGTGTAGGAGATGCCCAGTTTCTTTCCCCTGCTTCAGGTGCTGCTACCCCCATAGGAACGCCTCCGTCTGGGCTCTTCCTCGGTTGCTGGGTTACTGTGGTTTGAGTCCTACCAGAGTGAGCTCAGCTGCCAGCAGCAGCTGTGTTATAGTATTACGTGGAGAGTAGGGCAACCAATTGTCCTGTTCCAGTTTGCTATCACAGAGGGGTTTCCTGGACATGGGACTTTCAGTTTTTAAATGAGAAAGTCCTGGGCAAACCAGATGAGTTGTTACCCTATATGGGGTAGTGGATTTGACCATCAACTTCAGCATTACATTCAAAATATTAAGCAATTGACATTCTCAGTGTTCCTGAACCTATTTGACAGTGCAAGTGGACTTGTTCCCAGAGTACCCTGTTTCCATGCCCAGCCAACTTCTATATCTCCTTTTGATATTCTCCTTCAAGAAAGGAACTCCAAAACAACTCTGGAAGGGGTCTCATTGGCTTTGGTGGCTCTGTCTCCTTGCAGACTGGTGCAGAGAACAAGCTTGGGTGCCAGAATACCCCACTCTCTCTGGGCCCCCCGCCTCCTACCCCTCCTTCAGCCAAAGTGTCACCACTTTCATCTCTCAGGACAAAAGCTTCACAGCTCAAAAATTTAAAAACAATATATTTCCAAGCCAGTGACTAGACGCCTGCATGTCTCTTCTGGCTCTAGCATTCTGAGGTCTTCCAGGAAGTTTTCCTCACTTTCCTAAGGTTTTTGAATAGAATGAATGAAAGAAAACTGCTTGTTCAATGGGTTCTGTGATAGTGTGAGATACTCACTGTGTGGTCCTTTTATTTTTAGTAATAGTGTTGGAAAATTCAGGTCGTGTTTATTCTAAGCGTCTCAGGGGGCTTGTACAATTGTGTAGTCTAGAAAACTGGAATTATAAATTATTATAAATGTCTACCGGGTGGAGAAATTTATATAACCAAAAAGACTTCAATGTATAAGTCAGCCTATAGGTTTTCCACTTGTTCATTGCCCAAAAATGTATATGTTGGCTGAGGAGAATAAACTGAGAAAGCACTTTCACAGAGACATATAAATACATTGAACTGTGCTGGACTTTCGTTAAATGTGTTTTTATATCACATTTTTTGCTTGTCCAAAAAGCCCCAATTTTGAGTTTATTTCTTTTCTGCTGCTATCATTATAAGTCTCATAGGTTGGACCTGTTTTTCAGTTAGATAAATTGTAATACTTCCTAGTTTTTAGTATTAACCAATTTTTTTGACTTTCTGTGAGCTGTCAATTACTTTTCACCATTGATGTTAGTTTTCAGAAGAATACTGAGTTTTCCCCAGAGCTGGGGACATCGTTGGGTGTGTTGAGAGCTGCTGGCATTCCTCCTGGAGTTGGAGGCCCAATTTGGCTACTTTTATGGCAAGTCAACTGCCCTCTGTGAATAACTAGCTCCACTCTTGGAGAGAAAAATCCCACTGCCTTGGTATTGTAGAAGTACGGTTCTGTATAATATAATTATGCATGGTGGAACATCTTTATTCAATAGAGCATATACAGCCAATGAAAACTGAAAGAATACAAGATATAACATCTGGTGGTTTTCAGCTTTAATTATGAGAAATAAGTGAGACAGAAAGTTTGCAAAGTTTTTTGCACAGTGGTAGTTGGCTATCTTTTACTCTAGGGTTCATATGCTCTCGGGAAAATAGATAAAATGAATGTTTTTGTTTTTTTCCCCTCATGTTTTCTCCTTTCAGTTTTTACTTTATAAGGTCAGATGTTACACTTGCCTTTTAAGCCACCCACAGACTCAGCTATTTGGGTGAGGCTGTATTCATCATTCACGGGGACAGAGGCTGGCTCAAGTTTACTATTAAGGGATGGCTTTGCTATATCAATACTCATTTTAGTGAAATCTCTGCCTACAGAATCTTTTATTATAGGCAGTGTTTTAAAATTTCTGCCCTGGCCAGGTGGCTCAGTTGATTGGAGTGTCATCTCATAAACCAAAAGGTTTCTGGTTCAATTCCCAGTCAGAGCACGTCCCCAGGTGCAGGTTCTATCCCTGGTTGCTTTCACACCAATGTTTCTCTTTCTGTCTCTCTCTCTCCCTCTCCCCCTTACTGTCTTCTTAAATTCAATAAAGATATCCTTGGGTAGAGATATACAATTTTTAAAAATATTTTATTTACTTTTAGAGAGAGGTGAAGAGAGGGAGAAAGACGGAGAGAAACATCAATGTCAGGTTGCCTCTCACATTTCCCCTACTGGGGACCTGGCTCTGAATCCAGGCATGTGCCCTGGCTGGGAATCGAACTGGTGACCCTTTGTTTCACAGCCTGTGCTCAAATCACTGAGCTACCCCAGCCAGAGCAAGATTTAAAAAAAAAATAAATAAAGTGTTGGTTTTTTCTAAATCAAGGAGAATTTTTCTTATAAAAACATCTTTGTCACTAGGCCGAGTACTTTCCCTATTCTATTTTGACTTTTTTTTCTAAATGTGAAGACATGAAAGAAGTTAAAAAATAAACATTTTTCCCTGAAAAGTTATAAATCCATAATTTGATTTTATTTTTATAATAAAATACGACAGGTAAAAATCATTGTATTATGCTTCAAGGGAGTGCCGGGAAGGGGGCGCATGGGAAAGTGGTGTAGTGAGGATTAAAAAACACATAGCTGGAAGTCAGATTGACAATAGGTTTGGCAGAGGAAATAAGAAATTAAGTTTTAGAACATTGGAGATAAGGTAACTGGGAATTCTCTTTGGAATGCACATGTCTATTGACAAGCATTGAGAATATGCGTGTCTAGAATTTGGGAATACTATGTAGGCCGCTTCCATGACGGCGAGGGCCTGAGACTAACACGGGTTAGTCCAGCGGAGTGAAAGTTCTAGAGTGAGCCTTTAGCTCAGCACTTAGACTAGACCCCAGCCAGTGGTCCTCAAAGCCCTGGGGCCTCAGTTGGTAGTGGGTAGCTCTGCTTTAGTTCAGAGCCAGAGTTTTCCCAATCAGCTTTAAAACCATGAGTCTTTGCCAAAGCACTTTAAGTATCTGGGCATTTTTTGACATTAATTTGCCTGCAAGAAGATCCATACATTCAGCTTTGTTAGCCGTACCTTCAGGTAAAATGTTTCTGTGAGATAACTAAAGCTCGTATTTTGATACAGCAAGGTGACAAAATGAAAAGGTAGAGTAATTAAGTATATAAAACTCCAGATTTTTTGCTATTACTATCATCTTGTAACTGGTTATTCCATTAGGTGAAAGTAATATTCTGAAAACCATGTGACTGGCACCTGTGGGCTTATGATATGAAACACCATTTGGTGTCTATTTTTATTTTGAGGAAAAAATAAAGGGCAAGAAAACATTCTAGTCCAAGTCTCCAAGAAGGTTATGTTTTTAATTCTGTACCACAGAAAATGCAAACAAATTTGTAATCACGCTTCATGCATGGAGCTCTGCAAAGGAAAAATAAATTGGTACCCATCTACCCAAAAGCTGTAAATCAGACGTAGAATGCTAATCACAGATAAAAATTGCATGCTCCGTGCTGATTGCTTTCTCTGTAGTCTGTTGTGGACAAATAAGAATGTAGATCTTAGGCTGGCTACAGTGTTTTTGAAGAATGACTCCAAAGCATGAGGTTAATTTTTAAATTCTCCTAATCCTAATTTATACTTTTTTGTTTCTTTTTGGTTAAAGTATTATCTTCAGAAGACTTATAGTAAACTGTAAGTACTGCCTCAGGGCAGTTTTCCTAGCACCACAGCACCAAAGCATTTCTCAGCATAGCCAGAGCTACCTGATGAGAAAATACAACCATTTTTTTATTGTGTACGAACAGAATGACCTTCAGGAACAGCCATCGATTTAATGGGGTGGAGAGGTGCCAAGGGCTTAGCGTTAGTTATTTGCCTTCTCATTCTCATCAGAGTTACCTAGGCTCATCTTAAAAGCCACAGAGGAAATAGTGCAGCTGCTATGAGGAAACAATGTGACAGTTGCTCAAAAGATTAAAAATAGAATTATCATATGACCCACCAATTCCCCTTCTCAGTATATACCAAAAAGAATAGAAAGCAGGGACTCCAACAGATATTTGTACACCCATGTTCATGGAAGCATCATTCACAATAGCCAAGAAGTAGAAGCTATTCTGCACCTCCAGAATCCCATGGGTCTGTCAGTGGAAGAATAGGTATACTACGACGGTATGTCCATGTAGTGGAATAGTATTCAGCCTTAAAAAGGAAGGAGATACTGCCGCATGCTACAACAGGGATGAACTTTGAGTGCGTTATGCAAAGTATAATAAGCCCGTTACAAAAGGACAAATACTGCAGGATTCCACTTATCTGAGGTACCTAGAGTAGTCAAATTCATAGATATAGAAAATAGAATGGGGCCACCAGAAACTGGGGATGAAGAGAGTAATTATTTAATGGGTACAGAGTTTCAGTTTTGCAGCATGCAAAGAGTTCTGGAGATGGATGGTGGTGACAGTTGCACAACAGTGTGAATGAACTTAATGCCACTGACATGCACACTTCAAAATGGCTAAGATAGTAATTTCATATGCTATTTATTTTACTTCAGTTAAAAAATCCCCAGAGGACAGAGGGGTGCTGCACCACAGACATTCAGTTCCAGTTGGTGGGCAGCAGGGGCCAGGCTGCAGTGACTAGTCTAGTCCAGCCACCAGGGGTGATCTCTGGAGAGACTGGATCCAAGTGGGGCAGCCACACACTGCCAAGTGGCACGGGGGGAGAGCTGAGCGCCAGGAAAGAGTGAGAATGGCAGGTGGGCCACCTGTGGCAGGGAAGAAGACCCTGATCACTGCCTTAGCTGAGGGGTTGTTCCAATGAGGGGAATTTCAGGTGAATCATTTGTGCACGTGGGCCAGAAGGGTGTTTGAATCACATCTGGGCTACTGTCCTTCTAAGCAAATAGAGGGGGTGGTGTCTGTCATAGAGACAAGATGGAGAATAGGCACAATTTTGGTCTTGGGCCTCACCTTGCTGGTTGTTCAAGACAATCTTGAAGATAGTGGATACACATCTACTTTCTGCTTAGGGTGAAGTAGAGGTAGGAAGAAAGCTCAGAATGAACACACCATACTACTTTCTATCCCAGTGATTTGTGAGTGAATGCAACAGGGGTTTTAGATGCTTAAGAAAGAGACTTGGTGATGTGGTTTACAAGTGATTCTTGTTTCATTTGTGAGGAAGGGTTAAACCCTTTTTTCCTCCGTGAGCCTGGACTTCTCCTGTCCCAGAAGTACCTTATTGGACATTAGATTAATGGAGTGACCTCTGTATCAGTTCAGTTCATACACATGCGCAAAGGGTTCTATGTGTTCTCCAGTGGCTCACCAAAGCAGACAAGCCTAGCCCAGTTGAGTAATCCTTCCATGCCATGAGAAATCACTGACAATGCTGCATGTCTCCTTCACCAGAGAATTCTACGGAATCAATAATAGCTAGCCCCGGTGTCTCTACCCATGCTCTTTATTGAATACAATTCATTTTGAGTGACCTTTACCTTTTAGTAATAGTTCTTTATTTGTGAAGCGCAGATTGCAGACAATCTAATCAGCCCCCTGGCTTTGGGCTATTAGTGGGCCATCTGCTTTATAATGCCACTGTACAAACCAGCTGTGCTGGGAGTGAAGAAAAGATTGACGGGCTGAATCTTTTCCTCTGGAAGAAAAGTTTGGGGAACATTAAGATTGTCAAATGATAATGTCTTTCTTTGGTTGTATGTGTCTGTGTGTTTGACTGAAGTGTCATATTTCTTCCTTAATACCTGAGAGTGATTCTTGTTAATGTTAGAATTATGAACAAAAAATTTCGTAACAACCAAAGAAGGAATAGTGGGCTAGCTGGGTAGCTCAGTTTTGATTACAGCATCTTCCCAATGTGCCAAATTTGGGGGTTCAGTCTCTGGTGAGGACACATACAGGAATCAACCAATGAATCCATAAGTAAATGGAACAATACATTGATGTTTCTCTCTTTAAATATAAAAATTTAAAAAAAATAATAATTTTTATTATAAAACATTGTAAATAATGTTATTAAAAATGATAAAATGTTACAAATTTAAGCACTCCATCTTAGGCTCAGGATCCACTATAAATATGAAGAAAATGTGGATAGAGGGTTGAGAGCAGGGTGGGAATATTAGTAAGAATTCTTGGAGTTTTTCCCCAAGTCATGGCTCATTAGTTGTTTATTTTGTAGTCATGGTTCTTTAGTAATATTTATTGCATGTCTTGGGCCCTACTTTTTAAAAAGTTGATGTCAACACTTGTTTGTCAAGTCTTACAAACTTGCACTGCTGTTGTGCTAGTTTCTAGGATAGGTACCAAAGAGTCTCATGTGTTCATGACAACACTTACACCTGTTTTTATTCAGAGACTGCTTGAAAGAGCTTGCTTTCTGTGTTGACCAGGAGCTTGACCATACTAGCTAGGCAGAACTTGTGTTGCAGAAGGTGACGATCAAGGTGCTGGTCTATGGCTACCTTTTCAATATGAAAGAGTGCTAGGAATTCTCATTTCCACTATACCAAAGAGCAATGCCAAAGCCACCCGGCAATAAGCAATACATTTACATTGAAGCTCTGACTTGCTTTCATGTTTCAACACTTTCTCATTAAAGGCGTGTGGAGGAAAGGCAGTGTTTTGTATCTTGCATTTTCTTTTTCCTTTCAGGTTTAGCTCTTAGCTTTTTGATTTCAAGGAGAAGAGCTCTGACAGGCTATGGCAGGCTGGCTGTCTCTGCTGGCAACAGTTCCTGGAGTTATGGATAAATTGGGAATATTTAGGGGGAACATATAGAAGCAAGATGGGATGTGAACAGTGGGATGGGTGTGATTCCTGGGTGGGCACCTAAGAATGAGAGCAGGGAGGTCATCTTGGTCTCAGCACTGCAGGCTACAGATGAGGTCCCAGAAAGAACACAGGGCTCCCAACCAAAACCTCATATATTTAATGACAACTCAGTCTCCAGTCCCCTTTTCCACTGACTTTAACACCACAGTTTGGATGAATTCTTTTTAAAAAATTATTTATTTTTATTATATTTTAGTGATTATGCTATTACAGTTGTCCTGACTTTTCTCCCTTTGCCCCTCTCCTCCCNCGCCATCTTCCCTCCTCTAGATTTTAAGAACCCTTTTCCACTGACTTTAACACCACAGTTTGGATGAATTCTTTTAAAAAATTATTTATTTTTATTATATTTTAGTGATTATACTATTACAGTTGTCCTGACTTTTCTCCCTTTGCCCCTCTCCTCCCAGCACATTCCCTCAGGCAACTCCCCACCATTGTCCATGTCTATGGGTCATGTGTGTAGGTTCTTTGGCTACTCCATTCCTATATTATACTTTACATCCCCTTGTCTATTATGTACCTACCTATTCTTTTTTTTAAGATTTTATTTATTTATCTTTAGAGGGGAAAGGAAGGAGAGAGGGAGGGAAATATGAATGTATGGTTGCCTCTCGTGAGTCCCCTGCCGGGAACCGGCCTGCAACCCAGGCATGTGCCCTGACTGGGAATCGAACCGAGATACTCTGGTTCTCAGGCCTGTGCTCAATCCACTGGGCTACACCAGCCAGGGCCCTTATTTGTTCTTCTTAATTCCCTCACCTCTTCACCCATTCCCCCACATCCCCTGCCCATCTGGAAACCATCAAAATGCTTTTGGTATCCATGATTCTGTCTCTGTTCTTCTTGTTTGCTTAGTTTGGTTTTTGGTTCAACTGTTAATAAATATGCATTTTTGCCATTTAATTCTTCATAGTTTTGATCTTCTTTTTCTTAAATAAGTCCCTTTAACATTTCTTATAATAATAGTTTGGTAAGGAAGAGCTCCTTTAGGTTTTTTTTTGTATGGGAAGCTCTTAATCTGCCCTTCGATTCTAAACAATAGCTTTGCTGCATAGAGCAATCCCGGCTGTAGGCCCCTGCTTTTCATGACTTTGGATATTTCTCACCAGTCTCTTTTCTTTTAGCCTGTAAAGATTCTTTTGAGGAATCAGCTGACAATCGTATGGGAACTCCCCTAACTACTTCTCTCTTGCTGTTTTTAAGATTTTCTCTTTATCTTTAACCTATGGCATTTAAATTATGATGTGTCTTACAGTGGTCCTTTTTGCATCCGTCTTGACTGGGATTCTCTGTGCTTCCTGGCCTGCTTGTCTATTTCCTTCTGCAAATTAGGGAAGTTTTTTTTCATTATTTTTTTAAATAGATTTCCAATTTCTTGCTCTCTGTCTTCTCCTTCTGGCACACGTGTGATGTGAATGTTGGACTTCTTGAAGTTGTCTGAGAGGCTGCTTATACTATACTCATTGTTTTGGGATTCTTTTTTCTTTATGATTGTTTTTTTTCTTTATGTTCCAAATCATTGATTTGATTCTTGGCTTCATCCACTCTACTGTTGTTTCCCTGTAAATGGTTCTGTATTTTGGATAGCGTATCCTTAATTGCTGACTGAATCTTTTTTATGCTGTTTAGGTTCTCACTAAGTTCCTTGAACATCCTTATAACAGTGCTTTGAGCTCTGTATCGAATTAATTGCTTATCTCTGTTTCATTTAGGTATTTTTTTTTTTGAGTTTTGATTGTCCTTTCATTTGGGTCATGTTTCTTTGTCTCCTCATTTTGGTAGCCTACCTGTGTTTGTTTCTATATATTAGGTAGATCTGCATTGACTCCATGTCTAGACAGTGTGGCTTAATGTAGTATGTGTCTTGTAGAGTCCAGTGGCACAGCCTTCCCTATCACCCAAGCTGAATACACCCTCCTCTTGTAGTTGTGCCTTGGTTGCTATTGGCAGAACAATGGGAGGGATTTATCGAGGCCAGCCAGCTGCAAGGATTGGCTGTGATCTCTTACCACCAACCTCTAACCTCTTTGGAGTATCAGCTATGCAGGGGCAGGTAGGTGGTGCTCCAACATGGTCTGTAGTTTTCCACTGGGTGCGCTGGCCCTGGTGTTTCCCATGTGGTGCAGGCCAAGGTCAGCCCCTACCTGTGTTCTGTCAGGAGCCACCCTTCCTAAGCAAAAAAGCAATCTGGGATAGTTGCTACTTGTGTTGGGCTTGGAGATTCCCAGGCAAAGCCACACTATGAATCTAGGGTGGCTGCTGCTAGTTCCTCACTGAGGCCAGCTGTTACTTGTTTAAAAGGATTTAAGAAGTTGTGCAGTGTGAGCGAAGACCAGCCATTCATGTAGAAAAGCAGTTTTGGTGGGTCGGTAAGTTGGGTGGGGCAGAGCCTCTAGGGATCACCAAGGCAGGTCAAGCAGTGTCAGCCAGGTTGATAGAGTCTCAGATATGGTACCAGCTTGCTGGCTTTGTGGCTCTGTGTGGGGAAGGTTTAGAAAAGGGACAATGGCCTTTGCCTGCCTCAATGCCAGGTACTTCAGTTTCTCTCTGTATGCTGGTGGTGTCTTTCAAGGTGTGGCCTTGGTGGTGGAGCTCAGGGAGAGTGAGTCTTAGTAGGTGAGTCTGTGTGTGGTTCTTTAAAAGGAACTGCCTGGGGCTCTAGCAATTTTTTGACCTGACTGAATCCCCACTGTTTAGTTTAGTTTTGTTTTTGCACCCAAAAGTTGTGAGGACTTATCTTCCTGGCGTTGAAACCTTGAATTGGGGGGTCTGGTGTAGGGCTGGGACTCCTCATTCCCAAGATATCCCTCCCAAATTTTTGTCCACCACACATGAGTGTGGAACCAGCCCATTCCACATCTCTGTCCCTCTTACCAGTCTGGATGTATGTGGTTTCATGAATTTTGTAATTGTCAGATTTCCATTCAACTTGATTTCCAACAGTTCTGAATGATGGTTGTTATATATTTTAGTTGTAATTTTGATGTGGTTGTGTGAAGAGGTGAGCCTTGTTTGCCAACCCTGCCATCTTGACTGGAAGTCCCTGGATGGATTTTCTTATATCTCTCAGACAAGCAGTCAGTTGATCCTATAATTCACTAATTTGTTTTGTCTGGCTATAAGATTGGAGAAAATTATACTCTTGATGCAGAGTGAGTAAAACAAAGTAGCAGGTAATGGGGTGAAAGTTTTGCTTGGCACATGGTTATAGATGGCCGTGTATGTACGTACTGGCAGAGTGATGAAGAGAAGAAAATGAAGAAATGCACCAATTTTTCGGTTTGCCTCCTAAATTCAATTTCAATATTTTGTTAATCTTTCTACCCTGTATGTACCAGGGGTTTCTTCTATGAGTTTATGTTATTTGGATTAGATTCTGTAGGACTAAATTCAGGATGTAGTTCCTCAAATCCAGGGTTCATGAAATTATTTGAGCTTAGAAATGAGGAAGTATGCAGGGTTTAAGTCACTTGCCCACTCTGGTTACATTGCTGATTTACAATAATGACTTTCATTGACAGGTAGATTGCTCATCTCTCTCTGACACACTCTTTTGGATAATTCATTGGAACATTGCTTGTGAAAACTCTAGAAATATAAGTGAGTAAATAACAGATATTATTTGTATAAGACTATTAAGCATTGTTGTGTAGGTTTTTTTTTTCTTCCAGCAACGTTAGCTGTTTATTGCAAATAGTTAGTTAGCTTGAACCTCTATTGATTGCCAGGTTGGTATAATGGCAGAAGAGAAGGACAAAGCTGATGAAAATATTTGCAAGGAATTAATTGTAAAGCTGGACACAGAATCTAAGTTGGGTGTGTAGGACAATGAGCACATGAGGTGAAAGGTGGATTGGGAATGAAGGATAAGATCCATCAAGGGTGAAGGAATCATTGGAAAGAGGGATGCTGGGTAAATGTTTTTGACTGGTTTAATCCTTACGCCTTCCATATGACTTTGTGCATTGATTAGACTATGTCCTATATAGCCAACTGTCCTGAGGACACGTGGGGGTGGGGCAGAGAAGGACTGATGTCTATATAGACAATAACCAAACTCTAATATCAGGGAAAGCTTGGGAGCATGTTTTTTTTTGGTTTTGGTTTTTGAAGGAGACATCACAGATGCTTTTCTTAATTTTTAAATTTATTTTTAGAAAGAAGGGATGGGAGGGAGAGAAAAAGGGAGAGAAACATCAGTGTGTGGTTGCCTCTTATGTGCCCCACACCAGGGACCTGGCCTGCAACCCAGGCATATACCCTGACTAGGAATCGAACCAGCAACCCCTTAGTTCGCAGGTTGGCACTCAACCCTCTGAGCCATACCAGCCATGTTGGGAGTGTGGTTTTATTTAATTGGCTGTGTCAGAATTTGAAAGATTATAGAAGGTTTTTGTTGTTGTCTATCAGCCTTTATTAAGTTGAGGGTTAATATAATTTTTTAAAAGCTCAGTTGTTTTTTAATAGATTTGAAACAAAATCTGTTCCTTTTTAAAATTTGATTTTTTTAGTGACTAAGAGTAAAACACAAGCGCAGGTAGGATTAATATTTTGTCTTCTGGAAAAAATTTTTTTAAAAAAGTAAATCACAACCATTATCGAAAACTCAGGAAGCTCAAAAAGCATATTTAAACATCTTGGCATATTTTAAAATAGTTTCTATTTCTTAATGCCTTGTCATTTTATTTTTTAATGGCTGTGAGATACTTGTTATAATTTTTAAATATATAAAATTATCATTGTTATTATACATTAAAATCTTTTCATGCGTAAGATATTATGAATAACTCAGCCAGGAGCTCCAGCACGAGACTACTTTCGGGGCAAGTGTGTCAGCCGAAGGGGCCCTGACCTGTGCTGCTAAGTCCTGTTGGCATCAGGGCCTCCAGGTCACCAAGTTCCAGGACTGCTTGGGCGAAAGTATGATTGTGGGGGCTTAGGTACCTGGGGGGGGGGGGGTCAAAGAACCTTACTTTTCATCCAGTTTGTAGTTCTTTATCTCTTTCAAGTTCTTTCATCCCTGCAGACACATCTAAACGTGTCAGTGCTGTGAGATGCTCTAAGTTGTACAGTTTTCTACAGGCGCTCATTGTACTCACCACATCTCCTAGGATCATGTACTTCACCAGGATCTCAAAGTTAACATCTTACAGGAAAAAACTTTAAAGCACAAAAAGTGTACTTGCTCCTTCAGCCCCTCGCCTTATAACAATTAAAGAGAGTGCTATTATTACATTTTGATGGCAGAATACTTGGGTCTAGCTCGTGAAACACAAATGTTTGTGGTAGCCTACTCTGAGAAAAATGGAAAAAAGCTCTTTATAACTCAGGAGTTGTAGTCATACAATTTATTCTTTTCCAGCGGGTCCTAACGTTTCTCAAATGTAAAGGTGTGGAGGGCATGGTTACCAAAAACAAATAGATGTAAACAATGCTGTGTTATTTACTGTCAGGCTTCCTGATTTGTCAGCCATGTATTATCGCAGACCAAAATGGATTTTCCTACTCTGATGCATTTGCATTTTCTCAACAGGCCCATCCACTAAAAGGTTTGCGGTATTCTTATTTTCCAGTGAGGAGTGGAAAAATGAATTGCTTTTGAACTCTTTAATAATTAGGTAAATTAATATCACCCCTCAAAACTCATACATAGGAAAGATACAGATGAGGTAGACTAGCGTTTTGATGGTAACTAGGAAGGAGATTGATATAAAACATCTGATGGTTTGTAAATTATGTTACATAATTTAAGCAGCAGAGGGAGGTGGTTAATTCCTGTCTTTGTTGGAAATGTTTTGTGTTTACCTCTTTTAGTTTCCCTTTCATTAGATTATAATTGCCTCTTGGTGTTTTGAAAAGACAGCATAAATTTTTTGGTTTCGATCATTTATTTTTTTTAAGATGAAAAGGCAAGCTCATCACATTTTACTGGAATGGATGCACGTTAGTTGTAGTCTTTCAAATTGGATATAGCTTCTCTTTTGGTGAGAACTAGCCCGGGAACTGTTTGCACTTTAGGAAACCATTTCCTGGGTGCTCTCTTTACTGGCATGGCATGAGGTCAAATGCAAATGTTTCAGAAGCGTTAGTTCAGTGAGCAAGCATCGCTGCGGTGCCCAGACCAGTCTCGGCATGTTTAACAATCTCTCTGCAGCTGTGGTTACCTATGTGACTAAGTGTTTTCACTCTTTTGTTAGTTGATATAAACTCCCCTTTCTGTGTAAGTTTAAGGAATTGCTCATTGAGGCCTATGTGCTTTACCTATGTGCTCTCAAGTACCATTTGAGATATGTAATATTTTCATTCTTTTTTTACTGATGAGGAAGTAGAGTCACAGAGGGTTTATATGACTTGCCCAGGATCACAGCTAACAGATGGCACAGCCAGGATTCAAACTCTGTTTTTACTGAGTGTAATCGTAAATCTGTTTGTTGTTAATCCCTTCATGCCCTGGGTTCTGGGACCTGATGTTATTCATCTGCTGCATATTATCATAGTGCACTCTGTTCTAAAGGCTGAACGCTAATGTCATCTCTTTGTGCGACCTCGAGACTCCCTGTGAACTGGGCCAGTGGACAGTGAAACAACTCTACTAACAGAGATGCCAATGTATTTATTTTTTATTTAGTAGGAAAAATTAATAATTAATATGTTATGTTTTAATCATTAGTAGATTGCCACAAGGGACTTGAACAGTTTTGGATATCCACCATTAACAAATCATAATGGCAAGAGGCTGTGCAAATGCATCAAGGGAGTACTGTTTTATGGGTTTGCCTAAAATATAAAAAATAAGGGAAAACGTGGGCAAAGACATTTCTCTCCCAGACTTAGAACCTGTTGGGCTTGTCTAATGTGTAACTTACCTAAGAATTTTAGAATGTGGCATGTTTAAGAACAGGTAGGGGTTTGCTCTGGCCAGGTGGCATAGTTGCTTGGAGCATCATCCTGTTTCAGGTTTGATTCCCAGTCAGGGCCAGTCAGGGCACACACTTAGGTTATGGGTTCAATCTCCAGTCAGGGAATGTGCAGAAAGCAACCAATTGATGTCTCGCTCTCTCTCTTTCTCTCTCTCTCTCTGTCTCTGTAATCAATAAGCATATCACTGGGTGAAGATTTTTTTTAAAAAGCCGTGACTGATGTAGCTCATTTGATTGGGTGTCACCCTGCAAAGCGAAAGGTCAGTGGTTCAGTTGCCAGTGGGGACACATGCCTGGGTTGCAGGTTTTGTCTTGTCCCCAGTCAGGGCTCATGCAAGAGGCAACCAGTCGATGTTTCTCTCTGACACTGATGTTTCTCTCTTTCTTCTCTCTTCCCTTCTCTGTTATAAATAAATAGATAAGTAAGTAAGTAAATAAATAAGCAGAGGTTTGAAAAGTAAGACTATGTTACCATTTGCACAATTCTTTTTGTGATTTAAGAGGATATAAAAAGCCTTCATCAAAGAGAAAGCTTGTAATTCAGAAATAAAACTTTAGAAAAAGCAGAGGGAATCTTTTCAAGGAATTTTCACATAGACCTCTCATTTAAGACATGCCATGGACAGGGTTTCTGAACATCTAACCAAGTTGAAGACCTGGGTGGTGTCAGGGATCTCCTTGCCCTCTTCTGCCTTATAAAACAAACAAACCTATAGAAAAATAGCAGGGTTGTTTTGGAGAAGAAAGCAGAAAAATCGATGAAGATGGCTGCCCTATTTTAAAATAACTGTTCCAAATGCAGAAATTAGATTGGCCTCTAATTGTGAAAGATGCTAATATTTCTTAGAATCTTTACTGGCTAAAACTCAGCAGCATTAATAAAGTTGAATTTGTAAAAATGGATTTCAGGTATTTAAGTGAAAACTATCACAACAGCAATTGACTAGAAAAAGACATGAGAATCCAGTGGTACTGACTATGGCTTTAGTGAAATTCAGTTAAAGGAAACAGTGAGAGGTCATTCTAAGGTAGAGAAGGTAGGAGGAAACCCAACGGAATGAACAAAGAACTGCTTGAATACCTGAGACCCAAACTAGAAAGGTACATCAAAGTCGGGCTGGCAGAGGGCCAAGGAAGAATCCAAAGACAAAGCAGCAGAGTCAGGTCGGAAAAACTCAAAGCAGGAAATGAGGAGCAACTTTCAAAACACATCAAGGGAAATATTCTTCAAATACAGCAGACGCAACAGGACAGGGAAATGTTACTCTTCCGTTTAGTGGAAGAGGGAGTTGGTTTTAAATGACAGCAATAGGTCAAGTTGCCTACTTTTTTTCCCCAAAACGCAAAACTTCTTGTTTCAAGAGTCTAGTAGTATTGACTGGGAGAAGGGGAAGGAAGCAACATTATTACAAGGCTGGAGAAAGGCTGTGTCAGTCGATGGCTTATATGAACACCTGTGGGCACCGATGGGTACTGAAATACAGCTGACCATGAACAACACGGATTTGAATTGTGTGCGTCCACTTTTGTGCGAAGTTTTTTCAATAACTACTGTATGTGTGTGTTCTTTTCCTTATGATTTTCTTAATAACATTTTTTCTCTGGCTTGCTTTGTTATAAAATACAGTATATGATACATATAACATACAATATAGGTAAGTATATTAAAAGCACAGCCTTAAGTCTAATTTGATGTAGGCACCTTCCCCCTTTAGTCTGCTTATATAATTTTATTTGCCCAAATTCCAGCAAAACAAAACAAAAAAGTTACACTTTCATATGAGTATATTAGATATTATTTCTTATTGAATGTAGATTCACGGAATGCAATTGTGTACTTGCTCAAAACAATTGATAAAACATGGATGAATGACTAAATGTACCTTTATCTTTATCTCATTACGGCAGGAAAAAATTAGAATAAAAATATTGTTTCTAGATATGGCACATAATGTACATGAATAATATGCATTTGTGTCCTTTTCCTGTTTGGTCTTCATTCAAATCAGGCATACTATAGTTATAAAGTTAGCCACGAAATATCAAAATGTAGTTTTGACTAATATGATAGTTTGTTTTAGTTGTGATGTAAATTTATACATTTAGACAGACACTGAGGTGGAAACTTATCAATTTTATTAAAATAGCAATATGTGTGTGTGCCCATGTGTGTACAGGGTGGGCAAAAGTAGCTTTACAGTTGTAATACAAATAAATAATACAATAACTAATAAGGGATAGGACAACAATAAAATCTGTGTTTCATGTACTCAAACTGTAAACATACTTTTGCCCACCCGTGTTCTTTTATCCTCTCCCTTTCTGCCTTTTACATCACCTTCTACTACCTTGTTTTCAACCATGCCTCCTCCAGGTGGCCGGTTATTCTGACCTAAACCCCTTCCTCCTCTTCATCCCCACCATTTGCCATGTTTCCTGCACATCTCACAGGTCATAGACACTTGGACTAAGCATTGGATCTAGCACTGTTCCCGTTACAATATTTCTTGCTATGACCCACTTTACCTACTCCACTATGCACATTAATTTCTTTTCTTTTTTTTAAAGATTTTATTTATTTATCTTTAGAGGGGAAGGGAAGGAGAGAAGGAGAGAAACATCAATGTATGGTTGCCTCTCCTGACTCCTCTGCTGGGAACTGGCCTGCAACCCAGGCATGTGCCCTGACTGGGAATTGAACCGTGATCGCGTGGTTCACAGGCCCGCGCTCAATCCACTGAGCTACACCAGCCAGGGCTAATTTCTAATTAAATACACTTTCACTGTGCTCACGAGGTAACCCCTCCAAGAGTTGCATAGTGAAAAAAAATTACTTCTTTGAGGTCCTGTACGTGTGACCAGTGCAGAAACATTGTCAGCTTTCCTGAAGTAAAACTAGCTCACTTCTTCCACTTTACCTCAGTCTCTGGGCTGCTCTGTGTCACAGAGGCTGTGTTAGTCTGATGGAATTTGCTCTTTCCAACTACAGGGGTGTACATGCCCCCTGAAAATTGTTTTCAAGTCCATTTTGTAATGGTATCTGCTACTTCTCCCCCACACTCTTCCCATTGCCTTTCAGGTCATGAAAACTTTCAGATTTGTCATTTCAAGGTCATTCTTCCTCCATGTTACACAGAGATGGCGTGTTGCCCTGTTTCTAGCTTTGTCATCCCTCAACAAGTGGTGTTCTGTGAGGCTATCATTCTAAACAACTGCAGTTGACCCCTGAACAACACGAGTGTTAAAGGTGTCGACCCTTGAGCAATCTAAAATCCCTTTATAAGATATAACTCTTGACTCTTTGAAAACTTAACTACTAATGGCCTACTGATGACTGAGAAAGCCTTACCAATAATGGTCAAGTAACATATACAGGGTGGGGTGAAAGTAGGTATAGTTGTAAGTATACAAACACAGAGATTATTCTTATATTATTGCTTATTAATTATTGTATTATTTCCAACATGAACAACTTTAAACCTACTTTTGCCCCACCCTCAACTTACATTTTTTGTATGTAAGAATTATGATCATAATTTGAATTCATGCTCAGAAGACATATATCTTGAGTTTATTTGATCATGGTCCTTTCTGGACCAACTACCCTCTGAATAGAGTTAAGAGAAGGCCTCATGGGTATGAAGTTCAAAATCAACAGGCCAGCCTACCAGGTCAAGTAATGGAGTACCGTGTATTAAGTTCAGGTCTTAGCCTTAGATAACCAAGAATCTAGTCTCAGCTTTACAAGTAACAGAGTGACTAGAGACATTGACAAGTAACAGAGAGACATAGAGACAGTCATAAAGGTGGTTAATAAATTGGGACAAATGAAGGTCCCAGGCAAAACAAAAGTTGAATTCAGTGTGGAAAATGTTGTGATAACTTATTAATGTTAAGTGTCTAAATGACTCCCAAAGCACATCTGTCTTTCTTTTTATGACAAACTAATAGGGCAAATACCTGCATAAAGGATTTGGGACAGATTTAAAAGGAAGTGGTGTGGCCCTTGGTAGGTACTGAGATAAGGTACTGACGAAGGATGTGCATTACTTCCTTACAGATCTTCAAAATTAAGAGCAGTTATGTTTTGGGGAGGAGTTAACTCCATACCTTTATTAAATGTTTGAGTTCACACTTGAAGCAGATATTGGAGATGTGCCTTCTGATCTCTTTCAACTATTCATCCAAATTTGTTTTAAAGGACTTGGTCATTTGTAAAAAGAAATTTAATTGGCATTTTCCTCTTTCCACTACAACTGTATGCTTAGTTCTCTTCTCATTACCATGTAATTCCTCTATGGTGGTGTTTTTAAGTTTTTATTATATTTGCCTACTTAGTCTCCTCGGTGCCTCTCAGATTTGTAGATGGACCACGTTCATCTTGTTCACTGTTGCAACTTCAGTTCTAACACACAGTTGTAATATTTGTAGACTGAATGGTAATATTGAAAGAACTATGACACGGAAGTTTGAAGGCTTCGAAGGTTGGTATATTTAGAGTGATTTTTTTTTGGAGCCTGAAATATCATTGAATTGTATATCCCAGTCTTGGGATTGGGACAGTTAATGTTCCATTTCTGGAATTGTGTGTCATTTGAAGGTCTTCCTTTCTAATCATCTGCTCTTAAAATGCAGATTGAATCCACCCGAAAACTTGTGCATGAGTGTTTATAGCAGCATCATTCATAACTACCAAAAAGTGGAAATAACTTCAATGTCTATCAGTCAATGAATGGATAAACAAAATGTGGTATTTCTGCCCTGGTTGGTGTAGCTCAGTGGATTGAGCACGGGCCTGTGAAGCAAAGGGTTGCCGGTTCAATTCCCAGTCAGGGCACATGCCTGGGTTGCAGGCCAGGTCCCCAGTAGGGAACACATGAGAGGCAACCACACATTCTTTCCCATTCTTTCTCCTTCCCTTCCCCTCTCTCTAAAGATAAATAATTTTAAAATGTGGTAGTTCCATGTAATAGAATACTATTTGGCAATTAAAATGAATGGGAGCCCTGTCTAGTGTGGCTCAGTGGATTGAGCACTGGCCTGAGAACCAAAATCGTTGCTGGTTCAATTCCTACTCAGGGCACATGCCGGGGTTGCAGGCCAGGTCCCCAGTTGGAGGTATACAAGGGGCAACCACACATTGATGTTTCTCTTCTTCTCTTTCTACCTCCCTTCCTCTCTAAAACTAAATCAATAAAATCTTTAGAAAAAAAAGGAATGGGATACTGACATATGCTACAATGTGGATATATTTTGAAAACATTATGCTAAGTGAAAAAGGCTAGTCACAGAGGACCACATAGTATATGTTTCCATTTATATGAAATGTCCAAGATAGGCAAATCCGTAGATCTAGACAATAGACTGGTGGTTGCTAAGGTCCGAGGAAGTCAGCGGAAGATGGGAAATGACTGCTAATGGGCACAGGGTTTCATTATAGGATGATAAGATTGACTGTCAGGAGAGTTGTGCAACCCTGTGAAAATACTGAAAACCATCACACTGTGCAACCCTTTGAAAATAAAAACTGTCGCACTGTACACTTCAAACGAATGCCTTCATGGGGGCATCTGGCTCCACACTGAGAGGCCTCCAGTGAGAAAATGAGCCGGAAGAGCATGGAGTTCAGACAGCACAAAAAGTTCAAAATGTTTTCTCCTGTCTAGTGTTGCCTTTGGCTAATTGTATTTAAGAATCACACAACTTGCAAGCACCTTTTCTACAAAACCAGTATTGCAGAGTGTTGCTGTGTTCTCTTAGACTGTGTGCAGATCCCCTAATCCCGAGCTCAGCGTGAACGATCCGCAGTGTGGGTTTCCATGTCTGTCTTACCCTTTACAACACAGGCCTGGGGACCACGATCCTGTCCTCTGAAGTTCTGTGTCGAGATGATTCTTACCCAGGACCCGGCTTGTGGTAAGCGACCACAGGTGTTTGCTGCGCTCTCCGTATGTAAACATAAAGGCCTGGGGAAAT
Source organism: Sturnira hondurensis (assembly GCF_014824575.4). Taxonomy (NCBI): domain Eukaryota; kingdom Metazoa; phylum Chordata; class Mammalia; order Chiroptera; family Phyllostomidae; genus Sturnira; species Sturnira hondurensis. The sequence goes on along the minus strand of NW_028095541.1, from coordinate 15,890,556 downwards.
TTTGCTTAAAGAAATGGTACAGACTCTGTTATGACCTTCACAGAGTTACTTGCTTAGAAAAATGCATTTTGCATAAAGTTTCAAATTATTCAAAGCCACAATGAAATAATACCGCATACTGATTATGGTGGCTGTTGGAAAGAAAGGAGGGCGGAAGAGGGAGGAGGAGAGGTATTCTCATGACTTTTTATACCAATTCGTTTGATTTAGTAATTTTAAAATATATTTACATGTAATATATTTTTGAAAGATAATACTATGATTTATGAGGTATTTCTTAGTAGAAACCAAAGACCTCCTGATAATGATGGGATACAATTATGATGCTTGAAAGGGATCTGGAAAATTGAAGCTCTGTACACATTATTCCTCTTGTGACCTACAGCTTAGCATCTTGGGTTGTATGACCCATGTACACTTCACTTTGTGAGTTCATGGCGCATAGCAGTTTGTTAATCTGCAGACTTAGCATTTTTGTATTTGCCGTTTTGAAAGACTTTTTGCCTGTTTCAGCAATAGGTGGCGCATTGTAACCTCTCAAAATATTTTCTAAATTTAACTACAGTGAATTTGTAGTCTAGAAGGCAAACAGCAAATGCCCTGTCCTGCATAAGAGTCTCAGTGTCCTACCAGCCTCACTCAGTTCCCCTTGAGTCCTTTTGTCACCAGAAGTCAGGAGTAGGCCATCCCATTGTGGGTGCTTCTCTGTCAAGGCTTCCTTCAGGGTACCTGCCCAGGTTGTTCTAGTCTTTTGAAGTGCAGGGCCTTTGTGTGTGCCTTCCAGAATACTCAACAGTCCATCTGGGGGGATGTGGATGTTAAACAACCTCCTCAGCCCAAGTACCCTGTCCTGGAAGGTCACACCTATATGGCCCTGAAACAAATTACACCAAAATCCCCTTCCTTTCAAAGGACTATAGAATGTGGACATGCTGGAACAAGCTCATGAAATTATTCATGCTTTTGAGCTGGGCTGAATCTAATCCTTCAAAGAGAGGCAGCTGTCAAGTTTTTGAGATGTTGAGCATATTTTATAATTTTGACCTTGGTGTTCAAGATATTTTTTCTCTATCTATCCTAAAACTTGTTTGAAATGAGTTTTCTCTTCACATAATATAAATTTCTATGTTCTCTCCTGATTCTAGAGGTAATACATATTTTTTGAAAACAGTGTCAATTTAAAGCAGTTTGAGTTCATTGCTTTTGTTCTTGTGGCTATGAAATTTAGACAGAATACAGATGGCTCTTAAGAAAGTAATGTCATCTTAACAGAGTCATGTTGAAACTATCTTATAGAAGGACATATATTTTTAAAAAAGCTAATGTTACTAGAACAAATTTCATTTGCATAGAGAAGGAGCACTTTCAGTCCAAGTGGCTCACATTTAGATCCAGGTTTATTCCTGTAACAGCCTTTTAATTAATTAATTAATTTATATTTTTTTAGAAAGGGGGGAAAGGAGGGAGAAAAAGTGGGAGGGCATTGATGTGAGAGAGAAATCTCAATTGGTTGCCTTTTGTATGCACCCAGCCGGGAACTAAACCCATAACCTAGGCTTGTACCTTGGTCAGTAATCTAAAGGGCAACGCTTTGCTTTGTAGGACAATGCCCAACCAACTGAGCCAGCCTTTCTAAGCAGGTTTTTGAAGCTTGGTTTGCTTATCTATAAAATGGAAGACACTATATCTTATAAGTGTTAATATGTGGATTGAATAAAATACTGCACGTGAAAGATCCTGATAGGTATCTGGTATACACAGTAGCCTATTAATAATCATACCTCCCATTTCTTCTTCTCTATCTCTATTTAACCTCTTTTTCTTACATATTACCTCTCTTTTATGTGTCTCTTTATTAGCACAGGAAATATATTTCTGTGTTGTAATCATAGCAATTCAGTTACTGAATGTATTTTTTCCTCCTTTTGGGCAAGGTCACCGGGTGTGACCATTCAAATAAATTCTCGTTTATAATTTTTTAGTTATTACCTAATTTTAATCAAAAGAAAGTTAGCATTCACAGGGGAGGGAAATCTCATCCTACCTCTTGTAAGGGATTTGCTTTCTTAGTGGAAAAGTAACATGTTTGAGGGTTGGCCTCAACTGCACATGGATTTACTGAATTATTGGATTAAGAAACTAGTAACCTCTTACTTGCTTTGCCTCATCGTCTCGGTGAGACGGTCGTCAGGAACTTTGGTATGATTTGTTTAATTACTACTGTGGGCCAGGAACCAGGGCAGGTGCTTTACATGTGTTTTTCACATTCACTCTTCACAGCTCTCCAGTGGGTATTATTATCACTATTTTACAGGAGAGGAAATGGATGCCCGAAGATTTGGTTTAACTCACTCGAGATGACACACTAAGATTATGGACCAGTGCTGCACCCAGGCCTGTCTTCAGCTTTCATTGTTTTCCACATTTTAATTGCACCTAGGGATCAAGGTTATAGGGAGACATCTTTTAACATACGGAACTTTAGTGTCCCACCAAAGTACATTCTCTCAACCCAACAGATTCTCTCATTTCCTCTGACTTTGTCTTCTCTCCCACTCTCCTTGCTTGCCACAAAAAGTTGTTCATTGTTTGGAAAGTGTTAATAATTATAACTGATTCCAAGGACTCATAGTATCATAATGAGAAAAGTAACCCTGCTGCAGACTATGCAGTTGTGTGCATAGAAGGAAAGGAGAATCTCATCAGGACTTGACCTCCAGGCCATTGGGGATGGATGGGAAGAAGGACTGCCTGGTTTGCCTGGGGAAGTGTGGTATGGACCCAACACAGCCACAGTTGCTGTCCTCTGCTGGTCAGCACTACTACAGAGTTTTCCCAGCCCCCACCTCCTCCCTCCCATCCCTGTAGTGCCTAGCCCAGGGCTGAGATCAGGCAAGCCTCCCCTGGCCCAAGCAGACTGATTCATTGTGAAGTTTACTCCTGGGAGCATTCTTTGGCCTTAAACTGTCACTGAGAGACCTGACAGCCCCCTTCTGTGGCTGAGTACCTCACGTTTAGTGGACTACTGTTTTCCTTTGAGATATCAACCTCAGAAGGAATCATAAAATTCATTTGCAAATTATTTTCAAGTAAGAAATACCTCAGCAGCCCTGGCCAACGTGGCTCAGTTGTTTGGGCATCATCCTGCAAAGCGAAAGGTTGCTGATTCAATTCTCAGTCAGGGCATATGCCTGGATTGCAGGTTTGGTCCCTGGCCAGGTATGTGCAAGAGGCAGCCGATCAGTTTCTCACTCGCATCAATGTTTCTCACCCTCTCTTTCTCCATCTCTTTCCTTCTCTCTAAAAATAAATAAATAAATATTTTTGAATAAAGAAATGCCCCCCAAAAATAAAGAAATAAAAGTAAAGAAATACCTCAGCATCCAATCCAGTTTTCTACTGGTATGTGCATGCACATACGTGTGTGTGTGTGTGTGTGTGTGTGTGTGTGTGTAAAGGTATGGCACATTATGTGAAGATAGTTCTGCAAATCCTTTTCTCTGATTGCTTTGATCTTTCTTTCCCTGTGGATACTGTGTTATGCTCAACAAGCTGCCAAGTCCATGTGGGTTAGGGCTGCTTGTTATCCTATTAAAATAATCAACCATCACTGTGCAAAAGGAAAACTGAGAAATGCATTCTTCCTGAGCTTAAGTGAGACCTAGTGCGCCAGCTTGCAAATGGACTCTTCTTTTAAAAATTTCTTTCTAGAAGCATCCTGCAGTTAAGAGTTGTAGGGTCCTTTTTATTATGACTTCTGCATGTACACAAAATATTACACCTCCGGTTGGCGTGGCAGTCAGGAGACCAGCCAAAAGATTGTCATGAGAGATGATTCTTTCTCCTTCATTCCTAAGAGAACTCACAAAGATGTTTGTTAATCATTACCACGAGTTCAGTTTTCCTTTGCTTTCCTCTTCAGTGGAGGCTTGATGTTTATTTTATTGCTTCCATTTCTATATAAGTATTGTATCTCTCCTATTGGAACCCAACAGTCCTGGGAAAACTATATGCAATTGAATCCAGAAAACAAAGTATATTTCCTTTTATACTCTATGTTATATCCTTTAATATTTTCTTATGAACTGAAGTTGGAGTTTAGATTTTTTCAATGTGATTTTTAGAGAAAAATTCACAAAACTGCACTCAGGAGATCTAGGATTTCCCACTGGCTCTGCCACTCGCTGACTGGTGACCTTAGACAAGGCGCTGAACTTGGTCTAGTTCCAGTCTCTTAGATGTAGGGCTTGAACCTGATGGTCCCAGAGGTTTCTTTAGCATCAGCATTCTGGGATTTTGAAAGTAAGATAGCTGTATAGAGTAGGAATATCCTTATTGGTTCCTACAAGATAGTCCTTTGTAATAATTAATGTTGTTTAAAAGGAGAGCTGATCCACATATTTTGGATAAATAATTAAAATTGAGGAAGCAGAGTGGGCCATTCTCACCAGTATGAAATTCGGTTCATGGTATAGCACTGTAGCCTCTTCAGGAAGTCCGTGTGTTTTTGAGAAGCACCATCCGCTGTAGACATTAGATTAGCCAGTGAACTCTGTGTACAAATGTGTGCAAGGCCATGCTCACAGAGAGCACTGGCCACAAACATCAGGAATATAGCTATAAATTCAGATTGGAAAAAAACCCAGCTGAGAAACAAATGATTGTCGTTAAACCTAAGCATTTTAGTTAGAAAGATGTCCACCTACCCTACATACTTGACCAATTTTATATAAAATTATGACAAGAGAAAAAAATGGCAGCTGACAGCAAGATGAGGATTAATTTTTTAGTTAAAATTTAAATGTAATATCTCACTATGGTTTTAATTTGCATCTCTCTGATGGCTAGTAATGCTGATATAAAGGACATATAGATAAAGCCAAAGGGGCGTAGGATCGAGGGTGGGAGGTTGGGATGGCTGGGGTGCGGGGGAAGTGGTGAAGGGGAAATCGAGAAACTGTGCTTGAACAACAATTAGAAAAAGAAAAAAATAATAAAACAATATATAATAGAAAACAATTAAATATAATACATGAACATGGTAAAATCTTTGAATCATACAGCAACCATGCATACACCCAGAAAATTAAAAACTTTTACTCCTACTTGTCTTTCCTTCTTGCTAAAAGTAACCATTGTTAAGAGTTTCTTGTTAGAGCCTTTCCAAAAAATGGTCTCTGCCTATCCTAGTAGGTATAGCACATGTTCTGTTTATATTTACATAAATCTTCATAATGTGTAATTGTTCTATACCTTGCTTCTTCCTTATGGTTCATCTTCAAGAAAACCCACATCAGGTCATAAAGATACAACTTACTGTTTAATGACTAAGTTGTTTACTTAGTTGTTTACAACTAAGTTGTTTACCACTGTATAGTTTATCAATATTAAATGAATGCATTTTACAAATTAAAAGATCTCTTGTTTCCACCTTTCTCAACCTGCAAAACCTGTGTTTCATTGCTTTTTCTTAGGAAGGCCACGCTGCATTAAACATGCTGTTCCTATATTGGGGGGGGTGGTTTCCCCCCAGTTACTCAACAAGGTAAATTTCTAAAAGTAGAATTGATTCTTCAAAATGTTTATAGTTTTTACTAGACAGGTTGTTGCAATATATAAGAATGCTGCTTTTTTTTATTGTTGATACCCTGGGTATCACATTTTTCAAAATTTTGCAAATCAAGCCCTGGCCAATTAGCTCAGTTGGTTGGAACATCGTCCTGTGCACCAAAAGGTTGTGGGCTCAATCACTAGTCAGGGTGCATACCGACTTAGGTTGCAGGTTTAATTCCTGGTCAGGCGCCAATCAATGTTTCTCTCTCTCCTTTCCTATATTTCTAAAATCAATAATAGAAAATTACCTCTAGTAAGGAGTAAAAACCTGTTTTTTAATTTGCAAATCTAATAAATGGAAAAAGACTATTTTGAATTATTTTTTAATTATAATATTTTATGTTTTTCCCTTTAATTAGTTGATTTTTTTGCTGTATTATGTTCCAGTTTGTGTTTTTGCCCACTTTTTAAATTGTATTTTATTGATTATACTATTAGAATTGTCCTGATATTTTCCCTTTGCTCCCTCCACCCAGCACATCCTACTCACTCAGGTAATCCCTGCCGTTGTTCATGTCCATGGGTCGTGTGTGTAAGTTCTTTGGCTACTCCATTTTCTATACTGTACTTTACATCCTCATGGCTATTCTATAACTACCTATTTGTACTTCTTAATCCCTTTACCTCTTCACCCATTCCTCCTCAATCCCCTTCCATGTGGCAACCATCGAAATGCTCTCTGTATCCGTGATTCTGTCTCTATTCTTCTTGTTTGCTTAGTTTGTTTTGAGGTTCAGTTGTTGATAGGTATGTATTTTTGCCATTTTATTGTTCATAGTTTTGATTTTCTTTTTCTTATATAAGTCCCTTTAACATTTCATATAGTAATGGTTTGATGATGATGAAGTACTTTAGTTTTTTCTTGTATGGGAACCTCTTAATCTGCCCTTCGATTCTAAATGATAACTTTGCTGGGTAGAGCAGTCTTGGCTTTGGATCTCTGTTTTTCATGACTTTGAATCAATTTCTTGCCAATCCGTGAGAGCCTGCAAAGTTTCTTTTGAGGAATTAGCAGACAGTCTTATGGGAACTTCCCTGTGGGCGGGTAACTTTTCTCTTGCTGCCTTTAAGACACTCTTCATCTTTAATCTTTGGCATTTTAATTATGATATGTCTTGGAGTGGGCCTCTTTGCATTCATCCTGTTTGACACTCTGTGCTTTTTGGAGTTGCATGTCTTATCTCCTTCATCAAATTAGGGAAGTTTTCTTTCATCATTTTTTCAAGTAGATTTCTAATTTCTTGCTCTCTCTCTTCTCCTTCTGACACCCAAATGTTGGACCTCTTGAAGTTGTCCAACAAAAATGGATATATTTTTGGATTCCTTTTTCTTTTTGTTGTTCCAATTGGGTGTTTTTTTATGTTCCAAATCATTGTTTTGATTCTCAGCTTCATCCAGTCTACTGTTGTTTCCCTGTAAATTGTTTATTTCAATTAGTGTGCCCTTTGTTTCTGACTAGATCTTTATATGCTATTGAGGTCCGCACTGAGTTCCCTGGGCATCCTTATAACCAGTGTTTCGAACTCTGCATCTGATAGATTGCTTATCTCCATTTTGTCGAGCTCTTTTTCTGGAGTTTTGATCTGTTCTTTCATTTGGGTCATCTTTCTTTGTCTCCTGATTTTGGCAGCCTCCCTGTATTTGTTTTTATGTGTTAGGTAGAACTGCTATGACTCCCCTTTCTTGGTAATGTGGCCTAGTGTAGTAGGTGTCCTGTAGGATCCAGTGGCACAGCCTCCCCTATCACCCAAGCTTGGTATTCGAGGTGCACCCCTTGGACTGAATATACTCTCCTCTTGTAGTTGTGCCTTAGTTGCTGATGTAGATCAATGGGAGGGATTTACCCAGGCCAGTCAGCTGCAAGGATTGGCTGTGACCACAGACTATCAACCTCCATCCTCCGTGGAGATTCAGCTGTGCCGGGGTAGGGTAGTGGTACTCCAATGTGGTTTGTAGCTATCAACTGGGTGTGCAGGCTCTGTGGATTCCCAGGTGGTGCAGGCCAAGGTCAGCCCCCAGCTGTGTTCTGCCCAAGACTACCCTGACTGAGCTATAGAGCTATCTGAGATGGCTGCTTCTTGTGCTGGGCTTAGAGATCCCCAGGGGAAGCCAAGGTGTGAATTTAGGCTGGCTGCTGCTAGTGCCTGGTCTGGGACTCACTGAGGCTAGCTGTTGCTTGAGAGGATTTAGGAAGTTGTTCCACACTGCCAAGGACAGCCATTCATATGGAAAAGAAGCTTGGGTGGGCCATAAATTGGGTGGGGCTGAGTCTCTGGGTATATCCAAGGCTGATCAAGCAGTGTCAGCCAGGTTGATGGAGCCTCAGGTAGGGCGCCAGTCTGCTGGCTCTGTGGCTCTGGTCGGGGAGGGTTTAGGGTTTTGAAAAGGGTCAATGACCTCTTTTGATGCCTCACCTTGATGCCAGGTACTTCGCCTTCTCCTTGTATGCCACTGGTACCTTTCAAGCTGTTACCCCGATGCTGGAGTTCAGAGGGAGTGAGTCTTAGTAGGTGAGTCTATGTGTGGGTTTTTTAAAGGAAGTGGTTGGGACCCCAGGAGTTTCTTCCAATAACTAAATCCCTGCTGAGTTTTGTAGCCAGAAGTTGTGGGGACTTAGCTTCCAGGCACTGGAATCCTGGGCTTGGGGGCCTGGTGTGAGGCTGGGACTCCTCTCTCCTGAGATATCTTTCCTGAATTTTTATCCACCACCTGTGGATGTGGGATCAGCCCATTCTGCATCTCCACCCCTTTACCAGTCTGGATTGATGTGGTTTCTTTAATTCTGTAGTTGTCAGACTTTCATTCAACTCAGTATCTAACAGCTTTGAGTGATGGTTGTTCTGTGTTTTAGTTGTAATTTTGATGTGGTTGTGCGAAGGGACAAGCCATGTCTGCCTACATTGACCAGAAGTTCTTGCCCACTTTAGATTAGATGATTACTGTTTTTTATATTGATTTGCAGAATTTTGTCATAAATTAAGGAATTAACTTTTCCTCATACTTGTAACAAATATTTTTTTAGAATGTTATGAAGTTTTTTACTAGAAATTTTAATTTTTCATGTAATCAAATTTAGAATCTTTCATATTTCTGCCTTTAGAGTCATGTTTTTAAGAAAGTCTTCCTCATTCAAATATTACATATTAAAAGGTTGTTTGTGTTTTATTCTAGTACTTTTAGAGTTTAATTTTATCAGACTGTAATATCTGATCCAACTGAAGAAGTTTATTTTGAGATTTAGTTTAATAGGGGTCCAGCTTTATTTCTTCTTCCAAGTGGCTAGTCAGTGGTGCCACTACCACTAAATGAATAATTAATGTTTTCTCCACTGACTGTGATCCAAATTTCTGCTTGTTTGAGTTTATTTCTGAACTCTATGCTTGGTTCTATTGAACTGATTTTTTTCCTCTGACTCTAATATGTTTTAGTTACTGTATTTTTAGATATGAGTCAAGCAAAGAGAACATTAGCCATTGTTCTGCTCAGTTCATAGGCATACTATTTTGAGGCTATTTAATGAAGGGACCTCTGTTTTTAATTTTTCTCTCACTGTCAGCACTGATGTTCATGTTGACATTGTATCATCTAAAAAATTTGCCCTGGCTGGAGTGGCTCTGTTGGTTGGAGTATCATCCTATAGATGAGAGGTCACAGATTTGATTCCCGGTCAGGGCCCATACCCAGGATGTGGATTCGATTACCAATTGGGGCTCATACGAGAAGGCAACCAATTGATGCTTGTCTCTCACATCAGTGTTTTTCTCTCTCTTTGTTCCTCTCCTTCCTTCCCTCCCTCCCTCTCTCTAAAAGCAATGAAAAAAATCTCTTCGGGTGAACAAAAAAAGAAGTAAAAAATATAAAAAGAATTAAATTTTGTCATTATATTAAGCATTAAAGATTAAATGCATGACAAATTAAAATTAAATATGATGGTTTTTAAATAGCTTCTAAAATATATTTAAAAATTTTCTCTGGAAATCTTACTTCTATGACTGTTCCATAAATAAGACATTACAGGCATCCCTTGGAGATATAGTGGGTTTGGTTCCAGACTGCCACAGTAAAGCCAATCTCAGAAATAGGCAAATCATGTGAATTTTTTGTCTCCAGTGAATAAAAAAGAAATGTTTATAATATACTGTATTAAGTGTGCAATGACATGTCTAAAAATTATGCATACCTTAATTTAAAAATACTTTACTGCTAAAATTGTGTACCATCACCTGAGCCTTCAGTAAGCCATAATTTTGCTGGCAGAAAATTTTGCCTCTCTGTTGATGACTGCTGACTGATCAGTTTGGTGGTTCCTGAAGGTTGGGGTGGCATTTTTTTTTCACTTTTTTGTTGTTGTCGTTATTCAGGTACAGTTGTCTCCATTACCCCACCAACACCCCCCTCAACCCCAGCCAACCCACCTCCCATCCTTGATCCTACACACCTTTTGGCTTTATACATGCTCCTGATAAACCTTCCCTATCTTCCCATTATCCCTTCTACCCTCCCCTCTGGTTACTGTCATTTGTTCTTAATTTCAGTGTCCCTGGTTATATTTTGGTTGCTTGTTTGTTTTGTTGATTAGGTTCCACTTATAGGTGAGATTATATGGTATGTATCCTTCACTCCTTGTGTATTTCACTTAGCATAAGATAAAATTCAAGTTTGCTACATGAAATGACTCTTCCTTGCAGGAATGATTTCTCTGTAGCGTGTGATACAGTTTGATAGCATTTTACCCACAGAACATCTTTCAAAATGGGAATCAGTCTTCTCCAAACTTGAATCTACTTTATTAACTAAGGTTATGTAGTATTCTAAATCCTTTGTTGTTATTTGAACAATCTTTATAGCATCTTCACTAGGAGTAAAAAGTATCTCAAAAAACTCACCTCTTTTGCTCACCCATAAAAAACAACTCCTCATCCATTTAATTTTATTATGAGATTACAGCAATTCAGTCACATCTTCAAGCCCTATTACTCATTCTAGATTGTGGAATGCCCCATTCCTGGGAGCTCTCCCAGCCACCGTGGATGAGAGTGAGTCATCCCAGACACAATCTATTGTTCTGCTGGGAAAGAGCGTGGCGATTCCTTTAGTGGAGAATGCCCAGAGCCCTTCTCCAAAATGTCTTTTACTGGGATCAGTATGCATGAAAAAACTCATCTATCAATCAATGCCTAAAGGCCATAGTTACAGAAAACAGATATTGTCTATAGATAACCATTGAGGAAACACAGATCTGCCTCAGGTCAGGGTCTGTTTGATATGCTGACCTATGAGGTCATTAAGGCATAGTTCATGAGATTAGGAGTTCATTCCCTTATGCTTTGACCTTAAACATCTGGTTTATATCAACAGGGTTATACAAACCAAAGCAAGCTTCAAAGGATACAATGATTTCCCATGGGAACCCTTGATGTTAATATCTGGCTGTGCCTGCCACCTACATTCCCAGTATTCCCGTTGAGTCTTACAGGCAAGGCCTTGCTTGTGTGGGGTTACAGTTTCCGATATCACACAAAGTGGTCCCCAACACTAGATCTCTTACTATTTCTGCCACATCTGCAGTTACTTTCTTCCCTGAAGTCTTGAACCCTCAAAGTCATCCTTGAGGATCAGAATCAACTTCTTCCAAACTCCTATGATTTCGATATTTTTACCTCGTCGTCCCATGAATCTCAAATGTTTTTCATGGCATCTAAAGTGGTGAATAATTTCCAAAAGGTTTTCAGTTTACTTTGCCCAGATCTACCAGAGAAATCACTGTCTATGGCAGCTATAGCCTTACAAAATGTATTTCCTAAATAATCAGACTTAAAAGTCAAAATTACTACTTGATCCATAGGCTACAGAATGGATGTTGTGTTAATAGGCAGGAAAACAACATTAATCTCATTGTAAATGTCTGTCAGAGCTCTTGGGTGGCCAGGTGCATTCTCAATAAGCAGTGATCTTTTGAAAGGAATCTGTTTTTCTGAGAAGTAGGTCTCAACAATAGGCTTAAAATATTCAGTAAACCATATGGTAATTGTATGTGCTCTCATCTAGGCTTTGCTGTGCCATTTATTGAGCACAGGTGGAGTAAATTTAGCATAATTCTTAAGGGCCCTGGGATTTTTAGTGTAGTAGTGGGATTTAGTGGGATTTTTAGTGAACATTGGCTTTAGCTTAAAGTCACCAGCTGCATTAGCTCCTAACAAGAAAGTCAGCCTGTTTTTTAAAGCTTGGAAGCCAGACATTGACTTCTCCTCTCTAGCTATGATATTCCTAGATGCCATCTTATTCCAGTGTAAGGCTATCTCATCTGGACTAAAAAAATCTGTTGTTTAGTGCACTCACCTTCATTAATTATCTTAGCTAGAGCTTTTGAATGAGTTGCTACAGCTTCTACATTAGCACCTGATGCTTCTTCACCTCGCATTTTTATGTTACAGAGATGGCTTCTTTCCTTAAACCTGAGGAACCAACTTCTGCCAGCTAAAATTCTCTTCTGCAACTTCCTTATCTCTCTTAGCTTTTATAGAATTAAAGATAGTTAGGCCCTTGTTCTGGATTAGGCTTTGGCTTAGGGGGGGTGTTATAACTGGTTTGATCTTCTATCCAGACCACTAAAACTCTGTCCATATCAGCAAGCAATAAAGCTGTTTCACTTTCTTATCATTTATGTGTTCACTTTTAGTTTACTTCAAAAACTTGCCCTTTGCATTTACAACCTGGCTAACTGTTTGGCACAAGAGGCCGAGCTTTTTCTGGGCTATCTCACCTTTCGACATGCCTTCCTCACTAAGCTTAATCATTTCTAGTGTTTGATTTAAAGTGAGGGATGTGCAACTCTTCCTTTCACTTGAACATTTAGAGGACATCATAGAATTACTAATTGCCCTGATTTTAATATCATTGTACCTCAGGGAACAGGGAGGCCTGAGGAGAGGGAAAGAGATGGGAACGGCTGGTTGATGGAACAGTCCGACCACACACAATATTAATCGAGTAAGTTTGTTGTCTTAATATGGGTGTGGTTCATGGCACCCCCAAACAATTACAATGGTAACATCAAAGATCACTGATCACAGGTCACTGTAATGAATATAATAATCATGAAAAAGTTTGAAATGTTATGAGAATTACCCAAATATGACACAGAGACACAAAGTTAGCAAATGCTGTTTGAAAAATGGCACCATTAGACTTGCTTGACAGAGGGTTGGCACAAACCTTAAATTTGTAAAAAACACAGGATCTGCAAAGTACCATAGAACGAGATATGCTTATTCTGTGTGCACACACACATTTGTAGGAGATCCGCCAGAAAAGTATTAATATTTCTTGAGTTGCATCTTTTACTATGTGGCACATCAAATAGACTCACGGGTTGCCCGGATCTGATTGATTTCATAGACAGGCCTTTGCTTTGGCAGCAGTTGGGACCTGTTTGCTCTCCGAGGTAAATCTTCTTCCAGAGCAGGAAATTGAGGGTTTGGGGTAGATTCCAAGAGTCAGTTTTGATCTTAACTGTAGGGAATGTAAAAACCGAATGCCTTCCTTTAGTTAATAATATGGATAGCAAAGGGTCTTTTTCAGTCATGCTAATTAAGTGTTTTCTAAAAAAGGAAATAACTTTACACAGATCTGTGCTTAAACGTAGTCAAGGAAAAGTCCCTGCTTTAAAATTTCCTTATTTGTACATGTTACAGTTAAAGGAGAAACCTTACTATTTATGTGGAGAGAGAATAAATGACATTTCTTCCTATCTCTCTTCCATATATTTAATGGTAGGATTGTGTTTTTGGATCGTACTTTGAGTTAAAACAGACTATGTACATTCAGTGAATTGCTACAGTTAGTAAGAGAATCAGCTCTGCAGACTATTCCAGAGAACTGAGTATCAACTGTCCAGGCAGGAGATCATCTTAAGCTGAATGAGTAGTTTGTTTCTTTTCACCTGAAAAAAATAATAGGTGCTGGTTGGTCCCCAGACCCCCAGTCAGAGAAGCAATGTGGGTGTGTGCTAAAGGTATGCATAATCTATCGTCTTATCTTCAAATATGAAAAAACTCTATGCAGTTCAACTATCTCGAGACACCAAGCATAGTGATTTCATGAAAACTGCGGTCTCCAATACAGAAGAAGGGGCTGTGAAAAGCTTTAACACATGGTACTTGAGGTAGAGTTGTAGTGTTTGGTTTAAGTTCCCCTCAGTATCCAGCACAAGCTACCCATGTGATGTGAATACTGCACTATTTGTCTATGCAGACCACTCTCCCCAGATAAGAAGGGTAGCATAAACCAATTGCAGTCTGCCTTAGAAGACTGTCCAAAGGGCATTCATATACAGTCCGCTTTTGAGGTAAAGGCATAGTTAAATACCTCAAGGAATTAAAAGATTGGGAAAATACCAAAAAGACCATTAGATGAAATGAAATATTGCTGAAATCTTTATTCAAACTTGATTAAGAACAGAGCCATTCCCCTCTGGAGAGCGGCATTAAAATAAGAATTAGTTTTGACTACGCACACAAGCTAGAAATTATCCCCACATCACAAATGATAAATTCAGAAAAATTTGTCACTTGAGCCCACCTTCTATATTTACATACTTTGTAAAAAACTGAGGGTAGAAGTTCTTTTTTGTTAACTTTAAAATTTTTTTTTTGTTTATTTTTAGACAGAGGGGAAAGGAGGGAGAGAGAGGGAGAGAAACATCAGTCAGTTGCTTCTCGTTAGCACCCCACCCGAGGAACAAACCTACATCCCGGGCTTGTGCTCAGAAAGGGAATTCAACCGCCAACCTTTTGCTTCATGGGATGACACGCAACCAACTGAGTTACACTGGTCAGGGCTCAATTTTTCTCTCTTATTGTATTTATTTTGATTGCCAACAGTATTTTTTAAAAATTTTAATTGTGGTAAAATGCACATAAAAACATTTTATCCTCTAACTATTTTTCAGTGCACAGTTCTGTAGGAACTCCCTTATTATTTCAATCGGCATAATGTCCTCAGGTTCATCCAGGTTGCAGCATGCATCAGAATCTCCTTTCTTTTTAAGGTGGAATAGTATTTCATAGTGTGTATGTGCCATAGTTTGTTCTTTCATTTATCTGTCAATGGACATTTGGGTTTTGTTCACTTTTAATCAATAAAATATACACATACACTACCACTGTCCATGTGAATATGTCTCAACCAAATGGGATATGAAGATACTTCCTGATTCGTCTTTTGTTGTCAGTCACTGTGAGTCATCTTTGTGAGTCCTAACGCACACCTTAGTAGTCCAAATGTTGCCTTAAAAATAAATGACAGCATTGATCACTAGTCTTGAGACCTTAAATCTTCCCTACTTCAAGTACAGGTAAGCTACAAGATCCATGAAAGAGGCCAAAGGACAAAGGTGGCAGCCACTTGGTGAAAGATGTTTGCTTTCTTGAATTGATTTCCCTCTACTTGGTATCCAGAAAGGTGTGTTTTCCATGGATATGTTCCTACCTGTAAGCTTGAGGTGTGTGTTTATTTCCTCAAAGACCTAGTACATGATCTTTCTCACCAGACTCTCTCAAAGCCTCCACGAGATCAACACTAGGAGGTCGGGGAAATGGGCCTGGGGGAGCCATTTAGATCATTTCACATTCTCTTGTCCTGGAGTCCCTCCCTTACTCAACACTTTCCTCATGTTTCTTGGAGGAAGAAATAAATGGAACCTTGTTGCATTTAGTTTCCCCATGCGTGCAGATCCAACCACATTTGGCACTGGGCGAGCGGGAGATTGATGGTTGGGGTGATGCTGTGACACAAGCCGTATGGCCTTATATCATGATTTTTGTGTTTCAAATATTTTGTTTTAATAGCTGGGGATTTCTCTATTGGTGGGAGGGGGAGGGAGAATGAAAGAAACATGGAGTAGGATAAAAGAGAGAGTACTGATTTAAAAAAGTGCATAGATATAAAAAAGCAAATTGCGTGTCAGTGTTGTGAAGAAATGCTTTGAGTTTTGAAGTGAATAAACAAGATAATATCTCTATGCATATGCCATTTGAGTATTATTTCTTGCCTTAAGAAAATTTCACTATAACTAAGATATAATTAGTGACCCATTGAATTTACAATATGATTATTTTTAATCCTGAAAGGATTATCAATAAATTTACTTCCAAAATAGCAGTTACTCTACTTCATTCCAATATTGACATAATAGAATCAACTTATTTTATAGCTGTACGTGAAATGATAAAAATTTAATTGAAAATTAACTATAAATGAAAGCAAAAGCATTGGTGAATCCTACTATTTAACCTGTTAAGAAGTGAAAAATAGAATTCCATTCAAGTTTGTTTGACTTACATGCATCTTCTTTGGAACATACCTGCTGTGTAACCTGATGTGCACAAATAGCTGGAAATGTGTGCGTGCATGACCATTTCTATTGTCAATGGATGCAGTGGCTTTAGAATAGTGTATAGCAGAGCGTAGCAAAAGGACACAATTATTGGTATATTCATGTTGATCACAGCAGACATTCCTTTTCATTTTTCCTCTGTATTTGTGGTCTAAGAGATCTTTTAAGGATTGTTGTATATTTTTGTAAAAGTTACTTAAAGATAAAGAGAAGTTATTAATGTTTAAAATTAGAAACTAGTGAGGCCTTGGGAGAAAAGAAATATTGTCTACATATCAGGAAAGACACTTCTTGTGCATTCCATAAGATCTTGTAGATAATGGAAACCAGAAAAAAAAATCTAAGTTAAGAGTAGATCTCAAGAATAAGCAGGTTAAATTCTCATACCCGTTCCCTGAGCAATGGGTTCAGTGAAAAGCAATGACTTTGGGGAGAAATATGGGGTCCCAGCAGAGAGTAGATGTTGCTCTGAGCAAGTTACCTATCTCATAGTGTAGACCTGTGCATGCAAAATAAGCTGGGATCTGATGTTTTTATAGGGGGTTACTTTGATTATCAGTGGATGTACATTAATGTGGTGAGTCTATGAAGAATACATAACCTTGGTCTTTTGAAAGAAAGAAAAAATGACTGCCAGAACCAGTCGATGTGTACTACAGAGAACAACTCCCCTCGCCTGTGATCCACTAATCGGTGTATATTCTAGCAAAATTTTTGAAGAGCGGTTGGAGAATAAACAAAAGGAAAATGTTTGTTGAGCATGTGCTTTGTGCCAGGCACAGACGTTACCTCACTTACTCCTCACTGAAGCTCTGGATAGTCCACATGGTGTGGTATTGCCATTTTACAGACAAGAAGGCTGAGGCTCAGTCCAGCTAAGTAATTTGGTAGACAGCATATCTAGGACAAGCTGATTTCAAGCCTGTGTCTCCTGCTCCTGGCCAGCTTGTTCTACCAGACACACTTATACGGCACCTCCTTCATTAAATCTTATATATGACCTTGGATAACATATAACCTCTCTTGCCTTCTCTGCTTTGGGTGGTAAAATTGTAAATGCTGGGATGTTCATGCCGGTGTCTGAAAGCCATTAAGGAAAATGAGTCACCTGCTGGATGTATTGAACTTCTTCATGTAATGAGAACTGCATTGAGAAATAAAGTACCAAATGATTTTTCTTCTTAAAAAGAATTGAATCTCTCTCCTGAGTGGGGATTGTTGGCAAGTTGATATGCAATCATGGTCAGCAGAAAAGGAATTTAAGCAATAATGAAAAGTGTGTGTACTCGGAATGCCTTTAGTCCCAGAGCTGAAGAGCAGGCCTTTGGGTAATGGTGCTAAAAAGAGGTAGATTTGGGGTGTGAAAAAATTTTAATCCTGGAAGAAAAGACAGGTAACAGAAAGTGAAAAAATTAAAAGCAGGCATTGATAGGATGTTACTCTTTAACCATGGGTAAGGTGGTATAAATTGCTTTTGTTCCACCCTCTACCCCCACAAAATAATTTTTTTTTAGAGAGAAGGGGAGAAGAATATTTTTGCAGTAACTCATCACCTTTTGGCTGTGGGCCCTGAAGCCTCAGAAGTTGCAAGTAATTTTATATGCTGCAGATGCTTCCTGGTTTTAAAAATGTGACCTGACTCCCAAATAATGATGACATCAACGGGGAAGGATGATATTCTTTCATATCATGTAATTCCAGTAGACCGTGGGGCGGTCTCTGTGAAAGTAGGGGGAGCGGAAAGCAGCCTGGTTGTACCGCGAACTAACCAAAGGAAGGTTATTTAGTGTGACTTCTCTTGTATGGAAAGATGGCTTTTATTGTGTTTTAGTTCTGAGATCATTTTAGATAAACCTATCTTGACTGTATTTTTTAAAGGTCTTTATGTTGATTACATACTTTTGAGGTGTTTTCCTGATCAGTTGGGCTCCCCAAGCCATGACATATCAGTGATAAAGAAAAATTGCCCTTCACAGAAGAATCATGGAAACACTGTGTCCATTATTTAATTTTTGACGTCTTCAGAGGGACATAGTAAAATCTTCTTACCCATTACATACCCATTAGTAGCGGACCTTGAAATAGGATATGCAATTCCTCTATTGTGCTAGTGAGTCTCAGCTTTATTCTTGTTAGCGTGAAGTTAAGTCATAGAATGATAAAAACTTCATAAAACAGATTGTGCCCAAATCCTGTCCACCTGCATTCATTGGAGCTAGCTGACATGGGCCAGGCATTTCAAATGTTACTCTTTGTAACATAGTCATTTGAAGTGACTATCTGGATTTTAAATAGATTTTTTGGAATCTGACTATTCAAAACCTTCTATTTGGCTTCTTTTCTTGCCCTTTGGGGTCTTTCTTTTCTTCCTTGCCCTGGGCTTCATTCTTTCCTAGAGTTGCAGCCAGTCTCTATGGCCATGTCCTTCACAGGACAATCCTAGGTTAGCCTTCATTCATGTCACTTGGTCATCGACAGTGTGGGTGGGTGTAGTTGTGCCTCCCCATGGCTGGCAGGCAAGAGACACTGTCAATCACAGCCTGAACCTGTGGCCCATTGTAAAATGGAGAGGTTTGTCTTGTGGGAGAGGGGAAGCTGGAGAGCCAGTGAGAATACAGGACTTTCCTCCACCTCGTGTCTAGGCAGAACTCGTGGAAAACAATGAAGTAAAGAATGGTTGCTGCCCTGGCTGGTGTGGCTCAGTGGATTGGGAGTAGGCTGTGAGCCAGGGGGTGGCCAGTTCGATTCCCAGTCAGAGCATGTGCCTGGGTTGCAGGCCAGGTCCCCGGTGGGGGCCATGTGAGAGGCAAACACACATTGATGTTTCTCTAACTCTCTCCCTCCCTTCCCCGGTCTAAAAAATGAATAAAATCTTTAAAAAATACAGAGAATTCTCCACAACATTGTTTTTTTAAAAAAAGAATAGTTGCCTTTCCGACGGTTATTTCTGGAGTCCCTTTACTACATCTGATCAAAATCTCCTCTCAAGAGGAGAGATAACAGTTTAATAAAACTTATTGACACTAAATCTAACGGCCTGGTAGGGCTACTGTTATATCTCTCCCAGTGCTGTCTGCACTTTTAATTATGGTGTCCAGAGACCCTGCTTGGTGCACCAGGGAGCTATGGATTTGCAGGGTTCAGTTGTCAGGTTGGTGAGGCTTCCTGGAACAAAGATGGCTTCTTAGTTCCCATGAAATAGTTCTGTACTCACTGCCACCCATCCACAACAAGCTACTGCCCTGACCATCACAGGTCTGATTCAGTCCTTGTGGTTGACAGACAGGGCAAGAGTCTATCCATGTTGGTGGCTGGTAACACAATGGGGAAGGACTGTATTCTCCCGACTGGGGCTATAACAGCTCAGGGGAAACAGTGGCTTCTGGACACTCTCAGGATGGGCAGCTTTGCCCAGCTGGGCTGCTTTTCTTCATCCTTGGTTATCGAGGACTGCGCATCAGTGTGGCCACTCTGAACGCCTGATGGAAGCCTGCCTTCCCCTGCTGCTGCACTGTCTGCTCCCCTGTAGTGGGGAAGGGACCAGTAGACAAACCCTCAGCACAGCTAAATGGGATTATACCTTCACCTAAAGTCTTCTCAGCCAACCTAAGAACTGCCTTATGAGTGGAGAGGAGGGTGACTCCTCTTTTAATGTTATAAAGAGAGGGTCAGACCTTAGAAAGTCTACCTTCTCCCAGTTTTCCACATGGCAAAATTACAGGCCACGTAACAGTCTTGCATTGCCATGCAATTAATTGCAAGGTATGTATGTGTAATGTGTATGTACTTTACGTGTGAACTTAAAAACAATACAAAACAGTTTTAACCTTCTCGTGAAGAGGTGCTGATCTGACCATTATAGATTATGGTGCCCAGAACACCACCATTCCACTGTATATAGATTCTTTTTTTTTTTAAATGCCAACTAATGAAATGCCCTGTTTCAATTGTCCTCTGCTCTGGGTGGTAAAGCTTTTCAGTTACACATCAAAGTAAGCCCTATATTGAGAAGGTCAGTGTCAAATTAGGAGTAGATGGAGAGTCAAGGTTATACTTGCTTGGCAGCCTGGCCTTGAAAGAGTGAGTTACTGTTACCAGAGGCAAATGAACTGTTGTCATCCTGTAGTTGTTGATATGCAAGTAGATTTATTAGCATTATATGCAGGAAGTAGAAGGTCATCGTGAAACTTGGTAAATTATGAGAGGGGCCAGGGGTCAAGAAGAGGGAGATTCCATGTCAGACATCCTTGACTAACAGTTGAAATATGATGGCACAAATAGTTTGAAAATTATGATTAACCTTCTCAACTTTGTCCTAAACCTTTATGTCTGGGGATGCAAACCAAAGGAGAGAGTGGGGCTTTGCAGGGATTTGGGGAGGGGATGGTGGTGGAGCCTGCCCGGTTTCTTGTGGGTTCTCTAAGGAGTGCCGGAGGGTAGACGGTGCTGAGATCTCCCCGAGAGGGTCCTAAGGACCGCATGTGCCTTCGCTTTGGCCTCGCACCTACAGCAGCCTCCCGTGTCTCCCAGACAGAGGGAGAGGAGAGAAGTATTTCATGCAGGAGGTGCTCAGGCCAACAAGGAGCACCCACCTCAATGATAGGGTTCCTCTCTATCCCCAACTGCAGGTCCCCCTACCCCTCACTCCACCCCAAAGCTGCTGACCCAGACCTTCTTTAGAGGAGGGAAAATAAAGCCATTTCATGTCCTAGCATTAACACTCCAGTATGGTACCTGCCTGATGTTCTAAAAAGAACAGGAGAAGAGACAACGCAGGCAGATGGCCCCGACAGAAGTGCCTGTGAAGTAATAGTGTCACGGTAATTCCCATTGGTAAAAACCAACCAACTGACCCAAAAAAATCCTTTTTCAATAATAATGTATTTTGTTTGAGTAACAATTTCTGTTTTTCTTTCTCTCTAGAGCATATTGCTCATTAGATTTGTGCCATTGAATATTTTCAATTTATTTCTGTATTGTGATGGAAGGAGTGGCAAGGAAGTTCTCCATTAACTTTTTGTTCCCTTCTCTGGGAAGGGAAGTTGGTAATCTTCTTAAAGGAGCTTTTGAAAGTCTTTCAATGGCACTACCCAGAACCCTGATGATCTTTTGTGAACTGTAGTTGCCCCCCAGCTCTGAGAGTTCCATACTTAAGATGATAAACAGGAGCCATAAACAGGACTGCTATTTTGCTAAGGGGCTGTTTTCTCTCTCCCATCTCACTCTTGGCTTCACAGTGTAGGGCCAGAGGCAGTTTGTGTTCTCACAGACTGCTTTTAGCTTTCTGCTCCTGTTATTTCCAGGCAATTAGCAAAATCTGTTTAGAGTTGAATTGTTATGTGCATTCTGTTTTAATTCATTGTGATTAGAGGGACACATGTTAAATTTCTCTAAGAACTACTAGAATCTACATTTCTGATTCCAAAATATTGGAGTCTTTACCTGTTTTATGAACAAAAGATTAGACTGGATATTAAATGATAACTAATAGTGTTAGCTCAGTTAGGAGAATGTATGAACTCTGGGACAGTAACTTGGAAATCATGCTACAGAGCTACCGCTCCTTTTTCTCTTTTTGTTTCTTCAGAGATTATTTTCCTGAATTGCAATGTCAAAAACACTAATTTGTAATCAGGGCACCAGTTATGTTGTGTTTATTAGACTGGAAATGTTTGAGCATTGCAGACTTGCCATTGGTGATGGCCCGTGTTTTCCTTGTCTGTTTAAGTAGCGTCAGTCAGTCTTTGAGGTTAAGAAAGGGCATCGCACTCTTACCTGATTGCTATCAGCAGTGAAATGGGATTGTCAAAGATAGTGTTTCTATAAGAAAGCATTTTCCCCAATAAAGTGTATCAGCTTTCACAATAATTGTTGGCCCCAAATGCTATGGCTACTTCTGGAGATGAATAGCTGGGAAATGAGGACCGGGCCCAGCCTTGAGCTCTCTTATTCTCCTCCCTATTAAAATGGTTATCTTTAGTCCCAGCTCAAGTGTAGAAGGCTGCTTCTTAAAGGAAGACCCTGTAGGATCATGGAGAGGCAAGTGTTAACTGGCGCCTGTCGTTCTACCAGGAAGCGTAATTCCCTTGAAGCAGCTTACCAATAGGCAGTATTGGAGCGAGGATGGACTATGTTACAAAGCCTTTGTAATAATGAGGGAAATATAAACCTGGGTTTTGGAAGCTCTTTTTTTCTTGAGGGGTTTTGAGTATTTTTGTTTACCTTCAGTTTAATGTTCCAGGGAAGGAGGGTTTTGGTGAAAATTGAAGGGAAACTCTACCCAACATAAATTCCATATCAGATGGAGATTTTTCTCCTTTCAAGAAGGTGTGAGAGCAGCCAAGGATCACTGAAGCAAGGGGGAATCGGGGTGGGGTGACAGGTTGGAATGCTCTGCACGGAGCCCTGCGTGGTGGCTGGGGGGAGTCTGCAGGTTGGCTGGGGAGGCTGATGTGAGTGGTGGAGCACCCAGAGTAGGCACAGCTGCCCGGAGCACATATCTGAACACCTCAGACCCAACAAGGGTAAACCCTCAAATGAAGCCAAGGCTCCCCCCAAACAGTGCCTCCTTCCATTCATTGTAGACACTAACATCTGAGCACTGGAGAGATTTGTGCTTTCCTGGTGCTTACGTATTGGGTAGGGGGGAGACAAAAAACAAACAAGTAAGCAAAGGATCTAGTGCATCAGTTGGTACTAAGTGCTGTGCAAGAATAATAAGAATTCTCAAGGAACTGGTCATCCAGTGTCCACAGGCTGCGCCTGGTTGGAGCCGTTGTTTAGACTTTCTGTCACCCTTGGGGAGGTTCCCTGGGTTAACTCTTTCTACACGCTGTGTAAAACACTGGCCGGGGACATTTCCAAGTCAGCTCACTTGCTTTCCCTCTGTGCTAATCGAGAATGTGGAGGCTCAGGAAAGAACTCTGAGATGTCTTTGTGAGACATCGGTCATCTTATAAATGCTTATGTAACTGGATAGCCAGTGCATTTGTTTATCTTAATGCCACATTTTATTTGCATGGATCTAACCTTTTTAAGTCTCTCGTAGATCTATTGCATAATTTTCGTTTCATACTCCATGAGGTAGGAAGGGTGGATATTGAAACACAGTACTGAGGATAAATGACCAGGGTTAATATTACAGTATTTAACAGTTGCTGTGCTGAGGGCTGCGCGCGGTAGTGACCCAGTGGGCATGAAGTGGTGCGGTTCTAGGGAGAGCTGACTGAATATCCATCTAGTATATGGCAGGTTTACTTGCTTACTTTGCGATCTAGTTTTGCAGACATTGGCAGAGTGATAGAAATAATTGTGTAATCCTGCTACCTCACTGCTTTGAAAGCCAGCACTCTGTTGTATGTACAAGTAGATGAAGTATATTTGCTTAAAAAAAAAAATCAGACTCCTTACTTTCATTTGACTCATGAGAGCATAAGAAGAGAGAGGTCCAGACACTTCTCTCGGCCACACACTGGCGCAAGATCTGTGGCAGTCTGAATATTTATTGGGCTTTTATTAGGCAATAAACTGTGTTATTGCAATATGCCTAGCATATCCCTGGGTTTAGCATTTTTCATAAGTCATATCATTTCATACAACAAACTGTAATGTAAACAACATTATTACTATATTTATTATCTTATTGCTGAGGAAGTTGTATGTGAAACATGACCAAGGCAGCATTTCCAAGGCAACGCGTGTGCTCACGATCTCACAGATGTTGCGTTGAAATCGGGGCTCAAGCCCAATTCTGTCTCCTTCCAGAAGCTACACCTCCCAGCCACCATCCTAAATTCACCATAGGGTCACTTGGGTTTCCTAGGAAATTAGAACTTATTCAGATTCCTGCCCTGAACTCTTTGCTAGATGTTGTAGTCTTTTTTCATTTGTTCATTACCCCAGAGAGTCCCTCAGACTTGATCCTGTATTTTAAGATTATTATTACATCATTTACAAAGTTTCACAAAGGTACCTAATGTTATTCCATCTGTAGAATTTTGAACACTTTTAGAAATGAAATTATATTACAACTGGGTTTCTCAACGGAGAACCTTCTTTTTACCCCTAATAAACTGAAATTGGTCCTCCAGTGACTGATAAAATTCTGTGTCTTTAGGATAAATGTAATTCTAAGACTATTTTCCCAATATTTTCATTTGTTGTGTTTTTTAGTTTTGCATCACAGAGGCTACTAAATTTTCTTTGGCAATTTTATTAAATCTATTAGACTTGCAGAAATCAGCACTCTTCCTTCTGTCATTGGCATTACCTACACAAGCGGTATAGCTTTTCACAGACTGGTTACATACAGCCAAGTGGGTTTGCCCAAGGGACCCTGTGAGGCATTTTAGAGATTTACTCAGAGCAGTCAATGTGGAATGTGCCCTATTTCCTAAATTTGGGATTTCAGCCGCTTCCTTCCATCATGCTAGATTGTACAGGGTGAGGCAAAAGTTTACAGTTATTTATATGGTAAATAATACAGTAATTGATAAATAGTAATACAAGAATAAACTGAGGTTTCTATACTCAACTGTAAACCTAATTTTGCCACACGCTATATTAGGGTGTTTGCTGAATTCAAGGCGCCCCCTGGTGGTGCAACTAATATATAATCAAAGTGAGGGAAAAAAGGGTGAGATTACAAGTATAAAGAGGCTCTGAATCTGGAGATGATTTTCCTATTTCCATTTGTAAGGCTCTCAAATGGATAAAATCTTGTTCTCCCTTTTAAAGTTATCTGTACCTATTTATATAATATCCTGGTAAAACAAGCTTAAATAATCTGATACCAAACCCCAAGTGACTTTTCAAAATTATTTTTATGACAAAAGTAATACATATATATTCTAGACATGTTAGAAAGAACATATAAAAAGTAAAACAATCACATATCACACAATCACACAAAAGTAAAACAATCTCCTGGTCCATGTGGATTAACATTTTCATGCATATCTTTCTATTTTTTTCTATACCCATAGACAGAAAACTTACACATGCTGTTTTATCTAACATGATTTTTTCTACTTAATTATAAGTGCGAATTTTATTCTGCATTGTTAGAGTTGGCTCCTTCATTGTTAGTGGTTATTTACTTTGATCGGCTTCATTGTGTACATCCTTGTTGACTATTGTATTTTCTTAAAGTTAATTGCTAGAAATAGAATGGCTGAATCAAAAGGGTATGAAGAATTGTAAGACATTTGATATTTATTAAAGTAAAGCATCTTTTTGAAAATGCAACTTTTTTTAAAGCTTGGGATTCTTAATACTTACATTTCTAGTCTGAGCCAGGAATTGTACATTGTGTTTTACATGCCTCACTCTCATTTAATTCTCACAACAGCCTTGTGAAGTAAATATTATTATTGCCCCCATTTTACAGGGAAGGAAAATCAGGCTTAAAAAATTAAATAGCTGTTATGGGACTTACAAAGCAGGGGGGGAGTAGGTTTTATAAAATTTGATAAAAATAGCACTTTTCATTCCTTGAATCTTTATCTAAGTGGAAACTAATACTGACAATTCTTTGGTAAAATACGGAACAAAGAAGTTGACAGTGTCATCCAATGGTCATTTGTACTAATTCAATCGCCAACAGGAATCCCAAACTTTGGGTGCAATGAAGGACCCTGTATTTAGGGCAAACAGTTCAACTGCAGTATAGCATGGATCTGAAAGCAGCGCCGCCATGGAACAGCTCAAAGCGCTACAGCACAGCTGTGAATTTTCATGACCACGAGGATGCCCCCATGTGGTCTTTCTAGCCAGAAAGTCAATCTTCAGTCTTGGATGGAATGCGCTATAAGCCACAGCAAAGCCGGTTTCTTTAGATCCAAGTCCCTGTCCCTGATTTCTAATTGGCCAGAGTAGGGCCACTCTGATTGGTCAGAGCTCCAATTGAATGGGAAAAGCCTCAGTCCATTGGCAGGTCTAGGACTCCAGGAACTCCTTTTAAAGGGCTGACTAAGATGACAGAAACATAGTGCAGGGAGACAGTTCAGCATAAAAAGCCTCTCTGTGAAATGCAGTTTGTGTAAAAGGCCCCTCCGCAGAAATGGCTGCCAAACTTTGCTCGTTTGTTTGCTTTTGGGCCCAGTTAGCTACCAGGAGCCCTTCCTACTGTCTTTTTTTGTTGTTCACAGCAGTAATAGAGGAGGAAAAGGAAATAAATTTGGAAACGAATAAAAATCTAATCTGCTGTTCTGTCAGATTTCATGTCACAAGAAGAAATGCAGGACAACTCAGGAATTATTGTGCAATTACAACATTTAGGGGACTCCTGATACAGACGTGATTTCACTAGATCTTGTGATTGTTTTCATGACTGTATTTTCTTTAGCCACAATTAGTCTTAAACCTTGTGAAATTGCTTCCAAGCAGTCACAAGTTGACTAGAAGTAAAAATGATATCAGAAAATGTTCAATTTGTGAACAAAATGGAAACTTTTGGTGGGTTTTTTAAGTTTTAGCCATCTCCACCATTCCTTAAAGTTTATCTCTTATTGTTGATTACTGGAGGACCTACATTTCACTTTTGTCACCTAGTGATACTTTTTTGTATATTATGTAATCATCTTTACTATACAAAACTCAGAAATAGATGTAGCAAAAGAAAAAATAGATATTGCTCATCATTTCCTGTTATAAATGCTGTTTGTTCATCTCTTTCTCTCTGCTACATCTGTGCATTGGGCATTTGCCCCCTATTTGCTATTCCTGATCACTTCTTCTCAGGCTCATCAGCTTTGCCTTTATTCTTAGGAAAGAAACTTGTGAACCCCTTCTGCTTCCTGCCTTTCACTTAGCCTTTCAGTGAAATCTCAAGTAACCTTCAGTATAACCACAAGCCTCTGTAGTTTCTCTTTGCTATTTTCCTCTTATGATACTAATTGGATTTATTAGGAGTTTTTGAAATAATCAAAGTGTCCTGTTTAATTTTTACATCATTATTATTTTTGATGCTCCAGCTGTTTCCTTGAGGTGGTGAGTCTTGCATTTTTCCTTAATCTTGATGTAAGCTCATTATATTGATAAAGTATTTGGTTGTCATTATAATTCTCTCAAGTGGCTCAAAAATGCTCAGCTCCTTTCCCACCCACTCTTAATTTTTTCAGGAACAACTTTCTATTTTATAGTCAGATTCATAAATCAGGCTTTTAAGTTCTACACACTTGATTTAACAAGAGTATGTGAGTGGCCTAAGAAAATCCAGTTTTCTTTCTCTGTTATCTTACTCTAGAGCTCAAAACCTATAGGGCTCAAAACATTTTCCGTGCAGGCAAAGGCTGCTGAGATGCAGAAAGGTTTTTGGAGATTTTAATTTTGTGATCCTGAGAGACTTTGTCTGTCATTATGGAGGCTAGCGTTCCAGTGGCCTCAGGTTCCATTGAGTCTTCTGAGAAGGACCTCCCACCTCTCTCCAGCACTGCGGCCTTCCTACTCTGCCTCTGGGAGACTGGTCCTGCTTCTTTCCCTGGCCTCAGTCAGTGAAGACAAGAAAAGACACAACTGATAGAGTTGGGATTTGCTCCAGGGTTTGAAACCTTTGACCACTTGTGTGTTTCTCTGGCCCCTACTTCCTTGAATCTCAGAGGACTCTGGCCTACTCTGCTTTAGTGACTCTCCTTGCGCCTTGGTCTGGGTACTCTGTTCTTATTGCAGCTTCCTCTGCTGCACGTTGCCTGCAGAGAGGTTGGGGGCTGGCAGTCAGCAGGGCCGGTCCCCTCCTCCCACTCCTGTTCCCGTCTCTGTGCTGGGCTGTGGCTCTCCTGGGTTCTCTGCCCTCAACCATTCCACTACCCATCTCCTTGTGATGGAAACCCTGTGCTTTTTCTGTAGCCTTTCATCCCCTTTTCTGTCCATAGCAGCTTTTCAAATCTATCATCCTGTTTTGATCTTGCACTTTTATTTATCATGTACCTATACAGGGTTTTTATTATTTGTACTGTACTTTGGAATATTTCTTTTATAGTTGATTCAGCCTGTAAACTTCGGGGCAGGAGAACCAGAGGGCTCTACAGCAACCTTCTTCACCTTTCTAGTGAGAATATATTTACCTTGAAAAGAGGTTTTCTTTTTTTTTTTAACCTCATCCGAGGCATTCTCATTGATTTCAGAGAGAGGGGAAGAGAGGGAACAGGAGAGACAAATGGACAGACAGACAGAGAGGGGAAACATCAGTGTCACAGAGAAATATTAATCGGTTGGCCCTCTCGCACGCCCAGACCAGGGATCAACCCATCAACCTAGGTATATGCCCTGACCCATGATTGAACCTACAACCTTTCAGTGTATGGAATGACACTAGCCAACTGAGCCACACCAGCCAGGGTGAAAAGAACTTTCCTGAGTCAGTGTAGCTGAGGGCATAGCTCCTCTACTGGTGTCACTTCCCTTTTGCCTTAAAAGTCCCTCTGAGTTCTTTTGCTCTTTTAACCTCTAAGTGCATTCTAGGTAGAATATTTTAGAACAGTTCTCATCCAGAGACCTGTTTGGGGTCATTTTGTCTTATGGATATAGCTATTTTTGTTCAGGTGTTCTTTTTCTCATGGATATTTGTACTTAATAGATGTGAGACTAGGTTCTAAATAATATAGAATTATTCAGAAATATACACACATTACATATGTACATGTATATATTAGTGGTATGGACCATGAATATTGCATACCATATGATGTGGTATATAATGTGAACTTTTTTCCAGATTTTTGAGGGGAAAATAAGGGTGCATATTATATATGGGTAGCACTAATTCCATATCTATATAATGTTATTCTTTTATTTCTGCTTATGCGTTCAAAGTATAACTCTAGGAAGCAGTAAAGATATCTGTATGCAAAATAATACCCTGGAATATGATAATTGGTTTTGTTTCTAAATATAAATAAACAAATAAATAGAATTTAAAAATTAAAGAGAAAGGGTTTTTTCTGAAAGTTTGAGCCAAAAACATGGGTACACGCTATACATGGGAGTGCATTCTACACAGCAAAATATGGTAATTCAATTCAGATGCTATTTAAAGGCTCCACATTTGTTGATTATCCTTACGGATACTGGCACACCTCATTTTATTTTCCTGTGCTGTGTTGTGCTTCGCCAATACTGTGTTTTGTGCAAATTGAGGGTTTGTGACAACCCTGTGTTGTTTAGCATTTCCACTTTAGTGTTAGCATTTTTACCAAAACTTTCTGATTAAGGTATTGCATTAGACATAATTTTATTGCATACAATATTGTTTAAACATAACTTTTATATGCACTGAGAAACCAAAAAATTTTGACGTACTTTATTGCAATATTTGCTTTATCATATTGGTCTGGAACCAAACCTGCAATATCTCTGAAGGCTGCCTGTGCATACGCATGAGCCGTAATAGATGAAATGAGCTGCCAAGCCATGACATGTCCTTGGCTATTTTTTTTTTACTCTCTTTCTTTTTAATTGTGGGAAAACATACATGACATAACATTTAGCATTTTAACAATTTTTAAGTGTACACAGTTTGTTAGTGTTAAGTACATTTACATTGTTGTGCAGTTTCTGGAACGCTCTTCCTTTCACTAAGTTGAAACCCTATACACATGATACAGCCACTCCCCATTCTGCTCTACTCCCAGCTCCTGGCAACCATCACGCTACTTCCTACCACTGTGAACTGACTCACGTAAGTGGACTCATACAGTGTCTGTGCTTTTTTCGGTCTTTTTTGACTGCTTATTTCAATCCATTGTATGAATATACCACACTGGTCTTTCTTCTCGTCCGTTGAGTAGCTTCCACCTTTTGGCTATTAGGAGTAATGTTGCTCTGAATGTCGATGCACACGTATCTCTTTAAGACCCATTTTCATTTCTCATTGGCTGATTTTGGATGCAACAGTAATTTTTCTTGCATGAGGATTATAGAAATTTTCCTTTGTTTTAAACACAAAAGTATTTTTCAACCATGGTTTTTTAAAAAAACAAAGTTGCCAGAATTAGTCTGTGGATGAACAAGAATTGAAGTATTTAAATACCGGCACAGCAGACACGGTAAACTGGCCGTATACTCCAGAATCACCCTGAAGGTTTAGATGTCAGAATGTGTTTTCTGAGTTCTGAGTTCTAATTCTGATCTCTGTTCCTGTAAGTATTCACATTGGGTCTAGTCATGAAGTCAAGTCTTGTCGTCATCCTGCATGGCAAAGTACAGACACAGACCACCGCCGCATTCTCCGGCCTGTCTTTGTAGAACATCCCAAAGGCCACTGTCCCAGTGGCCAGTGCCAATCAAGCCGGCAGTTGGGGCTCACCACCAGACTGTATTAGGCCGGCATTTCATTCTGGCTCTGATAAGTCTCCTGCAGCCTTGGGACAACCTCAGGACCACAGGCCAATCATGTGACGTGTTCTCACATGACAAGGTGGATTTAGATGGGTTTGTGGCAGAATATGTTAGGGAAACTCATTGCCAGTCAGGGCTTTAGCATTTGTAACTCACAGAGATGCAACTGTCACTACTTTTTTTTTTTTTGAGAGGAGAGAAGTCAACTGTGCTACGTTTCCATCAAGAACAAATAGGTGGTCCGTTTGGTCAATCTGTTCTTTTTCTCTTTGTGTTTTCACCCTCTCTCTTTTCTCTCTCTCTCTCTCTCTCTTTTTTCTCTTTCTCCTGATACACAGGCTCTGCAGAGCATGCTGATCTCTCTACAGGCAGAACTTGACATTCAAAGGTACTTGATGAAAATTGAATCATCTCAGCGAGTTAGTACTCTGTCTTTTCTTTTTTCTGCATTGAGTCGCACCTCACCTCCTGCCTTTTTACCCAACTGTGTGTGGCATTCTAATCAGTGTCAGCTACTAAACAGACTGCCTGGACTTTGCCTGGTCTGCCTGAGCCCAGATTTAAACCTCTCAAAACCAAAATGCTTGCATTCCGAATGTGGATTTTTTTTTATTTGTGACAGTTATTATTAAAACAAACACTAATTGCATGCTTGCTTTGAAATATTTTGTTTATTTTCCACAAGTTGAGTTGTGGAATCAGCAGCAATGCCACAGCAAGTCAGAGATCTGGGCACAGTCGTCTGACCAGTGGGGCTCTCTAACAGGAGGCCCGTCCTCACCAGCTTACTCAAGGCTGCGCAGTTGTGGGAGGGAAGCAGAAACCAGCATCATACCAACTACCTTGGAGCTCTTTTGGCTCTTCCTTTGCCCAGCTCCAGTACATTCAGTTCTGGGTCGAGTTCATGTTACTGACATACATTTTAATAAAACACATGACAGGAACAGACACATTTATATAGAACTTTCTATGCACCAAGCACTGTTCTAAGTGCTTTAGAAGCATTAATTTCTCACAGCAACCCCAGGGTACAGGTGTGCTGTGGTCTCTGTTGTGGTCTCTGAGGCATGGGGAAGTTAAAATAACTTGTCCATGTTCACAGAGCTGGTAAGTAACAGAATTTGAATTTGACTCTAGGCACTCTAGCCCCATATTTTTTCAACATCTTATTTCCTCAAAATCCTCAATGTTCTCTGTTTCATCATAGGTCAGTTTAAAAGGTTAAAACTGAAATGCAGTGAGAAAAATTTTCAGTACGTAGAGACCTGGCTTGGTATTGGATACCTGTGCCTACTGACCCTTTGGCACCTGGCCACCCACATCCTTTTTTGTCCCCCAAACGTGGGCTGTTTCTCTATTGTCTCCCGACCAGACACAGGGCAGAACCGTTTGGTCTGCAGTGTGAGGTTCAGCTGTTGGGCTTGCGTACAAAGATGGCCTCCTTCTCATTCAGTCTGTCTTCGGTGACCACACTGACCTCTTCACCTTCCCTCTCTTACTAGTCAGTCTCTGATATTTCTAGGGTTTAGGGTAATAAGCTCAAATTAGAAAGCCCCTGCCCAAACACACAGACGTAGAAGTAAAAGCTGAGCTAGGCGAAATACAGAGATTCAGTTGTATATTACCCTGTCTGAGTTCTGGAGGGTCTGTCAGCTTACTTTCCCCCCAGTATTCCCACATTTCCATAATTCATGCAGAATAGGAGCATCTTTACGATGGCCTTGCACACATGCTGGGCCCTAAGTAGAAAAGCAGAAAAAGAAAAAAGTCATGGGGCACTCTCCTACAGAGCCATGTGTACTGCCATCCACCCTTCCTCCTGCCGTTGGAACAGGGGTTTTCCATCATCAGAAATACACAGTTTGGGGTCCCTCTTACTATTTTCTTATGCTTAAAACAAATGAATTCTCAGTGCTGACTTCGGTTATTTTTTCACAGTAATTTTGACAGCAAAATAATGACATGCTGGAGAATGCTTTCAAGGTTTTTTAAAAGCATTTACATGCAAGTTATAATTATTATGCATTATTATTATTTTGTTAACACCTCGTATTTTTATTTTATATTTATTGTGAGAGTATTTTAACTTACTTTCACATAAACGTTTATCAAATCACTCTTGTGTTTCCATAATATAAGTAGAACAAAATGATGAAGTTGCTTTCTAATACTGGAGTATGATTTAGACTTAGGGAAGGAGTGGATAAAAATTAAGGGTGGAAGCTGGAAGGGGTTCTTCTTCCCCTCTGGAAAGGAGTAACTAACTCTCAGAGCCTCTGCCTATGTCAAATTCTCTAGTTTGAAATTGGAAGTATCCATTTACTAACTTCACATGACCAAGAAAAAGGCAAGGTGGACACAGTGAGGGACTGGTTGGTATCCCCTTCTTTCACACAGGACCCCACAAGCCATGGGACCCCCACCTCAAGGATGGCAGGGAACAGGGCCATCTAGCAACACTCTGTAGAGAGGGGCATGCCACAAAGGGAGTTAAATGTCAATTTTTGGTTAACGGATCTCTGTGCATTTTTTCAGTTGCCTCTCACCACAAGTATTTAAGTAAATATTCTGATTCACTTACAAAAGTGGGAACTAACATTCAAAATTAAGTTTTTATGTGGGGCTGCACAACCAGTGCCTGTCAGGATTGGAGTCTGCATTTTTTAAGAATAGTGTGACCAGAAAAGTCCTCTCCTTCTAAACCTTGTCCTCCTTTCCTTCTCTCCAAACCCTGGTATTCTTTCCTCTAACAGGACTGGAGGGAAAAGAATCCTCAGCCTGACAAGCTAGTCAGAACTTTCACAAGGTGGTTTTTTTTTTCATTGTAAAATTATTCTGGTAAAATTGGGAGGGCAGTTGGTGGTGGGGTGTGTATTTGGAAATATGAGTTGGAAAAAAACAACAAACTCTGTTCCCAAGATGTCTGGGAGGGTCTGGCCACCAGCACCGAACAAGGCTTGGTGGCCTTGGGCACCAAGTGCTCCCTCTGACCAGCTCCCTGTGGCCTTCTTTTGTCGGATAGTGAGGACATCCTCAGATCTCCTGCAACAGGCTGAGGGAGGTGGTCTCTGTTATCAGAGAAAACCTCTTTGGTTTCACAACGAGGTAGTTAAGCTCTTGGGCACCACCCCTGGGCCTGAGGCCCCACTTGCTCTCTCCAGCAAGAACTGAAGCCAGGGCTGCAGGGATGAGCTTAATAATGGCTTTTGTCAGGAGGCCTTCAAAGATGCATATTTTGCACTAGTTGGTATGTTGGTTGTATTTGACTTGAAATTTCAAAGCCTGCAAGCAGGTCCCTTCCCTTTCATCACTATAATAACAGCAATCCTCACACAGACACCTTTTATCCCGAAGGCTTTTAAGTGCATTCCTGGCTCTCTGAATGGCAAAGGCATCTGCTGCTTTGCTCAGGCCTCTCCAATGAGCACTGCGAGAGCCAAAGCCTGGGAAACTGT
The DNA here is from genome assembly GCF_014824575.4 of Sturnira hondurensis. Lineage (NCBI taxonomy): Eukaryota > Metazoa > Chordata > Mammalia > Chiroptera > Phyllostomidae > Sturnira > Sturnira hondurensis. Next base: position 15,856,758 of record NW_028095541.1, on the reverse strand, counting down.
TTCTTTGTTTACAATGCACACCTTCTTGTTTCAAAAATAAACAGAGAAATTGATTGAGTCAAGGCAGCTGGCCACTAAGAGACATCCACCCGAAGGTGGATAAGCTAACAATCAAGAGGCCGAGGAGACAAATTTGTGAATACAGCAAACTGGGATTGACTTGAACATTAAATTTAGTTTCAGCCTTTCCAATATACATGATATTTTATTCACTTCTCATTATAGGACAAAGGAATACTTATTATTCCTCGATGACACAAATTATTTTCCTGTTTCATATTCTAAAAGAAACATGGTTTGCTCATGCCTTCATGAAAGGGACATTGATGTAATGACGTAACAGGTCAACGTAACAGGTCAACACATCAACTCTCTTGTCAACAAGAAAATAGCAGTATTCTTCATCTGGTCTTTCATTTGTTCTTTCAAAGGGAAAACACAACACTATATAATAATTGCAGGGGAAGGGATTAGCCAAAGAACATATATGCATAACCCATGGACACAGACAACAGTGTGATGATGGCCAGAGGGAAGGAGGGTGGGGGTTAGATGGAGGTGGGCAGAGGGGCGAAATGGGAACATCTGCAATTGTGTAAATAATAAAAATAAAGAAATAAGCATTAAACAATAATAATAATTGCAGGAACATGTATCTGAAAGGGATGGGGTGCTGAGATTCTTATTTGGAACTTGCTGATGGTGTGTGTAACTTTCTAACTTGACGGAAGGATGCTAAACAGAGATGTGGTGAGGTAGGCCTTCTTTTTCTTCTTTAAATGCCCTTTATCTTATGATGGCTTCAGAGGAAAGTCAGAGAGTAGCCAAATTCATGGTGGTGTTTCAGAAGCAAGTCTATGTCATGTTACAGATAGGACACCGAGTGGGTGGGCAAGTAGCAGGTTGATGTCTGATCCAGGAAGTGGAAGAGGCTGCTGGTCAGTAGTCCTGGTAAGGAGCCCACACCCTGTCTGCACACAGCGGCTTTAGCTGCGCCTCCAGGCACAGCACACCTCTTACAGGGAAAATAAAGAGAATCAATTCATCTACACATTATGAAGGGGTTGAAAGTTTGGAAATGTTCAAGGGATTATCGAAAATTGTTAAAATTCCAAATTTACCTGGATTAAATTTTAAGGGCCTACCTGTAATGGTGTCAGAACTGCAGATGTGAGATGCTGTCTTTTAAAAATGTGATGTGATCTGCATGTCCAAAATTTATTTGATGGCTTTTGGCTCTTCTCTCTTAATTTTTGAAATTGGAAGGCCATACAATTTTGGGTTCCTGTAAAATTTTGTATGGCGTGGAAATGAAACTGTGTCTCTGTGCCCATGTTTTTCCCATAAATCTGTGTCCTCATTTCGGGGGCCTTCCATAAGGAGAAATCCTTTTGTCAGAACCTCGCCATCCAGCGTGCACAGGAGAAAGGAACAGCACGAGTGTCTTCAGGTCGCCACTAACAAGAATCCCCCTGGATTCTCAGTGTTTTGTGAAAAATTCTTTCCTTCCCCTGATTCACTCTTTAAAAATATCATGCGTACTCAGTAAGTAATTCTCTGCCTTACTAAAGCAATATATTCTTAGTTTGGAGAAATAAATAAAAAGCATATTACTCAAAATACTGTCACAAAAAGGAAACTAATGCTAATATTTGGTGTTATTTCCCTTGCTTTGTTGTTAAAAAGAAAATCCTTCAAAACACCTTGATTGTTACAGCATAGTATGCATTGTAATTTGTTAACCAGCCTTCTATGTTGTTTCTACATTTATTTATTCTGGTAAAGATATAATAGGTACAGATTTTCTCCCTGACATTCTAGTACAGGAAATATCACTTTTCTTAATTTTAGCAAGTACAACCAAACTGCCTTGTTTCCAGCAATTATTGAAAAAATGACTCATGTCACTTCGAGTCATAAAGAATTTCTAGGGAGCAAGTGCATCTAGTCCAATAAAACTGGGTAAGGCCTCTGAATCTCCCGGGACTCACAGCAAGTGGCTTCCCATGCAGCCTCTTTGCAGGTGGCCTTGTGGGGCCCCCTGATGTGGCTCCCTAAGCTCAGGTGCCCTGTTTCAGCCACTCCAAGCATGCCACACATCCTTCCTTCCAGTTGGGACGACTCCTTGTAAATGGAAGCCAGCTCTCCAGAAGTTGAAGAAGACCGTCACCATCAACCCCAGCACCACCAAAGCCAGCTTCCTCTTCCTGCCCATCTGGCAGCTCCGTCCTCTCCCATTCTAGCGGGCAACTCCAGGTCTGTTTTCCAATGCCCTTCCTTTCAGGACAGGGTCTTCAGGGTGGCCTCTGTACCACAGAGACACTGTTAACAGCCCTTCCCCCTGGGGAGACCTTAGAACACGAAGACTTGGCGGTTTTCCCAGGAACTTGGGGAGAGGAGTAGATAGTCCATAATTTTTTTTTGTCTGTTGCTGACAACTACAAGGACAAGATAAATTAAGAATATCTCAGAAGATTAATCTGACACACAAATAACATGAAAGAGTATCTGTGCAGTGTGCCACCACTTTAAATAATGAGCAAGCATCCTTTTTTGCTCAGAGGTGTCCTTGTCATTTGTTCCTTGGCATGTGTGGGAGGAGGCTTTGCCCAGCAACAGTGGGTGGGCAGAGAGGTCCTGCTTGGCTGGCTCTGTTGGCTCCGTCCAGTGCCTGCCTTGCCACGTGAATGCCTGTGGCCGGCTCTAGACAGGAAGGCAATGGGCAGTGACTACTATAGTTTTGATCTGATAATGAAGTAATAGACACGGTGAAGGAAATGTGGAAACAAAAGACACGGTTGTACTTTGCTCAACTGCTGAATCGTCTGATTTTACTCCAGACCAAACATCTTTCTGTTTTCACAGGTGAAAACCATGAAAAATGTCTGGGTACCCTTTTAGTGGAAGGAGGGAGGAAGGAGTTGAAATATTACCCTTGGAGAAACAGGGTTTAAACTGAGTTTATCAAGGATAATCCATCAAAATAAATCTTAGAGAAAAGGCTTCCCCTTTGTTCAAGCTGGGGAAGGGAAATAGGAATGTTCAGAGCTAAATTTAAGATAGATGAGATGTCTGAGAACCTTGAGACACATGCTTGGAAGCTGGCATTGAGACGGGGGTTTGTGCGGGTATGTCCTGTCATTGTCAGGCTCAGCAGTTCCCCGTCAACCTGGCATGTGTCCATGGAGTGCCCTCAGGAAGTACCCAGATATACCCTAAACACTCAGTTGTGTGTGTTTATCATAATAGCAGGACGCTTGCAGGGGTGTCCAACCTGCGGCTTGTGGGCCTCATGCATCCCAAGATAACTATGAATGTGGCCCAACACAAAATTATGCATTTACTTAAGACATTATGAGATTTCTTTTGTGATTATGTGTTGCAATGTATTTAATGTGTGCTCCAAGACAACTCTTTTTCTTCCAGTGTGTCCCAGAGATGCCAAAAGTTTGGACACCCCTGCTTAGTTCTTTCACCAAGTTTTCTCTTAAAAACAAAATCTGGTTTCTTCTCCTCTAAATCTCTAGAGCCAGATCCATCCCAAAGTTTTATAACTGTACTTTAACTACAGATCTCTCTTACGTTTGTATTGCAGCTCTCACATCCACCTGTCATATTCTGAAACTGTGGATGTCTTCAGTCTGTTCCCCACATGGGTCATTAGCCTAAGACTGGCACTGAGGAGATATTGACTTGGGTTGTGTTTTCTGGCCATCAGCCACAGAAGTTGTGGGAAGTAGCCAAAAAGCCATGCGAAGACCCATACCCGCTGCTTCAGAAGCACACCTGGCTCTGGGTCCCAGGACTTACCTGAGAATGGCAGGTGGCTGGCCTGAAGGCAGACACTCTTAGCTGATTCAGCCACCTGGGATGGATCTATGTAAGGAGAGGGAACTAGAGGCAGGATGGAAGCCAGGTATGATTATGGAAGCTACTTGTTTTTCTTCCCATCCCCAGACCGAAATGCAGCAAAGACCTCCGACTTTGGAAACAAGGAGAGGCACAGAAGAGAAGAAAGTGACTACTCTGTGTTTCTAGAAAGGATGCTGTAAGCAGTTTTAGAAACTCAAACCTTCCATAGTGACAATTTGTTCATCCTCCCGAGACTGTGGGGGAAAACTACAATCTGAGATGATCAGTGTTTGTTAACATGTAATATTGTGCTCCTTGGATCTTTCATAAGAGAACCTAACTACTAGAAAGTTCTCTTAACAGAATTCAGAATTTTGACTAGGTTTGGTTTGAAAGCTTCACAAGTGTAAGAAATAGGGTGAAAGTGCCTGAAAGCTGTGATTAAATTAACCATGTGAGTTAATGAGTGTTAGAAATCTGAGCTATTCTGAATACATTTCCGTACGGGAGGCTTCATTGTATTTCCTAAAACTCTAAAGAGAACTTGGGCATTAATTAGGATGAACTCAAACTTCGGTAAGGCAATGTTGAGTTTTCTTCTAAAAATATAAGGTAATCGGAAGTGAAGTAGGCTAACCAGAAATCCCAGTGTTCTCCACAGTTAACATATTACGTTAAAGCCATGTTTGTAGGTTTCATTTTTTGGACCTCACTATTTCAATTTCAAGTTTAAAGAGTCTGGAAATGGAAATGAAAAAGCATCATCAGTGCTTCTAGCTCTTTCTTTTCTCTTTGGTTTTAGTCTCCAAATACAACACTGCAAATAAGAACAAAGTTGATCACCTAGTGTAGCACAATGCTCATGGTGAGCAATTCAGCAAATATTAGTTCACAATGATAAAAATGCAAGGATGGCAGCCCTTTAAAATGCAATGCTGTGCAACTGTGTTGCATGCACCTGAAACAAGTGCAGCAACCAGACCCTAGTGCTACCTCCCTGCATATTTCTGTAGAGTAAGACCTATAAGGTAAACAATTTGAAGAAAATCTCAGTAAACTGAAGTTTTCTGGGTGATATGATTTCTTCTTCTTTGTGTGGTATGTATCTTCGATTTAGGAAATTTTAGTCTTGAAAGGGCTAAACTCCAACCAATTCAACTTGTCTTAACAGGTAAGAATGTGACATAGTAAATTATATGTTGCTCAGTTTTTGTAGAAGCTAAAACTAGAGCCAGCATTTTCAAGACTCCGGGTTAAATGACCTTAGTTAAATGTCAGCTCTGGAATTCTAAAGATTTGATCCCAGTTCCCACACTTGCTGGAATTTCAGGTTTAAACTGTTTTCTCAATGAAGCTGCAGTGAGGGTTAAATGAGATTACCACATGACAATCACCTAGCACAGCGCAGTGGGTACTCGATTTGCTAGTTCCTTTCTCTTTCTTCACCCCTCCTCTAGCAGGGAATGTTCCTCCTGAGTCTGCACATGCTGGGGATGAAGCAGAGTAGAAGACTGCATGAAGCCTGTCACCCCAGTGTCTCTTGGTTATAGAAAAGGAGCCTTTGTATAAGAAAAGACTAGAAAGGATGAGTGAGGTTCAGGTGAATTAGTTACACAGACCATGCCTTTCTGCATGACCCTAACTAACTTCCCATTTTGGTTTGTAGGTTTAGGGTTGCCTGATGATTTAGGAAAAACCCTGGAAGATTGTAATGAAAACAGAGGGAGTTTGGCTGGTGGCATGGGTCCCTATGAAGCACAGGGGAAGTCTAGCCTTACAGGCCCTTAAGTCTTTCTCAGGTGTCTCAGAGAGCATTTCCCCCATCTACTGCTTCACACATCTTCCCCACTTAGGGCCAGATCTTTACTCAACAGCTTAGGGGGAAAGCTGCAAGTGCATGCTGTGTGTAGATGGTGCATGACCAAGAAAAGGTTCTACCTGAACCAAAATGACAACAATCATTCCCTACAGGATTTTTCTGTTAGGCCAAATCTGAAATTATGTGCAGCTCCTATCTTCCCTTTTGTGGTACTACCTATGATGGGAATGTTGGACCTCTTAAGGTGTCCCAGAGGCTGCTTACACTAGCCTTGTTTTTTAGGATTCTTTTTTCTTGTTGTCTTTCTGGTTCATTGTTTTTTGCTTCCTTATGTTCCAAATCTTTGATTTGATTCTCAGTTTCATCCACTATATTGTTTGTTTCCCTGTAAATTGTTTTTTATTTCAGTTAGTGTAACCTTCATTTCTGACTGGATGTTTTTCATGCTGTTGAGGTCCTCACTAAATTTCTTGAGCATGCTTAAAACCAATGTTTTGAGCTCTTGTCTGATAGATGGCTTATCTCCATTTTGTTTAGTTCTTTTTCTGGTTTTGATCTGTTCTTTCATTTGGGTCATGTTTTTCTTGTCTCCTTGTTTTGGCAGCTTCCCTGTGTTTGTTTCTGTGTATTAGGTGAAGTTGCTTTGATCTGTGTCTTGGTAGTGTGGCCTAATGTAGTAGGTGTCTTGTAGGGTCCAGTAGCACAGCCTCTCCTGTCACCCAAGCTGGGTACTCAAGGTGGGCCCTTCATGTGGGCTGAGTACACCCTCCTCTTGTAGTTGAGCCTTGGTTGCTCTTGGCAGGTCAATTGGAGGGATTTACCCAGGTTGGTCAGCCGCATGGAATGGCTGTGACCACTGACCACTAACTTCCACCCTCTGTGGGAGATTAGCTGTTCAGGGGCAGAGTAGTCGTGCTCCGATGTGGTCTGTAGCTGTCCACTGTGTGTCCTGGCCATGGGGTTTCCCAGGTGGTGCAGGCCATGGTCAGTCCCCACTGTGTTGTGCTTGGAACCACCCTCCCTGAGCTATAGAGCAATCTAAGATGGCTGCCACTGTCCTGGGCTAGAGAGTCCCAGGCAAATTTAAGCTGTGAATCTAGGCTGACTGGGTCTGGGCCTCACTGAGTCCAGCTGTTGCTTTTTAAATAGGATTTAGAAAGTTTTGAAGCATGAGCCAAGACCAGCCATTCATATGGAAAAACAGCTTGGGTTGGCCTGTAGGTTGGGTGGCGTGGAGTCTCAGTGGATCTCCAGGATGGGGCAAACAGTGTTAGCTTTGTTGATGAAGTCTCAGATATGGGTCTGTCTGTGGCTCTGTGACTCTTTGGGGGTAGGACTCAGAAGAGGGACAATGGCTTCCACCTACCTTTCTGTCTGGGAGAAATCTGTCCCCCAGCTCCTGCCCTGATGCCAGCCAGTTCAGTTCCTCCCTGTGTGCCACTGGTGCCTTTCACCTTGCTACCCTGGTCTGAAGCTCAGAAACAGTGAGTCTGAGTAGGTCCACATGTGGATTCTTTAAGGCAGGGGTGTCAAACTCATTTTCACCAGGGGCCACCTCAGCATCGCAGTTGCCTACAAAAGGTCAGATGTACAGCTCCTTGCTCCTATTTAAGGGGTAGTTACATTTATACTATCCTAAAATTGCATCCAGCCCTTTGAAGGCAACCACAAGGCTGATGTGGCCCCCAGTGAAAATGAGTTTGACGCTCCTGCTTTAAGGGGAACTGCTTGTGGCTCCAGCAGTTTCTTCCACAGACTCAATCCCCACAGTTTTTGCAGCCAGAAGTTATGGGGACTTATCCTCCTGGCATTGGAACCTGGAGCCAGCGGGGCTGGTGTGAAGAAGGGATTCCTTGGCCCAAGATATTCTTCCCAAATTTTTATCCACCTCATGTGGATATATGATCAGACCATTCTGCATCTGTCCCTCCTAACAGTCTGGATGGATGTGGTTCTTTAACTCCATAGTTGTCAGACTTCCATTCAACTTTACTTCTGATAGTTTTGAATGATGGTTGTTCTATATTTTAATTGTTATTTTGATGTGGTTGTGCAAGGAGGTGATCTGTGTTTACCTATGCTGCCATCTTGACCAAAAGTCCCCCTATATATTTTTAGAGTAAGTTCAATCTTTGAAATATAAAACAGTGGGAATTATTGCTCCAGAGAGTTTAGCTTTCCCCCACGGTTATTACTAATATTATAAATGTATAAGCATCAAAGCAGCCTGGGTAGGGGAGCTGTTAGAGTTGGGTTCTGTCAGTGATGGTCAGTTTGCAAGGCACAGAGGCATCTTAAACGAGTTTAAGAACAAAAATTAAAATTGACTGGAAGAAATTAATTGTAAGGGCCTCAGTGTACTAGAATTGGGAACTCTGACTCCTGGGGGCCCAGATAGCTCTTCTTTTCATTGTTTAGGCTTTCCCACTGGGGACACAGGCATCTCCTATCTCCATTTTCCCATACAGATCTGATTCTTACGTTCTGTGTACTTTCTTTCTCTGTTTCACATGTCCTGCCCGTTTCAGCTGCAACTGACCTCACATCTCACATTCTCAATAGGCACTAATAGCTCCTCTGCCCCCGGTCTGCATTTCCAGGGGAGGAGAAAATCACTGGTCTGTCTAAAATCAGGTGACCATTACTCAGTCCAGTCATCTGAGATGGGGCTGGGACTGCTGACCATACACTTTATTGCTCAAACCAGTATATGTTTGAGACCGAAAGGGGGTTACTCATAATCATTACATTAGAACAACAGATACAAAGCAGAACTGACCCAGAGAAGCTGCAGAGTATGTTGACTCTAGATATGGAACACTGGGCTTCAGGGGCTTATTCATGTGGGCAGGGAAGGATTCCTTGGAGCAGGGGAACAGAGTTTGGTGGCAAGAACCATTTCAAAAATGGTTAAGTGTCAAGTCAACTCATAAGAGTGGAGCTTTTTTATGTATTCGGTATTACTGGGAAGGTTGCAGGAGCAATAATCCCACCATAAGTTGCCTGTGGAAAGAGACAACTTGGTACTCAACTGCTGTTGGATGACATGTATCTGTTAGCTTAGTTGAAGGAGCAGAAAAAGACAGCAGGCCCCCATTCCTCAGAGTGTGCACAGTAGGGAAAAACTTAGTCGTCCTGCCTTCTCCCCTTGAATGCCCACTGAGTGCATGAAGATCTGAGAACACGAGCAGGTGACCTCCTCGCGCAGCGCGCCCCTTAGCACTTCCTCACCCATGTTCTTCCTCCTCTCCCGGCCGACCCTTTAATGTCAGCACTTGTCCCCCCGAAAGCCTGTCTACACACTGACCTCCGCTTAGCTCTTGTCCAGATGTGAGGTGCATATTGTCCTTAGCTACAAACTGTACCTTAAAAGCATTCTGAGCTCAAGAAACATATATGACACTTCTAACCCCTGGAGCCTAGCCCTGTGCTGAGCACTGAATCCCTGTTCCAAGTGCTTTTTACTTGTCTCTTCAAAAATCACAGGGTATTTGACACTGGTGTCAGCAATTCCCATTGTCTTTTCTTTGCACTAAGTGATGTCTCAGCAGTGAGCTGGCATCAGAGGGGAGGGGACTGTGTGAGGAGATTGCTAATATGCAATAATAGTTTGCATGACAAACTATTGTTTGTCATGAGAAAGTGAATGACATTAAAACAAGGGGAGGAGTTTTGGGAACTGAGTTGCTGTGGACAGGAAGCTAAATATGAAGATTTAGCCCTTACATCTTTATTTTTATACATATTACTACCATGATGACTCTGAACAAAAAAAAGGAAATTTAATTTTGATTTTCTTCAAGGATTATTGCCCTTTGCATTGGAAAATGACAACTCATTAAATATATCACGTCTGCTGTAGGCTGCAAAGATCACCAGACAACAGAGGTTCTAAAATGAAACCATGTTGTTTCAAGTAATATTATTTCTTAGCTCTATTGCTAAACTGAATGTCTGATTTTTTTTTTTAAGTCAGGGTTGAGGACATCGGAGCTTGACATAATGCTGAACATAGTAACCAGGTTCATTGCTCTGCCTACTTCATTGAAGACCATATGAGTTTATGCAAATTTTGGTGGGCGGCACAGTGATGTAGGGTTGGTTTTTCTAGTCAAACAATACTCTTTAACAAAGCCAAAACCAGATCTTAATCTCCATAATAGAAGCAAATTTTATAAGAAACAAATCTGGGAATAAACCCCTTTGGAGGCTTGCACAGAAAAATGAACCCAGAGACACAATTTAACTGTCAGTAGGTATTCTTTCTGGCTCTGTGATTGGCACATGATCTGAGCTGAGCGTTTCCTACGGAACACCCAGGTTGCCCACTTCCTCGAAGCCACATCCTGCACTGAAGGGGGTGTGGGGTACTGTGTCCTGACCTCATTCCTGTCTCCCCCGGAGACAAAGGCCCTGAGAGGTGTAGCAAGGTACAGCATCCTGCCAAGAGGAGTGTCCCTGTAGTTTTAGGAAGAAAAATGGGAAAGAAGCTGATCAGTGCACCCTCTCAGGGTTCCCCTAGAGCATCTGGCACATCTGGGCATCCCTGAAAGAGCTCTGGAGCCTGAGGCAGTTCTGGCTACGTAATTATCAGTGAACCTTCTTGCTAAAATCATTATGATTTCAAGACAGCCACAGCAGATTGTGAAACCAACCAGGAAGCCCTTTCAAGGACAGGGTCCTGTGTGACCGCACAGGCTGCACACCCACAAAGCAGGTCCTGCCTTGACAGTAAAGTGCCTCTGTGCCTAACTTCAAACTGCATAGACATCTTTAGAAAGACAATGAAAATTAAGGAATGGAAACAAACCAAAAAATTGGCCATCAGGGAGACTGACAGTACATATATACAAATTGTATATCCCACCACCAGCCCATCAGTACCTTTAGCATCTTCCAAAGTAAGAACTCACCTACCTGATTAACTCAGATCAGTTTGCCTTTCAGAAGGCACAAGTCAGGGCAGGTAGTAGGGGAGGAAAGCTGAGATAATACAGTCATTCAGTTGACTACCCCCCAGTTTCACTGACTCCCTTTCTCTGACTATATATATGTATAATCTGCTACCTCTATACAATAGCAGAGTGATCTTCTGAAAAGATGATCTGATCCTGGCCCCCTGGCCCCTTTCTTGCCTATGTGATATTCTGGTACCTTAGAGTCAAGCTGAGAATTCTCACCTTGACTCCAGGCCTCTATGTCTGTTCTGGTCTCTGCCGGACGCTAGCCCCACCAAGCCTCCTCCATGCTCACCACTTCATTCAGCCTCAGGCAGTTTGCATGTACTGTTCCCTCCACCTGGAATGACTTTCCTGCTTTTCACTCCTCCCTTGCAGTTTCCCCTTTCCTCCCAACTTCCCTCCACGGTTTACATTTTTTTCCAACCCTCCGCCCATATGCACCGCCCCCTCACCAGTCTGGGCTGTCACACCTCTAATTTGTGGCAACATCTGTCACCTGACTGGACTGTAAGCACCATCAGGATGGAGTCATGTCTTTTCTTTGCATCATTCTGTCCCCAGACCTAGCACAGTGCCTGGAGCATGGTGGATGCTCAACAGACGTCTGTAGAACGTATGAACAGATGGACCACACAGTTCATAGTTTACACTTAATGATATGATATGTTGTGTTGTTTGTTGTCCTTCACTAATTTCATCGATTAGTTTTGAAATTCTGACATCAGGCCCCATGTTTGATTTTTTGCATCTTTCACAGTGTTCAATCAGTAATACGTGGTCAAGGAATGTCTTTGACTGATAGCTTGTAAGATTGTAGATTTTACACATCCTACTTCCTGCCATTACAGTACAGATAACAAGAGAGAAATTCAGTTATATATGTGTGTAAGTTATTATTACAACTTCATGCTGATTGTGAAGGTATGAACCAAATAGACATCATCTTATTTTTAGGATTTGTGCCTCAAAAGAAAGTTCGGCTATGATATAAATATCCCCCTCACAATCTTAAATTATTGATTTTGGAAATATTCTTGATATAAGACTTAAAGGGCAGGTAGTGTTCAGTACATTCTGGTGTAAATGCACTATCCATTTAGGTATGTGGTCATAGGCCTCTTAATGACGGGGATATGTCCTGAGAAATGCATCATTAGGCAATCGGGTCATTGCACGAACATCATCGAGTATACAAACTTAGACAGTGTAGCCTAGTACGCACCTAGGCTGTGTATAATCTTATAGAACCACCATTGTGTATGCAGTCAGTCAGTGACCAAAACACTGTGTTGGGGCTCATGGCTGTATATAAATGTGCACAATCCCATGTATTATAACAACTGTCAGAATTTGGCCAAAGAAATTGATAAGCCATCATTATTTCCTATAACGTGGCTTGTCCTCAATGCCTTGTTCAAAATAGCATTTGTAAGGTAGATGTTCAGAGATAAAAATCTTAATGGAATGCTCAGGGGCAATATGGTCAGGATTTTTCGGGGTTTTTTTTCAGCAACTTTTACAGCTAGAACTTTGACCTACTGGGTCTTTAATTCTATCTAGTTTTTCTGATGGATTTCCTCCCCTTGCTATATTGTTTCTGTAAACTTGTAGACTTTGATGGCATTGAAATATTTTTAGCATAATTAATAATAGTTTATTTTTCCACTTTCTTTCAAATGCCTTTTCCAGACAAGAAGCCCCAAACTGTCTCACAGTCCTCAACCTCCCAGTTTGGGCGAGCCAATTGAGCATTTATCAGAGGCATTGGGTGATTCTCTGGAAGTCATGTCTGAAGGAGAAGCTCCAAGTCCTTTTTCCAGAGGCAGCCGGACTCGAGCGAGCCTTCCCGTGGTGAGAACGACCAACCAGACGAAAGAAAGATCTCTGGGTGAGCCTCGAAAAGCAATTTCTAATGTCTCTTTATTATCGCATGTGTCTGTTTTTATACTTCTGAACACGTACCCCTGCAACTGAATGTTAATTTGATCTTGATTTGTAAAAACACAAGTCCTAAGAACCTTCGCTGATTGAACATTAAACATGAGGGCTTGCCTGCTGGGGAGTAGCAGGTCTAAGATGTCTTTGGGACTGGGCCAACTCAGACCTCCCTGGGCTTAGCCGCTCAAGCCAAAATGCCAGCAGTATTTGCCTGTGTTCTTGGTGTAGGGAATAGCAGGGGACAAACCAGAGTGAGTGTTGTTTCTCAGGACCCACCTTCCCCATCTCAGAAGCCTGGCCAGTTGGGGGATGAGCCCTGTGACTGGCAGTCCAGGGGAGGCTGTGAATGGCTTCAGGAAGAAGAGGTGCAATGCGGTCAACACACCAGTGTATGTTAGTGAAAGCTGTAAACTTGGTTATTTACCCTCTGGAACACGAAAGGATGGTGGGGCTTGGCAGGCATTTGGCATAGCATTTCCTTTCAATAAGCTTTTAAGAAAAACAGGAGGTTTCTCTGTTTCTGCCTTACCACCTATCTTCATTTTGTATGTTTACTTTCTATCTTGTTCTTCTATGTTTTTCTGGCCCTTGAACAAAATGTACAGGTTATGGGGACTTTGCCCTCTTTGCCAATTGTTCTGGTTGCTTAACCCACTGTTTCAAGGTTCTCACTTGGTACCTGCGTTTGCAGACAGATGGGGTCAGGAACTAAGTCAGCTTGAAAATGCTTCAGGATTTGGCCCCATGCACAAGACAGCTAAATTCTGCCTTGTAAAGCCTAGAAAATGCTTTGCTTGAAGAAGAAAAGAAAGGCGTGAGGAGGTTTCCTGAATTTGTTCCTCACTTGCAGATGATGAAACTGGGCTCAGGCATTGTCCTAGCTATCCTTAAAAAAAAAAGTCTCTTATTTGCATTACCAATATTAATTTTTAATATTAAATTTCTATGCTTCTTTCAGCTTAGAATCCAAGTTCCTCATTTCAGAAATGAGAGAAGCCATAGAAAATCTGTTTTTTGTTTTTTGTTTTCTTTTCATTTTTGGAGGTCACAAAGTTAATTAAATGGCAGAAGCAGTTAGTTTAGGCCTTCAATTCCTATCGACTCATTCACAAATGAAGACAGGGGCACAAAAGGGTGTGATACACCAAAGGAGCCTATGGGCCCAGGCAGTGTCAGGAGGACACTGGCTTCCACGCCGGTACCAGCTCGGGCTTTGCAGCTGGATTACGGAGCCTTGTGCTCTCTTAAACCCTCTCATGCTTGAAGCAAGAGCACCAGGAGACAGTTTAGGAGTGGAATTTCTCCATTGTGCTTTGCAGAAAGTGAGTGAGGTTTAATTCTCTGTAAAGATAGCCTGTGTTTTGCAAAATAAAATGAAGATAAGAATAAATGTCTCTGTGCCTTCCCCCATACTCAAAGGACACTGAACCTGTTGAATAATGGACCCTTTGTCTTGCAGGCAGGAAGTTCCTCGCATCCAAGCCAAGCTCAGTTGGCAGTACAGGTAGATACTGGCAGCTTCGGAAAGCAAGCGTCAAGGCAAGAGGCTGCAGTCCCTTAAGGCAGCCTTGCCCTAGGAATTACTGAGGGCAGCTGGTGTTTTCTCTTGATGTGGCAGCCCTTCTGCAAAACACTGAGTTTTACTCTGAGCACTCTTTGCTATAAAGTTTCTGCAGGTGCAGAGCCACAGCTGATTAAAAATTGCATCCGGGATGTTTAATCTCCCAGCTTTAAGAGGGGGTTTGGGCCTGGGATTTTTACAACTCCTGGATAAAAACAAAGGAGCACAGTGAGAAGAAAAGAATGAGAAGCTTGCCCAAACAAGGGGAGCTGTGGTTCCGGAAAATGAACTGGCATTGGGCCAGTGGGATTAGCCCTGCCCTTGATTACCTCTCGGTGGCCTGTGTGGAAATGTCCTCCCAGCCGCACCTGACCTTGTGGAGTACTTCAGTTGAACCTGGTTGGGAAATAAACAGGAAAGTGAGTCAGAGAGAGACTAAACACAGTCTCCCTGCCAGGGGCCTCATCACCTTCATGTTCAGGAAAACTCCTGTGTGCCTGGCTTTATTTAACACTCAGCTCCCCTGAGAGCCAAAAGCCAAGAGCAGCAGGTGTCTCCCAGTCTCCCTTGGTGCTTCCAGTCCTCAGAGGATGCAGATTCGGTACCGACCTAGGACCTCCTGCAAAGCCACTGCTGGTGCCATTTGGATACCTGGGTATCTTTTAGTATCTATACATTGTCATTTTACCTTAATCCACAAAATTTTATGATCTTCCCCAGCCCTGTTGATCCTGTCCTTATTTAAACTTTCATAGTTTGTTCATCATGGATTTTTGCTTTAATTTTGATTTTTTAAGAATATCACATGTAAATTATTATTGATCTTGATTTCTGAGTGTTTGGGGGGCCCTTATATTTTACACCCCTAGAGAGTTACTCACTCTCCTCACTCCAGTGGCTGCCCCACATGTCACCTCAGGAAGACACACACCACTGCTAAGGCCTCGAAGCCACAGAGCCGGAAGGAGGCTGGTCAAACCCAGGTCTGGAGCTACTCTTCTGCACATGTGCAGTGTGTCACTCGAGACCTTCCTCAGCTCAGGCAGCGCAGTGGGGAGGCCTGGGTACCCTGAGGGTGCAGTCCAGACTAGACAGATCCTCAATCTACCAGCGCTCCCGGGAGGGGATGAAACTCACCCTTGCTTCAGATGGCCTGTGCCTACAGATAAACCTGCTTGCTTAATCATTTTCCCGCTTGAAAGATTCCTCCTTGCTGATACCTGAACATATTTAGGGGGTGGGAGGAAGGCAGGGAGGTTGGGTATGTTTCCCAGAGGCTTTAAAAAGACACGAGGATAGAGGAGGGAGAGCCACCATGTTTAGGACAGAGAACTTAGCCATCGCTGGTGTGTGTTAGAAGATTCTCCTTCAGATGCCTTCCTGAAGGCTGGATGTGGGCTTCTCATTTGAAAGAGGGTACTGGGACTTCAGGCAGGACCAAATGACGGCTCAGCACACGTCCTTTCTGATGCTGAGGGCAAGCTAGTCATTCTTGGAGTTTTACCAGGCAGAAAGGTAAAGAAAGAAAGGTGCTCAGCAGCTCTGATTTACAGCACAACCAGGTTCCAGTGATCTGCACCTCACAACCTTCACTTCTGCAGAGCGCTGGGTCCCCTGCCTGGGACACCCGTCATAGCCCCAACAAAATTCTTCTCAGTGGCATTTATACCATTTCTCCTGCCCTCTCTCTTCAGTGAAAATGGAGAAGATGAGGAGAAAGGAAGCCTATAGAAGAAAATAAAAACCACTTTGCAGTAGAGTTTGATTTTAGAAATAATTTCCATGAAAAACTGCCCCACGGATGATATTAGGTCTGGGTCTCAATGATGGGGCCGTCCGTTGCCTTTTAATCATCACTTTCTTATAAATGCCTGTCTGGAATGTGACCATAGGCAGCGGCTGGTGTCTGGCTGCGCCGCAGTCAGCCTGGAGGGGGGGGCGGGGGGCGGGGGGCGGGGGAAAGTAGCTGCAAGACGTCCCCACCCTTCTGTGCGCACTCAGGGATTGGAAAATAAAACTCCTGTGAAAACAAGAAGAGCAGCCGCACTTCCCCTTCGCCGTAGCCAGATGCCTGGGTTGACCATATTCTGAACGGTTAGCTTGTCTTTTCATCCTCTTAAAGGGACCTGTTTTGGAGGTGGTCCATTTTGTCCGTTTTTCCTTTTATAGATTTCACTTTTATGATTATGTCTAAGAATTCTTCTCAAAGGTAAAGATCCTAAATGATATCTGTAAGTTTTACATTTATGTATTGTGCATTTAGGTCCATGATCTATTTGGGGCTGATTTTTGTGTGAGGTGTGACAATTAGAAAAGAGATCTTTCCTTTTCTAATTGTCAGCCCGCAGCCAGACGTGTTGCCATTTCTGGGAGGAATTGTTTCTTAAACACTCAGACTCAGCAAGCAAGAATGGTTTTAAATGACTCAGGAGAATTTTAGACTAAGTAAAAGAGAACTTTTTCCATGCGTGCGACTTGTTGAGTATCTATGTGGCTGTTATTTTATTCCAACGTGGCAACAGTGATGGTGACCATTCCCTGAGCATGGGGGGTATTTCAGGAACAGAAAGTTCAGGGTTGCCAGGATTTAAGAGCAGGTAGAGGGTTAGACTAAAGGATCGAGGAATCTCCATCTACAGGTTGAAAGTCAAGAAGGATTATGAGCAAAGATTGTAAGACTCAGATTATTTGAGTTGCAAACCTTATCTCTTGGATAGTTAAAATAGAAATAAATTTTAGACAAATGGAAAGTAGTGTCACTCGCCAGAGTGAGTGAAGCATTTATGAAATTTGTTTTTTCTACGTGCTAGTAGTAATTAAAATGTAATATAAAAGCAAGAATTTATAAGAGTGAGTTTCATAGCAAGTCAATAGGCTTGGAGCACATTCCTGACCTGTTTGGGGGGCTATCAAAGTAAAGGTCTGAGTATTATCAGTGTTATGGGAACTAAGTGTATGGGGTAGGTAGACAGCAACTGGCTGGCATGGTCCATTCCAGCCTCCTACTGGTTTGCCTTCCTTTACTTTGGAGGAAGAAAACAGACTCATTCTGGAATAGCAAATGCTCTGGGTTCTAGAAGTAGGAACCAAGGCATTTTTGGAGGTGTTTGGGTTTTCTCTAGCGTCATTTGCGAAAGTCTCATGGCGTAGTCACCAGCTTGATGGCATTGAGAGTCAGGGTTCAAGGCATCTATTTTTCTAGGACTGAAGGCAGAGGTGTGGCCTAGCTTTCCAGGACCTGTTGGCAGCTTCCTGCTCAGGGCGGTGTGGCTGTGAGGTAACAGCTGTCCAGGCTGGTGAGAAGCTTCTTTTGTCAGGTCAGTTCTGCAGGATCCCAGTTCCATAGTTTAAATCAACCCAATGATTCTGAAAACCACATAATAAATATGTATTTGCTTAAACTAACTTAGTTTTTTGCAACTGAACCCTGACTGATACAAGGGCTCTGATGTGCTGGTTTGTAGAAATTGTAGTACTGCCTGTTCTGGGTATTTCAGAAAATATAATAAGTACCAGCAGGCTCAGATAAACAACTTCTAGAGACTTGGCAGTGAACTGGAGAGTGAACTGGAGGTGTGGGTTTCAAACTGTGTCCCTCAGAACTCTAGAGGACTATGGAATTTTCTCTGCTATGAATATTGTAGTTTAATATTTCATTGAAAAAAATGAGCTGTGCCAAACTACTAACATACCTACATTGTAAAAACATTAAATAGACCAGGGGTTTGGGGGAATAAGGAAAGAAAGAAAAGGAAGGAAGGGAGGGAGGGAGGGAGGAAGGAAGAAAGGAAGGGAGGGAGGAAGGAAGGAAGGAAGGAAGGAAGGAAGGAAGGAAGGAAGGAAGGAAGGAGAAAGAAGAAAAGGGAAGGGAAGGGAGTTCTGAATACATTTTCTTTATACAATAGGAAGTAGTTAGGATTTTAATTTGGCTAAATTAGGTAAGTCAAGAAGTTTACCTCTTAACTTTTTTGTACTCGTGGTAATGAGTATCTTGAAAGGTAGATTTTATAAGAGAGAACAAATGGATTTGTGACTGGGAATTAACCACCAAAAGGATATTTCAGGAAATCTTTCGGTATAGTGAAACAGTTGTTGTGATAAAAGTAATCACCCCTAATTTTCTCTTAGGAGTTTGAATTTTCGTATATGAGGCTGTCTGAGAGAAGGGAGTAGCTATTCAAGTTTACTCACTTGGCTCTCAATTCACCCATAAAAAGAATGTTCTTGTAAAAGATTATGTAGACTCATGATGTGTTTGGGCTTATCTTAAAAAGTAAATTTAGTCAGATGTCTTTAGCAGTCTCTTGCTGTTACAATTCTGGGTTGAAACTCTGGAATGATTTCTCAGACTTTGCAGGAATTGTTTAGTTAATAAGGTATTTGGGAAGGTCAATGGCCTTTACCATTATCTCTAGGATTACTTTGTAGATGGAATGCAGGTATGAAAAGCATCCACAAAAGTGAACAGGAAAGCTGATGGTTTCCAAGGGTTGGAGCGCTCCCAAAGTCACGATTACTTTCTGGTCTGTAGGTGGGTATGATGAGGAGTCTTGGAGGAGAGTTGGGATCTGCTGCTTCTCTTTCTTTCTTTACATCAGGGGATCCCTAAACCTGGACTGCAGGTCACCTTTTTGTAAAGTTAACATAAAAACGTTTTGTAATGCAGGGGGAGATAAGAGGTTAAGTAGCCGGTTATGGTGTTTAATTTCCGCAGCCATTTCAGAAAGTTAATCTACCAATAAGCCAGTGCGAAATATTTCTTTCTGTCTCTGTCACAGCTGTGATAGCCCATCCTAACCCAGGCACCCAGAAAATTTCTTTTGCTTTTTTTTCTGATGTAAAAAATAGTCATTCAAAAAAAGAACTGTTCATCAGATTTCATAAGACAACATGAGAACATGAGAGAATGTAACAGTTTTATTTGTTATTTATACCTCTCTATGTCCAAAATAGTTAGGATTTGGCTTATTCAAAAACAATAAAAGTATATAAGAACCATTACAATGAGAATTAATGTAATAGCATTGGGGCACAATATGTATGCCAGAGAAATTAAGATAAGATAATTGTAATTGCAGCCAAGACCAAAAAAAAGAGAAAGGAGATAAAAGCAGAAATGTAATGAATCAAATAGTTTTCATTATTTAAGAAAGATTTATCTTGGCTTATTAGAAAAAATGTGTTAAAGAATTATAATCCAAGAACTCCTATAGCTTTATATTGACATTGCATTATGTAATCAATAGTTATATTTACCAATTGTTTTATGAAAAGTTTTCTTCATACATTTGTATATAAAATGCCAATATCCAAGGGCATAGTATGAAATCATGTCTTGAACTCTATAGATTTCTGGTGAGCTAATCTGAGACATGGAGAAAGTTGATATAATCCTGATAATTCATCTGGCCCTCAGCTGATTGGCCGTGGGGTAGTCTTAGTCTTAGCAAGTGCTAACTTCAGGTGGAGAATGCTTGAGGGGCAGGTCATTGTTGAAGGCTTTGAACAGCAAGAAGGAGTTAGAGAAGGAATGTCACCCATGAGACAAAATTAAAGATTTTTAAATATTTTCTAATAATGCCAGCTGTTACTCTACACTCTCTCCAGGAATGAGATGGAAGTACCTGGATTCAGGTGATGTACTCTCACGTCCTCTGCTATGGTTTTGTTGGAACTAGAGACATTAACAAAATGTGACTGAACTACATCTAGGGAAGAGATTTAGTTTGTCAGTCTTTTGTTTTTCTTTGCTATGAAAACTCTACCTAAAATCTTTTGAGTTAGTCTTGCTTTGGGGGGGTGGGGAGGGGAGTAAATGCAAGGTTCATTGTACCTTCAAAGTTTTTTGCCAAGTTAATTTGTCCTTTAGAAACTGACTTTAAAATAAAATCCTTTAGGTTCATCTAATTCTAAGAATTCCCAGATTTTTTTTGTTCTAACTTTAAAGAATATCCTAATAAACAGTGACAGTAATAATGAGATACAAGCCAGCTTTAGAGTAGAACTCTGTCTTTGGTGCTCCTCCCAGCGTTGGCCTACTGAGGGCTGCCTGCTGACATGGAAACTGAGGTGTTTGGCAATTTCTTATCTGTTGGGAGAAAAACCATTCTGCATTATTAGAGGTAGCCATGTGTCCTCTGAGGTGAAGGAGTTGGTGAAGGGTCCAAGTCACTTCCCGATCAGATTCCCCAGGTTAGNTAGGTTCATCTAATTCTAAGAATTCCCAGATTTTTTTTGTTCTAACTTTAAAGAATATCCTAATAAACAGTGGCAGTAATAATGAGATACAAGCCAGCTTTAGAGTAGAACTGTCTTTGGTGCTCCTCCCAGCGTTGACCTACTGAGGGCTGCCTGCTGACATGGAAACTGAGGTGTTTGGCAATTTCTTATCTGTTGGGAGAAAAACCATTCTGCATTATTAGAGGTAGCCATGTGTCCTCTGAGGTGAAGGAGTTGGTGAAGGGTCCAAGTCACTTCCCGATCAGATTCCCCAGGTTAGCTCTGTGATACGGGATTGCAGTGAAGCCCCCTTGGGGCCTGTAGACGAGGTCTTGCCTGGCCCAGCAGGGCATTCACTCTCCCTCCAAAAGCTGGTTTGGAGCAGGACAGCAGGTGAGCCCCCGAGGTACTGCCATGATGGTGGTGCCTCAGTTCTTGTCGGTGTGAGGGGCTCCTTTACGGGCTTTCACTGGCTGAATTGCATCCCCCCAAATTTGTAAATTGAAGTCTTCACATACCCCAGTACCTCGGAATGGGACTGTATGTAGAGATAGGGTCTTTAAAGAGGTAATTAAATCAAGATGAAGTCCCTGGGGTGGGCCCTTATCCAAAATGACTGGTGTTCTTACGAGAAGAGGAGATTAGGACACAGACATACACAGAGGGATGACCCTGTGAGGACACAAGAAGACGGCCACCTATAAGTCAAGAAAAAAGGCCTCAGAAGGACCAACCCTACTGATACCTTGATCTCAAATTTCTAGCCTCCAGTACTGTGAGGAAATGAACGTCTGGAGTTTAAGCCACCCTTTCCATGGTGCTCTGTTATGGTGGCCTGAGCAGACTAATCCAGGATGCAGGGCACTCTTATCCCTTCCCCTCCTTTTCTCCTCTGAGGGGACAGTCAGGCTTATGGCAGTATCCCAAACTCAGAAAGTATTTCTTCAACACCGTGAAATTAGTGCCATCAGGCTTTCTGTTTATTTTAATTTGGTTTTATCCCAGCCTCTTCAACCTTCACACAGTGTGTCAAACTGGTTTCTTGACCTTGCGAGGGGAAACTTAACCCCCCTGGGCAGACTCAGCTTCCACGACTACCTTTCGGTTTGGCATCTCCCAAGCCCCATCCCCAAATGGAGCAAACAAAAGCAGCGGGGCACCTAACTGGTGGAATTGTTTCCCATCAAGGGAAGCTCCTACTTCATCATGCTGAGTTTGAGTTCTCCGAATCTCATTAAAAATGATATTTCCACCAACTTTTCACTTTCAGAATTTTCCCAAGGGGTTAACGGCTTTCTGACAGCTCTAGCTAAGTATCTCCCAGTAATATAAAGGTAAACCTGATAGAAATAAATCCTTCATCCCTTTCCCCCACCCAATACATACATAAGTTTTGCCCACTTCTCAATGTTTTCCCCATTCATATATATATGCATTTATTAAGAAACTGTTGAATTTCTGGCCCTGTTAATAGTGCCTTGGTGAGTTATTTTAAAAATATATGAAATCTGGTTCTTGTATTTAAGGAATTTTCAGTATAACTAAAGGCACATGGTAACCATGTAAGGACTTTAAAACACACATAAATCAAAGACTACAAAGAAGCCATGCTAAACCCAGACTTGCTGGCTTGCTGGCTGTTCCAGCCGGCTCCCCCTCAGGAGCCATGTCCATGCTGCTCTCTCTGCCTGGATTCATCC
This sequence comes from Sturnira hondurensis, assembly GCF_014824575.4. Taxonomy (NCBI): domain Eukaryota; kingdom Metazoa; phylum Chordata; class Mammalia; order Chiroptera; family Phyllostomidae; genus Sturnira; species Sturnira hondurensis. The sequence continues at coordinate 15,834,708 of NW_028095541.1, read as the reverse complement.
CCCGATTCCCACCTCCCACATCTGCACGACCCCTCTCCTCACGTCATTCAGCCCTCTGTTCAGATGGGGGCCCTCCGAGAGCCTCCTGTGAGTAAGATAGTATCCACGCTGCATTACTCTGCTGCATTTTTTCTCGTAGTACTTACATTCAGGAATGTGGTTCTCAACCTTTGTCCAGCTCTACTTCTTGAGCTCTGGTTCAGCAGATATGGGGTGGGACCCTGGAATTTGGTGTCTCTAACAAGTTCCCAGGTGATGCTGGTGCTGGTCTGGGGATCACTGATTTAGGGTAGTATTATTCCCAAGGAAAGATTTAAAGTGTTATTACAATGCAGCACCACATGAGGGCATTTTTAACCAGCCTCCAATGGGGGAGGGAGAGTAGTCCTACTTTGGCAGAAAAGTAAGGAGAGCTCAAGTGTCTGGCCTTCATCATGTCCTTGAACTAGAGTATCTAATCCCAGTACAGGTGAGCAGGACCCTGCTCACCTCAGTCTGTCTTGCCTTCTATCTGGTGCGGTTCTTACTTTTGATCCCCGTTTGATCTCTGAACTACCTTTTCTTTTTCTGATAATTTTTTATTGATTGATTTTTAGAGAGAGGAAGGAAAAGAGACACACACACAGAGAGAAACATTTATTTTTTTTATCTACTTATTTATATGGATTCATCTGTTGATTCATTATATGCCCTGACCTGGGATGAAACCCATGGCCTTGGGTATCACTCTAACCAACAGAGCTACCTGGCCAAGGCAGAGATCTCTGAACTGCTTTTATCTGCCACCTCATCCTTCAACTTGACACACTTAGAAAGATAGACAGACTCGACAATTAAAAAGTGGCTGACCTTTCTATGAGACTTCCCACCTCTCTATACCACATCCCAATTTCCAGAATTAAAGAATTTCTCCCACCAAACTCCTGTCCTCATCTGCCCTAGGGAATTCTACCCCACTCATGGTCAGTTGGCACCCAGATGTTGCTGTTCCTCCTTGTGCTGACAAGGCAGAAGCAAGTAGACCAGGACAGTGCAGCTGAAGATTTTCCTGGGGAAAAAGTTCTTTGGGACAACATGCTTGGTACTTTGATTTAGTAATTGGTTTTGCATGATTCTTGGGTTATGTACTTTCCTGTACTCCCATTTGCCTTCATAAGGACCAAGTAATGCCTGGCTGGTGTGGCTTAGTGGATTGAGTACTGATCTGCTCACTGAAAGGTCACCAGTTAGATTCCCTGTCAAGGCGCATGCCTGGCTTATGGGCCAGGTCCCCAGTTGGGGGCTGGAGAAAGGAAACCCCAATCAAGGTATCTCTCACCCATCATTGTTTCCCTCCCTTTCTTTCTCCCTCTCTTCCCCTCTTTCTAAAAGTAAATAAATGAAATCTTTAAAAAATAAGCCAAGTAACATAGGAACCTTTTTAAGAGTAAAAGAGTTCAATTTAACAAATATATGTTAAATACCTACAATGTACATGGTGCTATATCAAGTGGGAAGAAAGAAAATCATTATTTTAACAAATATTTACTGAGTTCCTACTAAAATAGTCTTGGGTACAGTAAAAAAAACAACCTTCTGATCTCCTGGAGCTTCTATTCCATTGTGGTGCCATTTGATAAATAAAATATATAAGTAGATTGTGTAAGTGCAGTGAAGAAAAATTGAGTAAGGGAAAGGTGGGTATAAAGATAAAGGTAGGAGAGGTGTCTCATTTTTAAAATAATGGACCGCAGCACTGAGAAAGTGGCATTTGAGCCATGACCTGGGACATGTGAAGACACAAGCCACACAGATATCTGAGAGACTTCCAGGTGGGGGGGACAGCCAGTGCAAAGGCTCTGAGCAAAAGCATACCTTACACATTCAGGGAGCAGCAAGGAGACCACTGTGATTGGCGTCGCACAGTAACAGAGGAGTAAGGACTGAGATCTGAGAGAGTGGTATAGGGCTGTTCCAACAGTGGAGACAGGCTATGCTGGCCGCATCAGAATGAGAATGGCTATTTGGCGCAGTTATGAGCGGTAGCGTCACTTCATTTATGAGGATTATATTCTGGCTGCTGGGTTTGGCATAAACCAAAAAGCCATGGGCAGAAGCCAGGAGGCCAGTAAGGAGTCTTACGATAATCTAGGGAGGCAAGGATGTTAGCAGTGGATGCAGAGAGAAGAATTTGGATTCTGCAGGTGTTATGAAATTAGAGTAAGTTTGGCCCCTGCCATCCAGGAGTTTGTGTTCTAATGGAAGATATATATATATACACATATATATACACACACACACACACACATACATATATATATACACACATACATATATATATATATACACACACGCACACACATATATATGCATAACTACCATCATAGTAGCTAACATTTGCTAAGCACTCACTTATTGACAGAATGTGCCTAACACACTGAGTAGCAAAGGCAGGATTTGAACCTTAGCAGTTTGTCTCCAGAGTCCACATGCTAAACCGCTATGCTATACTGAACAGAGAAAGAAATTCCAGTTTGGAAAAGTTGGAACGTTTTCATGAAAAGTAGCATTTGAATTGGATTTTGAGGATAAGGAGCAGTGTGACAGTTCACAAGGGGAGACAGATTTTTTATGAGGGCAGAACCAGAATAATAGCTCCGTGTATTGATCTCTCAACCCCCTCCAGCAGCTGATCCCAAACCTCAGTGGTGTACTTCTCTCTACAGTACTTACTCACCCATGTCCCAGGCCATCCACATCTGTAGCTACGTACCCTCTCCCTCTGCCCCCCACCAAGAAGGGTACTGAGTGTAACAGAAACAGCTGGCACAGTGATTAGAGTCACCTCATTTGGACTCCATTACTTACCTGCTGTGTGACTTTGGGCAAGTTAATCAGTCTGTGAGCTCCCTCCATAAATACCTGCTACCATCAATTGAGATCACACAGGTAGTGTTTCTAATACAGTACCTGGTATATAGTAAGTACTCCATCAGTTAACTGATGTTCACAACAATAGCCTGAGTTATAAATTAAAATGTCAATTACATTTTGTTTTCTAAGATAAGACCTGAATTTCATTTAGAAATATTACATCAAAATGTTAAATACAAAACATTTCCCATTTGAGATTTATTAGCTTTTAACTTACCCTATTTATCTGTGGAGTTAATTCAAACATATTACCTCAGTTTCCCCTTAATTCAAAATAAATATGCCATCATTACCCTTTCACATTATTATATTTTTTCCTAAGTTTATAGTTAATTTTACAGTGATTACATTTTAGGCTGACTGATTTTTGATGGTCTTTATTTTCATCAGTCACATGCCTTTAAATCACATTTTAGACTAAATTGTTTCTGGAAAGTTCCCTGTAAAGTAACTAGCCTCATCCATGGCATTCCCTCTCTATTTTGACTGTTAGACTTTGTCTCTAAATTTTAACATCCTCTCCATCTTCCACTGAGTTTGTAGATCCACGTCTTTCAAGTCCTCTGATCATCAGTCCTAAGAGTATGACCCAGGTAACCTAGACTGTAGAGAGCCAGTGTTAAGTCGAATGTGGATAATGCTTCAGAAAGAGACCAGGAAATACAGAAATTATGCTTGGAAAGAAGAATGATAGGGAGATTTCTAGCACTATGTCAGGGTGAAGAAGCTTAGAGTGCCAACAGTCTCCTCCTTATTACAAACACGTAGAAACACAGGACAGAATATAATAACAACAAAAATAAATACATGGCTGAGTTTGAAAGAAAGGAAAGGAATATCCAGAAGGCTATAACAGTGGAAATGGCAGTGAACATGTATATTTCAGAAGTGGGTATTGGTCCCAGGCCTTTGGGCTAGGACTAGTACTTACATAGCAAGAGGAAAATGAACAGAAAGGTGGAATAATAGCCCCCTGCAAAAACGGCCTGGTCATTTAATAAAATGGGATGGGAGCAGGGGAAGACCTTACTTACAGCCAAGGAAAGTGGCAAATAACCTGTTCTTCTGACCCAGGCATTGGATGGAAAATAAAAAGTCATCTGGAGGAAACCATAAGCCACACACAGGGATGAAGTCTGAACTTACAATACCTGCATTTGGGGAAAATCACTAAGTATATCAGTCAGCATAGGCGGGTAGTGCTGCAGTAACAAACAACCCCCAAATCTCAGCGGCACTTATCACAATCAACCTGTTTCTTACTCAGATTGCATGTCCAGTACAAGTTGGCAGGTGTGTCTGCCTGTCATAGCCACTCAGGAAACCATGATGATAGAAGCTTCATTCAACATGTCACTAGAGTTGGGTAAAGGGAGTGTGACAAATTCTCCTCTAGCTCTTAAAGCAAGTAGAGATATTTCGGTTAAAAGAAGTCACAAGGTCTCTACTTTAAACGGGACAAGAGAGTGCAAGCCAACACTCCCTTGGCTTAGGGAAAAACTAGAATATTTGTGGACCACTACTAGTGACAACAGTAGCAAGCCCTTATGTTTACGTAGAACTGATCAGGATCACTGGCACTGCTGGACAGGTTATTCACGTGAGGAGGGAGGTCATCAGTGAGAATATGAATCTTAGGAAATCGCAGTCTGCAGAGAAATTTTTAAAAAACATGAGAGGGCAATTCAGAGACAGGATAAAATGACCAAGGCCACCTGTGTCTAATAGGAATTCCAGAAGACTAGACTAAAAATAGCTGGAGAAAGACAATAACAGAAGATAAAACTGATGAGACCTTCTCTAGAACTGAAGACAAACCTGAACTTCAAGATTGAAACATAGCACAAAATCCCAAGCAAAATTTAAAAACAACATCCACACACAGGCCCACTACGGAGAGGCTTTACACGTGAAATATCAAAGAAAAATCTTAAAAGCAGCTAGAGAAAAAGGGCAGGTTATCTATAAAGAAAGAAAATTTGACAATAGCTTACTGTTTAAGCAAAGAAGTCAGAAAACAATGGAATAATATCTTAAAAATTCTGGGGGGAAAAGTCACTCTCAACTAATGCTTCTTTAACCAGCAAAATTCTTACTTAAGAGTGATGGCCAAAAGAAGACATTTTCAGAGAAACAAGATTAAGAGTATTTAGCATTCACAGACTCCAGCTGGAAGAACTAGTAGAATATGCATTTCACACAAAGTCCTTAGCAAAATGTTAGCAAATCAAATTTAATACTGTATGAAAGGAATAATAATGTATTATAACTAAGTGCTTTATCCCACATATGCAAGACTAGTTCAAAATTTGAAATTTCAGTCAATGTAATCTATCATATTGACCTGCTCAAGAAAAAAACTATGATTATATCAATTGACACATAAAAAATATTTGAAAAAATCCAGTACCCATTTATAATAAAGAAAAAAAAAACCTTAGCAAGCTAAGAATAGAGTGGAACTGCCTCACCTCATAAAGAACATCTATACAAAATCTATAGCCAACATTATACTTAATGGTGAAGGCTTGAATGCTTACCCTGTAAGACTGGGAACAAAGCAGGAATGTCTAATCTCACATCTCTTGTTCAAGATAATTCTAAAGTTCTAGTCAGTACAATAGACAAGAAAAGGAAAATAAAAATCATGCCATTTGGAAAAAAAAGAAAGACATTTTTCTCTGTTTTCTGATGACCTTATCTACACTGAAAATCCCAAAGAAAATCCATCCCCTGCAAAAAGGAAAGAAAACCCTCCTTCGTAGAAATAGTGAATTCAGCAAAGTTACAGGATACAAAATCAACACACAAAATCAATGTCATGTCTATATTCTAATAGTGAACAACTGGAAGCCCATATATAAATATATATATCTCCACAAAGAACACAAAATACTTAGGTATAAATCTAATAGAACATGTGTAGAATTTATGTGCTGAAAATTATAATATGTTGATAAAACAAATCAAGACCTACTAGGTTGGGTGATTCACCAAAGTAAAAATGTTACTTCTCTCTAAATTGATCTATAGGTTTAAAATAATGCCTTTCAAAATTACAGCAAGTATTTTTAATGAACATTAATAAGCTTATTCTAAAATGTATGTAAAAGGCAAGGAGCTAGAACATCCAAACATATTTACAAAGAAGAATAAAATGGGAGGAATCAATATACCTGATTTCAAGACCTGCGGTAGAGCTACAGTAATCAATATGGTGGAGTATGGACAGAAGGATAACCACATAAAGCAATGAACAGGATACAGATTCCAGAAATACATCCACACAATTATGCCCAACAGATTTTTGACAAAATTCCAAAGCAATTCAATGGAAAAGAGAGCTTTTTCAACAAATGATGCCCCAAAGGCAAAAAACCCAGATTTTTTTTAACCTGTCTCATACTCTGTTAAAAAATTAAGCCAAAATACATTAGCCACTTAAAGGAAAAATAAAAAACTGTACAACTTTTCAGAAAAAAATAGGAGATCTTTTTTAGAACTTTGAGCTTTGTGAAGAGCTCTTACACACAACACTGAAAGTATGATCCATAGAAAGAAAAATTGTAAAATGGGCCCATCCACAACAGATCCTATTCAGAGCATGAAAGACAAGCCATAGTCTGGGAAAAAATAATTTGTAGTCACGTAACCACAAAGGACTGGCATCTAGAATAGATACATAACTCTCCGAACTCAATAGTGAAACATCAAACAATCTATTTAGAAAATGGACAAATTACAGGATGAGACATTTCACTAAAGTGGATGTACAGATAGTAAATAAGCAAATGAAAATGTGTTCATCATTAGCCTTTAAAAAAATGCAGGTTTAAACCACAATCAGATATCACTACACACATCAGGCTGTTTAAAATAAAAATAATTTTAATGCCAATTCTGACAAAGATGCAGAGAAACTGGGTCACTCATACATTGCTCATTGGAATGTAAAACGGCTCATCCACTCTGGAAAATAGTTTTACAATTTCTTTCCGGACTGAAAAATGGACTTACCTTATGACTCAACAGTTACACTCTTTGTCATTTATCTTAGGAAAGTGAAAACTTACGTTCACCCAGACACCGGTACATGAAAGTTCATAGCTGCTCTGTTTGTGTAGGCAAAAGCTGGAAACTTTCCAAATACCCTGCAGTGGATAAACACATAAACAAAATGTGGTCCGTCCATACCCTGGAATACCACAGCAAAAAAAGGGGACAAACTATTAATATTATACAACAGCTTAGGTGTACCCGAAAGGATTATACAGAGTGAACAAAAAGCACCCGTCTCTAAAGGTACTATTCCATTTATATAAAACATTATTTAAATAAAATTAAAGAAATGGACAACAGATTAGAAAGTAAGAGGGGTGCGGGAGGGTATTGATTCCAAAGGGACAGCATGAAGGAGCCTTGTTATGGTGGCACAATAATATATTGTGCGATTGGGTAGTAGTCACACAGCGTTAAATTTCATAGAAGTACACACACACACACGCAAGTGCGTATGTAGATCTGAATAGGCTCCACGGGTCATGCAAATTTCAGTGACCTGGCTTTGTTGTTGCAGATAGTTATGTAAGATGTCAGCATTGGTGGAAGCCGGGGGAAGGGTGTATAGAGCCTCCCTGTAGATTTCTTTGCCACTTTCTGGGAATCTATAATTACTTCAAAATAAAAAGTTAAATATATATTTTACTAAGAAATATGATAAACCTAGGAGGGAGGAGAGAAGTATGTGAAGTGATGGTAATAAAATAAATGTTTTTCAGAAATCTAAATAAGCATCCATCATTATGAACCACTTAAGGGAGTTAAGAGCAAGGTGGAATAAAAATAAGAGGTAGTTACAATATTAGACCAAAGAGGGTGATCGGAGTAGAAGCATTCATTCTAAAATTCACTCATTGTCTGGGAGGGGGCTAGAAAACCATGTGTTTGAAATATATTTAAGATAAAAAGGTCTTATTGCATCGAAATCAGCCAGTATTACTTTAACTCATGTTAAAATCATATACTGAGCATCTGCTCTGTGTTTGGAAGCATACTGACATCACGAATTCCTATCATAATCCTGAAAGAAGGTGGTTTTATATGCTTTTTGTTGATGAAGAAACAGAGGCCAAATGGGGTTGAATAACATAATGGTCATAGCAGCAAGTGGTGCACTAGGATTTGAACCTGGAATGCCCTGACACCCAGATCTGTGTGGCTCTTTAACTCCAGTATGCCCTTCTGGGCAAAATTAATGTTTAAATAAATTTATTTTCTAAGTGGGATGCCTGCAGTGTTTTGAAGATGAAATATCTTTCTCTTCCTGGAAATGAGATAGGAATCATCAACAAGCTATGGGTCAAGTAAAAAGCTTTCCTATCTACCTTTTGTGTTTTATTTCATTGGCCAAACAAAGGCCAAACGTAGTGCCACACAGAAACCTTTCATAGCTCCTCTTCCTGTGTCAGCTGTAAACCGTCATTGTGAAGCTGTGTTTCATGGGAGCCTGGCATTCAACTAAGTGTGTTACCTGGAAGAATGAAAAGCATCAATTAGCATTCAAATTTCGTATTTACTCAGTAAAACTGAGCATAGAAATAAAATTTTGTCTTATCCTGTGTGGAGGATAAAAAGGAGGTGGTATTTTAAATATGAAAGGAAACCAGGAGTCGCTTGAACTATTGGTTAATTTTCTATTTGTAAATCTGTTTCCGATTCTAAAATGATCTCGAAACCCAGGTATGTTAAGATGCATTCTCCCACACACATTGCCTGTGAGCAGGCAGGGGAACGCACACACATTGGCAGTAGATCTGTAGGAAAGAGGTGTTAGGGCTCAGTCACTCATGTGCGTTGACAGTTTGGAGTAAAAGAAACCTGAGGATTAGTCTCTAGTTTTTCAGACTTTTATCTCCTTTTAGCCTGGAACAAATGACTACAGCTCTTCGTGTTATGGGATTGAAAAGAAACAGTACTTTTATCTTGCAGCAGAAGCTTCTATTTACTAGCTCATAAAAGATTTTATGCCTCATCTGTTGTGCTTAGGGTGACTATAGCAATTGTACTAGAAAAAATTTGAAATGTGTTGCTTCCTGAAGTTAGAATTATAATCAGGTGTATTGTTGAACAATCCAAGTTTCCTTAATGTGTACGGATTTCCACATTGGCAGGAAGTATTGAAGTATACCCAAACAGAGCATTAGGCAAAATGTACCCTCAAACTCGACAGTGTGTGTTTGCCCAACTGTTTCCCAATAATTTCATCTAGTGAAACAACAAAAGCACCTGTCAGGGGCTGAGCTCAGAGCCTTCGATCAAAAACATCAGGAACATTCTGATCCAGCATGACATCCCAGCTGTCATGGAATAACTCGGAGACCCTGGGAAAACGTCTTCTTCTTAGGCTTCAATTTCCTCACCAGTTAAATCCTGACCAATTTCCCAGGAGATCTGAGAGAAGACTGGCACTAGAGAAATGGCGATGAAAAGCAGGCTGTCATCCAGAAATTCTTTTTTTTAACATTTAATTTATTTTTTATGTTTTTCATCACTATTAATTTCCCTTATTCCCTCTTCCACCTCCACCCACTGCCCTCCCCACCAATCACCTCATTTTTGTTCGCGTTCATGAGTTCTTTCTTTTTTTCCCCCTTTTTCGCTCAATCCCTCCCCCCACCACACCCCCCCAGCCCCTTCCCTTGGACTGTCAGCCTGCTCTGTATCTATAAGTCTCTCTCTATGTCGCTTGTTAGTTCAATTTGCTCATTCGATTCCACAGGTTAGTGAAATCATATGGTACTTGTCTTTCTCTGACTGTCTTATTTTTTTTAATAATTAAAAAATTTTCAGTTATAATTGATATACAATATTATATTAGTTTCAGGGATATGACATAGTGATTAGACATTTATATAGCTTGTGAAGCAATACCTTGATAAATCTAGTACGCATCTGACAGCATACAGAGTTATTACAATATTATGGACTACACTCCCTGCGCTCTATTTCACATTCCTGTGACTATTCTGTAACTACCGATTGTCACCTTGTCACTGATCCACTCCCATCTGGTAACTGTCAAAGTGTTCTTTGTATCTTTTAATCTGTTTCTGTTCTACTTGTTTATTTATTTTGTGTTTTAGATTTCATAAGTAAGTGAAATCATATGGCATTTATCTTTCCCTGTCTGACTTATTTCACAGCACAGTACCCTCTAGGTCCATTGTTGCAGGAGGCAAGATTTCATTCTTTTTTTTATGGCTGAGTCATATTCCATTGTATATATGCACCATTTCTTTACCCATTTATCTATTGATGGACATTTAGGTTGCTTCTATATCTTGACCATTATAAACAATACAACAGTGAACATGTTTTTTAAAAAAATATATTTTGTTGATTATACTATTACAGTTGTCCCATTTCCCCCCATCCACCCTGCACACCCTCTCCCACCCACATTCCCCCCTTTAGTTCATGTCTGTGTGTCATAAGTTCTTTAGCTTCTGCATTCTCCCTACTATTTTTGCCCTCCCCCTGTCTATTTTTTACCTACCATCTCCGCTACTTATTCTCCGTACCTTTTCCCCATCTCTCTTCCTCCCATTCCCCTGTTGCTAACCCTCCATGTGATCTCCATTTCTGTGGTTCTGTTCCTGTTCTAGTTGTTTGCTTAGTTTGTTTTTGTTTTAGGTGTGGATGTTAATAATTGTTAGTTTGCTGTCATTTTACTATACATGTTTTTTATCTTCTTTTTCTTAGATAAGTTTCTTTAACATTTCATAAAATAAGGGCATGGTGATGATGAACTCCTTGAACTTGACCTTAACTGAGAAGCACTTTATCTGCCCTTTCATTCTAAATGAAAGCTTTGCTGGATAGAGCAATCTTGGATGTAGGTTCTTGCCTTTCGTGACTTGGAATACTTCTTGCCAGCCCCTTCTTGCCTGCAGGGTCTCTTCTGAGAAATCAGCTGACAGTCTGATGGGAACTCTTTTGTAGGTAACTGTCTCCTTATGTCTTGCTGCTTCTACGATTTGCTCCTTCATTTTTATCTTAGCTAATGTAATTATGATGTGCCTTGGTGTGTGCCTCCTTGAGTCCAACTTCTTTGAGATTCCCTGAGCTTCCTGGATTTCCTGGAAGTCTATTTCTTTTGCCAGATTGAGGAAGTTCTCCTTTATTATTTGTTCAAATAACTTCCAATTGTTGTTCTTCCTCTTCCCCTTCTGGTACCCCTATAATTTGGATGTTGGAATATTTAAAGGTATCCTGGAGGTTCCTAAGCCTCTCCTCATTGTTTTGAATTATTGTTTCTTTATTCTTTTCTATTTGGTTGTTTCTTTCTTCCTTCTGGTTCACTCCATTGATTTGAGTCCCAGTTTTCTTCCCATCGCTATTGGTTCCCTGTGTATTTGGTTCATTTAACTTAGCATAGCCTTCATTTTTTCATCTAATTGAGACCAAATTCAACCAGTTCTGTGAGCATCCTCATCACCAGTGCTTTGAATTGTGCATTTGTTAGGTTGGCTATCTCTTTGTCACTCAGTTGTATTTGTTCTGGACCTTTGATCGGTTCTTTCATTTGGGCTACTTTTTTTTTGTCTTGATGCTCCTGTTATGGATGAAGGGAGGAGCCTTAGGTGTTCACCAGGGCAGGGCAACCCACTTGCTGGGCTGTAATGCTGTGGGGGGGGCGGGGTCCAAGAGGGAACATGGCACTTGCTGCACTCTCTGTTGGATGTCAGTCCCTTCCACCACTTCCCACAAGCAAACTGGGCCCTTCTGGTGCTAATCCCCTTGTGGATGGGCTTTTGTACGTTCTAGGGCCCTGTGTGGCTCTCTCCAGTGAATTCTCCTGTGAGGCTGAGAGTCTCTCCCTGTGCCTTAACCCCCACAGGTGTTTTTAATTGGTGTTTTGAGGCTTTATTTCTTTGAGCTGGGACTCTGGGTTGAGTAATCTGTCTCACTCCCCAATTTCACCTGGTTTATCTGCACTCAAACGTGGGACCACCCCATCAGCCAGCTGCCTTGCACACAGTGCCTCGCTTCACAATTGCCTCGCTTGGTCTGCCTTTTGCCACCCTGCACCCGGGGTCTGCCAGCCGCTGCCTGCTTGCCCAGGGTCTGTTTGCCTGCTGCCATCTTGGGAGCCCGGGGTGCCTTGTGCACCTGGTGCTACCACTTTTTGTGTTGTGACCCCTCTCCGCCTGGCCGCCCAACCCCACCCCGCCTACCAGTCTGGATAAATGTGTCTATTTTATCTTCTTGGTTGTCTGACTTTCATACAGTTCAGTTTTCTGTCAGTTCTGGTTGTTGTTTTGTTTCTAGATTATTGTTCTTATTTTGGTTGTGGGAGGAGCCACAGTGTGTTTACCTCCACCTTGGCTGTAAGTCTCAACATGTGTCTTTTTAATATAGTGTTTTGAGTTTCTTCAGAGAATACGCATAAGTGAAATTGTTGCATAATTCTTTGTCTCTTATGATAGCCTTTGTTTTAGTCTATTTTGTCTGGTATGAGTATTGATACTATAGATTGTTTTGTTTCCATTTTCATGAAATACCTTTCTCCATCTCTTTACTTTCAGTCTGTATGTGTCAATCTGAAGTGGCTTCTTGCAGACAGCATACAAGAATAGACAAAGTAGTTTTATAGTTGTAATACAAATAAATAATACAATAACTAATAAATAACAATACAAGAATAAACTGTTTTGCATACTCACAACTGTAAGCCTACTTTTGCCAGCACTTGTAGGTAAGGGTTCTGTTTTGTTATCTCTTCAGCCACCGTGTGCCTTTTGATCAAAGCATTTAATCCCATTTGCATTTAAAGTTACTGTTGTCAGATATGTATTTATTTGTTTTATTTATATTTTTATCTTTTGTTTTTCTTCTTTAAGAAGATCCTTTAACTTTTCTCATAATACTAGTTTGGTGATGATGAACTCTTTTAGACTTTTCTTGTCTGAGAAGCTCTTTATCTGTCCTTTGATTCTAAATGATACCTTTGTTGGGTAGAGTAATCTTGGTTGTAGATCCTTACTTTTCATCACTTTGAATATTTCTAGCCAATCTTTCTGGCCTGCAAAGTTTCCGTTGAGAAATCAGCTGACAGTCTATGGGAGCTCCCTTCTAGATAGCCAACTACTTTCGTCTGGCTGCTTTTATGATTCTCTTTGTCTTTAACCTTTGGCATTTTTAGTGTAATGTGTCTTGGCGTGGGACTCTTTGGGTTCATCTTGTTTACAGCTCTTTGCACTTCCTGGGCTTGTATATCTATTTCCTTTAAAAGGTTAGGACATTTTTTTTATTATTTTCCCAAACAGATTTTCAGTTTCTTGCTTGCTCTCTTTTTCTTCTCACACCCCCATGATGCAAATGTTGGTGCACTTGAACTTGTTCCAGAAGCTTCTTAAACTATCCTCTTTATTTTTTGTAATGTATTCTTCATTTCCGATTGGTTCTTTTTTATGTTTTCTTTCTTTGATGTATGATTTATGTTTACTATCTTCATTTTTATGTTTCCTATATCTCTTTGTTGAAGTTTTCACTAAGTTCATCTTCTCTTCTTGAAGTTCATTGAGTATCTTTAAAATCAGTGTTTTGAATTTTTCATCTAATAGATGGTTTATCTTCATTCTGTTTAGTTCTTTTTCTGGAATATTGTTCTGTTCTTTCATTTGGGACAAGTTTCATTGTCTCCTCATTTTGGCTTCCTCCCTGTGCTTTTTTCTGTGTATTATGTAGAGCTGCTACATCTCTCTCTTGATAGTATGGCCTATGTGCTAAGTGTCCTGTAGAGCCCAGTGGTACAGCTCCCTGGTAACCAGAGCTGAGCACTTTAGGTATGGCCCACCATGTGGGCTGTGTGCACCCTCCTGTTGTAATTGAGCCCTGATTTCTCTTGGCCCATTAAGGGAAGGGACTTACCCCAGGCCAATCTGCCACAAGAACTGCCCACCACAACCATGGAGGATCAGCTGTGCAAGGGACCAACCCCAGGGAACAGGACTTGCTTCAGCAGGACTCAGGTGCCCTCTGAGTCTGGCTTTTGAGTGTCCTCATGGAGGTGCTTTGTCACCATCTGAAGCTGTTCACCAGGTACACTGGCTCTGGAACCTCCTAAGAGGTGCAAGCCAAGGTTAGCCTCCATCTGTGCACTGCCTGGGGCCACCCAGCACAAGCTACAGAGTGATCTGCAGATGGCTACTACTTGTGCCAGGTTTGGCAGTGCCTGATAGAGGCCAAACTGCAAACTGAGAATGGCTGCCACCTGTGCCAGGCCTGGGGCCGCTTAATGAGAGGAACAGGGTACACAGAGGCCAGATGCTGCTCTTTTGAGGGATATTAGGAAAGTTAAAAGCATGTAGCAAGATAGGACATTTATATAGAAAAAGCCCTTAAAATGGCTTGGGTGGGCCCACAAGTTGGGTAGAGTGGGGTCTCAGGGAATCACCAGAACAGGACAAGCACTGTTAGCCAGGTTGATGGAGATTCAGATATAGTGCCTGCCTGCTATACCCAGGTTCTATGGGGAGGGGAGGGCTCACAAAGGGCCAGTGGCCTCTGTCAACACTTCTGTCTGGGTGAAAGATGCTCCGCCAGCTGTTACTTCAATGCCAGACTACTCAGTTCCTCCTTATATCCCTGAGGCCCAGGTGCAGGAGCTCAGATGGGTGAGTTTGAGTAAGTCCATGTATGGGTTCTTTAAGAGAAATGCCTAGGATTCTAGTAGCCCTTGATCTTACCCCAAATCTCTGCTGGTTTTCATAGGCAAAATTTATGAGGACTGCTGTTCCTAGCACTGGAACCCTGAGCAGGGGCACCTAGTGTGGGACTGGGACTCTTCACTCCTCGTGGGGAACTCACACAGTCAAGATATCCCTCCCAAGTTTTAACTGCCACAATGGGAGCGGAACCCGCTGTTCTGTGTCTATGATGATTGTTCTGTAGTTTAGTTTTAGGGGTTTTGTGTGTGTGTGTGCGTTTTTTTTTTCAGAGAGCGGAAGGGTGGGAGTAAAAGAGGGAGAGAAACATTATTCAGTTGCCTTCTATACATGCCCGGACCAGGGACTGAACCCATGACCCAGGCATGTGCTCTGACTGGGAATTGAACTGGTGACCTTTCACCTTGCAGGATGATGCCTAACTGAGCCACAATGATCAGGGCTGTAGTTAGGTGCAATTTTGATTTGCTTATAGGAGAATGCAAGTACTACATTTACCTATGCTGCCGTCATGACTAAAGCTTCTAGAAATTCTTAGTGACAACAAAATAAGAGACCATTAATTCATTTTGTACCCTTAATAGTGAGAAGACAGCTACTCTTTTAACAAGGAAAACCATAAGGAAAGTGCTAGAAGGGAAGGATTCACCAACAGACAGGCAATCATGGCCATAATGCTCTGAATTATTCATACCCAGCCCTATTTTGGAGTCGGTGTTTTGCCAGAGAGTCACCTTCACTGCAGATCTTAACAGCACTCACCATTGACACGGTCATTGTTGTGAATAGTGGCCAGGTAGTAGACGTATGAAAACTGGCTTCACTGAAATTTGGTTTAATAAAATATTTTTTAAAAAGTTCTTTCTGAAATTTTTGTTTGACACTCTTAAGTTTACAATGAAATGATTACTTGAACATTTTTTCCATTTTTGATTGGTTGAAGTTTACTTGGATCAAAATTGTTATTATTTCTCTTACACAATAACCTTGAGAAGTCATATAGCGTATGGTTGAGGCATAGAATTTGAACCCAGACTGCATGGATGGGAACACAGCTCTATCATCCATCACTACGTGATGTTGGTCAAATTACTTAACTACCCTTTGCCTCAATTTCCCCATCTGTAAGTGGGTATAAAAGTAGAACCTCCTTCATTTTGTTCTGAGGATTAAGTTAGTTAATTTATATCAGTTGTTTGGTATAGTACCTGAACCATAGTAAGCACTACGTAAGATGAAGTGCTGTTATTGAGCATTTTGGAAAACCACTCTGGAAAAATAAATCATAAGCTATCAGCTCTCCTGCAAAATGTATCTGGAACCTGACCACTTCTTACCTCCTCCACTGCTCACCCACCACCACCTCTTGCTGAGACTATTGCATAGCCTCCCAACTGTTCTCCTGCTTCTCCCCTAGCAACCAACCAACAGTCTCCACAGAGCAGCCTGAACGGTTGTCTCAGCCCCTAAGTCATCTCACGCCAGTCTTCTCCAAATGCTTATGGCCCATCATCTCATTTAAAGTACAAGGCAGAGGTACAAGCCCATCTGCCATCGGGCCTCAGCTCCTGTTGCTCTCTCCTCACCCCTCTGCTCTAGCTACTGGTATCTTGGTAGTTCCTTTAACTGCTTAGTTTATTGCTCCTCAAAACCTTTATGCTTTGTGTTTCCTTTGCCTGAAAATTTCTCTTCCTAGACATCTGTGGGAAGAGTAGCTTTTCCTTCATTCAGGGTTTTTTTTTAGATTTATTTATTTATTTATCTTTAGAGGCAAAGGCAAGGAGAGAAAGAGAGAGACAGAGAGAGAGAGAGAGAGAGAGAGAAATATCAATGTGTGGTTGCCTCTCGTGTGTCCCCTGCTGGGAACTGACCTGCAACCCAGGCATGTGCCCTGTCTGGGAATCGAACTGTGATACTCTGGTTCATGAGCCTGCGCTCAATCCACTGAGCTACACCAGCCAGGGCAATCAGTTTTTATTTTAATGTCATTTTACCTGAAATGGACTTCTCTGGACATACTTTCTGAAATATGTCTTTCTTTCCTGTTAGGCTTACACTAACCTGCTTAATTCCCATATAGTAAACTAATTATCACCTGACATAGTATATGCTCATTTGTTTATTGACATATCTCTGTCTCTCCCCAATTAGCATAAAAGGTCCTTGAGAACAGGTATTTTGTTTTATTCATTGCTGTTTTACAAGCTCTCAGTTTGTTGCCTACATGTAGTAGACGCTCAATAAATATGTGTTTAATCAATTAATGACCTGGAGTAGGTGATAAAATGGTTTATAATTGCCAAAGCACTTATATACACACTAACTTATTAAATCCCATTAAGTAGATTTCATGAGGGGAAAATTTCTTGCACTCAAACTTATAAAGAACAAATCACATCCCTTTCAAGTTTCTATAGTGGCAGAAAACAGATCATTATCTTTATTTTGATGATAATTTTATGGGTATATGCTTATAATAAAACTCATCAAATTTGTGTAGTTTTAAAGTATAGAATTTATTTGCAATTTAAATGTGTATAATTTATTGTTCATTATTTTATCATAATAGAGCTGTTTTGAAAAAAATAGTTAACTTGGCTGGCATTACACAACATTTTTCCGGCAGTTTGAATAGAGCCCATGACCACACCATCCTGTTGTATTCTCTCAGATCCCTGCATTGCCCACCCAGGTGATGAGTGAGGCCTGGGTATTTAACAGTAACCACCCCAGATTTACAATAACACTTATGTACTTGTGCTTCTGTGTTGAAAAGGGGACTTTGATTTTATCATTTGGAGGTGTTCCGTAGCATTTACATAAGGCTCCATCCCTTAAATTAAGTGAAAGTCATGTAGCCAAAAGGAATTCAATAGTATTTGAGGAATAGTGTATAGAACTTTTAGATGAACAAATTGAAAAAATGAAGTGATTTGACTGAGGAAATGTAGAACAGCAGCTTTGGCACAGGAATTAGAAATTGGATAACCTTGAATTTTGTTTTTCAGCACGAAAGTCACATCTCTCTTCCTTCTACTCTTTTTTCAAGGTATTGAAAATAGCGGTTTCTTGAGTTCTTTGTGCACATTTTCTTTTTCTCTTCTTGTGAATGAGGCATTCTAAATGTCTTCTGGCATGTACAGGACTTACGATTATGTTCTTTTTTTTTTTTTTAAATTTACCGTGTAAGAGAGGAACCACATATTGAAAACAGTATCAATAAAACTGAAGTCAGTAAAAATATCAGCAAGATGTACATGTCAGATTTTAAGTTAAGGCTGAAATTCCAGCTACTGAGGTAAAATGGGCCACACTTTGATTAATAAACCTGTCCCTGTCAAAGTAATTGCTCTCAAATTGATCAGTATATTTCCATTCAAATAGATACATTTTAATATTTTTCCTGCTGTGTGCAACCACGTACTAACTTAATGCTCAATGACAAAGACAGACAAGTTATAACAAATATGCAAGTATTTTGTAACATAAGGAAAGCATACTGTTTCTGAGGTCCTTAACATTATTTGTTTTTGTGTTGTGAATTATTATAGAATCTTTACCTTTAACTTTAAATTTATTGGTTTATCCCCCTTATTGCACTTATGATCCCAAGACCCTTGGTTAAATAATTTATAATTGTGATAAAGTTCATTTGGATGTGTTTAGTGAATTCTTTCACAACAGTAATACTTTCTCTTGGTTTATCTGAGAAAGTATGTGTGTGCATATGTATGTGTGCATGCGTATACATACACACATGCACACATACATACACACATGTGCACATATATACACATGCCTATAAAATTATGTACATATATGCACACACATAGGATTTTCTTAGATTGGGACACCATTTTCCATTTTATTTGCAAGCATCACTAAATGAGCTAAGAGAAGCATATTCTGGGAGAGAGAAAAGAAACAATGGAAAATTAAAACTCCACTGTGATTTTTTTTAATTTGCATCACACTTCACATTTAAACAGATCCTAGTTTGTTTCCTTGAACCTAGCTGTGAACATTAAAAGTTTTTAGTTTTTCTTTGGAATTTGGAGACTAGATATTATCAGTAGGAAGTTGCTAATGAAAATGGATGCTTTTGCTTCTGGCCAAGCATATCACAAAGATCATGAGTGTAACCCCACTTGGTGTACAAAACATGCCTTTCAAAGGAATTGTTGCTGAGGGTGGGTTAGTAATACCTGCATAGGAACGAGTTCCTGCCGGATTGCCAGATAGCACTGTGACTGAAAGTTGTTTGTATCTGAAAAATTCTGAGAAAAATCCTGTGCAATTTTACATTTGTTATAATTTTCCACTATGATTTTTTATATTTATTCATTTATTGTTCAAGTACAGTTTTCTGTCTTTTACTCCCATCCCAGCCCCCCCCCTCACCCAGAGCTCCCCACCTCCCTCCCATTTCCATCCATGTTAGTTTTTGTCCATTTGTCCTTTATACTTGTTCTTGTAAATCCTTCCCCTTTTCCCCTGAAATTCCCTCCCCTCTGCCTTCTGGTCATTGTCAGCCTGTTCTCTATCTCATTGTCTTTGGTTATATTTTGCTTGCTTGTTTGTTTTGTTGTTTAGGTTCCTGTTAAAGGTGAGATCATATGGTATTTGTCTTTCACTGCCTGGCTTATTTCACTCAGCATAATGCTTTCCAGTTCCACCCATGCTGTTGCAAAGGGTAATGCTTGGTCAAAAAAAAGAAATCTGAAGTTCATAAAAACATTTCTGTTATTACTGATGGTATTTAAGCGATGTCTCATCGGACTTGCCTGTCAATCTTAAGCAGTCATTCGGGACTATTCTGAGACTGGATTATTCAATTCCCAGATTTTATGAAATCTCCTTCCATCTCCTGTCACATTAGGACAAAATAACTTGAAAGACAGCCTGTAGACACTGTCTCCAGTTTGTCTCCTATAGTTTCTCTTGAACCGATCCATTTGAAACTTCAATCCCACCATTCCATAGAAACAGCTCTGGTCAAGGTCACCAGTGACCTCCGCATGTTAATCAGCCCTTAGTGCACTTGATCTGCCAACACTTGATTCATCAGACCACTTCCTGTCCTTAATACACTTATTTCTCTTGGCTTCTTGAACACCTCTGCCTCTCAGTTCTCGTCCTACTACCCTAACAGCTCCTTCTTGATCACCTTTCTTGGTTCCTTCTCCTCTTCTCACCATAAACATTGGCCTCAGCCCCCAGACCTCGTCTGTTCTTAAGTCTAGGTGATTTGCTTTGGTCCCATGGTACCAAATGTCACCCACATGATTGTATTATTGTGGACAGTGATAACAAAATGCCACAAACTTGGTAGCTTAAACAACAGAAATTTAATTCCTTACAGTTCTGTAGGCTAGAAGTCCAAGATCATGGTGTTAGCATGATACCCCTGTGGTGATGCCTCTCTTCCTGGCTTGCAGAAGGCCAACTTCTCACTGTGTCCTCACATGGCTTTTCCTTGGTGTATTCGAAGGAAGGAAGGAAGGAAGGAAGGAAGGAAGGAAGGAAGGAAGGAAGGAAGGAAGGAAAGAAGGAAGGAAGGAAGGAAGCTAGCTCTCTGGTGTGTCTTCTTATAAGGGCAACAATCTCACCATGCGGCTCTACCCCCAAACCCTCATCTAAATCTAGTCACCTCCCAAAAGCCGCACCTCCAAATACCATCACACTGGGAGTCAGGGCTTCAAAATATGAATTTGGATGGACACAAACATTGAGGCTATAATAATGATGATGACCCCTCTGGCTGGGATCTCTTCCCTGAAGTCCAGATTAACAGTTTACAGATTACCTACGGGATATCTCAGCCTTAACAGGTTCAAAAATGTACTTGTAATCTCCCCCCTCCAAAATCTATTCCTCTCGGAGTCTTTCCCATGTCAGTCGATTGCATTCCCATCCTGCCAGTTGCTAATGCGGAAACCCTACCATTCCTCTTGGCTCCTTTTGATCTCATTTTATATCCCATCTGTCAGGAAACCTTACTCACTCTACTTTCAAAATGTATCCAGAAATCTAACCACTTATCATCTCCAGCACCCTGCCCAGGTCCAACCTCCCATAATCTGTCTTCTGAACTACTGCCTTAAATTTCTATGGTCTTCCCATTTTAATCCTTGTCTCCATGGTCAGTTCTTAACAAAGCAACTCTGGCAAATAGATCTTATCTGTGACTCCTCTGCTTATCACTCTTTGTTGCCTCCCTAGTTCCTTCTGAGTACAAGAAACTACACAGTGTGACCACTTGCTAACTTCCTAATCCCATTTTACCCAAACACACTAGCCCTTTGCTGTTCCTGGAACATGACAGGCATACTCCTGCCTCAAGAAAACCCTCCACTGCCTCTCCCTAGATTGTCCTCACCCAAATGTCTTTGAGCCTTGCTCCTACACTTCTTTCAAATATCTTATCAGCAGGACGTCAAACACTGCAAATAAAATAGCAATCCGCCCATTTCTACCCCTGCTGTTCATCCCCCACACCCTGCGTTATTTTGCTCCCTATTATTTGGCACACTCTTACACTTTTTTTCTGTGAGTCTATTGTGTATTGTACATCAATAGAAGCAAAGATCTTTGAGCTTCCCTTTGTATCCCCAGCCTTTAGAAGGCTGTGTGGCACACTCAGGTGTCAATAAATATTTCTAGAATGCATGAAATTCATCTTTGTTGTTCTCATTCTGTGTAAGTGCATGCAGTTTTGCTGCTCTGTAAATCTAAAACAGACAGAGTTCTGTCAACATTTTTCTTTTCCTACAGCTTTCATTTAAGGATCAAAATAAGGGTTCAATCTGCTTTGCTTTTCCTTGTTTTAACTTGCATAGGTACACCATGTAGGTTGAATTACTTGTGCTGTTGAAAAGGAACATACTCCATATTCTCCCTTTAATTGTGATTGTTATGAAGCATAATGTGTATCTGTCAGTTGCACTGATAGTATAGCAGATAAAGCCAAGAGGATGCAGAGATGCTTGTTAGTCATAGTAATGTGGGTTGGGTCTTGTCTCTCAGGTGTCTTCCAGCCCAATTTGTTCAATGGGCGAGATGATGGGAGCACCCAAGGCAGCAACTTTGCTTGATTTATTTCTTAGCTAGCAAAGCGCGTACATACTACAGTGCTTAGTGCTTCTTTCCTGGTGCTTCAGTAGGATTTTTAACACTTGTCATTTGGATCTTAAGGCATTTAGATGGGCCTCTTAGCTTTGAAAGTAGTGAGAAAGGTTGGTTATTTATGGTGAATCCGGACACAGGAGTTGTCTTTTACAGGCTGTGATAGAGGAGACCTGGGCACATGACTCTGAACAGGGCCACTTTGTCATTGCAGTGCCTCCCCACCCACCGTGCCCAGAGCTGCTGTAGCCACCCTCAGACACTTGTTCTTCCTCATGATACTGCAGGTGAGAATAGAAGCTACTCATAAGTGGCTGCATTGAAACTTCAAAGGAAAATGGGGAGGAAGCAGTAGTCAGATGTGGTATCTCTTCAATGCCACTTCAGAAAGTACAGGGGAACAGGAGGTAAAGGTCCAACGAAGAGTCTTTCTGGATCTTTTGAGGCCAGATTAGAAAGTTCAGTCTGTCAAGTCTAGCCCCAGAGTCAGCCTTTCCTTGGTCAGAGTCCCTGCGTGCTGGAGCTGGGCAGCTGGGGGAGACCGCTGTGGGTCTGACCGCTCACTCCTCTCCCGCACCCGCAGTTCCATTGGCAGCAACCCTCTCCTTTTGCACTTGTTCTTAAAGCCAGAAATGACATACAAGGATATGCTTTACAAAAATGAGATAAGCCTTACAAAACTTTGTTAAAGTCTCTTTTCCCCACCAGGACAGGCGCCACCAAATGACCCATATTGTTCTCAACCACAGTTCTCTCCTCTGTCCCACTCACACAGAACTGTGGTCCTGAGCATCCATCTCAGAGAACTGGGGCACTTTGTTCTGCCATCTCTCCGGAACTTCCTAGACAATAGCTATCATGGGGACCCCTTTGTTCTTCCGGCCAGGACTGTAAAAAGGACATTCCTGTTCTCTCCACAGGGGCAGGGTGTAGAGAGTGGTAAAGGCAGGAGCTGAGAAGAGGCTTCCAGAAGATCCACACCCTCTGGCGTCGGCCCAGGGACTCAGAGAAGAGACACAAGAGGAGCAGGGAGGATGCAGGGAGGGGCAGTAGGCGGGAAGCCAGGGTCAGGCTTCAGAACGGACTGACCCTGCCGCCTGCTGTGTCACCACTGCAGGCTGGGGTCAGGATGGGTTTGCCCAGGAGTGTCCGCTTGGCAGCTGAGGCTGGCCACAGTGGAGGAAACTTTCATAACAGACCCAAGAAAAGCTCTATTGAAAGCTCCAAGGAATCAGATAATGAACAAATAACAATAATTACCACGTACTAGTCATAGGAAGATCTTAAAGTTTAAATTAATACCAAAAGCAGCTCACCAGTATATAAAATGTAGAGACACTAAAAGCTGCTCAGCGTGACTCAGTCTTTCCCATGAACGGAGAACCAAAAATAAAGTAACCAAATCCCTGGAGAAGTAGTGGACACTCAGGTACCGGCCTCCATTAGGACAGCTCAAAAATAGACATAAAATCACTTGTTGATAGAGTGGACATCGCACCAGCTTGAGTACGAGAGGCAAAGAAGAAGGTTCTATTCCTGGCTGAGGCCAGTGTCGGGAGGCCCTCATCTTTCCGAGTCTCACACAAGCCTGCCTGGGGCAAGAACACAGAGGCCCATCTACTGTCTGTCTAAATATTTTTAAAGCTATAAATCAAGCTGACACACTGTTAGATAAAATATGTTCTGTCCTCATCCTTGACAAATACAGCCTTATAAAATGACCTAGAAAGCCAGGTTTGATTTCAGAGTTCTCAGAACTTCTCACAGAGTTCTGTGCTGGATGATGAGACGAAGGGTCCCCCTCTTCATTCTATTTCCCACTCCCTTCATGTTGCGCACACAAGTGATTGCCCACCCACAGGGGCAGGTGCCTCCCACGTGCCCTGCAAGCAGCCGGGCCTTGACCACCCTCCATACTTGGGGTGCATGCCCCAGTTGCCAGGGGCAGGGGCCTCTAAAAGTGTATGCCTGAGGCAGAGGCTCTTGAGCACACCCCTCAAAGGCCCCTCACGTCCATCAAGTCAAATCATAGACCTTAAGAGAAACTGGTCATTCTTATGAGTGCTGCATTAGATGGATTAGGGAACTTCGTGTTTTTGGGTCACACAGGAGATACAGCGAATCTATTTTTTAAAGGCCAGTGGGATATGAATTCCCTGAACAGCCCACGCCCTCTTTCTCACCATTCTCTGGAAAAAGTTCTGAGCCTCCCCCTCAGACACCTAGGAAGAAGCTAACAAAAAGCAGTCCAGAAGAAGAACAGCTGCTGGTCAGCACATGCCTTCCCCCTCCCCCGCCCCCGGGGCACGTTCCCCTCCATGGGCTTCTCCTTTGGGGACTAGAGAAGCAAAGAGTAAAATTTGAGTATTCCTGAAATATCCCTCAATGGCTGCCTATGGCCAGAATATCACCCTTCAAGTGAAGCACACCATTTCAGGCCCCACGATGTGAGTGGGTGAAGCTCTAGACCAGTTGTTTGCAGACTGGTGGTCATTCTTCCCCCAAAATATTTTCTTGAGATGCTAGAGAGTGGATGAGTTTCATGAGAGTTACAGACTGACAGGGACTAGAATTGCTGGGGATGAGAGCCCCGATGGAAGGCATGGTACAGAGGCAGGAGGCCAGGTGTGGCCCCAGGAATGAGGGCTAGAAAGGACAAGATGTGGGAAGAGGCACCAGTGGGCAAGGCTCTTGGGAGTTCATGCATCCCACGTGTACGACCTTTTAAACACGAGCCTGAAAAAGGAGAGGTTCTGTCCTATGAAATGGAATGCCACAGATACGGGTCTACTGACACTTACAATGTTTATCATCAAGAATGGCTTTTGTTTTTTTTTTTGTTGTTGGCACAACTTATCGTATAAAAATACAAAGAAGCATCTGTGTCCCTATTTACCCTCAAGGTTTCCTCTGGAAATTCTTGGTTATCCCGAGGTGTGTTTATCAGAGGAGAAAAGAAGTTCATGCTACGGACACCTCCCTATGTCTTTTTCTCTCAGCCTGGGGACCAAACAGGTTATACCTTTTCAAATAGACTAATTTCTATATAATAATAGGAAATAAAATAAATTCTGAACAATAAAATTTATAACACTGTATTTGTTGTGTTTTATAAAATCGTCATATAATTATATAAAAACTAACATTTCACACTGAAAACTTTTCTAAAGATGTATTCATTCATCCATAATAATTACTGGTTATTATTATGCAAATACTAATAATTTAGCAGAGAAAAAATAAATTTCAGATTAACTCAGATGGTTTCTTACTAATGTCTATAATCTCTGAGCCTAGATCATCAGTGTGATTGAACAGAATGCAGGATATATAATCTCCTAATGGGGGTAGTTGTAGACTTTCTTTGATTTATAGCCAATTTCTGATTCTTTGAAAACATGCATTGGAAACTGTAAAAGTCGCAAGTCTTCATATCCGTAAAAGGCAGTTAATTTTTTTCCTGGAACCTTGATCATTGTACTTTTATACTTTGTTCTTATCTTTAAGAAAACCTCTTTTCTTTTGTTGCCTTTACTCTTTGCTTTGAATTATAGAATTTCTACACCCGCTCTTTTATCAAAAGCCAAGGAAAAACCTTCAAATTCCCCTAACTACATCCAGGTTTAAGCTCCTGCGTCAGAGCTGAGTACTCTGGAGAAGGGGATGCTATAGAGACAGCATTATTTTGGCATTTTAAAAAAATGGCTTACTATTTACTTATTTGAATGAAAAAAAGTACAGACAACATAATGATATAATAGATTTTACCAAAACTAAACAAATATTCTCATCTGTTAAACACCTGAGAGGAAGCATAGCACAAAGGTCAAGATCGTTAGCTGTGTATGTCACACAAATTACTTCTCTTTCCCTCAGTGTTCCGCATCTGTAAAAATGGGGATAATTAAAGTGGCAACCTCATAAAGAAGACAACGTGGGTTAATGTTTGGAAAGGGTTTAGATCTGCACCTGGCATTTAGCAAGCGCTATGTAAGTTGTCAAATTTTGAAGAGAAAAGTATGTTTCTATAAGTGATTTGAGCCTCTTACATTTTTAAATTAAAGAAAATGTTATAAAAACCATCTCCTTTCCTTCCCCGCCTCTTTCTTTCCTAGAGCTAACCACATGCTGAAGTTGGAGGTCATGCAAATAAATGTTGGTGCTTCTAATATATTTGCCATATTCATAAAGAGTATATATTGCTTTTTTCTCTGTTATAAAACTTTACATATCGCATATATATCCTTTGGGATCATATTGCATATATATCCTTTTGTAACTTTCTGTGTTCACTCAATTTTAGTGTTTGAGGTATACCTGTGTTGGTGGATGTGGTTCTACTCCATTCATTAGGACTGCTGTTTACTATTTCATTATGTGAGTAAGCCACTGAGAACAAATCAATGAGAAATGGAGCTTCAAACAGCATCCCAGGACAAGTGCCTGCACATGAAATTTTTATCTGTGATGCATAGTATAAAAGAAGTAGCTGGGATGCTAATATGATAATATAAAAGAAGGTTCTGAGACGCACATCTGCAGCTTTATGAAGTGTCCTAAAGTGACTGCAAATTTACACTCTTGCCAGCAATGAAGAACAGACTCTGTTTTTCTAACATCAATACTTGAGGTTATTAGATGTACTGA
The DNA here is from genome assembly GCF_014824575.4 of Sturnira hondurensis. Classification (NCBI taxonomy): domain Eukaryota; kingdom Metazoa; phylum Chordata; class Mammalia; order Chiroptera; family Phyllostomidae; genus Sturnira; species Sturnira hondurensis. Next base: position 15,808,294 of record NW_028095541.1, on the reverse strand, counting down.
CTTTTGCCTACCTGATGGGTATGAAATAGTATGTCATTGCTTCCATTTGTATTCCCATAATTACTAGTGAAGTTGAGCATTCTAATGTTTATTGGCTGCTTGGGTTTCTTCCTATATAAGTTGCCTATTTATAGCCATTTTTGGTTATTCATTATTGTCCATTTTCTATTTTCTTGTTGGTTTATAAAGGGTCCTTTATTTTTCTGAATACTAATCTTTGGTAGAGCAGGGTGAGCTTTAAGTATCCTCTGGCATTGTAGTTTGTCTTCTTTGTTTGCAATGTCTTTTGCAGTACAAGACAATCATTTTAACACAGTATAATTAAGCAGTGTTTTTCTCTATGGTTTATGATTTCTGTTTCTCTTAAAAGTCTTTCCTTATATTCATATGCTAGGAAACTATCATGTTTCATTTTGTTATGTTCTTAAACCTTCATTGGTCTTTAGCCCATCAGGAATTGATTTTACTTATGGCATAAGGAAAGGATATATTTTTTACTTTTCTTTATTGCAGATGGATTTTTCCTGGCACTATTTATTGAATGAACAGTCATTTCCCCAAGGATTTGTACCACCACTTCTGTCAGCTGGATTAAAAAACAAATGTGTTTTTTGCCCAGCCTCTCTATTCTGTTCCATAGTCTATTTGTTCTATCCCTTTGCCAAACCCATACTATGTTAATAGAGTTGGTATTTGATAAAGCAAGTACTCCCTCTTACCATTGTTTTTCAAAATTGCTATTTGTTGTTACAAGAAGTATGTTTTTATTAAACTATATTTTCTATTTTTTTCTAGTGTTTGGGATTGCTGTTGATTCTATATATTGGTTTTATATCATTCAGTCACATCGAATCCTTATTAGTTCTGATAGTGTGTCTGCTGGTTTCCTTGGATTCTCTATTATATCATTAGAGAATAATCTTTTGATTATCCCTTCTAATTCATATGCCTTTTATTTCTTTTTCTTGTATTAACTGTGCTAGCCAGGATTTCAGATGCAGCAATTGCAAAAATTCTGAGTTATATCATTTAACATTATGCTTTTTTGAGAGTTTTGATGGATTTGTTTTATCAAGTTAAAGAAAGTTCTCTTTAATTCTTTTTTTTAAAGATTTTATTTATTTATCTCCAGAGGGGAAGGGAAGGAGAGAAATATCAATGTATGGTTGCCTCTTGTGAGTCCCCTGCTGGGAACTGGCCTGCAACCCAGGCACGTGCCCTCCTGACTGGGAATTGAACCGCAATCATGTGGTTCGCAGGCCCGAGCTCAATCCACTGAGCTACACCACTAATGTGTTTTTCTTAACATTTGACACTATCAAGATTACTGTATAGTTTCTTTTGTTGTTGGAGAATGTATTGGTACTAGACTTTCTTAGTGTTAAACCATCCCTGCATTCCTGAGATAAACTCCTTATGTATTTTCATACATTGCTAGGTTTGCTTTACTAATATTGTATTAGGGGGTTGCATTTAAATTTGAAGTCTTCTAATTCTACCTTTCTAATATTCAGCTTATGATGAGTTCATATTGTAATGCTTAATTAAACCAACAGTTCACCTTAAGCATAAGAGAGAATTCAATTATAATTGTAGTTTATGCACAATAAGCTATACTGCTTCTCACAGCATTTTCTTATAATATATTCTCCCTTAATAGTTGAGTAACCTTTAAGACTAAATAAATTATTGACTCAGTTGTTGCTGCAAGTTCTGTGGTGACTTTGTGTTACAGATTTCTTTATGTGCTACAGTTTCTAGCAATCTGTGTCAAAGGGCAGCGGGAGCCATTGGGATAAACAGAATAACAGCACCAGAAATCAGCATCTTTAACATTCATGTTTCCAAAGGTCGTCGACAGATGTTTCAGGGCATTTTTAAGGAAAATGCCTTGGGAGGTTCCCTTCAGTGGTATTACTATTTCCCTTACTGAAACCAAGGTTCAGACCCCTATAAATAAATAATTAACTTTCATACTGAATTTTATGTTTCTAACTTTGTATTCTGAGTTTTAAAGAGGCCCCTCAAAACCAAATAAGCTTTAGGCCCCACAAAGCCTGGGTTTATCACTGTCATTAAAATGATTGATTAATTCTTTTAAATCTAGTTTCTTTTTGTTTTATAACATACTTTGTCACTCAAAAAATGTGCATTTTTACCTTATTGCCATATTCTTTTAGTATTCCTCTTAATAAGAATGTGGTATTCCAATGAATAGGTTTATGAAATGAATTGATTTATTAAATGAACCTCCTAATATTGAACACAACCCATGTTACTCTTATAAATGACACTTTAAGCATCCTAGTAAGTACATCTTAGTGCATAATTGTGTAGAAGTAAAATTACTGGCTGAAAGTGTATGTGTATTTTGGGAGCTTTTGACATATTAACAAATAACCCTTCGGAGAAATGGTATTAATTTCCTCCCATTACAGTGGTATGTGAGAGAACTCATTTCTCAACCCTCATCAGCACTGGGTATTTTATTGTAAAAACATTTGACAATTTCATAGATGTAAAAACCTATCTTGTTTTAATTTTTATGTTTTTTTAAATTAAATTGAAAACTTTCATTTTCCATCAGAAAGTGTTATAAGAGCTCTTTATTTTTAAGGCATTAGGCATTTGCCATAGTTGTAATACAGATATTGATTTACATAATTTTACATTGGATTTGCAGAAAATGAGGAATTTAGTTCATTTGGAAATTGTAGCACACATCCCCAGAAGGGATGTGTTAATCAAAGCACACATAGATTAACATGGCTGCAAGAAGGGGAGATTTCCAAACGTTAAACGTTTGGATAACGCTCGACCCCTAGTGGGTAACCTGGCCCACAACCCAGGCACATGTCCTCACTGGGAATCAAACTGGCGACCCTGAGGTTCACAGACCAGCACTCAATCCAGTCACTGAGCCACACCAGCCAGGGCTGGGGATTCAAGTTTTAACGTGAATTTTGGAGAAATAAAAATAATCAGTGCACAACAAGGTCATACTGTGAAAATTTTGCATGTCATATTAAAATAAAGAATATTTCAGAAGATGTCCCACATTCTGGAACTGTTCTGAAGCTCAGAGAATTATGAGGATATGTGATATAAAAAGGTCACCTGTGAAGTACACTTCGTTTTTTGTAAAACTGTGAAGTTTTACAAAAATTTTTGAAGTTCTGGGTAAAAAATGCACATTGCCTCTGTAGAGCCATTAGTGTGGTAGCACCTTTGAGCATTCAGGCTGCTCAGAGGGACTCCAAGCGTCGTGAGGTTCAACTCTCCTGCCTTCAGAGCTCTGCCTTCCCCACTTCTCCCAGCTTGTGCATGGTTTCTAACTGTGTGTCAGCATTGACTTCAGTTGACTTAAAGATAGGAATGTTTGTTCCAGGCTGTCCCCATGATGTCTCAACGTTTTCAAGCAGATGGTCAGGCTAAGTGTGAGGACAGCTAAGTTCATCCAGACAGGAAGGTTAGAGGAAATGGATGTCCCTGAATGCAGACATTTATTCAGGCTGTATGCTTCATGGGAGAGATCATGGTCCTAAGCTAAACATAAAAAGGCCTCTCAAAGTGAGAGACACACAAGTGTTTACTTGACATCAATAAGAATAGCTATTCTGGAATCATTAATTTAGGCAAAAGCTCAAATAATGTTCTGGTTAGGAGGCAAAGGTAATGGATACTTATGAGAAGGGGAAGAGGAATAATAACATCAATAAAAGAAAGGCATTTCTCTTGGTGTAGATAACATGTGATGTTAATTCTAAACAATTTTTTTAAAATTTTCAATCCAATAGTTGTCAGTCCAATAGTCATAATAACTGCTTTCGTATCTTTGCAAGTAGCTCTTGGACAAGATGTTGCCCCAGGTCCAGTCCAATGGTTATTTTGCCCTGTTTTTTTTTTAACTTACTGATTTTTAGAGAGGCAAAGAGAATTTTGTATCCCACTTATGTATTCATTGGTTGATTCTTATATGTGCCCTGGCTGGGATCAAGTCCACAGCCTTGACGTATCTCAGGACAAAGCTCTAACCAATTGAGCTATCTGGCCAGTACAATATTTTATCTCATTTTAATATCCTAGGATTTGAGGTGTAAGACTGCAAGGCAGTCCCTCTGGCATCTCCAGCTCCATTTTAAAGTGACTCCATTTATATTGTTGTTGACAACTGGTTCTGCAGATGGATGGAACTGAATGCATAAATTAGTTAAGCCATTTAGTGGCTGTAACGTTAGGTGCAATCTGTGAAATGGGGCCTTAACACAGACCTGGCAAGACACACTGGGCTGATTAAATGAAATACATGACATCCTCACCTAATGTCATTTATAGGTTCTGCATGTCAAAGTGGAATGACAAATAAGGAAACCAGTTTTACCATAGGTTAGTTGATATAAACAAGAGTTAAGTTCCTAGGGCATCTCATCAACATTATAACTTAACAGCATTTTTGAAGACGTGTTATACATGCATGTCGTTTCTGACACATAGCAGACATCCCATAAATGCATTTCCCTGTCTTCGTTCCTTCATAAAGAACGAGTTTATAATCCAAAGCCCTTCAGACTTCCTCTGTGAGTCTGGAGCAGGCAGCATGAACTCGGAGCCGGGGAAGTGTGCCAGAGCGCGCTGACTCTCATCACTGTGCCAATAAAACGCCATTGTGTATTAAGAGAATTCCTTTTGAGTTTAAGCATTTCTAAATACCTTTCCTGAATTGAGAAACCAAACTGAATCAAGTGTGAAAAGTCTATTCTCTGTTTATAAAGGCATCTTTCCCGTCTTTTCCGGATTTTCATGATCTGTAACTGGACTGGTGTACCCAGCTGGCAGCTGTACCAGCCAGACCCTGAGGTCACCTTCGTTTAGGCCCTTTTTTTTTTCACTCAGAGCCTACAAGTTCTATTTAAAGTGCACACATGTACAGAATGCAGATGTGGGAATGAAAACCAGGCTCTTTAGGGAATGAAGCCATGATATTTGACTGCAGTGAGGCCATGAGTGACCATCAGCAGGGGCCTCACCCAGACATGGTTGGGGCCCAGACCTCAAGAGTGGTTTTGGCCTTTGGATATGACTTTAACAACCACACGGCCAGTCACCACATCTCCCCTTTGGGGCAAAAACGTTGCACAATCTGTAATCAGACAGGCTTGAAAGTTTTTTTCTGCACTCTGAAGGACACGTAACAGAATGGATATTCTGGAGAACTAACTCCATGAAGAAGCTAAGAATCAAAACTGTGTTGGGCAGAGAGGAGAAGTTGGGCTGCTTATGCTAAATGCAAAAGGACACTTTAGAATGTAGTTCTACTGTGTATACATAGCAGGAAGGAGGTCACTAGGCTATTTACATTGGGCATCACAAACTCTTATAGTTCATTCCTGGCTCCTGTGGCTCAATGGATTAAGTGCCAGCCTATGAATCAAAAGGTCACTGGTCAACTCCCAGTCAGAGCACATGCCTGGGTTACAGGCCAGGTCCCCAGTTGGGGGCATGTGAGAGGCGACAGATATCTCTCACACATCAGTGTTTCTCTCCCTCTTTTCTCCCTCCCTTTCCCTCTCTCTAAAAATAAATAAATATAATCTGAGTGGAAGGAAGGAAGGAAGCTCTTATAGTTCAGCTAGACCCCAAATGAACATTCCTTTTGGATGACTAATAAATCATTCATTCATTCATCCATCCATTCATTTATTCATTCAACATTTATCGAGGACCTATTGTACTACATAACACATCATATAACAGGTGCTCAGGATACCATGGTGAACAGCAACATAAAACGTTTTTTAAATATCCCTGACTTTGTGAACCTTACATTTTAGAGGAAGAGACTGATGATAACAATAACAATAATTAAAATATAAATTTTACAATTGACCCTTGAACAACATGCTCTGAATCGAGTAGGTCCACTTAAACACAGATTTTTCTCAACAAATTCTGTAAATGTACTTTTTTCCTTATGATTTCCTCAATAACATTTTCTTTTCTGTCCTTACTTTATGTTAAGGATACAGTGTATATAATAGGTATAATGTACAAACTGTGTTAATTTACTGTTTAAACAAGGTGAGACAAAAGTAGGCTTGTACTTGTTCATATGGAAGGTAATACAACAACTAATAAATAATAATATAAGAATAAACTGTGTTTTGTGTAGTCACAACTGTAAACCCACTTCCCCCCCACCTTGTATTATCAGTAAGGCTTCTGGTCAACGTGGGCTATCAGCAGTTCCATTGTGTGGGATTCAGAAATTATATTATGCTTGGATTTCCATCTGTGCAGGGGTCCAGGGGTCCACCCCTGACCCCTGCATGTTTCACAAGTCAAGTGTGTCGTGAAAAATGTTAAGAACGGAAGTGAAGCAGGGGTCGGGGTGTGAAATATTAGGGGAAGTGGGTGCGGAAGTAGTGAACAAGGTAGTCCGGAAAGGCCTTGCTGAGAAGCTGCCTTTAATGAGTACCCGATCAGTGGTGTGGTTGGATTTGAACCTAATCAAAAGCATTTTCTCTCAGGCTGTCATGGCTGTTTCCACATGGTTTTTCACTTCTGGGTTGCTGTTGAGAAAGCTAATGCCTTTCTGACTCCTGATCCTTCTGTGACTTTTCTCCCCACCCTCTGAGCTGGTTGAAACCTCTGTTTCCTCTGCCACCTGGAATTTCTCAGTGACAGGCATGTATGTGTGTGAGCATTTCATGAATATTTTCAATCTCCAATCTCATGTCCTTCAGTTTTGGGGAGAGGGGATTCTTATAATGCTTTTTTATAAACCTTCTGTGTTTCCTGATCTCTTTTTACTCAAATCCCCATTATTAGCTGTTGGGATTCTCTGAAGTAATTCTCTGTTTTTCTTCTTGGTTTTCATCCTTTTCTCATTCGTTAGTCTTTTTACTCCATTTACTATAATTTTATCAACTTTTTGATTTTCACTGAATTTTTAATTTCTCTCTCATGCTTCATTTCTTCTGAGTTTCTGTTTTCTGTTTATTTCAGTCTTTTCTTTCACATTAGAGGCTTTTATGAACTGTCTGTTAATCCTTGGTTATCTGCCACTGTATGAGCGATGCGTGGGTGTACTAGGAGGAAGTTTTTATATATGGGCCAGGCTCCTTAACAGTGCAGTGACCAAACAGAATCTGAACAGGAACACTCAAAATTCTGTGGGTCTCTTGTCATGGGCCAGTCAGCTTTTCTAGATGGGTTCCTCTAGCTTCCTGGCTGAGATGTCGCCCCTGTGCCAGCATTCTGTCAGAGGGCACCTCACCCATCCTCTCCTGTGCCCAGTGAATCTGAGTATGTTGGTTCAACCTCTTCAGTCTTCTGTGGATACAGGGAGTCACTTGACTAAGTAGGATAGAAAGGGAGATGTGGGCAGATTTCTGTGCCATTAAAAAAAAATAGTTCCATCAAGGCTCATGCTTTCCACTCTCTCTGCATGCCTGCCTCCAACGGACGTGGCGCCTCACTTCCTGAGCTTCCCCAGGCCTGCATGTTTTATGTGGAGCTGTCTCCTGGAGGACCTAGGTGTCAGCTTACTCTTTTCTGCTCTGGTTTCCTCTCTCATTCCCTCAATTCCTTAACGTATACTTTTTTTTATTCCTTGTTGTCATTTTAATGGAATTTCAGGAGAAGACATAAGTTTATTCCACAAACTGCCATATTTAACCAGAAGTCCTTTTCTATTCTCTTTTTAGTCTCTTCTGCCAAAGATCCTCTCTAGTGGTAGTAGTCCCTCCTCAAGTAGTGTCTCATGAGAAATAGGATTCAAATTAAATGCCAGGACCTTTAATGCTGTGGTTCAGTTATCTCTTTCTGAATAACAATGACCCTAACCGTAGTTATTTAAAACAACCACAGTTATTTATTTGTTTATGATTCTGTATTTTGGGCAGGGCTTCAAGGGGGCATCTTGTTTTTGCTTCATGTGATGTCAGCTGTGTAGGCTCACCTGGGGCCACGGGTACCCTACCAAGAAGGCTCACCCTCGTGATTGGCCAGTTGTTCTGGACGTTGAATGGGTGCTTAGTGGGCCCATCTGTCTGAGCTTTCATTCTTCACCATTTGGCCTCCTCGTGCTGCTTGGGTGGTCTCCACAGGAGCTTGATTCTATAGGGGAGAATCTGTGACCATGCTCACCAATAGGGCAAGCTCTAGCATGCAAGCACTTGTAGCTTCCACTTTACGTCACACTTGCTAATGTCCCATTGGCCAAAGCAAGCCATGTGGCAAAGCTCAGACTCAATCTGGGAAAAAACTACACTTTGTAAGAGGACATAAGTGAGTAGTGGGAGGCATCATTCACTGGGAGCCACATCCCTCCTGGAACTCTGGAATTCTACCATCCTGTGTTTGTTTTTCTTTGTGTAACTGACTTGTTCCAGTTTCTTTCTCAGACATTGAAGCATCAGATGCTTTTCTTGTAGATAGTTTCTTATGCTATAAATATGTATTAGACCACAGAAATATTGTAGCATTGCCACTTAAAACGTTTCTGAATGGACTATAAAGATTTACACTATTTATCTTTCACATGTTTATAATGAATGTGCTTATAGTTAGTGAAAGACATGGGGGAAAAATCGCCCTACAGGATTGAATTCCTAAATATACTTTTTAAGGAAAGTATATTGACTTTGCTTTAGGCTACCAAAGGTTAGCTTTTTGTTCTTTTGGTTTCAAAAAAGTTAAAAATTAGGTTCTTTAATGCCTGCCTAGACTCCAAAAAATAAAAATGGGTCCTTTTGAGATAACCTGAAAATGCATTTCTTGGAAATTCCACACATGTATTTCTTGTTACGTGCTCTCAAGCTTGCCCAGAACATTCCGGCATGCGGTCAGACAGAATGGCTTAGCTGTGCTGTGAGTCTTCGTCTGTGACTGATCCCTGTGTTCATTTTGCATGCAGGGGTTCTCTATCTGCAATATGGAGATGAAACCAAGCAGCTCAGGATGCCGAATGAAATCACAAGTGCAGACACGATCCGGGCTCTCTTCGTAAGTGCCTTTCCACAGCAGCTCACCATGAAAATGCTGGAGTCGCCCAGTGTCGCCATTTATATCAAAGATGAAAGCAGAAATGTGTATTATGAATTAAATGATGTAAGGTAAGTAGTTACACTGTGTGTGTGTGTGTGTCCACCATACTGCATTTAGAATTGCTACAGTTTGTGTTGAGTCCTAATCTCTTCAGGGAAGAGATGTCCCAGGGAAGAAAACATTGCTCTTACCCTGACTGGCAGACTTATCTCACCCGAGTGTGAATTCACTAACTGCTTTTCTATAATTTACTTACAAGATGTGGTTTACAAAGTCAAGAAAGATGAGGGCAGACTTCTCTCACATAGATCTTTACATGATCAGAAGAGAACTTAGGAAGTGACCTAATCCAGTGGTTATTTAAGAGTTAGGGAAACTAAGGCCCAGGTAGAGAGACTTGATCAAGATCATGAGTTGAAGGCAGCATGACTTATGACTGGAACTTTCCCAACTTCTTCTCAAGTGCTCTGACCCTCGGGGACAGAGCCTGTAGACATCTAAGGTCATGATCGCACTGAGTCACTCTTTACATGAGCAAGCTGGAATAGCAGCAGCAGACGTTGTCACTGTCCACAAGAAAAGAGGCTGAGAAATATTCTCCCTTTCTATTTGTCTGTTAAATAGTCAGCCTTTCTCAAGGGATCTGACTTTCTATGTAGGCTTTCTCCAGGGCCCCACAGTGGAATGTACTCTAAGGTGAGGCCAAATGGACTCCTGCTACTGCAGATGGCCTGGAAGTAAAAGCGTCCTTCTCAATGTAGTGGTGTTGTGTATAAAGTAGGAGGGACCCATCTGATCCATCTCCGCCGAACAGCCTGAGACACAGGATTTAAATCAGTGCCAACAAGCAGGTGCTAATACAGCCCCTAAACATTTTAGAAATTAAAAAAGTATTTAGTGACTAACCCAGCCTTTTCATTTTATGGTACCAGACACCCAGATCCATAAAAGTTAATGGGCTTGTTTAGGATCACACAGAAAAGTTCATCACCACACCTGGCTCCAAACCTGACTGTCCACATTCTTGGTCAAGAATTTCTTATTCCCTCAGTCTGCTCCCTCCTCAACTCATCTAGGCCACAACGTGGCTTTCTGGGTCCCTGCCCTGTGGGAATAGCAGGCTGGCCTGTTTCTTCATTATGGAATTAGTGGAAACCACTTTTAAAAATATGCCTTATTGCATAATAAGTGAAAACTGATCAATATCTCACAATGATCACAAACGACACATTTCGGCGTGTGCCAAGGTGGATGAGTAATGTAGGGCTTTCACAGCTTGACACGTGCCCTAGGGAGAGGGTGCTGCAGCTGCCACCCAACCTTCCTGCTTTTTCAAAATGTGTTTAAATATTCATGGGTATCAGAAAATGTATGTTTGTTTCTTGAATAAATTATTAATCAGGCTGTCACCAAAAAAGAGGAGGAGGATTTACAAAACATAAACTTAAACACGAAGTAATCATGTTATGTTTAAAGAGCATGTTTGCAGTACTAGGATCCCATATAGAGTTTTTACATGGACAAAGCATTTTGTAACAATCATCTTGAATCTCCACATTTTGCCTTTAGAGGAACTGAGGGACGCAGTAATGATAAATAAGCATGAAACTCTAGGCAAAGCCACTTTTGCTTATGGAGCTCAAGGCTGATGAGGTCATTATGAATAATTGGGCCCCACTGTCTCATAGCCTGCGCTAGAACTTTTCCATTTCAGTGCCACACAATGTTCTAGAGCCTTTCCCAAGCCTCGGGGTATTACTAATACTTCCTCTGTACGTCTGAGGGAGTGTCCTTAGACAGTCAGAAGACAAATGGGAGGGGAAACGGAGGAAAAGGTCCCCTAGACTTTCAAATTAAGACAATCTTTTTTTCAAGCAAATTCAGTTGATAAACTAGATGAAAGCAGTGTTTGAGAGAAGTTGTCACTTTTAACACTGATAATTTTCAGTTAATATGTTTATATTTGCAAAAAATGATGGTCTTATTGATCCTTGTAGTATTGATAGCCTGATTTTTTAATCACATTTAAAATGTTTAAGTGGGAAGCCACTGATTTATAAATTTGTCTAGAATTATATTTTTTAGAGTTTTGACTTGCTTATAATAATGGATCTAAAAATTTAAATGGGGAGAATGTTTTTGCTTGGTAGTGAATATAATGTTTATGTTTGATAATGTCATGTATATCCTTTCCAAAGAATTACTGTATTTCTTTTATGCACAAAGTCCCTCAACTATATCTTATTTGAATGGTCAAATAAGTTTTCATCATCACCATTATATAGAACCTTCCTCCTCACCCCTAAAATGTATCATGTGGATTTCAACTGAAGACAATGGCTTGAATCTAACTCAGAGAAAAGTTTTATTTTACATCCTTCGGTATTTTTGAAGTGAGAGTATACTTGTTAAACGTTTGGCTGTTTTGTCATTGTGTTGGGTTCTCCATGTTTTGCCTAGGGAAATGCTACAGAGAGCTCAGGTTGAAATGCAGTGTTGTATTGGTAAATACAGTGTTGCCATGGTAAATGCAGTCTGAGCCTATACCATTGGATCATCTTGGACAAACATGCTTCTAAATCAACCTCATGTATTTTAAATATTTTTAGAATCACACTAGTTTTTTTTCGTGGCTCAGCTATGGTCTTCAGTGTCTTCACAACACTACTGTAACTTTTCCCCAAAGCCACGTGGTGAGTTCCTTTTGTGAATCCTCATATTCTTACTTTCTGTGAACCACCCCCTTCATAGTAACCTACCTAGCCCTTCTCATAACAAGGACTGCACACTCTCCCCATAAGCTGACTCCTAATGAGCTGCTTGAAATCTGGAGCAATCATGCAAGCTAGGGCTAGTCATTGCTTCAAAGCAATTACTGATGGATATTTAAAGGAGGGAAGCAAGTCTAGTCCAAGAATTCTCAGAAACATAACCCAGTAATCCCAGAGATTTCAATCAGCCCTCAAAACGTGTGGCTGCACCTGGAGGAAAGGAATGCGTCTTCCTGCACACGGTTCTCTGAGCTCACCGCTCTGGCATTAGAAGGAATCACCGTACAGACGAGGCTGAAAGTGCCTCGGGTGGCCCTTCTGCTGTTGAAATCTGAATATGGAGGAAAAAGGACTTCGTAGACATTCATATGCTCTTAAATAATTTTAAGGTAGGAACTGAAAAAGATGTGGGACTTCTGTTCTTTGCTGCAGTATGATTGATTTCCCAGCTCTAAATAAATGCTGGGTTCAGAAGGGGAGACAGAGAGGTAGAAGAATTTATCTGCTGCTATTTCTTCTAAATATGCTGCACACCCATGAAGTCAACTTGTATGTAGAAAAGTATTTTTAAAATCCCCTGTGGAAGGGAAAAAAACACATTGTAAAGACACTAGTTTTGATCTTTGGGATCCTTTTATTTTTTTTCCTGGACTGCAAATAGATGTTCTCTCTCTTGCTGAAACTGCTTGAAGTGAGAAAAGCATTTTTCATTTGTGTGCACTCATAAGATAAGCAGAAAACCAGGTGTTTGGGTAAAGTAAGCAATTAAATATTTAAATCTTAACCAAATCTTTCTGAACATATTGTAGATACCATTGAGCTTTATTGTTTCTTAAAGTGTCACCTTTCCTTGCTCACAGTCTTGAAAGAAAAGTCATGACACCTGATATCTATGGGTGGAAAACTACACAGAAAGAATTATGCTTTCCAGAAGAACCAAAAAACAAGGGGGGAGAAAAGTTGAGGTCATTTTTCTTATCCTTATTTATTTTTGTTTATTCTATGGTAAAAGAACTTTTATCTGGCTGCTTGTGGACACCAGCTGGATTGCCTGCTGCTGCTTTTACCTGATTCTTATGGGTGGACAAAGAAAATGGCCAAAGTTGGGCTCCTTTTGTCTGTCATAGTTATTGTTGTTTCTCATTCCAGGAACATTCAGGATAGATCGCTCCTCAAAGTATACAACAAGGATCCTGCACATGCGTTCAATCACATGCCCAAAACTGTGAATGGAGACATGAGGGTAAGTGTTCCTGTTCTATTTTTAATTTTATTTGGTAGGTCAAACGATCTCTTCTTCTATGTGCTCCTGATATAATCACATCCCACCACCAGGTTTTGGTTATTCTCCCCATTCATCTCATCTGATGACTTATTTGTTTCTTGGTAGAGAAAGACTTTTTTTGGTCAAATACAGCAAAGGAGTTGAAATTAGGCCTCACACATCCTCATTCACCTCTAAGCATAGAGTTTAGTTATGTCCTCATTCCAAGGAGATACAGAAAAATCTTTCCATAAAAGAGTTCTTGGTCCACATCACATTCACTTATTCAGAGGATCTCTTGCTATGTTTTTTCCTAAGTCGAACAAAACTAGCATACAAACAACAATGAAAAAAACATAAATAATTGCATGTAAAAGCTATTAATCTTCTTATATCAGCTATTCCAACTCCTAGCACTCTAATTAAATTATTCACCTTCTAATTCAGGACCATTTGCTGTTGTACTATATTAAATATTATCAAATCATATCTGAACCATGTTTTGGGCACAATAGTACAAAAATCTGCACGATTTGGGAGCTAAAATTCTCTTTCTTGATTTAGAACATCTCCGATTATCCAAACATTCAAAGCATACAGAGATGTATTGGAGAAAAAAGAGCAGAGAAACTGAAAAGGCAGAATTTAAAACCACATTAATGCAGGTCCACTAGAAAGGGATTATGTTTCTAACAATAGCACTGCATCCTTCTGCAGGAAAAATGGGAGGAAAAAAGAAATGTTAACCTCTCCAATCATACCTCCTCCGTGCCCCCACACTCAAATTTAGGAAATGCTGTGCTATTTTATATCATCTTACTTGAGGGTTAGTACTGGGCTGGATGCTGGAGTTTCACTAGAAAAAAGTAAGTGAATTGGTTTTATTGGCAAAGAAATGCAGGCACTGCCTGGCTTGGAGTTGGAGTAGAGAGCCCGAGGTGAAGCCACCTTCACTTCCCGGCACCATGTGTTAGCTTTCTATTGCTGCTGTAGGAATTAGCACACATTTAGGGCTTAAAATGACACAGATGTTATAGTTCCATAGGCCTGACATCCAGTATGGATGGACTGAAATCAAGAGGTCATCAGCAGGCTGTTGGCTTTCCTTTGTGGAAGCTGTGGGAAATATTTCCTTTTTTCCCCCCAGCTTTTAGGGGCTGTCCGCATTCTTCAGCTTGCAGCCCTCTTCCTCCTTCACCAAACCCAGCCAAATGGCCTCTCTCTGGCTTTGCTACCATCATCACATCTCCAACCCTTCCTCTTCCACTGTTAAGGACACCCACCTGGTACTTCTGGACACTCTTCCCATTTTAAAGTCAGCTGATTAGCAACCTTAATCCCCCTCTTCCATGTTGTCACGAGTTCCAGGGTTTAGGATGTAGACATCACTGTTCAGTTTACCACAGAGGGTATGTGAGTTTAGGACCCAGAGGCCAAGAGGTCCAACAGAAAGTGCTGGAAGGATTTCTTTGTAATTCTGGCCTGGAATATGAGTGCTGACATTGTGGGATCAGAGCCTACACTTCTGGAGGAAAAGGCCTCTGATGTACTCAACTTCTGCTTTCTTTTTATGTCGGAAATGATGTGTGATTTGAAGTGAAGGCTGTGTGGCCACTTCATACAATCTAGGATTTTGAGGTTTATTTATAGCCAGCCTCACTCAAAATGTAAACCAGTACCATGTGAAGACAGGCCAGGTCACGCCAATCAGGTAGCATATACTGAATATTACAGAACCCTTTGCCTTTGATTACTCCATTATTCTCTTTCTTGGTGATGTCCTTAGGAATCTGCGCTCCCTTGGACGTTTTTGTGCTTGATAAGTCTAGCCTTTGAACTGGAGTTTCATGGTGCTCAGAATCTGTTCCTGTTATGTAGAGCCCACACAGGGGTCCCACAATCGCCTCTGAAAATCTTGTTTATGGCTGGGGAAGACACACCTGTTTTAACTCTTAAGCAGATGTGGTACCTACATAAGGGGCCAGTGGTGACCAGGGAGAGAATCAAATATTAACCATATGAACAAAGCCTATTAGAATTCAGAACTTTTGGTGTGGGTTTCAGTGAAGTTGTGTTTTTACTTTTAGACGAGACCCTAGCAGTCACTTTCTGAGCTGCTCACAGCCTACTTTATACAGCAATTTTTTTATGGGAGAAAATCAATGGATGTCCCCAGATGAGGAAACAACAAATTTTCAGCATCCAACCCACTGAAAGGCTTTTTGGTTTCGCTGAAGACGGCTTAGCAATGAGAGCTAGAGCACAGTTTAAAAACCAACTAGATGTGATTGTGTCTGCAGTTTGTAACTTGGCCTCATTACAGATTCCCAAAATTGAAAGATACTGAATTCCTTCAGCCTCACCTTTTGGCTCTAGTGATTGAAATTCTCTCTCCTTCCTGATGAACATAACTGCCTTTCTATTAAAGGAAAGGAAGCTTTGTTGGGTGCTGTCTGGAGTGCAGCTGCATAGCCCCATTGCTTGTGGTGAAGAACAGAAATAGAGAACAGAGCAAGGATGAATTATTGTAGACTAAACTGAGCTGCATGGTAGGTTGAAGGGACTCCATCCTCCCGTATGTTTGCAATGTGTTCGTGGCCGTGGAGGAATGTGGCCACTGCTCACATGCGTCGGTTACGCAGCCCTGTGTCTCATGTCATTGACCTTCCCTCGCCAGCCTCTAGAGGCAGCTTGAGACAGACTTCCAGCTGCCCGTTCATTAGCATTCATTACAGTACATACACGTATCGTGAAAAACATTGGTGGCACCATGCAGAGACGCAACAAGAGCAATGCTAGAAGTCTGTAGTGGCCTCTGAAGCTTTCCTTACACAATGCATTGAATGTCTTGCCTATGAAAGAAAAGGTGTTAGGACTCTGGATCTAATACAGTCAGCTCTCTAGAGCAGAGCTGTGATGGTAGCGGTGTTACCTAAGAATCAAGTTAGGCTAAAGTTTTAGCTCTGAGGGTGTGAGCACCCACAGAATATATGCTTGGTGAGAAAAACAGGTCTAGTTTTTCTTTAACATCTAACTGAGCATTTTTGAGGTTAGTCTATTTAACGAGACTTGTGGCTCTCTGCTGGAACTGAGCATACCGGTGTCCTTGTTTTTTCCGTCACCTGGCTTCTGTTTTTTTACATTAGACAGTAGCTTTGATCATTCAATTCCCATGGTACTGTACTCACAATGTGAAACAGGCCCTTTTGCAAAAAATTATGTGTGTGCTCACAGGTTTGTAGTTCACAAATGTATTTTACAACTCACAGATGAGCCATTCCATTTCTTGGCTCTCAAAAGGTACCACTAGTGACTTCTTGTTCTCCAAACCCAGTGGCTTTTCACAGTTTTCAGGCTTTTTCACCTTCTCACGCACCTTGAGATTACTTCCCAACATTCTCTATTCCCATGATTTACTTCCTTCTGTCTTGCATCTCTTTAATTGTTACTCGTATGTATGGTTTTCAGATTTGCATTTAGAACACAGTCCCCAGAATTGGCCCTGTATCTTATATTACTCATAATACCCTATTCAGCCACTGCCTCCCAGACCTCTTCTGTTTGAGTTCCGCATTTGACACCGATGGACAGTCTCCCTAGAAACTTTGGCTTCCACCACACTGCCCTTTCTACATCCCTGCCTACATTGCAACACACCTCAGCATCTTTCATTCACTAACTTTTCTTCTTCCTCTTGCCCTCTATCATCTTCAATGTGTTCAGGCAGATTTCTTCACTAGTTTGTGTATATGTGTGATTTTAATTTGCTTATCTTTATCTGCTCCTTTTCACTTGTGATTTGTATCCTTTACTGGTTCAGCCCCTATGTCCATGTGGATGATCCCTGACACTACATCCCTAGTCTGCCTTTTCTTAAGAGTTCAAGATGCCGGTGTTCAACTTCCAGCTGGTTGTCTCCGCACGGGCGGTCTTCCAATATTTCCAGTGTATCATGTGGAAGGAAAAAATCCTAATCTGCTTTCTTCCAAGCCATCTTCCTCCCATTTTTCTGTTTTGTGAGTGTTGGTGTGTGCGCACAGGTGTGTGTGTGTGTTGAGGTGTGGGGAACGAGATGAAAAAGTTGAGTTATCTATGAGCCTTCAGTTGCCCAGCGCCTGTGTCTCAGCGCACCCTGCCAGTCACCAGGGCCCCCCTGCTGTGCAGGGCCTCTCACACTGACCCTCTGGCTGTGCCTGCACTGCCACTCTTACAGCAGCGGACTCTTTTGAGCATTTACTAATCACTTTTCTGGGTAATTTTATTTAATTTTCAAGACAACATTTTGAGGCAGGTATCGGTATGAACCCTTGTATTTTTAACTCAGGAAACAGTTGCTTAGGCATGTTAAGAAAGGTTCCCAGGGCCAAACAGCTAGAGCATGGCAGGGCTGAGATTTGAACCCTGGCAGCTGGGCTCCAGATTCCAAGCTGCTAGTAGCACTGCTGCACTGCTATGCTTAACAGTGTTCATTACTTTTCTAGTCAGTTATGCAACAGCTTTTAACCATTCTCCCTAGTTCTTTGTACTCCAGTCTAACAACTGCTTCCCAAGTCATCCTCCTAAGCCCAACTTCTGGTTCTGCAGAGACCAGCACCTGCAGTCAATATCATCCGCACCTGCAAAACCCAGCAAAGCTGCCTCACAGTTCTTACTCCAAGGGTATAATGTCCTCCCCCACCTCACATATCTGCCTTTCTAATCCCACCCATCTACTGTACTACAGGACAATTGCCCAATTACATCAACAAGTTGCTAGCGTCGATGAAGGGTAGAACACTACTGTGTTCCTTGTTCTCTTTCGTATTGTGAGAGCCAAATTCCATGTGCATATCAGGTTTGAATCCTGATGGAACAAACCAACTGTAAAAGACATGTTTGAAAGTATTTGGGAAATTTGAACATGTGTTGGGAATCAGATGATGTTAAGGGTTCACTGTTAATTTTGTTCAGTATAATGATGGCTTAGTGGCTGTGTTTTTAAAAATGAGGCACAGTGAAGTCTTTACAGGTCAAATGGCACGATTAATGGGATTTGCCTTAAAATACTCCAGCAAGCAAACCAAAAGAATGAAAATATTGAAACAAAATTGGTAAAAGCTAAATGATGGTAGTCTGTTAGATTATTGGTCAAAGCTATCAATTTATTGGTCAAAATTGGTCAAAGCTAAATGATGATAGTCTGTTATGTTATTTTCTCTACTTTTTAATGAAAATTTCCATGATGCCCTGGCTGTTGTGGCTCAGTGGATTGAGTGCTGGCCTTGGGACCAAAGGGTTGCTGGTTCAATTCCCTGTCGAGGCACATACTTGGGCTACAGGTCCCCAGTACGGGCTGTGTGAGAGGCAATGTTTCTCTCCCTCTCTTTCTCCCTCCTTCTGCCTCTCTCTTAAAGTAAATAAATAAAATCTTGTTTTAAAAAGAAAATTTCCATAATAAAATGTAAAAAAGTAAACGTGCTTTTAGAAGGCAAATCAAAGAATGCAGTTTCCCTAATGCTCTGTCCAAAATAATCTTTCTGTTGGGGGGGCATTTTTTATATTCCCTTGGTGTTATAATCATTCAGATGCATATTCATCTCACTTCTAAGACTGCAAGTTCTCCAAAGGCACAAACGTTCTCCTGTTCGTCTGTGTACTCCTCCCAAAGCCAGTTGCCATGTCTTACACATGGTGAGTGTAAACACTTGTTAAACACGGCACGTTGAGTGCTGTAATGATAGTGCTACAAATGTTGTATTATTCATTTTCTGTCATTAATGAGAACCCACTGTAAAAATATCTCCCTGTTCTCATCACCAGAAATAGTTGTGCTTCTCCTGGTTTATTTTTGTCATATGGACACTCTGAATCTTGTAAGTGATCATTTTCCCTCTTTGTATTGCTACTCTAAAGCTTAGAATTAAATCTGAGGCCCACCCACAGCCAGCACACAGGCATTCTGCAGCGTGTATTTTGTGTGTTGGCTTTGTTCCTGGCTTCTCTTTTTAATTTTCCTCCCCATGTTCTTTTTGTCATATGTTCCACTTTGACTTTTTTGTTGTTGTTGGCAAAATTGTAATCATTTATATGAACTCTACTAAATTTTTGTGGAATCAGTCAAGATACAAGTAATATTCCATACCATTGTTTTTCTGGGTTTAAGATAATAGACTTTTTTGTGTCTCTGTGGTAGGCAATGTGTTAAATGCTTTACATATTATTTAAATTGGGCAACAACTGCATAAGTGGGTATTCTGACTCCATTTTACAGATGCTACAGCTGAGGCAATGACATCTCTTCCAGGCCCCCACAACTGGTAAATGTCAGATGTCGGATTAGACCCCCCGTTCTTTCTGACTCTTTTGGATTCAGATACTTCCATATAAGTTTTGCAAATTTTGATGTGATGCTCCTCCTAAGATTTTAAAACACATAAAATATCCTTTAAAAATATTTGTTTCACTTCATAATTCTATCATGGCATCTTTTTATATTTGACTTTGTTTCATTCTGTTCTCTTCTGACAAGGTGAAAGATATCCCACCAAAAAAAAGAGGTGGGAGAGAAAATCAAAGAAAAAGAAAAGAAGCAGGTACTCACTTTACAGCATAATGTAGCTTTTTATATAGGATAGAATGGCTAGTGTTCTGGTTGAGAAGTATTTTGCACATGGGGATGGCAGGAGTGAATAAAATAATCCTATAGGAATGGAAGAAAAAAGAATCCCATAGAAACGGAAGTTTTAGAAAACACTCATTCATTCAAAGTCCTCCTTGACCCAACCCACCATTATGTGAGTAAAGGCACATTATGTCACGTAATGGCAGTAGTATTAACAACTCACATTCATAATATACTTACTATGGACCAGGTACCATGCTGAGCATTTTGAAAACTGAGCATTTTGCTCATTTGATTTTTAAAACAACCCCTATGTGAACTCTTATTATCCCCCTGTTTCAGATGTGGAAGTTGAGGACCAGGGAGGTTGGGGAACTTGCTTTTGTCAGAGTGAGGCTGGATTCAGAGCTAGGCAGGTCAACTCCAGAACTGGCCTTCTTAATCATGCCAGTGATCACTACTGTCCTTCTCCACACCACTGTCTTCATCATCAGTGTCTGTGAGCTACCCATTTTTGAAGACCTAACTCAAAAAGCCACTGTCATCATCTAGCTTCCTCTTACTCCACTTTCCTCCCAGCCTCAGCCACCGCTGTTTCTTCTCTGACTTCCACAGAACTTCAGGTGTCCACCCACTGTCATAGCACACTCACCTTTTCCTGCCTGCCTTGTAGTTATTGATGTACACATCTTAAGTTCTTTTCTAAGCTCTACGCTTCCCAGGGGAAAGCTCCTGTGTTTCCCTTGGACCATGTACTGCCTTCAGAAAATTTTCACTAAATGTCTGAATGAAAAGGGAGCTCACTTCAGCACTTTTCCTATCACAAATTTCCGGTTAATGCCTTCTCTTACCAAGATCAGTGCAAAAATTTATAAATGGAAATGTCTGAGGTTTACAACATATTTGCTAGTTTACCCTAGAAGTAGTTCCTGACCAAAATGAGAAATAAGAATGGCTGTCTAGCCTGACAAAATTTCCTATCAATATAATTTTATAGCAGTGAGTAGCCCTAAAGTTCAAGATGAGAATAACAGATTTGTCTGATTAAATTAAGTGATTGTCAGAAGTGCACACGTTTCTGCATTTTATTTCCAGGAGTTAAGTTCCCCTATAGTAGAGAGGAAACAAATCTCCAAATAGCAAATTAAAAAGGACAGACCTTGTTTCACTGTATTTATAACTCAGTAGGGCAAATCTTGCTTCTAGATTGAATTGGCAGGGCACTCAGTATTTTAAATACCTCCAAACTTATAAAGTAGGAGTGGTTATTTTGGAGTGGCTAATCTGGCTCCTTTATTGTAAAGTGTCACTGCTTCACTCACCCAACCACCATGCGTTGTTGAACCACCTCACCGGTTCAGGCTTTTGTGAAAGATTCTGAAGATATGCAGTTGACCCTTGAACAGCATGGTTTTGAACTGTGTGGATCCACTTAAATGCAGAATTTTTTCCTTTATAGTGCAATACTAATAATGTATCTTTTCTTCTCGTTGACTTTTTAAAAGTTTTTAATTGAATTTATTGGGGTGGTATTGGTTAATAAAATTATATAGGTTTCAAGTGTATAATTATATAATACATCATCTGTGTATTGCGTGTGTTTACCATCCAAAGTCAAAACTCTTTCCAGCACCATATATCTGACCTTCTTTACCTTTTGCTACCTTCCCCACACCCTCCTTTCCTTTTGTCTGTCTTGTTCATTCATTTGTTGGTTTCAGTTTTATGTCCCACCTATGAGTAAAATCACATGGCTCTTGACATTTTTCATCTGACTTATTTCACTTAGCATGATACTCTCAAGATCCATTCATGTTGTCACAAATGGCAGTGTTTCACCTTTTCTTTTGGCTGAGTAGCATTCCATTGTACAAAGGAGCCAAAAGCATTCAATGGAGAAAAGAAAGCCTCTTCAATAAGTGGTGCTGGAAAAATGCAAAGGAATTAAACTAGTTCCTTAGTTTATGGTGCTATTTGTCACCGCATACAAAAATTAACTCAAAATGGATCAAAGACCTAAATATAAGATTTGAAACAATGAACTACATAGAAGAAAACATAGGTACTAAACTTGTGGGCCTTCGTCTCAGAGAGCATTTTTTTGAATTTGACCTTAAAGGCAAGGGCAGTGAAAGCAAAAATAAATGAATAAGACAATATCAAACTTGTATCTTTCTTAATAACATTTTGTTCTATACCTGTATTGTAAGAATATAGTATATGATACCTATAACATACATAATATGTGTTAATCAACATTTATACTATCAGTAAGGCTTCTAGTCAGCAGCAGAGTATTAGTAGTGAAGTTTGGGGGGAGCCAGAAGTTAAATGCAGATTTTTGACTGTGCAGAGTCAGAGCCATTAACTCCTGCTTTGTTCAAGAGTCAACTGTAGTAGTCACCAAGTACAGTAACTGGCCTCCCAAATCTTACAGTCCAATAGAAGATTAGAAAGTCAATAATCAATAATGATGCAGACATCCATACTATTCACCTCTATAATAGTTCCAGGCTATGTGAAATCCTTGCTCTCGTTTTGTTATAGGCTTGATTTAACACTGCAGAACTCATTTATGCACGGTGGGTGTGATTATGTTCCTTTTATGCTGTCTTTCTGACAGAGAAAAAGATGTTTCTATTAGAATGGTGAGGCATTACTCTTACTGAAGTAACTACCCAGGCAAACACGTTTAGATACGGTGGTGATCCAGGACGAGGTAGATATTTCTCCCTTGCTGCTTCTAGTTATACTTGATTTTTAAGAAGCAAGAAGGGGTAGTATATGCACATCTGATAGGCAGATTCCAAGGGATACGAATCTCATCTTTCCTGCTGTGTGGCTGCTTGCTTTTCCTTGCACTTATTTTTCCTTTTTGTCATTGAGAGGTTATGACAACATGAGCCATATTGTATTTATAAACATCACGTGTTTCCTTGATATGGCTTGCAGTTTCTGCCAGACAGAACACATGGAAGAAACATTTCTCGTTAGCTCAGCATTGGTTTTAGTTATGCCGGTTTCCGGGATAGGAAAAATGCCTTCCTACTCAGATTTAACTTTCACAGAGTAGAAACAAAACCTCTGAACGTCCGTGAAATAGTTTTAACAAGGGTGGATACTGCTCCTTTAAACCACATATTTTGACTAAAAGCTTCCTTCTGGAAAAAAAAACCACCCCTCAAGCCTTGCATTCAGTCACCATAAAGACAAACAGAGCTGGAGGCTTTGGAGAAATGGGTGGTTTCGAGGTCTCTGAAAGTCTAGGAAGTTTCTTCTAGAAGAGAAATGTTCGTGGAAGATGTAAGGTAAGACCTGTGCCTTTCTAACAAATATAATTTTCCAATTTTTTTTGTCATGCTATGGCACATTTACTTGAATTGAGTGAGGCTTCCCGTATTCAAGTTGATTCAATGAGGAATTAAAATTTTAGGTTTTTATATCAATTGTTTAGAAGCACACTTCTTTGTTATTGGCATTAGTCTTTTTTAAAAATCCATTTGAATTTCATTGGGCTGTCTTCAGTCTATAAATCTTATGATCTATTTTCTGTTTAAATTTATAATGTAGAAAAGGATTTAAATTGTCAACACTATTTGTTAGTACAGATCTCATTGATAGCAGCATTTTGTGACAATTTTCAGTGTTTTCACAAAGATGCTCACTTGTATTTAGTTTCAGAGGCAAACGCAGAAAATGTGAAGGTGTGGTATAGAGGTGGTGGGGGTTGGTGTGTGTCCTTTAACATTTAAAGGGAGAATTTCTTCCTCTTTTCTTGTGAAAAACACTTTAAATTCTAAAAGAAAAATAGACTGCTTGTTATTTAGGCTATCAATTTAAGCCTTAAGATAACATTAAAAGACTTCTGCAGTTTTACATAACAGATATATCTTTTTTATCAGGTTCAATGATTGCCTGAAAAAAGTCTTTGGCAGAAATTGCATTTATTTGAGAATAACTATTCTGTCTTACTTTCGTACTAGTCCAGTCACAATATTTAGCATTTATTTCTTTTGAAAAAATTTAATAAGAACAATGTTGTACCAAATCAGTGTTTCCTTTTAAAGGTACATGTGTGCATGGATCTGCGTGCCCATAACTGTGGATTTCTTTATCTCAGTTTATAGATGAGTTAATATGCATGACAAGTTGTTTTTCAATGTGGTCTAAATAATACATATTCTTTCATTTAGTCATCATAATAACCCTTTGGCATAGGTACTGTCATACCCCATCTTAAGACTGGGAAACCAAGGCTGAGAAAGATTATTTACAAGATCACACACTAGTAAGTAGCAAAGTTGTCATTCACTGTCTCTACAATCATCATTTCAAGATCCTACAATCTACAGCCTTACCAGGAGCTAAGAGCTCTAAGTCTGGAGTCAGATAGAGATAAATCATCTTGAAAGCAATAATTATCAATAAATAAGTAATGCTTATTTGTCTTCATGACAAATTACTTTGTACAATTTTGGATTTTTTAGATTTGTAGCATCCAAAACCTAGGATCAGACTGGTTGTTATGCAGGGATCTGATTACAACTTACTTGCATTGAAATGAAAACAGTGGACATCAGATAGTGTGGGGACCGCAAAAAGCTCTGTGGATAAAGGACTCTTTCTTCCTGAGCGCCTTCCTTACTTCATGTGCTATAACACTCATGAAATCTTGTCATGGGACAGGGCAGGGCTTGATTTGCAAGTAAGAAAGTGCCTTTGCGTGGAGACCGCCTACATGTGCCTTCCTGCTGTCCTTTCAGGCTTGTAAAAGGCAGGCAGGAAGACTGTTAAAAGAACATTGGAGGTGGAGGGTTCTGGAGTTAGGACAGCTTGCGGAGCCATCTCAGAAGCAGGGGCTGTTGCTATCCTCACCCTCTCCTGAAGACTGAGACATCCACTTAGCTGCAAAAATCTCCTGGTGATTTGTGATGCAAAGTAATGACTGCCAACACCATCCAGAGGGGATGAGGCTGCTGGTCACAGCACTGCACTTGGGCTTCAGAATCAAAGCAACTTGCTTACAACCCCATTTCTGCGTAAGATCTGGGGCGGGCTAAACAACCAACACGATTGAAAGGTGACTGGAACAGGACCTTCCTCCTCCTTCGGCAGCTACTGGGGTGAACTCTCCGAAGAGCTCCGTGCCTTGCTAGAAAGTTCAGGAAAAGTTTATGCCACGCCCTCCGCTTTTTGATATCCAAGCCACATCCCCTTTCTTGGCTTTCACAAATCTAAATGTCAGCAGAAACTGCCTTTGACTGGGATCACATGTCCTGGTATTTTCGGGTTGTACCCGTTGCCACCTACCTGAGTTTTCTCCCTAGGGTTTTGTGGTCGTCTCCTCCGTGAGCCCCCCTCAGGGCAGCTTGAACTATAGGAGTTTGTGTCCAACTCTGTCAGCACAGGCTCCCTCAGGCCCAGGATCCTGCCCTGCAGAGGGCTTCCAGATAACCATTCTTTTCCGCACACTGCTTCTAAAGTTCCTCAGGTGAGCATGTGTCACTTTTATGTACATTTGGCTGAAAACACACGTTCATATTTTGAAGAGGAAAAATGAGTTTTTAAGATACATGTTGCCTCGTGGTAAGCCCTGCCTTTCCCTTGGGGTTGATGGTCCCTTTGCTTGCGCGTGAATTG
This sequence comes from Sturnira hondurensis, assembly GCF_014824575.4. NCBI lineage: Eukaryota > Metazoa > Chordata > Mammalia > Chiroptera > Phyllostomidae > Sturnira > Sturnira hondurensis. Next base: position 15,782,970 of record NW_028095541.1, on the reverse strand, counting down.
CGTGAGTGACTCCATCTGCTCCGGAGGGTCTGGAGCTGGCTACTGTAGATTTGTGACTAGGAAACGTGCCTGACCAGTGTCATTGATGTTCTCTCAAGAAACAGGCCTGGCTTATTTGGAATCAGGTGGCAAGGTCTTATGCATCATCTCTTATAACCCTTCCCTCTGTCAGTAGCGACTCAAGAGGCCTCCCATGATTGGTGTGACTTCGTTAAGACTACAAAATGAACAAATGCCAAAAACAGGACTGGGACCCAGGCCCACTGGCCCTTCACACCAGCCCTTTGTCCATTTTCAAAGCTTCCCTGTTTTTCTTCTCACCCTCTCCAGGTTTGTTTCTTGATGGATTTAGGCAAGCATTGTGCATGTGAGTTCTCAGCCATTCACTGTTGGAGTTGAGTGTAGCCAGGGTTCACGCACCTTCAAATGGCAGCACAACATTGTTGTGTGGCCAGAACTCGCTAATTAGACATGCATGGGTCTGGACCAAAAATAAATGGATTGGGTTTTGGTTTTTTATATTTTATTTTTTGTTTACAAAATTTTTTTGTTGTTGACACTATTACAGATGTCCCCCATTTGAACTAACCAGATTTATATTATTCAATATTTTATTAAAGGAGAATAAGCCATCAAGTCAACTGAAACACAGCAGCTGCTTCAAATTATGAGATACTTTGAGTAAAACAATATTGGCTTAAAAGGGTTATATAGTGTGATTTTCAAAAGTCAGCCTCTGTGCTAAGGCAAATGGGTCCTATCATAACTCTTTTTGAAACTTTAATGTTTTTCTATTCAAAGTACATTCAAAATTGTTTTTCACTTGCAGTCAGTGTTTTTAATTGGCACATTGAGAAACAGGTTTTTAAATTTTTAATAATTAGATAATGTTTTAATGAGTATTGGAAAGATAAGTACTACCAAGAACTTGAAAGTTAATGAATATTTTTGCTTTATCACAACTAAGTAAAAAAGTCCATTTAAAAATGACTTAAAGAAAAGCATAACAGTACATTTAGTATGGCAGAAACGGTGACAATATCATGTTATTGAGTGAAGTATAGAAACCAAGGCTTATGACAAAACCCAAGTAGGGTGTTCAGGGAGGGGACAGAGAAAAACGTTAAAGATCTTACAGTTGAAGAAATGAACCATTTTTAGATGTTAGCATCAAATCGAATTCTTGTTTAAGAATTCTCAAGACCTTTGGCATCTTGTTATTTGGCACAAAAGAGACACTGTTTGCTCAACCACTTTCTGTGCAAATTTGTTTACATACGGCCTCTCCTGATGGAAGGTGTGAATACCCAGCATGTCATTTAAGCCAGGGGATAGTTCTTATTGTTCAGGAAGCACTAACACACTCCATATTTCTGAAATACACGAAATTGTTTCAATCAGTTGATTGACACAAGTAGCTGATTTCTTTCTTTTTATTTTCTTCTTTTTCTGTGAAATCAAAGGTCATGCTTGCCCTTGTTCTGATATAACTCTTTGAACCTATCTCTTTTCATTTGCTCTTGACATAGTAGGAAGAGCTGCCAGAGGAAAACCCAAACAACAGTAAGAAATCGTAACAGTGTCAATGATGAGGCGACTCAGAAATACCAGGGGCTGATCTACAGGGCTTAAACTCCAGGGGTCTGATCTACAGGGCTTTTTCTGCAACACACCTTTAAAGGGTGAGGTGTCCCAGTCAGGCTCCAAGGGCTTCATCTCAGATGAGTGTCTAGTGCTATTGTTTTGGGGTGTTTTTGTTCTTTTTTTTCTCACTTCTAAGGAGGAAGGCAACTGAATAGAACATTCTGTAGGTGGTTAACCCATTACTGTAGGGACTGAGGGAACATTCTAGATGCATTTCCACAAAGTGGATGCCATTTTTGCTTGCTTTAAAAGCAAATCTAAAAATATATTTCCTAGCAGCTGTGTCACTGCAAAACCAAACCAAACAAAACAAATCTGCTCCACTGCAGCTCAAACTACTCACTAGATGTCTCCAGGGTTCAGATCTTAATGCTTCAAAAATTTGCTGCAGATTTTACTGTATATATTTAGACCAAGGAGCCTATTAGCTTGAGATCTGGGAGAACCTCTGTATTCTCATGAAAATGAGAAACGTGCCACTATTGGCCACCTAAGGCTGTAATTATATTAATATGACCATTTTAAGACTGAAATATGTTGTTTTAAAATGTGTCTGTATTTTTATTATTTGTAACAATGATCTGAAGAAATTTAATGAAATGCTAATAAGTTTCTATTCAGTATTTCTTTGTGACTACAGCATAACAATGAGTCAGATGTGGTATTTTGATATTTTTAATTTTGACAGAGAATTTTGATCAACAGCATTGTGCTCATATACATAATACATGTTAATACAAAAGCTACCAAATATTTTTATATTAAAGTAGATACAGTGAATAAATGTGCAAAGCTGCCTTAGCATATATGTTCAATAGCAAAACATTTCTATGTTTCCATTAAATCACTATACGTTACTACACACCCATACCCCAGAAAAACCCCAAAAATATTTTTTAGCTATGTCACAGATAAATGTTTTTCTACCAAGAGCTAAAGCACACAGATCAATGTTTTTTGCTTGTTTGTTTGTTTTTTAATATTTTATTTATTTATCTTTTTAGAGGGGAAGGGAAGGAGAGAGGAAAGAAACATCAATGTATGGTTGCTTCTCGTGCATCCCCTGCAGAAAACTGGCCCCTGCTGGGAACTGGCCCGCAACCCAGGCATGTGCCCTGACTGGGAATCGAACCGCGATCGTCTGGTTCGCAGGCCCGCGCCCAATCCACTGAGCTACACCAGCCAGGACAGATCGATGTTTTTGATGCAAATACGGGACAGGACCAGAATGAACAATAGAGTTGTAATTCTGAGAGCATTCAAAAACTTGTGTTTAGCTAATTGGTTTGGCTTCTCCTGACCGACCAAAACTTTTTAATACTTCTTATTTTTTTCTTCACCTGAGAATGTAATTATTGGTACTAGAAAGAAAGGAAAGGAGGGAGGGAGAGAGAGAGAACACACAATCTTTTGGTGTAGTACTTCAACCAAATGAGCTACCTGGCCAGAGCCAATCAAAACTTTTATCCACAAGTAAATGATGACACAGACTCTCTTTTTCATCCCTGAAGAGAGGTTCTGCTGGATAATAAACTGGGAAGGGAAGGAAATGTGGATAATTATTCATCTCATAATTTTATAAATAATTGATATTTGAACATACTTGTCATAACAGTATAAAGTGGATGGGCAGTCTTTTGTCTAGCCTGATCTAGGTTCACTATTGCCAGCTCATTTGGGAGTGAGGATGAGTAAAAGCACCTTCCTGAATGTGAGTCCATGACCTATAATTGGACTTTTTTTCTCAAGAATGATGCTTTGGAATATAATACAGCATGGTGTTCTTACACGAGCTATATTCAGAATCTTCATTCTTTCATGAGCTCTTATGTCTCAAAAAGATAATGTGTCATTTTCTTCTTCCTCCTGTGAGTATAATATTAAAGTGGATATTGTTCATTCTATTTGTTTTGCTCTCACAATTCATTGAGTAAGCCCATGAATGTTTGTTGGTGATTTTAATAACACATGTTGATCACACTTTTCTGCATATAAAGTCATGTAAGAATAATTTAGCTTATGTGATATCCACAGCACCAGGAGGGTAAGTATAGATGTCCCTAAACCAACTTAGCACCTGAACCAGAGCTTCAGAAAAGTTCAGTGGCAGGACCACAGTCACGGCCAAGAGACCACAGCCAGGAGACCCTCAGCAGGAGAACACCTTTCATTCATCATCTAGTGCTCATCCCACCACACCCTANTAAAGTCATGTAAGAATAATTTAGCTTATGTGATATCCACAGCACCAGGAGGGTAAGTATAGAAGATGTCCCTAAACCAACTTAGCACCTGAACCAGAGCTTCAGAAAAGTTCAGTGGCAGGACCACAGTCACGGCCAAGAGACCACAGCCAGGAGACCCTCAGCAGGAGAACACCTTTCATTCATCATCTAGTGCTCATCCCACCACACCCTACTGCCTTCTTTGGGCACAAGGTGGGGAGGCATACTGATGGAAGAGGATGATCAAACCCTTTTTAAAAATTGGAAACTACTTTGTAGATTTTATTACATTGAAAGAGAACTTGAGAGCTGAGGGTCATTGGCATCAAGCCATTGCCTCCCTGCCCTAATTTTAAGAAACTTCTTTTGTCTGTTTATTGACCCCATATATCCCTGTCCCCTCTGGGAGAAATTTTGCCCCAATGTTGCTTGTCAAAAAGAGGGGGAGAAAAGTAAAAGAAAGGATAATGTAAAGAAGAAAAAAGCCTGGAGGTTGGGTTGGACAGTGGAGGAAGATGAACTACTTTGGAGTCAGTCCGGAGCTTGTTTCTCTTTGCAGGGATTTGAAGGTTGTTGCTGCTGATCACGAACCTTCATAGGTGGCTTCACGGGTTCCAAGGCATTTTCTCCTCATGCATCACCTCTTGTGGGACAGAGGATTCTTTCCTGTCAGGGGAAGTGTTTGGGGGAAGATACTAGACAATGGCTGCGCCTGTGCTGAATGTGGGCATTTTGTCACATGGAGTCAGACTTATTTACATAGAGTCACTGAACCAGTGGCCATCATTTTTCTCATGAGCTCCTCTGATTCAGGAATGCTCAAAGTCCTGGCAGTTTGTCATTAGGATGCAGGGATGCAGATCTTGTTTCTGAGGAGGAGGCTCCTGGCAGTATGGGAACCTGTGGGGAAGCAGTGATTGGCTGATGGACACTGCATGGGAAGGCCAGGCTGGGGAGAAGCTTGCCAACCAGGCCTCAGGGTATGCATGACTCCCAAACTGGCTGTTTCTGGGGCTGTTATTTACCCAAATAAGGAGAAGCAGTGATTTTGCTGACCAGCTCAGATTTCTGAGCTGAGACTTGTCCACTGACTGGCTGGCTGGCTGACTGGCTGACTGACTTGATATTTGAACTGATAACACAAAGGTATTTCTTTGAAATGGAGCATTCTTATGGGGCTTATGGGTAGCTTGGAAGGCAGTTTCTCCCAAATTTGTAGATAACAGTAACATGGTCTGCTCTACTTCCCTTGTACCTCCTGCAGCATTCAATGTGGATGACTCTGGTCAGATATTTCTGGACCTGATTTTAGACAGAAATAATATTGGTCGTATTATTGCCCTCCTTTGAAGAGTGCCAAAGGAAGGTCAGGCCTCTATTCTGACTTCTTCACACTAGAGTGCAAGAGTGTTCTGGCCTTCATAGATCCCTGCCCTGTCCCTTGACTTTGGGTAAGATATTTGAAGCCTCTGTGCCCCAGTTTCTTCATCTGTAAAATGTGGATTATAATACTTACCAGGTGGGAACGAGCTGGGGATTAAATGAGAAAATTCGGCAAAGCATTTGGCAAACAAGGAAGTATCCAAAAATATGAGTTTCCTTTCCCTCGTTCCATCTTCTCCTAGCAAGTTTTGTTGCAAATATGTACAGATGAAAAAATTCTAGGTGATTATGATTACCATCCATTTAGTAAGGTCAGCTTTCTAAAGTAGGACTTAACTAGGCCCACAGTTGAATGGAGATTTTGATGTGAGTTTCTCCCTTCTCTCTAATCCTTAGAGAAGTGATTCTCAAAGTGTGGTTCCGGGACCATCATCAGGTCAGCACCACCTGGGGGATTATATAGAAATACAGATTCCTGGGCCCCACCTAGACCTGCTAAATCAGACATTGGAGGTGGAGCCCATTGCTCTGTTGGCCTCCACCCTCTGGGTGATTCTGATGTTCCCTCCAGTTAGAGAAGCACTGCCCCAGAGTAAGTAGCTTAGTGATTGGGTCAGAGGTCAGCCCATTGCCCGAGGTGCTTGGCACTTCCCCACTTCGTGACTCTGACCAAGCCTTATTCCCGGCCTTGAATGACTAAGAGAGGAAACTCTTTCTTACCTATTGAAATTCTCCTCATTATGTATGGATTCACTTGAGTCTCACCTCTTCAGAAAAGTATTCTTCAACTCTTCTGGCCAGAAGAATATTACTCTGCTACAGATTCCAAGAGTGTTTGACTATGGCATTCATTTGATCATTGCCAAAGTATTCTTGCTTTGTCTTATTTTGAATATTCACATATATGCCTCATTTTTTTTTACTAGAGTGTTAGTTTGTCAAAGGTTGGAATTATGTCTCACAGATTTTTTTTTGTCATCAGCCTAACTCTGGGCTTTGCACGTATAGTGGCTACTTAATAATATTCTGTGATCCCACAGAATGTTATAGTTGGAATGGGCCTCAGAGACAGTCTAGATCAGACTTCTTGTGTATAGTTCAAAACCTGATGTTAACCTGATGTCGACCAGAGTGCAGGTTCCATGGTTCCCTGTTTAGTGTTTGTCCCATTTCACGATGCTGCATTGACTACAAACAGACACCCCGAGTGGGGGCATCGGGGCCGCTCATCTGATCCAGACTAGCAGGTACTCTCGTGCTTTCTGCCACAGACTCCAACAAAACTCAAGGAAAACAAATGGATTTTCAAAAGTATATTCATTTAATTTATAAACATGGAACCCATTAAATTATTTTATAACTAAGGAGAACTGGGAAAGTTCATGATCCTATATAATTATAAAACAAATGACATCTATTCTCAGTCTTATACAACTCTTCCCAGTTCACTAATTCAATATATCTGGGATACCCATGGAACTTCTTTTGGCTTCAAAACTTGCTGTAAAGAGGAAAGTAAGTGTCTCTTCTGAACCCAGGAAGACTTGGCACAAGGACTGTTTTGATCTGGATTTCCATCATTGTTTTTTCATGTTTATTTTGAAGCAAAATGGAACTGGGTGGATTTGTTAAATTATTGTCCTTCACTGATATTCTCTGGGGCTCTTCCTTCACACAACCCTTCCTTTTCTTGACACATTGGCTAATGTTGTTCAGCCAAGGATCAAAATAATGCACAACTGAAAAATCGTTCATCAAAAGCCATCCATAAAATTTCATTTAAAATGGGTTCTGCCAACAGAGCTTACTATGTGTCGTGTGTGTGTTCTCTTACTTGGTATTAGAACCAGCACGTGATTTACTGCAACTGATATAAAAACAGAGCAAAATGCAGGCCATGGGATGATTGCAATAGAAGGGCCACTATTTTAACCCAGGTCCACAGAGTTGTTTTTCGAAAGGCTCTGAGGAGAGAAGGAGGAGATGTGTAGAAAAGACAAGGGGCCAACCTGAAGGGGTTAAACCTACTGGAAATGCTCGGTGTTTAGAAGCTGAGGCTGCTTAAAGCATGAGAAAGGGTTTGATGAGAGGATCCAAGGGAAGTCTTGAGATCTGAGTGGCTGCATTGTGAGAGGACGGTGACAGGCCACGAATAAAGGACCATTTGTTTTCAAGCTTGGCATCTACCATTCATCAATGTTTACTACCATATTCTGCAGCAGTCTCTGAAGAAGTGTTTTTTTTTTAAAGAAATATCCATGTTTTTAAGCAGTAGTTGTAGATCATAAAATTATATAGATTGTCATCAATTTATTGTTTAAGTTTAGGTATGCTGAAGATATATCATCAACCTACTATATAGTTTTTAAGTCTTATATTGTGATGATTATCCTAAAGCTAAATAATTTTTATCAACTTTTTATTTTGATTTTTTAACTATATTTTATTGCTTATGCTATTACAGTTATTCTAATTTTTTTCCCTTTTCCACTCTCCACCCAACCCTCCTCCACTCCTTTAGGCAGTACTTACACTGATGTCCATTTCCATGGGTCACGTATATATGTTCTTTGGCTACTCTATTCCCTATCCTGTACTCTACATCCTCATGACTATTCTGTAACTGCCAACATGTCCTTCTTAATCCCTTCACCTTATTGCCCATTCCCCTGACCCTCTGCCATCTGGCAACCACCAAAATGTTCTCTGTATCTGTTATTCTGTTTCTGTTCTGCTTGTTTGTTTATTTAGTTTTTCAGATTCAATTGTTGATAGATATGTATTTATTGCCATTTTATTGTTCATATTTTTATCTTCTTCTTTTTCTTACATAAATCCCTTTGACATTTCATATAGTACTAGTTTGGTGAGGACAAACTCTAGCTTTTTCTTGTTTGGGAAGCTCTTTATCTGTCCTTCCATTCTAAATGATAGCTTTGTTGGATAGAGTTATCTTGGTTGTAGGTCCTTTCTTTTCATGACTTTGAATATTTCTTTCCAATCCTTTCTAGCCTGCAAAATTTCTTTTGAGAAATCAGCTGACAGTCTTATGGGGATTCCTTTGAAGGTAACTAACTGCTTTACTCTTGGTGCTTTAAGATTTTCTCCTTGTCTTTAACCTTTGGCATATTAGTATGATGTATCTTGGTGTGGGCCTCTTTGCATCCATCTTATTTGGGACTTTCTGTTTATTTCTTGGACTTGCATATTTATTTCCTTCACCAAGTTAGGGAAGTTTTCTGTCATTATTTTTTCAAATAAGTTTCCAATTTCTTGCTGTCTCTCTTCTCTTTCTGGCACCCCCATGAGGCAAATGTTGGTATGCTTGAAGTTGTCCCAGAGGCTCTTTACACTATCCTCATTTTTTTTTATTATTTTTTCTCCTTGCTGTTCTGATTACATTTGTTTTTTTGCTTCTTCATATTCCAAATTGCTGATTTGATTCTTGGCTCCAATTCTCACTTAGTTCACCAGTGTTTTGAACTCTGTGCCTAGTATATTTCTTATCTCTACTTTGTTTGGCTCTTTTTTGGATTTTTGTTCTGTTCTTTCATTTTGGGCCTTGTTTCTTTGCCTCTTCATTTTAGCATCCTCCCCATGTTTATATCTTTGTATTAGGTAGAGCTGCTACTACATCTCCCAGACTTGGTAGAGTGGCCTAATATAGGAAGTGTCTTGCAGGGTCCAGTGGCACAGCCCTCCCCTATTGTCTAAGCTGGGTACTCAAGATGCACCCACCATGTGGGCTATATGCACCCTCCTGTTGTAGTTGAGATTTTATTGCTGTTTGCATGTCCAAGAATAACCACTGACTCTATTCTGTCTGGGGTCACACAGCATAAACTACAAAGTGATCTGCAGATGGCTGCTACTTATGCTAGGCTTGGAGGTGACTATGCGAGGCCAAGCTGTAAACCAAGGCCAGCTGCTGCTAGTGCTGGGCCTGAGGCAACTTAGAGAGGGGTATTGGGCTCACGGAAGCCAGATACTGCTTGTTTGAGAGAATTTAGGAAAATCTGAAGCAAGGACCAAGATAAGCCATTTGCATGGAAAAGCCACTGGAAACAGCTTGAATGGGTCTGAAAGTTGTGTGGGGCAGGACCTCAGGGAATCGCCAGAGTCAGGGGAACTGTGAGCCAGTTTGATGGAGTCTTAGGTATGGCACCTACCTGCTGGCTCTGTGGCTCTGGTCAGGTGAGGGCTCATAAGAGGAAGTGTCTTCTGCTAATACTTTTGTTCCCTAGCTCTTGCCCCGATGCTGGCCAATTCAGTCCCTCCCAGGATGTCCTTGGTGCCTTTCAATCTGCTGCTTCTGTGCTGGAGCTCAGAGGGAGTGAGTCTGAGTAACTCTGTGTATGGGCTCCTCAAGAGTAACTGCCTGAGATTCCAGCAGTTTTTGTCTCAGACAGACTCAATCCCCACTGGTTTTTACAACCAGAGGTTATGGGGACTGATCCTTCTGGCACTGGGAGCCTGGGCTGGAGGGAGCCTTGTGTTGGGCTGGGACCGCTCATTCCTGAGATACCCCTCCTGGTTTTTATCCATCACACGTAGGTGTGGGACCAGCCTGTCCCACATCTCCAACCCCTCCCCTCCTCCCAGTTCAGTGTGTTTTCTTCTTTAATTCTCTGGTTGTAGGACTTCCATTCAGCTTGATTTCTGTTGATTCTGAATGATAGTTGTTTTATTGTTTAGTTGTAATTTTGATGTGGTTGTGCGAGGAGGCAAACCATGTTTACCTACACCATCATCTTGACTGGAAGTTTCAACTTTTTTCACTTATAATGTAATCAACTTAATCACTTTCCCTAATGCCAGGTAAGAAGGACACTGGGCACTGTGGCAGAGGTGTAGTGCCTCCGCAGCGGTTCAGAGTCTCTGAGAGATGTGGTCCCAGGAATGTCCCCCAGTAGCAGGACTGCGGTCATAATGATAGCAAGTGTTAACAGATAAAGCCTGGATATTTTGTCCCACAAATAATTTGGTGTCTGCGACTAATGAAAACATCTGTGTGTGTATATACATACTTACCCATATCACTAGCAATGAAATATTTACATAGTGATAATTAATTACTAATACAGAATATAAGTACATGCAAGTATAATATATAACCATATGTATATTAGTTAAATAGGATATATAATTAATAATATAAATAATATAGCTAATGTTGAGGCAAGATGATAAAGCCTACTAGTATATCAAGAAAGTACCTAGGTAATTAGACCCTAAGCTCACCGTGTCCCAGTTATTCTTTCCTTTGCCATGAAAACCTCAACCTGTGAGCGAAGTGAATGAGGTGCTTCTCCCACAGAGCTCACCATGCTCCACACAGAAGGTCCAAACTCAGATAAACCCTCAGTGATCCCAGTAGGGAGGGCATGGGGACACCATTCAGAGCAGCTCCCACTGTCCTGAGGACATGCAGTCTCACACTTAAACACAAAGGAGCAGTGACACTGTGGCCTGGCTGGAGATGGCATTCTTACTGCTTCAGTCCTTAGTAGTGATAGGATCTTAAGCAAGGTTCTCACCTCCTTACATGTCCATTTCCTACTCATTTAGATGGGGGTAGTACACCTAACCTTCGCATTTCTGAGGCCCATGAAATGCAATCACAATTGAAAGTGCTGTGCAAGCTGTAAACTGCTGGATGTTATCGTTTGTGTGTGTTTGTGTGTGTGTGTGGTGGGGGGGACAAATAAATCCTTTGTATTGTAGAATAAGAAATGTTATAAATAAATAAGCAATATGTTATATATTGCAGAATGTATGTTGACAAGTTAACTAGGAGTTTAGAGAACTGTCATAAAAAGAAAAATACAGTCTAAGGAACTGAAAGTTATGTTTGAGTAAAAGAGATGAATTGCTACCAGCAACAAACCTAGAACACCGAAAGCGTTTCCCGTTTAAAAGAACAGTGTCCATCCGGGAAATGGGTGATGTGCAGAGATGGGAATAACTCATGAGAAAACTATTTGCACCATCTGTTGCAAGTGGTGGAAAGAAGATATCAGTTTACAAACTGCAACTATTTTAGGTACAAAAGAGGGTTGTCCTTGGCCTGGAAAATGCAGGAGTATCCCAGCAGAAGATTGAGTGTCAGTGCAAGAACAATTTTCTTTTGTCTGTCCTACAGTGACCGGTTGTGGAAGTTAAGTGATTTATTTAACATTACTTCTTCACTGTGTTCCAGACTGAGATCTTTCATCATAATTGGACAAAATACTAAGTAAGTCAGATCTGGTACTGGAAGGCCCAGCAGAGTCCCCTGTGTCAAAATATTTGTGCAAATAATGATTACCTTAAATATAGCCACAAGCTAACCATTGACGGGACCATCTCTTTCCCAATAATTAAATAATTTTGGCAAAAGTCTGTTTCTTGTCTGGGCAACATTCCATTTATGATCATATGAAATATTAATAGATTTGCTAAGATCTTACAAATGACCATCTTTCAAATTTTAATGGTGTAAACAGTAGGAACTTGAAATTTTTTTTAACATTATGATCACTTCCCAACACAATATCATTTTCATGTTGATAAGCACGTTTTAGATTTTCCTTTAGCATATATGATTTTGTGGAAGCTAATGAAGAAATGAATAATAAGAAGAAGGAAATGGGAATAAATTTCTCGTGATTCTTAACCTTACCAGAGCATAAAAAGTATTTCCTGTTGAGGTAATGCTGAATTTTCTGGCATGTCCTTGCTTAACAGTAACTCAAAAGACATGCATTGCTTCCACTTCACTAAAGGAACAGTCGGTGAGTTAAAGGAAGAGGGAGAATGAAGAGTAGGACTCTATACCTGGCTGGGAAGAGCAGGTTCACAGAGGCTGCAGCATCCAAGGATGGCTCTACAGAAGAGGGTCTGGTGACATCAGGAAGCCAGAGCATAGGGTGTTAGTGGTTGGGTTGTGGTGACCTAGCCCAACAAACCCCTCCTCTGGAGAGCAGCCGCCACTTAGCTGGAGCCGAGGCCTGCATGGCACCAGGATAGTGTTTAGGAAATCAGCTTGCCTGTTCCTCAGGCAGCCCTTAGTATATTGACCGCCTCCTTTTTCTGTTGGGTGAGCTGCATGCTTCTTACTAGAGGGCATTGAACTCATCCTGATTCACCGTAGAATTGGGCAGGCATGCAAACTCTGACAGTGAATTGCTGCTCTGGTAATGATGGAGCTGCATGTACTCTGCAGACAGTACTCAGGAGCATTTTGAAAGTAAAAAGGAATGGTTCTGAACCTAACAGGAAGGAAGAGGGAGAGGTGAACCAGATCTTCTCTTACCTTGCACCTTCTGCTTACCAGGTATCAGGGTCAGTGGAAGCCTTCAGCTCTCTCTAAAGGAGCTGACATGATGAAAATGTTGTGTGGCATGATGCACTCAGCCAAACAGCGGTTAGCTGAGAGCTTCTGTTTCCCTGAGAAGGGGACATGACCCAGATATTTCACATCTGTTCCCTCTAACAAGCAGCCCTGCGCAGATAAACGATGGGTAAATTAGTACAAGAGCCTGATGGTTAGGATGTCTTACGCCAAAATCAGGGTCTTTAGGGATGCGACGGGTGGAATCATGGCCTTCTCAGACGTGGGACAGCAGCTCCTGCCTCCACCTTCCTGGAAAGCTCCCCTTGGACTGAAGAAACAAAACCTGCCAAATGTACACCAGAGGCATCTGGGGCTGGTGGTGTGCACGTCCCACACTCTGGTGAGAAATAACAAACTCCAGCTGATTAAGATTAAAAAGCAAAACACGGGTTTTCCTATTGCATCTTCTCTTGTCTGACCTCTAACAATCACTTCATCCAAACATTGTTTCTAATGAGACATCTTAGGAGGGTGGCGATGTCATGTGCTCTGTTTTCTCCCTCCCTTAATAGCCACAAAGCGTCTCGATGGCAGTAAACCGTTTTTTGAGAAAACCTGCAATGCTGACTGAAATTGAACATGAGACACGTCATGGAATGCTTTTGGTCAGCAACAACAACCTCTAAAAACCTGAAATGTTTGAAAAATGTGCAGGCTGCCCAGAGCATGGTCACGGGGTGTGGCCTGAGGCTGGGGAGGCTTCCAGCCCAGCATTGGGTGACTTTTTTGCCAGATTGCCCCTCAGATAGCTTTCCCTTCCATTCAGGCCCTGAGGACTCAGAACGCACGGCTGACTGACAGAGCCTACCTGTGGGCTAAGGAAATGCCTCTTTTCCTGTTAGCTGTGTGTTCATACCTGTCATCGGCAGAGCACTGCACAAGCCCCTTCTCGTTGGGAACACACTCATCCCTGTGCCTATTCGCCTGGAAGAGGACAGCTGCCTTGACAGCGGCTGCCCACAGAAGTCGCTGAAGACTGCCCTGGCCTTCTCCCCCATCTTGTAGAGGGTGGGTCAGAAAGGTTCTGGTTTCCTTTCTCAAATTCCCTCTGTGCTTAAGCGTTGGCCGCCACCGCCTGTCTTCTCTCCTTTCAGGTATGTTTTCCAGAATGATTGCAGTTGCCTGCCTGGCACTGTGTAAGACTGATTAATGGCTGCTACCCAAAGTTCAGCTTGGTAAAACCAGTCTGGTTAATGAGTAGACAGACCGCCTCCTCCCTCGGGTTTTCCCTCCGGGGTTATAAACCAGGGGAATTGGCTCCCATTTCCTTCCGCAGCCAATCCAGAGACTTCCAAAGTCTGGCAGCAGACCAGGTGTGGGGTGCTGGGAGCACCCTCTGTCCACAGAGTACTGACCTGTGAGTTGGTCCTGAGGGTAATTAACGTGTTGGGTTTTCTGATGGTTTCCCTTGTTGGTGGCTGGTTGTTTGCTGGTTTTAATGATCCTGTTTGCCTCAGTTAAATCTATTTTGCAATGTTTCCTTCATTGTTATCCCATTTACCTAGGTCTTTCAGAGTTTGTTCATTGGTGTGTGTTTTCCATGTAAGCAATTGTTAAAGGACTGAGTCACCGTGCAGTAGCCCGTGGTTGGATGTGGGCTGAGGTTATTTAGTGACTAATTTCCAAGGGGAGGAGAAATTGGCTTATCACAGGGAGGACGGCGTTTTATCCATGCCTGTGGCGGCTTCTTTTAGACGACTGAGCAGAACAAGATGGTCTTTACTGGTTACAAACACTCAAGCTGGGGGGACATTTCTTGGCGATTTCTTCTCTGAAAACTCTAAAATACTCAACTGTGGAACTAAGGATTTAGATGAAGCAGCAAACAAAGGAATCGTGTAATTGGGAGCTGAGCCAATGTGATTTCTCACGGCATTAGTTACGCAGGTGATTTCCTTAAGAGAAAGTAAGTCGCTTTAATTCTTTGTGGGTGGGAGTCTCATTAGAATCCTCTTCAGTTTTGTCCAGTTACTTCATTGTGTAGTCTGATAGAGTGGGATGTTTAGAAATTCTAGACTTGAGAGGGTGGGGTTTAAAATAAAATAAAGTGTACATAATATTCCCTTTCTGCAAACAATATGTGTATTTTAAATATTCCACAAAAGATGTGATTACATGAGACTCTTTCCCAGAATGGTTTAAGATAAACATTTTTTATACTAGTTTTTTTTTTTTCAGAAACAATTTTAAGATGTTTCCCCCCTCTTATCCTGTATTCGAGAAACCTCTCAATGAGTAATAATAGTTGCTTTAACTTACAATGTTTGGGGGAAACAAAATATCGATAGGTATATGTTAGGATTTCTAACTCAAACTTTGGGCGATTCATTTGAAACTACCCCAGATTTCTTCCTGTTTTAAGAAGTTCAGGCCAAAAAGCACATTGAGCTGTGAGCTGTGGTCAGGGACAGCAGCCTCAGCTGGGGCCGTGGTGCTGGGCTCTGGAAGAAACTGTGCTGTTTACAAGAACTGGAAGGGTTCAACCCAGAGGCAGCCGTGGTTTGGGCAGCGATGGGAAAAGGGGGATTCTGTGCCCAACACAGCAGATGAACAGTGGAGAACTGCCGTGTCCATACACTGACGATGTATCTGGGGCACAGAAAGGAATGTTTTCTCTGGGCCATTGGGTAGGCAAAGGAATATCTGTGTTGTATTCTGGTAAGGTGTTCAAAGAACCTTTACTTTTGTGTGTAGGTCCTCTCTTTTCTGATGTAAAATGAAATTCTTTAGAGCTCACAAAAAGATGTTACTGTTAAAATTTTGTGGACCAGAAGGGCCAATGATATAACATATTTAGGTATGTTTAATGTAGTAAGAGAAGTGAGATGGCAGGGTAGCTTGGTGGCATCAGAGAGATTGGTGCCACCAATCTGGCACCAGTATTTTCTGGTGGGAAAATAAAGGATTCAAGTATATATTAAGGTGCATAGCAACTGTGTGGATATGTGTGAGTTTTGCTTATTTATTTTACTTTTAAAGTTTAATATAATTTTCTTCTAAAAGGACTGACTTTGAGTACTAGTGCAGGAAAAACCCAGTATGTATTTAAGGCCATTTTTTTTCACTCATTTGCCACCCCCCCCAAAAAGAAACAGTTAAAAACAAAAGGAAACTGTGTAGGTGCCTGATTCTGGGAAGACACCTCCATTGAAAGAACACTAACATAAAAGGCTGGGATTTTTTAAGACTGAATTGTAGCAGGGGTCCCCAACTCCTGGACGAGAACTGATTCTGTCCCTGGCCTGTTAGAAACCTGCCTGGAAGGAAGCTGGTTGAGCTCCGCCTTCTGTCCTCCCCCGACGCCTCCCCCATGGAAAGACTGGTCCCTGGTGCCAAAATGTTGGGGGGCCGCTGAATGATAGATTCAGACAATGAGTATTTCCTGCAGTATATGAAATCTACTTTTTCTTAGAACAATAGTCTTCATGGGAGATCACACTGAAGACTTCAAAAGGATTCTCTCTTCTCATCTCCCCATCCATACCTTCGGCCTCATCATGAGAGTGAGTTACCTTTGGTGGATCTGTATCCTTTAGTTATCCAATCTTAATGGTTCATACTAGTTGTAAGTTTAAAACATTTCCCACTATATAATGGGAACAGCATGTCATTCTCTCCTTGGGCTCTCTGTAGAGCCAAGGATGAAATTACCAGGGTTTTTAGAATTCAGTATTGGAAAGTCAGTCATAACTTGGCAAACCAATGTAAGAATTCTGCCAAAGGCTTCCAACCTCTAAGTCACTTGTGCTGATGGAGACATTCAACTTTAGATTACCTACCTGTTCTGCCATGGCTGAATGCTTGTATCCACCTGCACTGTGGTTAACTCAGGTGGACAGTGATTCTTCCAGTGGCCCTGCTGGATGATGGCGAGATTATTTTGAAGTGAACAAAGCAGAGGTGATACACAGCATTACCATCAGGTACATGATACTGATTGTTTGTGGCTAGGATCCATCCTCATTGACTGAGTTCCCATTCTGGTTGGTTGGTACCCATGTGATTCTGGCTACTGAATGTTAAATAATTTGACTAGTCACCCACTTTCCCAACCCAAATGCACTGCATATTAGACTTACTGTTGTTACATCTCTTTCTGAACTCATCTACACATGACATCAAGAAAGTCTAATGATTTTCTGTATGTTTTATTTTAAAAGTTAGTTATATAATATACATCCTAACCATTTTTTTCACTTCACCAAACATGTTTTTAAAATACCTATGCAGGAAAAAAAATAATAAAATAATCTATATGAGCATCCTTTTGTTTTAAAACAAATTTACTCAACTTTTCATGAAATGAAGTTTATATGTTTCTTCTATTAATATTCTTTAACTTTCTAGATAATTCTATACTCCTCAGAATCTTGATGTCTCTTTTTATTCTCTTACCAGAAAATGGGGGGGGGGCATATTCAATGTGTATTAATTGGTGTCAGGATCTCCCAAATCAAGATATAATCTGAAGCCAGATCAGCTGAAGCCAGATCAGGAGGGAAAGAAACAGGGAGTAGTGACTAACCCAGTTCAGATTATTATTTGTTTTAAATTGGTTCTGGACATTTGAAATGCGCTTCAATTTTTGGAATCAAGAATAATGATAATAGTGCCTACCATTTGCTGTACCTGAGGCACCTTGAGCACTCTGTTACACTTTACATATCATGGCATGTTTGAATTGATGTGATAAACTTATCCTTACATTTGTTTGGGTTCATTACCGTGTTGTGTGGTCTGATCCCGTGGGGAATTTGGCCAGAAACGCCCTTCTGGCTGAGCCAGTCCCCCTCGTATTTGATGATCTGGGAAGGCCTGCTTTGCTCACCGCTGAGCCAGACCTTACTTACTCTTTGTTCCAATTTGTTTAAGGACTTTATATCCACAGCTGTTATTAGTCATCAAAATCACCAGTAGATGTGTTATTGTTCCTAGGATATAAAAGCAGCTTCAGTTTCTGAGTTACTGTCATCAGACTCAGCCCAGAAGTCTTTAGACTTCAAGTTGGTAGTTATTTCTTTTTAGTGAGCCTTGCCTGCCTTGTGGCAGATAGAGTAGGAAAGGTATTTACGGACCCTCCATGTTGCTCTGCTGCAAGATTTCTGTCACTTGGCTGCTCCAACCATTCTGGAACACGGTTGAAAGCATTATCACACAGCGAAAACATCACACCTTGGGAGTGCCCTTGAGCAGCTGAGTCACAATGGGTCAAGGGAGCGAGCTGAGAGAGGACCAGCTTGGCCTTTGGAGCAGACGTACCTGGAGCCCAACCCCGACTCTCAGCCTCTGTTTGGACCCACAAGGGCTGGAAAGTGGGGAGAGAGTCCCCAGGATGAGGACAGCTTGAGGATATCCCCACATGCAGTTTAGAGGGGCAACTGATTAGCCTGTGGTGGTAGGACAGTGTGTGTGTGTTGGGAAGCAGAGGGAGTGGAAATAAAGTTGTAATTGCGAGTGAGGAGCCTGTGTACTTTGAGGTTTCCAGAAACAGTAGCTCCCTGCCAATACCAATAGGGCTAAGGAGCCAATCCAATGGTGCTTAGATAAGGTAGCCTGAAGGGGTTCCTTGTAGTTGTTACGCACATGTTTGCATCTTGCTTGTATTTTTTTTAATTCATTCCTATTATAAAACCGTCCATTATGTGTAAAACTCCTGGGTCAGGGCTTCCGCACTGCTGGATCTTTTCCAGAGACAAAACAAGGAAGCGTGGGAGTCCCACCATCCTTCCCAGCATGCTCATCTGAGACATGTACGCAAGAGCGCCCTCTTAAGGGTGAGAACTGGGGGCTCTGTAGAGCTGTATGCTAAAATAATGCCTGGTTCTCAGCAAGTGCTTGGTAAATACTGTTTACCAATCGAATGAATTTATAAGATGAAAAATCGGTATGTATTCAGGGCATTCAGCTCTGCTTCATTTTCAGCCTTCTTCTGCTGCCCCTGCATTTTCTTCTATTTCCATCACCCACACTACGGGGCTCTCAGCTGCTCATCTTAGTTCTCATCCATTTGAGCCCACCTCCCCCCTAATCCTCCTCCTACCCCCAATCACGTATGCTATCCTTGTTTATCACGCCTCCCAGGAGTCTGGAGGGGAATGTGGGCTCCTGTGGCAGCACAGATGAACTTAATGGGTGGTCTCGGGAGGAACCAAGCCTGTGAGTCCCTTCCGTTGTATCCGTTTGGAAAGTCTCAGTGTACATCATCACCCTCCTGGGCTTTGACCAAAACAAAGAGTATCAAACATTCATATCCTGAATTAATTTGTGTGTTTCTTATTCTGCCCCTTCTAAACACAGCAGTATAATTGCAAATCAGTTTTTCCTTTCCTCGTTAACTCGATTCCTTTTTTTACTGAAATGTAATTGACACATAACATTGTGCTAGTTTCAGATGGACATAGTGATTCTACCTGTGTGGATATTGAGGAAGGATCACCACAATGTCTAGTTGACATCCATTACCTCATATACTTACAGTCTTTCTTTCTTCTACTGAGAACTTTTAAAACCACTCTCTTAGCAACTTGCAAATATGCAATACAGTATTATTAACTACAGTCACCATGCTGCACATTACACCATCATGAGTTATTTAATTTGTTATTGTAACTGCAAGTTTGTATCTTTCCACCACCTGTTTATATCTTTTGACCACTTTCATCCTCCCCTCACCCCCTGCCTGTGGCAACCACCAATCTGATCTCTGTAACTATGATTCTTGAGCCATTGATGTTAGTCATTGTTTCTTCTAAAGAAGAGCTAATGGAAGACCCTGTGGGAGTCCCCACTCTCCTAAAATGATGGTAACGACACAGCCCAGGAGTCACTGCTGCCTGAGCAAGAAGTACTGGGCTTACCACGGCCAACCCAAAGCAGGCTTCTTGTCGTCACATGGCAGCCCCACGGAATGTACTGTTGGAATTCTTTCTCCCCTCCATTCCTGAGATTCCCTTCCCTCTTCACCCCCTTGTGTCCTGTTGCACCCTTACCTCCTCGTATTTCCTCCCAACCTCTCAGAGCCTGGTTTCTCATAGGTTCAGTTCAAGTAAAGAGATGGTGAGTCTGAAACTTCCCTTCAGGTCTTCCCCATGCTGTCCTTTTCCTCTCCGGCCATTGTCCCTAGATTGTACCAGCTCGGAAAGATGGGAAAGATACTAACTATTTTCCAGGGCCAATGCTAGAAAATATGCCTAGAACAAGTTTTAGAAAACATAATTTTAGCACTTTTGATACACATTTATTAAGTGTTTCTAAGAAGCTATGATCTCAAAATTTAAACCACTGCACTATTTTTTTCCCACAACCTTGAGTTCTATATCAGGTGCATTTGGTTCCTGTGGCTACATTAACAACTCACCACAAATGTAATGGCTTAAAACACCACAAATGCATTGTCTTATGGTTGTGGAGATCAGAAGTCCAGAATGGGTTTCACAGGCCAATAGCAACGTGTTGGCAGCGCCACACTTCTCCTGGAGGCTCCAGGGGAGAATCCGTTTCCTTACCCTTTCCAGCGTCTAGATGCTGCCTGCATTCATTGGCAACAGCCCCTCCTCCATCTTCCAAGTCGGTGGTGGAGCATCTTCTAGTGTTTCTCTGACCCTGTATCTGTCATCACACGTCCCTCTGCTTCCCTGTCAGATATAAGGACCCTTATAATTGCAATAAGCCTATCAGGATAATCTCCCCACCTCAACATTTTTAAAGGGGGCCATCTGCAAAGTTCCTATGCTATATATGAGAACATAGTTACAGAATCCAGGGATTAGGGTATGGACATCTTACAAAGGCCATTATTCAGCCTACCGCATCAGGGAAGCCATGCCGTCACATGGAATCTTCTCTAAAAACATGAATATCAAAGGAAATTTTCTCATTTTTTATTTTCAGATGCAGAGAGAAATTGTTTATGCAAGAGGAGATGGCCCTGGTTCCTCTCGACCTGGATCCACAGCTCATCTACCCCATGCCATTCCAAATTCTCCGCCTTCCACCCCTGTCCCCCATTCCATGCCGCCCTCCCCATCCAGAATTCCTTATGGGGGCACCCGCCCCATGCTGGTCCCTGGCAATGCCACCATCCCCAGGGACAGACTCTCCAGTCTGCCCGTCTCCAGATCCATCTCACCCAGCCCAAGCGCCATTTTGGAAAGAAGAGATGTAAAGCCAGATGAAGACATGAGTGGCAAGAACATTGCGATGTACCGAAATGAGGGTTTCTACGCGGATCCTTATTTGTATCACGAAGGAAGGATGAGCATAGCCTCTTCCCATGGTGGGCACCCGCTGGATGTCCCTGACCACATCATTGCATATCACCGCACAGCAATCCGGTCAGCGAGTGCTTACTGCAACCCTTCTTTGCAAGCGGAAATGCACATGGAGCAGTCATTGTACAGACAGAAATCAAGGAAGTATCCAGATAGCCACTTGCCTACGCTGGGCTCCAAAACGCCCCCTGCCTCTCCTCACCGGGTCAGTGACATGAGAATGGACATGCATACTCACCATAATGCCCATGGACCCCCTCACACCATGCAGCCAGACCGCGTCTCGCCCAGCCGCCAGGCCTACAAAAAGGAGGCAGGCACCTTGGTGTATATTGAAAAGCCACGGACTCCAGGACTATCAGGAATTGTGGACCTTGGTCCTCCTCTAGTGGAGAAGCAAATGTTTGCTTACAGCACCGCTACGATACCCAAAGACAGAGAGACCAGGTAAGGTGGTGAGGGTGGCCGAGGATGGTATATGCCTGGGTGTTGCTGAGCACTGCTCTTCGGAGGTCAAACCAAGAGAACAGATACCAGCTGGGCCCCAGCCTTGTGCAGTGTGCCTCGTGGGTGCTGCTGAGGGCACAGGGGGCATCAAGTGAGGCAGCCCGTGGCTGTGAGGGCAGACACACCTAGAGTGGTCAGTGCGAGCCTGCTGAGCATGGGTCAGACAGCATCGCCATTACCTACATCTGAATAATTTGGAAGAAAATTATGATTAGCAGAAATCATTCAGAAAAATACATTAAAAGCTTATAATAATTGACCTGCCACAGGAGACAAGGAGTGAGTGGTTCATGGTATAACTGTTTGAAAGGTCAATTTGTGTTTTCTCTTGTTTTCTCCTCAGGTTTTAGGAAATAGAAAGAATGTATTACTGACTGTCATCTAGAGTGATAAAACATGAATTTGCATAAAAATAGGATGGTTTAGATTTAATACTCATTCCAGAGTAAATACTAAGATCAGCAAAATTATGTAGTGAATGACGCACTCTGGGCATTTTAATTCCTTTTTTTAAAGCTTTTCTTTATTTATTTTTAGAGAGGAGGGGAAGGAGGGAGAAAGGGAGAGAAGTATCAGTGTGTGGTTTCCTCTCACATGCGCCCTACTGGGGACCTGGCCCACAACCCAGGCATGTGCCCTGACTGGGAATCGAACCAGCAACATTTTGGTTCATAGGCCTGCACTCGGTCCACTGAGCCACACCAGCCAGGGCTTAATTTCTTTATATATATATATATATATATATATATATATATATATATATATANTTTTTTAATATATATATATATATATATATATATGTGTGTGTGTGTGTGTGTGTGTATATATATATATATATATAGTTATAATTTGCCAGTCCAGAACCTTCCTACTACATCTTAAAAACTCTTCGAAGTTCATATAGTCATAAAAAAGCTAATTTTGATAGAGGGAATTTCATTTGCCTGAATTGGTTAAAGAAAATCAACATACTAAGTATAATCACAAAAAAATGTAGTCAAAGAAATTGAGTTCAAAAAAGATTAAGCCTTTTACCAGTGGTCATATATAAATTCAGAAATATAAAAAATAAGATCTAGGTATTTAATTATTCAGTACCTTTTAAGAACCAGTCTTACTTTCTCTTCACTAAAAATGGCAATATCCCTTACTGCTATTACATTACCTTATAAAAAGAATGCCAAAATTGTGAATGAAATATAAATTTTCTATCTTACTTATTCACACCCAAATCAGAAAGTCCTGTCCTAATTAGCAGAATTTTATCATGGGAAGGCTGCCTCTTCTTATCTATTCAGTCACAGCAGACAGATTCCTGCAGGATGGAAAGAGAATGAATGTGGATGTTTGGGCATCATTAACACACTAACGATTTTAATCCTCTCGTGCAACTGGGGGGAAGAAAAACAATGGTGACTGGTTTGATTATGTAGGACTAAAAAAATTAAAGATTGGAAAACTATTTATTCCCTCTTTTCCAAAGGCTTTAGGAATTGAAATATTAAGAATCCAAGAAAAGGATACTTCTTATGGCCATGGACAACCGAGGTTGTGGGATGAATACTGAGGCTTATGGGAACAGACCAATGCCACATCTGGGGGGAATCTACCAAGATGTGCCTGAGTCTCAGAAGCTTGTGCCCTGTGCTTCAAAGAATGGGCTACGCATCCTCTGCAGTGGGCTGTAAGGGGCTGGTCAGGAAAAATGGGTCACTTAGAGAATAGGTCTTAAGAGTCCTAAGAATTTAGCACAAGAAACAATCAAAACTATGTATTTTCAGGATATAATGTGAAGGCCAGAATCCATCCTCCCCACCATCACCATGCACCTCGTGCTGGCTCACCTCGTAGGCTGGAGAGCACTGAGAGCTTGATTCCATGGTGGATCATATTAAGCTGTTTCCATGTTGCTGGGCTGTAGGCGCATCTCGGTCCATGGTGGTATCTGACTTCTTCCCCAGCACCTCGCTCAGTGCCATGCATGCAGTTACCACATGTATATAACTTAATGAGCATCACTGAACCCAGTTTTTTATAGGATTTGGTTATGGGAAGGAACAAAATAAAGAGTCCTCTGCTGATATGTGGAATTTTCTCTGTACTGGATCGAAGTCTTGAAGAGCTTCAGCCTTAGTAGCATCAGTATCCTTTCAGGGCTTCTGCTTCCTCTTTAGGTTTCTGTTTCCCCAAAGCTCAGAAAAGTTCTGTGGATTTCTGTTAGACACCCTTTTTAGAAATTCTAAATTATCTTATTTCTAGAATAACAAGTATTAGAAAAATTGACTGAAAAGATTAATGTTTACCTAAAATACACTGTCATTATCACTACCATATTCTAACATATGATTATAATTATGAATATTATTTTACATGTTTGCAATTTTTTTCATTCCCTGAAATGTGAAATAGCAGAGAAAGAATTGTATCTCACACATCTCACCTAGGTGATTTCTCACTTTTTAATCAGCTTATTTTCAGAGTCAGATTGGAGAGCTTGTATACACTTGAGCAGGCTAGATTCCTTTCTCCTTAGGCCTACACATGCACACACACACACACATCCTCCTCAACACTGAGAGTTTCCATTACTGAAACACTGAAACAAACTCACCAACTCAACCCAGGCACATGGATAAAGTGCATATAGAATGATTCTCTGGTAAAGAGAACTTGAGTCTGAAAACTTCGCTACCAGCACTGCCACCTATCACCCCCTAGTTACCTATCTAGTCATACTTCATCTTCCACTGCAGTTTTGAACTCTTTTAGAGACTTAATGACTGGACCAAAGTGCAGTACTGCTAGGCACTACGTTTGTAAGTACTATTACTTTAAGAAGAAGAATTATTATTGAGAACCTTTTACCAAGGGCCAGTGTTTTGGCCCTTTGGGACAAACACTGTGTTAAGTTGTTTCTATACATCATGGGATATAATCAGTGTGACCCAGTGAGGTATGTGCTACCATCACCCCAATTCACAAATGCACACACTGAGCTCAAAGAAGTTAAGTGACTTGCCTAAGATCACAAAGCCACTAAGTGACACAGAATGTCCAGGTCCATGAAAGAGTCCACACATTTGACCAGTGTGCAATATTCTGCCTGGTGAATAAAAACTATGAGCCCCACCTTGAGAAGAGAAGTGAATTCAGGGGTAAATTTTGAGCATTTCAGCAAGAACAGAAGAATTTTCCAAAAATCGTGTCAGGAGTAGATGCTAAGTGACTGCTCCTAAAGAATATTTACATATTTACAATCATAAACATGGTAGAATTTGCATAATGATG
The DNA here is from genome assembly GCF_014824575.4 of Sturnira hondurensis. Lineage (NCBI taxonomy): Eukaryota > Metazoa > Chordata > Mammalia > Chiroptera > Phyllostomidae > Sturnira > Sturnira hondurensis. The sequence continues at coordinate 15,758,278 of NW_028095541.1, read as the reverse complement.
TTGCTAAATATATGCACTGCCATTTAAAATATAACTGCCCCAGCTAATAAATTAGCACAATTATGCAGAAATAAGGAAAAAATATAGAGAATGCTCTTAGTAGATTTTATTTTCAAAAAATGAATGTGAGTACTATGTCAATAAAAATACTTTAAAAAACAAGCACATAAAAAATTATTGAAGCATAAAATTATAATTCATTGTTTCACCTATATCATGTTATTTTAAATGTATTTAATCTGCATAAGCCTTTTTAAGGAGTCTTTGACCCCTAAATATTGAACTTTATGAGTATAAAGTCCTGTGAAGTGCCAAACCAGTTTCTGTTGCAGCTTCGTGATGTTTGAAAGCAAATAAATCCGAGAGTACTTTTTATGTAAAACTCTGACGTGAAATTTCCCATCTAAGATATGAAGCTGCAGAAATACAGGAGAGAGACAGAGATCTGCCACAGTGCTTTCTTTGGGGCATGGTGGGATTCAGCTGCTGTTCAGAAGAGCGCTTCTATGAAATAGCCCAAGTAACCACAGGGTGTTTGAAATCATGACAAAAGTCTCTTCTTTTCCGTCTGTACTCAGGAAACTTCCCAAGGTAGCTGTTTTTTTGTTTTGTTTTGTTTTGTTTTTTGAGAGCATGTGATTTCATAAGAGCTCTATTAACTTGAAAATGACTTCAAAGCAATTTCATCTTGATTCTTATATTTAGTCATGTGCCTTGATTTAATGAGTTTGGCATCTCTTTTCTTACAAAGATGCTGCCACAAGTACTGAGTAGTGAAAAATTATACATGGAAGATCTTCAAAAAAGGGTGTATCTAGGAGAACAGGTATGTTGGCGGGGCTCTCCTCGTAGGACGGCCCTGGACTCGGGGAAGGAGGAATAGAGTATACGACTGCTTTGATTCCAGGGTAGCAATTCTCGCGTCTGAGCACCCTAAAGAAAAATGACCTGAAGGGAAGGAGTGGCTTTACTCAGATGACTTCCCTTCAGCTGGGACTCTGAGAAGAGTGTGGGTGCCTGGGACTCTTAGAGAATGACAGCGGAGGTGTGTGACAGGTGACTTAGAGCGGGATGCCCTGTCTTTCCTCGGTTCTAAGATTATGTCATTAAATAGCATCATTATTTCTATTCCTGGCACATAAAACAGCCCTTAAGAATTGTAAAATTCTAAAATATCTGTGTTTTGTTATTTTCTAGTTATAGCTTAGATCATATAATGTGCAGTATCTTTGAAATAACACTCAAAATTCAAGGGTACTCATTTCAAAGTGATTAATAACTCTTCTTCCAAATGTATAATGGATTTCTCCTAGTATTATATTTTTCAAAACATGGTACACTTGAACGAAGATCTTTTTTTTTTTACTATTCTTCACCTTCAGCTAAATTCAACAAACTAGTCAAGAGTCCACACAGGAGCAAGTTCTTGCCCTGTCTGGGCATGCTTATCTGGAGAAGCACGTGAGGTCCCACTATGATTTCTAGAATACCACTGATTTAAATAACCAGAATCTCTTGTCCTGAGCCAATTAGAAAGAAGGGAAAAGAAAAATTCTGTGTACAAGAGGAAGCCTGCATGCTAACTGGTAGCTTGTATCTGTTCTTAATCATTTTCTCATTTTATGAGAATTAAAGTTGCTGTAGCTTTGAGGGGTAGGATGTATCCTTTATTTAGCAGTTGGTTGAGTGAGAGTCTCAATTCAGATTTATGTCATTTAAACATGTTCACAGTGACTGACAGATCTTTGAAGATTGTGTAAACAGTGCTTTATCCTGCTAGAGAGGTGAATCTGAATGATTCAAGCAGAATGATTGATTTTTTTTCCTTTTCCTGTGTGTATTGTCAGAAGTGAACCACATCAGAGATATTCTGAGTAATTAGACCTGATATCTTTCTAAAGCAAGATTCTCTTAAGTTCGTTCACTATTGATATTTTGGGCCTGATACTTTGGGAGTGGGGGTTCTCTTGCGCATTGTGGGATGTTTAGCAGCATCTTCAGTCTCTGCCCTACTAGATGCCAATAGCAAACTAACTCCCCAACCAACTTTGCCCCAGTGATGATTATCAAAAATGTCTCCAGACATTGTCAAATTACCCCTGGGGCTTAAAATATCCCTGGTTGAGAAGCACTACTCTAAAGAAAATTTGGGCTTTTTCTACTTAATGCAGTGAAAAAAATGAAAGAAGTCCTAACCTTAAGGAATGTAAATGGGGACATTCATAAAACACAGATTGAGACATTTTTACAATTCTGTTCTTGCCTCTGGGTAAAGCAACTACATTATTGCTCTAACTTGCTATTATTACTTTCATTTCACTCAATCTGCTGGCAACTGTTTATTGAGAGGCAGTAACAAGCAGTGTTTGTGAACATGGATTCCAAAGCCAGGTTGCTTGGGTTCCAATCCTAGTCTAATACTTGCTAGCTGTTGGGACCTAAAGCAGGGGAGCGGGTTCTAGGAAACAGTGAAACTAAGAGTGAACAGACAACGAAATAAGCTAGGTTTCAGCATCCAAATTAGAATGTGTAATGTCAAAGCCATGTTTAAATCCACTTCAGGAGAGTAGTCAAGGTTATACATCTTGGATCTAGGAGCCAAAGAGACAAGCCAGGATTAGGGCATCCTTTTGAAGAGGCACCTGAGCCATGTGACTGAGGATGAAGATGCCTAACCAGGTGCAGCTGAGATGATGAGGTTATCTGTCTTGATGCTGAATAGTGCCTAGATGATTAAGCTCTTGTCTAAATTGCTTTCCATGTAGCTCTAGTTATGGATCAATAAATGTTTTGGGGGCTTCTTTTATGCACTTAGCTGTGCACTGAATGCTTTGCATAACACAAAGGAACATCTTATGTGGCCCCTACACATAAGGAAGACAAATTGTGAAGATTATCTTAAGATATTAAAATTGTAATATAAATGTAAGCAGTGCCACATTTAAGAAGGGGCGTTTCTGAACGCTGAAGGCCCATTAAATAACTGTTTTGCAGGAACAACCACAAGCATAGGATTTCATTCATGGGTGATGTTCAGGGATTCTCTTCCTGTGACTTTGGCAGTGACAATGTTTCCTAGTGATGCACAGAAAAGGGAGGAGGCCACGCCAAGTCACTAAGGATGGCTCTCCTAGAGTCTGGAGCCTCATTCTGGGGGAGTTCTGTTCCCAGCATCTTCAAGTCAGGCCACATTTTCCTTGAAAAGAATGAGGAACAATGATAACTCTAATAATACATTGTAGGCTATAGAGGCTTCTGTGGACCAGCTGGAAATTCAATCACCATTTATTCTAAGTTCTAAACAATGAAAGTACAAGTAAACTTTTCATTATAAGCCTAATTTGGGGACTGCTGGTACATAATTAATTCCAAACAAGTGACACAGACAATAATTGCCATGAATTCAGACAAGGAAGTGCTTTCCTGAACCTGTATTGGTCTGGGAGCCTTCATGGGAATATGGAGATGAACTAGAATGTAAGGGACGTTTAGAATGGAGTGAAAAGGTGCCCTTTGGGAAGTCAGGCTGACCTTTATCCAAAATGGGCTGTATTTCTACCATTATGGTACCTAAAAAATGACATCGAAATATGATGTTTTGCCACTATTAGAAGTCAAGTAAGGTTACTAAATTGAATTATTACTTCAGTCACAGTAATATAAACCTCATAGTTAAGTAATATTTGCTAGTCATTTCTTAACTGCCGAGTCCAGGCAACAGCTAACTGATAAACATGACACTTAACTGCCTGGCAATTTTGAAGATAGCCCTCCTCTTACACAAGGAGTATCCCATCGAAAACACCAGTGGAATGACTGTCACAAGGTCTGTGTTACTTCAGACCAATTTCTCAAAAGAAAAGCCATCATCTGTCACTAATTAGATGAAATTTAAATATGCCCTTGTGTCTTCTTTGAATATTCATGAGCCGCTGTCAATCAGTTGCCTTAGCTCTGAAACCAGAAGCGAAGCCTGAGGAACCCAAATACTGTGAGATCCAGATAAGCCCCTTTACTTGCTGACTGGAACTTCTTTCTTCAGAGAAAAGATGAATAAATGTTTAGGTGCAGCTTCCGCCTCCTTGAAAGAGTCAGTGCAGACTCACCATGGGTTCTGCCCAGTCTGAAGGTGGTGCTCCTCCAAGTTGTCGCACAGCCCAAGGGCTGGGTCATCCTGGGCTGTCACGATGTCCAGGCTACATTTGAGCCTCTTTGATGACTAGTTGTCCTTCTGTCTGATGAAAACCATGGAGGTTGCACTTGTTTTGACTTTTGGGCTTTATTTTTCATGAATGAAGTGATTCAAAAATTTAGGCAGGTCTAAGCATGAATTTAAACTTCCAAAAACTTAAGTCTTAAAAAGCCTCTCTTGCCAACAACACTTGTAAGACCAACTTGCATGGCCAGGAAATGCCTCCTCTACCCCCCATCCACCTTCAGAGCTGAAGGGACCTTAGAGAACATTGTTCCTCCTAATCGGTGACTTTACAGAAGGAGAAACAGGTGACCTCCCAAAGGTCCAATGAGTGGAGCCACTAGTCAAATGAAGTTTTCACTTTTATGCTGTCTCAATTTCTTTTTGTCTTTTTAATAAAGGCAGTGTATCCTTATACCTCCAACAAGCACAGGTATCTAAGAAGACAAAATTTAAAAACTCACGACAGAAGCACAGTATAGGAAATGTTTTCGTTTTTTTCCCTTAAGAGTCATTATCTTGCTTTTGAGTCCATGCTGAGGCTCTGCAGATCCAAAGTGGGAGGGGTGGGAGCTTAGTTGCAAGGCTCCCTTCAGACCCCTCAGGAGACTGTCTCTCCACAGCTTTTGACACCATCTCTTGTTGGAAGGTAAATTACGGGCCCGTCTGTGTTCAGCTTGCCAGAACCTGAACAAACAGTTATTCATACTGGTTTGTACCTGTACAAAAAAAATGAGCTGTCACTTCCAGAGCATGAATATTAAGAATTACCCTTAGGGGAGAGAAAGAAAATGCAAAGTAAGTAATTTCAGCAAGCAGGGTATAGGCTTGCCCTTGGGGGTGAAGGTTCTCATCACCCAGGAAGTAGAGGGCCTCACCCCAGCTGGTGAGTCACTAGGTGGGCAGCTCAGAGCCCTGCACAGAGCACTGGGCGTGCTTGTGTCTCTGCGGGTAAACAAGCCGTGTTTCCTTAGGAGAACCCTTCTTCCCTAAGCCTTGGGGCCCTTTGCCAGAATGGGACAGTAACCATGACCTCTTAAGGGCTCTGTACAGTTTAAATGAAAATGGGTATAAAATCCTTTTGTGAACCGGAAAGTTCTTTATAAATAAGAGTCTTAATTGACATAAAATTGTGATGTTGTAGTCCCTTGTCCAAAGGAGCAGTAATGTGTAGTCCATTGGATCTGAGAGACTATGTATCCTCACGCCTGACTTGGGACTACATCTGGTCCAAGCTAGAACACAGCTGGCCAGAAAGTGAGTTGCAAAGTAGAGGCTACCTGGAGCGCTCCCAGGAGCATTTGCTGCACTGGGTAGAATGCTGTCAGAATGCCGGAAATCAATGATTGTGCATATTGGGAGCACAGGCCTGGGCACGGCTCATGCCTTTTTTCTGCTTCAGTCAAGATCATGGAATTAGAATGGAAAGAAAACTATGGGGCCTAAATAAGTTCCCTCCAACTAGAAAAGTGTGTGATTCTGGAAGTCTAAGTCTGGCAGGATTTCAGATGTGGTATTCTCTGGGTGTTGGACATTAGCGGATGGGTGCCTCTATTTCACAAAGAGTGGGGACCTTAAACGCCCTGTTTCTTTTGCAGGCAAACGGTTCATTCATCCTTTTATACTCCCTGATACCAGCTGCACTCCACATACACTGGCTTCTTGTGTTTGAACTTGGGACTTTCTGACCTCTGGGACTTTGCATTTGTTCTTTTTTTTTTTCCAGCTGTCTGGCTACCAGGCTGGCTTCTTGCCAAAGTCAGGGCTTCACCTAACGCCCTCTGTTCAGGGAGGCCTATCCCACAAAGCATCATACACACACATGCACACAGACACAAAATGGTCAGATTAAATAAATAATATGTATATATTTATATGTAAGTTATATATTTATATTTACATGTATTTCTCTACTTAATTAGCTTGTTGTGCCATTACCCTCACCCTTAAAATGTAAGTTCTGTGAGGGTAAGGAGCCCTTTGTTTGATTCACAGCCATACTCCCAGCATTCGCCCCTATGCCTGGCACAGAGCCCACTCCAGAAAAATACCTGGTGAATGAATGAAGTTGAAGGGATGAAAGGAAGCCTTCCACATCCATGACGTATTGCAGGTTATGAAGTGCTTGCACGTACACTTTCTGGCTCAGGCTCATTTTCCACGTCTCTGTAGGATGACAGCCCTGTGGGACAGGGAAGGCAGCTCTTCCCCTAGTTTGACAGTTGAGGAAACTGCGACTCAGAGATATTACGTGATTTATGAGTGGAGATTTGTATCTCCCCCGGATGTCTGTTGGTCGAGTCAAAATCAGCATATCCAAAAATGAGCTCCTCTCTTCCCAGCTCGTGTATGACCATTTATCCATTGCTTAGGCCGAAAACCTTGCTGTTGTGTTGATTGCTGTCTCTCACACTCCACATTTGGGCACCAGGACACAGTTCCATATCCAAAGACTCCCTGGCCCAGCCCTGCTCTGGGCTCTGTCTCACTCCACTGCTCTGGTCGAAGCCACTACCACTCTTACCCGGTCTGCGTCAGTGGCCTCCTGTCTGGCCCCCCCACCCTGGCCCTGTCCACCTCTGGAGTCAGAGCACAGATCTAGGTTAATTCCTAGTCCACTGTTTTTGCTTCCATTAAATTGTATTAGTCTAATATTTCTGTTTTGCCTGCAACTCTCCTTCCTTAGAACACGCTGCTCTACTCTCTTCACCTTCCTCTTCTCTCTGGCTAAGTCCTACTATTCTGTGTGGCTTCCTTCACATGTTTCCACTCAGACGGAGTAGCTGTTCCCCAGCTGACACCTCAGACTCTGCCATCCAGGACCACTTGACCACTGAGAATACATGCACCCTGCAGAGTCCAGCCACCTCTGCCACTGAGCTGGGTCATATGAAGCCTCCTGGGTCAAGAAGAAAGACTGGCAGCATTTACCCCCAAAGCTATCACACTCTCCAGCATCTGTTTAGTTTATGTTCTCCATAATCAGAGGTCACAAGGCACTAGGGTAAATAGCTGCAGTTATAGGATGTGAAGGACTATTTATTGCAGGATTACCATCATCCCACAATTTTCCTCCTCACCACTCCTTATCAACTCTCATTCTCTCAATGCCTCGTTAAATTTATGAAGATTAGAAATAGCTTTTCCCCAAATCCTCGTAAACAGGGTTCCATTTGGGGCCGCTTTCTTTTTTGAGATTTTATTCTTTAAAGAGAGGGGAAGGAAAGGAGAAAGAGGGGGAAACGAACATCTATTGGCTGCCTCTTGCTCCCAGTTGGTGGTCTAGGCATGTGATCTGATCTGGAATCAAGCCAGTGACCTTTCAGTTCACAGGCCAGCACTCTACCCATTGAGCCACACCAGCCAGGGCTTGCTTATGTCTCTACATTTGTCATCCAATGTGTATCTTCCTGGTCCATAAGTAAAGTGCGGAGCATTCTGGTTGAACAAACAATTTGCTCTGGCTATTGTCTTTCCTGACTTGGGGGAAACCTGGATCCCAGTTGAGAGTATTGTACACTCTATCTCCTTGAAGTATCTCCAGGAGGAATTGATGGGGAAGAAGTAGAAGGGGACAAAGGGGCCCTTTCCTCTCATTCATTTCCATCCTCAGCCAGTCAGAACGTGGAGTCAGCCAGCACAGGAGCAACAAGGCTTAGGGAGAGGCCAGCCAGAGGAGAATCTAGTCAGGACGGTGAGAGAGTATGTGCAGCCCTCCTGGGTGAGGGGCAGGATGGGTAAAATGAATTCCCAGACTCTGTCTTGGTGGTTGATAAAGGAGGGAAGGGTGCGGGTAAAGAGCTGGTTTGTGTGGAGAAGGGAACCAAAACAACTGAAGATTGCTGCACCTACAGAGGATTTTGGAGTTTCTGATGTGGACAGGAAAACTACACCAAGAAAAAACTTAAGGTCAGGGTATGTCTGTGAAGAAGAGTTCAAGGATCTATAATGCCAAACTTTTGGAAGGATTATCAGTGCAGATGTTGAAGCTACAAAGGATAATGAACTGGGGTGTGACAGATAGGAAGCTGTCTTCCCAGGCTAAAGTTTTTCAAGGATGTGAGGGAATTTTCTAGATGCTGGCAGGAACTTGTGCATGTCACATGCCATTGATTCAACTCGGACTCCTGGCCACTCTATGAATGGGTGGTGTCCACAGTGTCCTGTTCTCAACAGCTCCGCTCAGCTCCTGTGGACACGTGCCTGTGGCTTGTTTTATGCAGTCAGCGCATCTCATGTTTGGTCTTTCTCCTGTCCTGCTGCCTTTCTGTTTCCCAGCATTATTGTCTTTTTCAAAGAACTCTGCCTTCTCATGATGTATCTGATGTAGACAGTTTCTGTTTTGGCATTTCTGCCTCTAGCGATGTTTCGGGCTTAATTTGCTCTAGTAGCCGCTTGCTTATCTTTCTAGTGGCCCTGGGCATCTGCAGATTTCTCCTCCAAATTTGTATTTCAAATGAATCACATTTTTTTCTGTTGGTCTTCTTCACTGTCCAACTTTTGCCTCTGTACACAGTAATTGGGCAGAAGAGGGTGCAGATAATCTTTGCCTTTGTCTCTAGTGACACTAGGGAACTTACGGATGAGTAACTCAGAATTTAGAAGTAGGGGAGATGTTGAGAGGTGGATGAACAGCGGAATGACATGGCAACAGGGAACATAAAACATACCCAATCTTCCTTCTCCATGAGCAGTGGGCAGGCATACAGCCACCTCCAAGGTCAGGGTTATAAATGGTATTTCTTAATGACCCTCTGTCTACCCAGGCCTCATCTAAGGACTGCCAATGCAAGACAAGTACAAGAAATGGCCATTACCTTTAGGGCAGGCAGGGGTAGGAGGACAATATTAATGCACACAAAACATTGTAGCCCATTGCCATCAGCACCAGCTCCGTCAGTATCTCCTCAATAAATCTGTAGCTTCCAGAAGTTACATGTGTTGGGAGTTTGGGGAATAAGGTCTTCAGTTATATAGTTCTTTCACCAATGGGTTAAAGTGGGGCAGAAATAGAAAGTTTGCTGCTCAGAGTCCTATTTGAGGCTTTGCCACTAGCTCACATAATTTGAATTCCAGTGTTCTGTTGAACTCATCTGAAAACAGGGTCTTTAATTACTTCGTTTTTTCCCCTCATACCTGAGAGTCAGGGCAAGAGCAAACAACAGCATAGCCTAGCTTTAAGCCTGTTCACTATTCAGTTCTGGAAAATGCCTTTGTCACCACCAAGACTCATGGGTTTTAGTTCACTTAGATTTCTCCCAGAAAAAAAGAAAGTGACTTTGTGAAAGGAAGGTACTGCCTAAGAATGACACTTTATCCACTGCTGTGTCCACACACAGCAGCTTGCACCGTGCCCGGCACAACTTAAGTGCCCCAAAACATTTGTGGATGACATGTTGACCATTCATCACTTTCTGGGGAAAGAGAGAGATGACAGGGATGAGCAGGGGATGGAAAATCACACAATGTTAGCGATAGACCACCTAGAAAGTACTCTCCGATTGCCGGCCCTAGTTATCATCCTTGTTACTGACCGTCCTGCACCACAGGGTTTCAAAGTTAGTAACTCCTTAGGAAGGTGAGTGCCCTGGCCGGGGGCCCTGATCCATCCTCAGCTGGGCTGGCTGGTTTCAGCTGGCTCCCCAGCACTTGTTTTGGATATTTAAAAGCATAGCCTAAGGGCTTCATTATAGGGGAATTGCCAGTCTCATACTTGTTACAGCCTTGACTTGTTTTTTAATAGCCATTAATTTACTCAGATAGTCAATGATAAGGACTTAATTCAGGCTTAATAAGGTCTCGGTCAGAACAAAGACAGGTCCAATGTTGAAGGCGAAAACTTGAATCAAAAACATTGTGTAAATGGAATTACTGCCAAAAATTATTCCCTCAAATGCAATTTTTTCCTTTTCTACTCTGAAGACAGAGAGCGGACTGCACACGGTATAGGTCCTGCTCGTCTTCTTCACAGACAGACGGGGCCTCGCAGGAAAGCCCACTGTAGCAGTAGGAATTTAAATACTAGAATCAGCACTTTACCTGGACTTGGACTTGAATTTTTATCAATATTATGCTTGGGTCCCGAGAAGATTCATTCATCGAGGCTGGCTTCTGGCACTAAATGACTAGTTAACCATATGTAGTAATGCCATAAATATGGTTTATGAAATGATAGAAAATGGTTTATGAAATCACTTTAAACTGTCTTTTCAACAGTAATTATACCAGTCCTGTAATACCTTAAACCAAGCGATATTGGCAAGAATTAGTTTAAGCATCTTTAATATTCTGACGATTATTATACAAAATTGCCCCTGCAATAAAACGACAGGGTCGTATATAATTTCTCTTCTTCCACTGCATTTCGCTTTTTTTCCTTTCACATTAAAATCTACTTCATGACATTCCATCATGGGCAAAGTCTGCATAAGTTTCCAGTTGCTGTAATTTAGTTAAACCATAAAATTGTTTCCAGATTACCAACCATGAAATGGAAAGACAATCTTATTTATGAATTTATAAATCAGATAATCTCCCTCAAATGAATCCTGAAACCACTTTGATGATTCAATAGGAAGGAAAAAGTTTTCTCATTCCCATGTGTCAAAGCATTGTGTTTTCGTGACGTGGTTTTGGCCGAGGCAGTGGAACACACGTGCGCAATCGGTACGCTCACCGCCTGGGCCTCGCTCAGGACCCACTGTTTCCTGGGCAATGGGAGAGAACTGCTCCCCCTTGACTGTCAAGCTCAAGTGTTCTGAACACTCAGAAGGTTCTGAGAGATTCTGTCTCCTTCCTGGTGGCCCAGCTCATGACGCAGCCTGGAGGAGGCCACCCAGGGAGCGTGTACCTCCATCCTCACAGGTGCAAAAAAGGAGAATCAAGTGGATACCTGGACTGAATATGGGGCCTTTCCCTCAAAGCATCCAGACTTTTTCCCCTGGCAGTTCTGCAACAATGTCAGCATGACCACCGAGGAGTAAGGAGAGTGGGGTTGATTTGGGGGTTGTCTTTCTCTGCACCTTAAAACCATTATCTGGGGAAGTGCGTCAAAAAGCCAAGCACCCACTGAGCCAAGGAAAAGGCGACCCTATGGACAGCATGGGGAGATGACCCAGCCTGTCCTGTAACATTAGGCAGTTCTAACCGCCATGATGAATGTGTTGCAGAACAATGTCCTGAATCTGGAACAATTCAGGTGCTTTGTTTTGGTTTTTAATTATACTGCTGTCCTTTCTTAGACAAGGCCATGAACGCTGTTGGCCAGAGGGATCAGAAACACTGATTTAGCCCTAATCTGGGTTGTGCCTAGAGCCAGTGTTGGAATCCCTTCTGCCATTTCTCTTGTGTCAGAGTCTCACTCACTCTCTGCAGCTGTAGACTTGCCTTTCTCTGTAGCACTGCCGTCTGTGCGTAGTCAGGTTGTCACCACGCCTTCTATCCCACACTCCAGCTCCATGGAACCCAGTAAGCTGCTCCCTAACCAAAGCTGTCTAGACCCTAAAAATGTCATGCTGCTCTTTCGAAGGGAGGGAGGGAGGACAGAAGGAAGGAAGAAAGAGAAAGAAATCCTTTGCATTTGCCCAGGATTGGCTAAAAGCAGTAAACTAAGTACATCTTGAGGTGGCCCTGAATGTACCTCAATTCTGGGGCCATGAGTGTATTACTTCCTGTGTTACCATGGGGAGAACAGGGCACTGGAAAACTTTCACTTGGTGCTCAGCTGGGCCCCATGGACTCACTCGTTTCCAAGAGCCCATTTGTGTGAGTCTGTGTCTCCCACATGGCAGCAGCACAACCAGCCACCACCCAGTCATTGCTGAGATGCCACAGCGACTTGAGTCCTATGAACTTGGGGTATCCTTTGGGTCTTTACTAACTGCTTTCTTGAGTGGAGTTTTTTACTACTTTTTCTCTTTGGCACATGCACTGTGTTTCATCAGAGCGACCAGGGGCACAGGTGCAACAGCAAATGCTTTGCAGCTCAGGGGTTTCGCGTTCCCTGCTATACCTGGAAACACACGGAAAGTCAGCGCATGGCGATGGGGAGCACTTCCACTCTCACTGCTTGAGGTTGCTCCTTCCCACACTACTAGAGCAAAGAAATCATACTATTCATACTTAAATTGTTTCTTTTTCCTTAGTTGGTGTATAGTCTAACTATTTAGACTACATGACATGTCTAAGAAACTCAGTATTCTGACAGAACCCTCCATTTTAAACTCAAGCAGTGGTCCCCAACCCCTGGGCCACGGACTGGACACAGGCTGTACAGCAGGAGGTGAACAGCAGGCAAACATTACCAGCTAAGTTCTGCCTCCTGTCCCCACTCCCCTGTCCCGCGTCCTCCCTGGCCCCCCATTCCCTCCCTACAATCCCCATCTGTGGAAAAATTGTCTTCCACAAAACCCATCTCTGGTGCCAAAAAGGTTGGGGACTGCTAAACTACAGAAAACACATGGAATTAAAAAATCAGAAGCTTGTAATTGTGAAACTAAGCTCAATGTTTCATATTCTAAAGGCAAAAAGGCCAAAAAGTTGTGTATGGAAAAAACTACTCTTGAAAGTCCTCTTGATTGCCATGGAGTGTAAAATACAGATACAGCATCTCTCAATAAGTCCAACTTAACCAGTTACTGTTTTCCAGGGACTGTACAGACTGCAAGTTTCTTCCCATTGGGCTCCAGATACAATAGTTGGCTTGTCTGTAAAGGCCACCCAGTATGAACTTGCTGTTCATAGCACAGGCATCGCCATTGCTCACACTATGAGAGGTCAGTAGGACTGACCGCAGTGAAGAGTGGGGGCCTTCTCTGTCCCAGCTCATGTGGGACACCTGCTCATGGGGTGCGATGGCAGGCCCGGTGCCCACACCATTCAGGCTGCCCTCCCCTACCTTCCTTTATTGTTTCAAACTCCCCAATAAGTGTTACTGAATCTGCATGCCATGATGCATGTGATGTCCTCTGCACCTAGCCAGCAGAGGAAGGTCACTTGTGATGCTTGTATGTCCTGAAAATAATGGTAATAGCTCTGTGAAACTGCCCTTGTCTCAGATACAGAAATGCGAGCCAAATGAATTGTGATGGAGCATTAGAGAGCCCTGAACAGAGAGCTGCAGTATCTGCACAGTAAATAATTGGGAAGGTTTTCCATNGGGTGCGATAGCAGGCCCGGTGCCCACACCATTCAGGCTGCCCTCCCCTACCTCCCTTTATTGTTTCAAACTCCCCAATAAGTGTTACTGAATCTGCATGCCATGACGCATGTGATGTCCTCTGCACCTAGCCAGCAGAGGAAGGTCACTTGTGATGCTTGTATGTCCTGAAAATAATGGTAATAGCTCTGTGAAACTGCCCTTGTCTCAGATACAGAAATGCGAGCCAAATGAATTGTGATGGAGCATTAGAGAGCCCTGAACAGAGAGCTGCAGTATCTGCACAGTAAATAATTGGGAAGGTTTTCCATCCAGGTCTTGAGATGACCAAGTTGTTAGGGACATTTCTTTTTTTTTGCTTGATCCTGTAAAGTCAGTTAAAGTCGCTATGTCCTTAGATGGAGCACAGCTCACCTGCAAGTCAGACATTGATTTCAATCACATTTTCCTGTGGGCTGAGACGTTCATTTGTGCTGCTCCCAGGCAATACAATAAGTTCTCCCTCATACACACAAACACCGCCATCATTTACACCGAAACCAGTCATCAGCTCCCCCAGCTGAGGAGTACAGCTTAGACGCCTGTGCCTCTGGGCCAAAGGGGTGGCCTAGGGAGCCACTGGTGCCAGAGGCGAAGTGACGAAAGCAGAGCAGAAAGGCTCGAAATTGCTGGATGCAAACACAGTTAGTTCTGAAGGAGGTGCTTTCCAGTTTTCTGGGAGGCCCCTGCAGGTCTGGGCAGCATCTTTCCAGTGAGATCTTTGGGTTAATACTCAACTCAGATCATTGACTCTGGACCTCAGCAGAGCTTTGCAGGTTCTTCATGTTCCCGGCACCAGGTCGGGGTGCACTCTGATGGCCTACTAGGTAGTACTTTTTATGAACCTCACATGATCATCCACCTGGACAAACCCGTCCGAAGGTCAGTAGAGCTTTAACAAACAGTTCTCTTGTTTTACAGAGAGAGGATGCAAGCCATGGAGAAACAGATTGCCAGTTTAACTGGCCTTGTGCAGTCTGCGCTTTTTAAAGGGTCCCTCACAAGTAATAGCAAAGATGCATCTAGGTAAAAAGAAGAAAGCAAACCAATTAAAAATAATTCAATCTGTTTCTCTCTAATCATTACGATAATTCATTCATTCAAATCTGTTTTCTTGTAATCATTTCAAGGCTGAAAATATTTACATCTCTCTGAATCATGGTTTGTTTGTTTGTTTGTTTTTTCTTCTGGTAATTCTTGGTCGAAGGTAACACTTTGGCCCAAGAAGGGTAAATGGGCTTCCCAGTGCATGTGGCTTCATGGACCACTGCGCAATGCCTGCAATCGCCATCCTCTCGTCTCCACATCCACCATCATGTGAAAGTCGTGAGGGCCCGCCTGCTGCATTCCACCGGCAGTGTCAGATGCACACCTGGGAAGCCTTTACCATCCCGGCCAATAGTGGTGCTGATGCCAAAAGACCCTCATTGCTTGATACCATCACTACCTGCTGCTCATTGCTTAGAATAATGAATGGAGGGGGGCAAAAAAAAAGCATTTTAGAAACTATATAGCTAACTCTCTTTTTCTTTTATTCAGCGAGAAAATGATGAAAACTACAGCCAATAAGAACCACACAGATAGTGCAGGTAAGTGTTCTTGGAGCTCCAGGAGGCCGGCTGCCCTTGATGACCCTGGCTTATTGCAGAAGTGCATAACCATCCTCTGAGTCATTGGCTTGGTGTGACTTCAGAGCCTTCCACACAACACCCTGCACTCTCACACTTTTCCTACTTAATGCTGAAATTCCAGATTCATTCGAGAGGGCCTAAGCCCCTAAGTTTTTTAAATTTTATTTCATTGATGATACTATGACAATTGTCCCAGTTTCTCCTCCTTAGCCCTACTCCACCCAGCAGCCCCACTCCCTAAGGCAGTGCATCCTTGTTCATGTCCACGGATCTTGAGTGTGAGTTCTTTGGGTACTCCGTTTTCTGTACTGTACTTTACATCCCATGGCTGTTCTGTAACTAGCGACTTGTACTTCTTAATCCCCTCGCCTCTCACCCATTCTCCCAGACCCACTCTCCCATTTTTTTATCTTTTTTCTTTTAGATTTTATTTATTTATTTATCTTTAGAGAGGAAGGAAAGGGAGAGAAACATCAATGTATGGTTGTCTTTCGTGTGTCCCCTGCTGGAAGTTGGCCTGCAGGGAACCAACCTGCAATCCAGGCATGTGCCCTGACTGGGAATCGAACCACAATCTTCTAGTTCGCAGGCCCGCACTCAATCCACTGAGCTACACGAGCCAGGGCCCATTTTTTTATCTTTAACCTTTGGCATTTTAGTTATGTTGTGTCTTGGGGCAGGCCTCTTTGCATACATCTTGTTCAGGACTCTCAGTGCTTTCTGGACTAGTATGTAAGTTTCCTTTACCACATTAAGGAAAATTCCTTTCATTATTTTTTCAAACAGATTTCTAATTTCTTGCTGTTTCTCTTCTCCTTCTGGCACCCCTTTAAGAATATGTTGGATTACTTAAAGTTGTCCCACAGGTTGCTTATACTAGCCTCGTTTTTTGGATTCTCTTTTCTTGTTATTGATTGGTTGTTTTTTGCATCCTTATGTTACAAATCATTGATTTGATTCTCAGCTTCATCCACTCCATTGTTGTTTCCCTGTAAATTGTTCTTTATGTCAATTAGTGTATCCTTTGTTTCTGACTGGATCTTTTTAATGCTATTAAGGATCGTCACAAAGTTCCTTGAGCAGCCTCACAATCAGTGTTTGAACTCTAGGTTGCTTATCTCTATTTTGTTTAGTTCTTTTTCTGGAGTTTTGATCTGTTCTTTCATTTGTGCCATGTTTCTTTGTCTCCTCATTTTGGCAGCCTCCCTGTGATTGTTTCTATGTATTAGGTAGAGCTGCTTTGACTCCCTGTGTTGGTAGTGTGGCCTAGTGTAGTCAATGTCATATAGGGTCCAGTGGCTCAGCCTCCCCTATCGCCCAAGCTGAGTACTTGAGGTGTACCCTTTGTGTGGGCTGAGTACGCCCTTCTCTTATCGTTGAGCCTTGATTGCTATTGGCAGACCAATGGGAGGGATTTACCCAGGCCAGTGAGCTGCAAGGATTGGCTGTGACCACTAACCACCAAATTCCACCCTGGTGGAGAGTCAGGGGCACAGTTGTGGTGCTCTTACATGGTCTGTAGCTGTCCACTTGGTGCGCTGCCCCTGGGGTTTCCTGGGTGGTGCAGGCCAAGATCAGCCCCCACCTGTGTTGTGCCCAGTGCCACCCTGCCTGAATTATAAACAATTTAAGATGTCTGCTACTTGTGCTAGGCTTGGAGATTTCTAGGCGAAGCCAAACTGTGAATCTAGGCTGCTAATTCTGGGCCTGGGGCTCACTGAGATCAGCTGCTGCTTGTTTGAGAGGGTTTAGGACGTTGTGAAGCATGAACCAAGAGCATTCATAAGGAAAAGCAGTTTGGGCCCTGGCTGGTGTGGTTCAAGGGATTGACTGCTGGCCTGCTAATCAAAGGGTCACCAGTTGGATTCCCAGTCTAGGGCACATGCCTGAGTTGTGGGCCTGGTCCCCAGCAGCGGGCACATGAGAGGCAACCACATGTTAATGTTTCTCTCCCCCTCTTTCTCCCTCCCTCCCCTTCTCTAAAAATCAATAAAATCTTAAAAAAAAAAAGAAAGAAAATGTAGCTTGGGTAGGCCTTTGGGAATCTCCAGGGCAGGTCAATCAGTGTTAGCCAGGTTGTTGGCATCTTAGATACAGCACCAATCTGCCAGCTCTGTGAGAGGGGGGCCCAGAACAGGGACAGTAGCCTCTGCTTGCCTTGATGCCAGACACCGCAGTCTCCCTCTGTAGGCTACTGGTGCCCCTCAAGCCACCACCCTGTCACTGGAACCCGGAGGGAGTGAGTCTGGGTATGTGAGTCCATGTGTGGGTTCTTTAAGAGGAACTGCTTGGGTCTCCAGAAGTTTCTTCTACCAACTCAATCCCTGCTGGTTTTTGTAGCCAGAAGTTGTGGGGACTTATCTTCCTGGCACTGGAACCCTGGGCTGGGGGGCCTGGTATGGGACTGGGACTCCTTGCTCCCAAGATATCGCTCCCAAATTTTTATCTACCACATGTGGATGTGGGACCAGCCTGTTCTGTGCCTGAACCCCTCCTACCAGTCTGTGCCTGAACCCCTCCTACCTGGATGGATGTGGTTTCTTTAATTCTGTAGTTGTCAGACTTCCATTCAATTTGATTTCTGTTAGTTCTGAGCCATGGTTGTTCTATATTTTAGTTGTAATTTAGTTGTGGTTGTGCAAACAGACAAGCAATGTCTGCCTACACCACCATCTTGACTGGAAGTCGCCCTTCAGTCTTTGTTCATTCATTCCCTCTTCATTCACTTTGTTCATTTATATGGCCATACATCCAACAAATATATATGTGCCAGTTACTGGGCTAGGACAGTGGGCATGATTCAGACACGGCTGCCTGCCCAGAATTCCTAATCCTATGGGGAAAATGGATATGGGACAAGTAATTATATGAGTGTTGACTGTTAAGCAAAAGTGCAGGATGAATGTTTGACGGATCTAACGTAGACCAAGGACATTTCTCTGAGGAAGTGACAAAAACTAAGGCCTGAAAGACAAATAGGACTTCGGTAAGTGAAGCAGCGAGGGAAGAGCCATGCAAGATGAGAGAGAAGCATGTGCAGATGCCTGGTGAGGAACTTGGGTAATATTCTAAGAGCACAGTGGAGCCGTTGGAAGCGCTCTACACTGGGGAGCGACCTCGGCCTGGCTGCTCCCCGGCGTGGGTAGGAAGGGGAGCGAGCTGAGAGGGAGCTACCTGTGGCCAGGGCAGGCGAAGAAAGTATCCTTGGGCCAGGGCCTGCTTTTTGAATGCCACCATTCCCCCTCAAAAGGCCCCCATCAAATTCCATGTGGGGTTCCCTAGTGTTCAGGTATGTATGATGTACATCTCACCCTGCAGGCTCAAGGAAGGTCTCTCTCAAGAGGATGAGGTTGTCCTCCTTCCCACTGAGCTCGAAATAGAGATCATTGCCAGGAGAATGTTCAGCTGCTGAATTACACAGGAAGCACGTGGCAAGTTGGGTGAAACCCCTAATTTGGGGCAGCCACAGAGTGTTGTGCAGCTTGGTAGAATGGACAGAGTTTGAGACTCCAGCTGAGACCTCTGTTGGTCCTGGTGCCGCCCTGGCTAAGTGCAGGCAAGTCAGCTGGGAAGCCAGCAGGGCTGGGTTTCCGGAACCCCAGTCCCGGTGGGTCTTGTTGGTTTACTTAGAAATTAATCAATGACTTTGGCTGCAGCCAGAGAATTATTTCACAGAAATTGCTAAATGTGCCTTCAGAGCAAGTGTTTTGGAGATACCTATTCATTCATTTAGTTTTTGATCTATTATGAACTTAAGAGGAAAAAAAGGAACCTACGAAACTCATAGAGAGAGTGTAGAGTGGTGGGTACCAGGGGCTGAGGGGTGATGCTTGTCAAAAAAGTACAAACTTCTGGTTGGAAGATGAGTATATTCTGGAAATCTAATGCACAGCATTGTGATTACAGATAAAATAATTATCAGAGAGACACAAGTAAAATATGATTTCACTCATATGCAGAATCAAAAACAATATAAACTACCAAAACAAAAACAGACTCATAGGTAGAACAGACTGACAGTTGTCAGAGGGGAGGGGCATTGTGAGGCTGGGTGAGAAAGGTGAAGGGATTAAGCCAAACTGCCCCCTCCAAGAAAATCACCACAAACCAACAACTTACAGACACAGAAAACAGAATGGCGATTACCAGAGAAAAAGGGCAGTGGAGGGGGGGGCGGTGCAGGGGAGAAGAGATCAAAAGGGGAGGGGAGGTGGTGATGGAAGGAGACTTGACATGGAGTGTGAGCCCATAATACAATATAAAGATGATATATTATAGAATTGTACACCTGAAGCCTATATAATTTTATTAACCAACGTCACACCAATAAATGCAATAAAAAGGAAAAAACAAAGCTGAACTATATACTTGAAGGTTCCCAAGACAGTACATCTTGAGTGTTTTCACCACAAAACAAAAAGGTAGTTATGTGACATGCTGGACGTGTTAGCTAACACCACAGTGGTAATCACATTGCAGACTATAAATGTGTCCTTAACACAATAATATATGCCTATTCTATCTCAGTAAAGTTGGGGGGAACAGAAGGAAACTACTAAACACTAAAACTTTCCAATCCTCTCAATTCTAGTCTAGAAATGGTTAGTATCTGATATAATTGGGCTAATACATATGTGCATGCTATTTTGTAATTTTCCTTTTATTCCTTTAACTTTTGGTGACATCAGCCTCATCTTCATCATCGTCATCATCATTATCAAGGAAGCATTTGGTGTTTCCAGTGTGCCCAGCACTCTTCTGGGTGCTTGCCATACATGTTAACTCCTGGCACATCCTCACATCCTCACTTTCCCCACATCCCAAATGAGAAGACTGAACACACTTCCACACATGAGACACATCCACGCGGTCCACCCACCTGTCATTTTTTTCCATTGCCTTGTGGTAAGGTGCCCCAGTCCCTTTAAAGATATGTAGGGTTTTTGTTTCTTTGTTTTGGAAAATTTTGTAAATGTCTTTTTTGAAGCATGGGGAAGGAGCAGGTGTAATTTCCTTGGGATGTGTTTCCCAAAGTGGAATCAATAAGTCCAAAGGGATGAACAGTTGCGTATCTCTAGCAACACGCTGCCAGCTTTCTCTTCTGAAGGGCTGAGCCAATTTGCGGTGCCACCAGCAACAGGCGAAGTGTTTGCTCCCTTGCGTCTCTGCTGAGTTTGGTCTTTCTCATTCTAATGTATCAGGGCTAGATGTGGTCCACAGGGCTTTCGTTGCCATAGCAGCCTTGTACAGTGCACAAAATATGTTAATTCGTCCAGAATCCAAGGAAGTAAGCTGTAAGACAAGAGCCGTTATGCCTGTTCTGTAGACAAGTACATGGAATTATGTAGAAGTCAAGGAGCTCATTTGTCCGAGGGTAAATGAAAAGGGGAAACCCTGACTTCCTGTTAGTTTAGGAATATTTGATTCTATGAATATAAGAGAACAGAAGGACCCTCCCATTTCAAAGGCATACGATACGATGTGTTATATACCGGGTATTATATCATGTAACACACCTAACCCTGTAAGGAAGATAGAATGTGACCACCCTGCCCGTGGGTGGGGAGAGCAGATTCCAGGTCCTGTGAACCTAATCTGAAGGGAAATTTTTATCACTCAGAGTCCCACCCACCAGAGCAAGCTCCATACATAGATTTCAGGGCACCTCCCTATAGATCTCGGCCGACTGCTGCCACCCCCAGCCCTCTGCATCTGCTGACACTCAGGTGAGGAGGGGAGGCTGCCCCGAGGCTCCTGCCGCCCACTCGGCTCAGAGAAATAATCACAGCTGATTGCAGGGCACAGGGGGGAGGGTCCCTCTGAACTAGACACCAGGCTAATCAGTTTGCACATGTTAATTCCATTATCTCACACAATAACCTGTGTGCCTGTTTTATAGATGAGGAAACTGAGAGGGAGAGAGAGGTTAAGTTATTCAGCCGATGTCACACAACTAGAAAGTGGATGCTGATAATAATTTCCATGTTTTTTTATTTAAATAATTAAGTGTATAATAGTGCCAGAGGCTAAGAACAGGCCTACAGAGACATAAAGAGGTCTGGGGACGATGAGAAGTCCTCTGAAGCAACAGGATAGTACTGGTATGTGGATCTGAAGAGAATTGTGTGCTCGAGACAGAGATGTCAGGGACCTTGGCACATGGTGGTGGTAGAGTGACCTCCCTGGAAAGAATGCCCAGTGAGAGAAGAAACAGGCCAGGATTTTAAAAGTTGGCCAAGGAAGAAATTAGAAAAGAGATCAACCAAGTGGAGCCACAGAGAGGAAAGAAGAGGAAAGACAGGAAAGTTCCAGCTCACTAAAAAAGAAAGAAGCCCAGCATCACACCAAGGAGAGTGGCATTATAAAGAGCCATTACAATGAAAGGTAGAGGCAGAAACCAAATTTAGTGGATTAAGAGGTTATGGATATAGACATTTTTTTTTTACAAATGAGTATAGATTCCATAAAGAAATTTGGTTGTGAAGGATATTTTTTAATCCAGCTACCAGCATTCAACCATAACCACCAGCAGGTAGACTCAAGCCTCTCCTCCATCCAGGAGGTTGGGGAGGTGTCCTGGTGCCCTAGCAGTATAAACCGAAGGAGGGATTGAGTGATGACAAAGTTAGTTGACCCATTCTAAAAGAAAAACTTCCTGTATATTGCGAGTCTCTCAGAATAGGTGTTGTTAATGGAAATGTTACTGGATACTTTTATGGAAACCCTTCACCACTGGTGAATATTCTATGGAACATTACAGATAAGACAAATCTTGCTTTTACAAGGGTGATTTAGATTTGGGGGCAGGAAGACTGCCAAAATCTGGTCAGAGCCACAGTGATGTTGATAGTGGCTTGTTAGGCGCATAAAACAACAAAAAACGCGTTTGCTCTGCGGGGGCTCTTTAGGAAATCCTTAAAATACCTTCTGGTCTATTCCCCTGCTTTCTTCAAGGCAACCAGGAGAAGGCTGGGCAACAGTTCCATCCAGGTGAGGGGCTTGGTGTGCGCCAACCGCTCTCCTTCGGTGCTGCTTGGGCCACACATTAAGAGGACAGTCATGAGGCGGCCCCTCGCTCACTGGCACTCCACCTGTAGCTCAGGGCAGCAGCTCTGCTTGTGCTGGGAAAGGAGAGGTTCCTGTGGGTGCTGAGCCAAAACAGGAAGACAGACCACCGCACCGAAACCACTCCAGCGCAGGCAAAGTCACGGCAGCGATCTGTGGTGGTAGGCCAGCCGGGCCCATTGCGGATCCTCCACCTTGACCTTCACAGGAAAGAGTATAACAGCCCCTTCAGAGGCTGTATGTGTGTGTGTGAGAGAGGGGTGGGGAGGTGAGAATTCCACTCTGGTGACCAATTCCATAGAAATGCATTGTGCAAAGTTGAATAAATAATAAATAGCTTCCTTGTACCTTGCTCATCCTGCAAGTGCTACTTGGGGTCACTTTTGAGGCATTTAAAAATGTATTTATTAGTTTTAAAGAGAGGAAGGAAGAGAGAGAAAAGGAGAAAGAAACATCGATTTGTTGTTCCAATTATTTATGCATTCGTTGGTTTATTCTCATTTGTGCCCTGACTGGTGATCAAACCTACAACCCTGGTGCACTGGGACGACGCTCCAACCAACTGAACTACCTGGACAGGCCTGAGTCACTTTTAAAGGAAACTTAGTTAAATCAGGGCCTTCCCAGATGAACGTACAAGGCTTAAGTCGGACTCAAGGAGACAAAGTTTATGGCAGCTAGAAACTGTTTAGGGAGAGTTGCTTTCTGCTGCTTTGATTCCTCTCCTAAAGGATTCTCATATCACATCCGATTTTCTCACTAAACAAGACGAGGGCAGAGGTTCTGCTTCTTTTGGTTGGGAAAGCTGAAAAGATTCAGGAGAATACTCAGTTCTTACTAGTTTTCCCTCAGAGATCAGCCAAACCTCTGCTCAGAACTAAGTGCATGTTCCTGGGGTCCTGGGGCTCCTAGGTGCCGACTGACTGCAGAAAATAGCCGTGGGAGCACCTGTGTGTAGGTCCCAGAATTTTAAAATTATTTTTCTGTTATAAAATTATAAATATTCACTATGAAGATTTAAAAAGTAGTAATATAAAAACTATAGAACTCATGGAATACCAACAGCTAGAGATAATGGCAATTCTTTCCTACATATACATCTGATCTTTTCTCTTTGCAACCTTGTACATTTAAAAGAAAACATGTAGAGAGACAGGCAGGCAGCTAGCCTCCTTAACTATGCTTTAAATACTGCACTGAGCTGTGTCTCTTTGGCACTAAAGCACATGGTTTTTATAGACTATATGTTGTAGTACTGCATGAAGTTTCCGTAATTTCTTTAAACTTAATTCCGTATTTTGCCATTTAGAGGACCAACATAGTTTTTTCACAACAAAAGAACTGGACATTTGTAGAGTTACCAAGTCATCTGCTTGGGGATGGGACTTAGCTTAGACTTTCCTTTCTGGTTTTCTTAGGTTCTTTGCTGCTCTTTTCTCGTAGGAACTCCCCATGTCTCTGGCGGGAAGACTCTTGGCGCCCTTGAGTCCACAGGGCCGTACAGCCAGCCCCTGGCCCCAAGCACCTCGGCTGTCCACCTGAGTCTGCTCGACATGAGGCGGAGTGTGGCAGAACTCAAGCTCCAGCTGCAGCAGATGCGACAGCTCCAGGTATGGACGGCATCCCTTGTAGTCAGTATCTTCTGTCTTAGTTCCCCAAAGCCACTTTTCTCCTCTTCCCACACTCCCAGCACCAGGTACCTTCCCAGGGTTATTTCCACCACCCTTTCCTAAAGGTGAGCTGAAGACATGAACAGTAGAACCATAAATGCATGGTTTCCTCCTTCACACGCACAGTCCTGGTCTAGAGCCTTCCACTGCAACCCATCAGTATAAAACCACTTTTTCTAGCTCTACATGCTCTTACACATGAAAAGACCATTAAAAGTCTGTCTTTCTGAGGAGAGCAGAAAGCATGGGAGCCCTGTGGAGCAACTGGAGCATTCAAACAGGCAGTTAAGACTTCCTGCTTAATGTCTCGGCTCCTGCCTTCTCTGCAATGAGCAGGCACAACGGTGAGACAGTCAGCTGAACCCCCCCTGCCCGCCCTTTTTTTGCAAGAAACTACGATTTATTTAGAAATATTAGCGTAAACCAGAAGGTTAATCCACAAGGAAAAGAAGCCATCATGGATGATTTTGTTGAGGAAAACATCTGCATTTTATCTGGATAGTAGGTTCCGTAATATTTTACTTACCCCTTTCCATTATCAAGGAATATGTATACTATGTAGGAGCCGAGAGGGAAAGAAAATGACCCTTTGTGTCATGAATCTTGGTGCGCAAGTCCCATAAACCTGACAAAGCAGCATAATGTAGACCTCCTGGTTGTGGGTGCGGAGAAGCTGGGGTGGTGCCTCTCTTCCTGAGGTCATGTGTCTGCTCTGGGCGTCAGCCTCACGCCTCCTGCCTTCAGTAGGAGGTTGATCACTGAGGACGCAGAGCTGGCTCAGACTATACTCAGGCAGCTTCCTTGACTTTGAGAAGTTCATAGTTCAAACATTGGTAAAAGATGAAACCACCAGGAGCCTAGAGCAGCCTGGTGTGGCATCAGTAGGAACCAATGGGGTGTCACCTCTGCAGCCAGAGAGGTCCAATAAGGAAAAGGCTTCAGAGGGCAGCCCTCTCTCTCTTCAGCTCATGCATGAGCCCTACATTTTTCACCACCTTCTTAAGCCAAGAAGATTTCCCCTCCCTCTGTACCTACCAGGAAATAAACAGAAAGCCCAGGGGCTTGAGAGGAGGCCCTGTAAGAGATTGTAAGGTCCAGTACACCCAACAACATGGCCCAGTGCTCAGATCTCCAAGGCTACTCTGTCCCTCAGGCAATGTCCCACACACCTTGATGTCTCATGCAAAGTCATTTAAATCCTTTTCTGAATCTTGTCACATGTGAAGTTCCCCATCCTTTGCATTAGCTTCTCCTTGCTTTGCAATTTTAAAGACTGCAGTGAAATAAAATGTATGGGTTGGGCTGAGGGTGTGCACCTGGCGACAAAGTTTAATGCCCACGGCATCCAGGCAGTAACTTTTAACAAGTGAAGCAAAGGAGGGACAATAGCAAGATGGCCCTTTGAAAGAACAGTCACCACTCAATCCCGACCAGCTCTTAACCTGAAAGAATTAGAGTTAGTGTCCCTAGACATTTTAGCATTTCAAGAAAATCAGGAAATATACATTTTATGTGAAGTATCTATATTCATTTTTTAATGTACAATAATTAAAACCCAATTATTTGGTGCTCTGCAAGCCAAACAACACATGTGCAGGACCCAGAGGGTCTGTCCTCTCCCAGGTTCTTAACCTGGGGTTTGTGGAGGGTAAACCTCTTCTCACATTGCTCCTTTCTTGTACTGCCACCTGCTGGCCATTTGGAAATTGTCACTCCTCCGTAGACCCTCACAAGAAAAACAATTCCTAAATCTACCATTTGTATGGTAGTGCCTACTGCTTTCGAAAGTGAACACTTGTAGGTTTGAGGGCAGGGGTGGACTGGCATTAAACATCGCTGAAGTGTGGTGAATTTGATACCCAGGTTGTGATGTGTGTGGCTGTGACATCACCCTGTAGGTGGCGGGCATGGTTGGGTCCTCTGGCTGGCTGGGAGCAGCCTCCCACAATTTGCCACTCCTTGCAACCCTTGAACTGGGGAGGCTCAGTCGCAGAATCATAGCTTCTCAAACAAAGCAGCTCTCCAGTCAAGGTCTGGGAATGCTGTCTTAACCACACAAGTTACTTTACTTCCCAGAACTGCCCAGCTCTTCTCTGGCGATGGGGGTATGAAGAACAGTGAGCAAGCATGTTCTGGAGCTTAGAAGAGTTTGCAATTCTAAAGAGAAGTCACATGGAAAAGATAAGCAGCTTGTCTCCTAAGCCCGCTGCTGTGGCAGCCTCAGTCCTTGGATCCTGAGTTTTTGCCAGCTTTCCTTCCCTTCAAACCCCTGTCTTTTCCATCAGGGGAGTCTATTGAAGACAAAATGAGTTAGAATAATTAAGCCATCTCAGCACCAGTTCTCCTTCAGCATATGTGTTATATACTCCAGAAGTGAAGTACAACCCCAAAGTGATTATAAGTCCAATAATGGAGCTATCATTAGAGATATACAAAACTCTGCAGAATAGTCTCAAAAGAACAAAAATTGAATTAGAAATTCAAATGTTCTTTGAACTGTGTTATAAAATAGTGAGACTGAATGAAATCATTTGTGCTTGGCAGCCTGCTCCAGTAATTAGATAATTAAATCACTGGAAAATCCTAGACT
The DNA here is from genome assembly GCF_014824575.4 of Sturnira hondurensis. Lineage (NCBI taxonomy): Eukaryota > Metazoa > Chordata > Mammalia > Chiroptera > Phyllostomidae > Sturnira > Sturnira hondurensis. The sequence goes on along the minus strand of NW_028095541.1, from coordinate 15,731,931 downwards.
GTAGAGCATTTCCTATTTGAGCATTTCATTTTCTGACTTGATGGATTGTTCTTAGAAAAAGAAAAAGAAATCTGATGCAGACACAGTGGGGTGGGGAAAAACAATGTCAAGGGAGGCAAAGGAGCCTAAACAGGTCAAGAAAACCATTGAAATTGCGTATGTCATCTCTGCTGTCCAGGTTCGCATGAATTGTCAGTATAAGAGAATGGTCCCTAATCCCTGCTGCCATTAATGTCACCTGAGGTCTTTAACAAAAGTACTGATACTTAGGCACTAGTGCCAGAGTCTGACTTCATGGTATGGGCCAGGGGCCAAGCACTGGTGGTTCTAGAATGCGCCAGGGTGAGATGGCAAAGTGTTCCAGGCACTGCTGGTTTTAGAATATTCCACAATGAGAACTGCTCTCCTGTATTATGGCTGCTCAGCTCATTGTGATGCCTTTTGGAACTGTCAAGCTCTCAGTCAGCTATATCACAGGGTGAAGCGGAAATAAACAGGGTTTCTGCCACCCAAAAGTTTGAAAGACACACCCACTGACTTTAAAGCCCTCACTTTGAGCAATGTCCTCATTCCCAGTGGCTAATCATATGTGTTTTCTATTGAGTTGTAATTGTTACAAGAGCTATATGGAACTTGATATTGCTACGTTCCCATTCTCAGGTCACAGTTTGGTCTGCCATTAGCTGGCAGTAATATTAAAGTGGATAGGTGAAGGTCTTGTACCTAACAAATGCGCCTTTCAAAAGATGATTACTTTTGTCTATTACCTTTTCTGTTGATTTGGTAGGAAAAACGATGAGCGACATCATTCTCCCAAAATGCCACAGTACTTGCATTTTACCAGTTAATCCTGTGTTCACAGAAGTGACCATAGTCCTTCCCCTCTCTGTTGGCTGAGGAGAGAGACAAACTTTGGGAAGAGATGGAACAAGTTTGGTGGGGGCCAGATGAGACTTGGCTAAAGAAAGAATGGATACATCCTTCTCTAATTCCCACAGTTTTTTTTTTCTTGGTCCCTGTCTCCTTATTCTGCTTCCTGATAAATAAAAAATAGGGTTATTCTGAACTTAGTGCTCCATTTTTATTTTTTAAAAGATTTTATTTATTCTTAGAGAGAAGGGAAGGGAGGAATAAAGAGAGGGAAAAAGAACTCAATGAGTGAGAGAAACATCACTGATCAGTTGCTTCTCACGCGGGTTTGCAATCCAGATGGGGAATCAAACCAGCGACCCTTTGCTTTGTTGCACAATGTCCATCCAACTAAAGCATACTGGTCAGCATTTAAGGTGTCTTTTTATAAGAGTGTCTCACAAAAATATGCAGGAGTGTCATTTACCTTCTGACGTCCAAAATAATGGTCATGGAAGTGTGTGAAGAAGCACACTAGAGAAGAGCCCACTAGAGGTTGGCCCACGCTGAGCAGACCCAGTAAATGAAACTGGTATTGGATTTGACAGTTAGACTATCATACTTTGTGCTAAACACTAGTCACATCTTCACACATGGCCAGCTAAAATGGGGAGGTTTCTCCCAAATAACAAAAAGCTGTGACCAGGTATCCCATTACCATGTCCCGACAGCCTAGGCAGCCCTCCCAGGTGGCCAGGAGTCATTGTGGGGCCTGACTGTCATCACAGAACTTCGTGATTTGTGTCACTGCTAGGCAGCAAAAGGAGTTCAGCTATAATATTGTTCAGTTTAACCACGTGGTTGACAAGACCAGTAGTCTTAAATTTTACCTAAGAAACCAAGCTTGAGTATGTGAGGTATACCGTATATCTATACTGAGGTGGGTGGAAGTAGATTTAAGCAGTTTCCTACTTTCTTTTTATTTTATTATTTTTTTTATCGCCGTTCAAGTACAGTTGCCTCCATTTTTACACCACCGTGCTCCCACTTTCTCGATTGAGTTGCTATGGATAGCTTATTTGGTCTAATTAAATTTTTAATGACCAAGCACATTATTTCTTCTGAAGTATTATCCTAAAAATGTCAGGGCATGGCATTTACAATAAACATATGTTTCCAGCAGTGAGGAGGTGCTGCAACTATACTTGCCTTCCTACAGTTGACAACTAGAAAACTGAAAAATAAATAAAAGTGTGCAACAACTATTTTTAATTCTTGGACCACAAGCAACGTGACTGTGATCCTCAGGAGAATGGAAACAATGGATCCGTATCCACAACTCACTCGGGTTTCTGAAAGGGCAACCCAAGCGTAACACTGGCAGGCCTAGTTGAGGAGATACTACGTAAATGTAGCGAGCTGAAGCAGCTAGAACTTGTGGGGTGCCAAACAAGAGGCAGCTGTGCACAGAAGGAACTGCATAAGTCTGGGTCTGCTATTGAGTAATAAGCCAAGTGTGTGCGGCCTGAAAGGCCACTAAGTGAGGCAAAAACAAAATGGCAGGCTATAAAAATAGACAATTCCCAGAGCTCACAGAGGACTGAGAGATGTTCACGGTTTGACAAGCGGAAGTAAAGAGTCTTGACTGGTCGCCTAGGACATTCAGTAGAAACCAGAGAAGAGCCATGTTTCAGTCTTAGGACTAAACTAGCCTGGGAGTTAGAAGTACCCTAGATTCCCCATAACAAAGATTAAAAACAAACCTCTAAAGAACAAAAATTATCCACAAGTCATTGAGACAACAGCCAGAGAAAGTTCTCTATAAAGGGAAACAACAAAATTCAGAACTGCATACCCAGCATCCAATAAAAAAATTTACTAGACATGTGATGATTCTGAGGAATGTGACCCATAACCTTAAGAAAAATCCATCCATGGGTATCTACCAGGAATGACAGGAATAATAAGATCAGCAACAAGGGCTTTGAAATTGCTATTATAATCATCCTAAAAAGTTTAATGGAAAACATGGACACAGCTAGACAAGAATGGGTGATAAAAAAAAAAATACTTGGGTGGAACTTTAAAGACCTGAAAAACACAATGTCTGCATAGACTTAGTAGAAAATTAATCACTGCTGAAACAAAATATCATTCAACATGATGACACAATAGAAACTGTCCAAACTGAAGTATAACAAAAAAAAAGAGACTAAGGAAAATAATCCAAAATTTAGTGATTGGTGGAAAAATGTTAAGTGGTTAAGGGAAAAGAGAAAAACATTAGACCAAGTAATGGCTGAAATTTCTCCAAATCGGATGAACAATGTAAATCCACAGGCCAAAAAAGGTCAATAAACCCTAGAATGACCAGCACAAATGCAACCATGCTAAAGCACATTGGAATAAAATTGCTAAAAACCAGAAGTGAATAGAACAATCTTCAAAGCAGCCAGAGGGGCAGGGGAAGAACACATAACTGAGAATTGTCACTGACTTCTTTTCAGAGACAAAAGTTAGGTCAGAAGACAATGGAATGACAAATTCAAAGTATTGAAAGACAAAAACTCTTTCAGAAAGTAAAAGACACTTCCCAGCTTGTTTTTTGAAGCTAGGATTGCCCTTGGAGTAAAGGCAATCAATTATATTAGAAGAAAAAAAAAACATCCATAGACCAATATCTCTCAAGAAAATATGTTTACCTAATTCTCAACAAAAAAAAAGATGCATTATCCTTGGTTTTATCCCAGGAATGCAAGATTGTTTTAATATGGAAAAAATGAATCAATGTATTTGATCTTATTACCAGAATAACACAGGAAAATAGCATCTCAATGAATGCACAAAAGAAAATCAAGACAAAATTCAATACCTATGATAAAAACACTCAACACTCAAGGAGAAGGGAGAAAACTACAGAACCTATAGTTAATGGTAAAACGCTAAGCACGTTCCCCCAAAAGTCGAGAATGACGCCAAGGGAGGCTGCTTTCTCGCTGCGAACGGTACTGAAGACCCTAGCACACACGATAAGGTTAGAAAAGTAAGTAAAAGCATGCAGATAGGAAAGTAAAAAGCATTCAGTGGTCTTACAAATGACCTGATTGTATAAAATCAAATAGAATCTATTTCTAAAATGCTACCAGAAATAAGTGAATTTTAGTAAAATCACCAGAATCAAGTCAATAAGTAAAAATATAAAAATTTTAGTACATACAATGTGCAAAATGATGCAATGGATTTATTTATCCATACAATGAAATATCACTCTGCATTAAAAAGAAAAAGTACTAAACCAACATGGCTGAATCTCAAAAACAATATACTTACTGAAAGAAGGCAGACTCAAACAATCACATATTGCATAATTCCATTTCTATGACATTGGAGAACAGGAAGAACTAATCTTCAGGGACAGAAAGCAGATTGTTGTTTCTTGGGCTGGGGATTTGGGGATTGATTGCAAAGTCATAAAGGAATTTTTTAGGGTAATAAAAATAATGATCTCTTTTTAATGGTGGTTACTTTGGTATATGCATTTGTCAAAACTCATTGACTCGTGCACTTTAAATGGCTATACAGAAGGTCCTCCACTTGGAGTGGTTCGATTTAGAATGGTGGGCAAGCCATACACATTCAGTAGAAACTGTGCTTCAGATTTTGAATTTTGATCTTTTCTGGGCCAGCAATATGTGGTCCGATCCTCTCTCGTGATGCTAGGCAGCTTCTAGTCAGCCACGTGATCATGAGGGTAAATGATTCTCTGCGACAAAATCACTGTGTGACGTGATTTGGCCCCACCGTGGGCTAGTGTAAGCGTTCTAAGCACCTTTAAGGTAGGCTAGGCTAAGCTATGATGTTCAATAGACTAGGTGTATTAAATGCATTTTCAATTTATGATAATTCCAATTTATGATGGGTTTATGGGGACCTAATCCTGTTGGTAAATTGGGAGCATTTGTGTTTTTTAATTAAATATTTTATTGTTATTCTTTTACAGTTGTCCTAATTTTAACCCCTTTACCCTCCTGTGCCCAGCCCCCTGACTCCAGCAGTCATTCTCCACCCTTTTGTCCATGTCCTTATGAGCGTCTGTATTTTATTGTTCGCAAACATCTCTGCTAAGCCAAAATAAACATCATGACGCGAAGTGCTGATGACTAATTTATGTGAAGCATTTAGAGAGGGGCGTTGATCCACATGCTGCCTTCAGCACTCTATCAAACACTGCTGGGATGGGGTCCCGGAGATGATGGTGAGAACACAAGGCGGGATCGGGGTGGGACAGGACTCGGGAGAGGGGAAAGACCACTTGCGCACATTTGTTCCTTCATGACGAACTCAGTGTTGCCCTTGTGCCAGCCTGCATGTAGGGAAAATTCCATAAGCCCCTCTCTCCGGGAAGGATGGTTATGTCGCCTGAAACTCCAGTGGGGTCTCTCCCTGCCCTCCTTTCTGAGTGGAATAGTTTGAATATGATCTGACCATGTTACTGATACCAGACAGGGGCCTGGCCCTGAGCAGGTCTGCCTAAGGTCAGTCTGTAGTGTGTGTGTGTGTGGGGGGGGGGGGGGTCCTTGACTTGGTGCAAGAAAGATTTCACAACATGAGTCCAGGCGACTATGACACCTGGCTCCATTTAGTGAAGTCGGGGCAGTGAAACAAGGAAGGGCTTAGTGCAGAGCATCGGCTGGGACACCTTAGCTCACTGGGCAAAGAAAGGGCGCCTTGGGGACAGACAGGTTCAGGGGATTAGCCTGGGATGAGCTGCCAGCTGCCCACTGCCTTAGAGTTCGGGAGCCTCGTGCCTAGGAAGAAAGAAGTTGGGGAGGAAGGAGAGGGCATGGCACAGGCTGCTCTTCAGAGGGACAGTCCACACTCAGTCCTTTGTCTTGAGGCTTATGTCTCTTTCTTGCAGGTGGGGATGTTATTCCTAACATCCCCACCTGCAAGAGGTGGGGATTCATGAGGATCCATGGGGATTCATGAGGTCTCCAGGGAGGGTTTCGGTAGAATATTCGTTGTTTCTCCAGGTGTGCCCTTTCAGGGTGGTGGTCTCCCCTGATTGGTCAGTGTCAGGGCAGGTTGTTATAGTCTTTCTAGTTCATGCAGGCATCACCCACCTGGTTTTGCTGCTTTTCTGGGCCTGTAGCTGAAATACAACTGAAGCCTAGATGTTATCTCCAGGGAGGAAAGGCCAGGGGTGGAAAGGGTACCCTGGGGGTGAGGTCTTTGTTTTCCCAATCTTGCCCCCTGCCAGGCACTAGGGGCCTTCGGTCCTGGGGAGCACCTGCACCTGGCTGCAAGTTGCCCAGCTACTATGTTCAGCTCTCTGACTCAGTTTCCCTATTCCCCTTGCCAGGCAACAGCCTCTTACTATCCTGTCTCATTATCAGTTGAATAATTTGAATATTACATGCACTTGTGTTCTGATATGTCTGCAGGCTTCTCAGAAACATCATTTTGAGAGTCATTCATAGAGCAAATATGTGCTGCATACCTACTGTGTGCTAGAAACTGTGCTTGTGCTTGGGAATACAGCAGACATGCCCCCTGCCGTGCTACCGGTGCTCCCTACCTAGCAGATGGTGGTTGAGAGATTACTGGGGTGAATTCAAAAGACCCAGTTCCCATCCTGATTCTGCCCTGCAGTTGCCCAAGCGACTCTGAATAAGTCATTTCACCTCTCCAGGCTTCACTCTTTCCATCTTTCGAATTTCAGCTTTAAGAATTTTAAATAGCCTTTCAGTAATTTCCAGCTTGACAGCCACTGTTACTATCTACCCATTGCTAACTGGACCATAACTTTACTGGAGCTCGTCTGTGAGATTTAGGCAAGAGGTGTAGAGGCCTGTGCCACATAGCCCGGCACAGTGACATCAACCACCTATTCAAGGGCCCTTTGCTTAGACCACATTGCTCAGCCCTGGTGTCACATGAAGAATCATCTGAGGAGTTTTAAGAATTCTCATTGCTTAGGCTGTACCGCAGACCAATTAAGTCAGAATCTCTTGGGAGTGGACCCAGGCATCAGCCACTTTCAGACAGTTAATCATCTACTCATGTGCCCCTTACATACCCATTACCATTTATTCCCCAGACCCGAAGGGCATAGGTCTGTGGGACTTGACACGTGGCACTGAATCTGAGCATACCATTGGATAGTAGGTAGTGTTGCTGTGAATTTAATGACCACTGCAGTCAGAGCGAGGCAGGCGGGACATTAGAACTGAGCCCAGGGGTCACCCTCTGTTTCTGTCACCTAGGAAAGAGTTTTTAGATTTTTATTGCCTGTTGTAACTGACATTACCTCTTAACTCAATTCACGCATTCACTTAGTATTTACTGATATGTGCCGGGCACTGTGTCCTGGAGACTCCGTGGAAAACAGAAGTTAGCCAGGTGGAGGGAACAGCATGTGCAAAGTCCCTGTAGCAGAAAGGAGCTTGGCCAGTCAGAACTGAAATGACGTTCAGGTGGCTGGAGCAGAGAGCTTGCCCCACTTGTGGTGTGAGGAGGCTGGCATGTTGGACACGACGGCCTTAGCGCCCTGTGCCCTGTGGGCAGAGCTGCAGGGAGCACAGGAGGAAGTCGCCCTCTGTGCATTGTCTCCAAATGGGGTAACTTTCAGCAATATACTGACTGTTTTTAGGACCACAATAAAAAGCAGTATGCGAGCATGACCATGAGTCATATAGAGGAAGTAACCCAAGAGTAGCACATTGTTATCTGGTTCCCTCCCATACAAAACCACCAGCCCTGGCCCAGAGTTATGCTCCCTGGTAACAATAGCTGGTACAGACCGAGAGCCAGGGTTGTGCCAGCCACTACCGTAAGCACTGTATTGCCTCACTGACTCTACATTATCAGCCTATGAAATATGAACTATTGCCCCTTTTTAAAATAAATGGACACAGGGAGATTGATAACTTGGCCACAGTCACACTGCCACTAGGTAGTAAAACTAGAAGTTGAACCCAAGCAGCCTCTCTCTGGGTGGCGAGTTGGTCAGGGTGCTGTGCCTAGGGCTGAACAGGATGGGGACTCTGCCTATGGCTCACATGGAAATGCCTCCTCTTGATTCAGAGTCAGTCAAAGCCAGGAGGTTTCAAGCAGGTGGTGACATGGTCAGATGGTATTTCCCTCAATTCTCAGATAATGGACAGTTGACAAAGACACCGTCACTCTGATGAGGTGATATATAGGAGTCATAGAACAGTCCACAGGACCGGAAAACAGGGGCAACAATAACAGCTAATTCAAATTTCAGGGGAACTTTAGGTATAAGATAATTACTATTTTTGAGGCTGATTAAATGAATTCACTTGACATATATGCATGTCCTGCCCCGGGGAAACACTTAACAACTTCTTGCAAATAGGACTCAAGTGTTTCACTAGATTTTTGTGAAGTCTGGATGCACACTTGGGCATCCTATACTCTCTGGGTTGAGAAACAAGAGTGCTCTAGAAAACATGGAAAATTGTGTGGGGATTGTGGTCTTATGCGTGCAGCAGCCTACTTATAATCGAGGGAAAGAAGTAAATTTCCAGGAGCCTTGGGTTCATTCATCTGGAATCGTTATCATTGCCACCATCGACATCGGCACTGCTCTGATGGTCTGTGATCACTGGGCGTTTGGTACATGGACCCATATAAACAGGAGGCACACAGTTCCCTTTCAACAGATATCCTGAAATAGTCCATGGTCGAATCAACATTTGTTGACGATTTGTTCTATACTAAGCAGTATCTCCTTTAATCCTCAGAATAGTACTGCCAAGGGAAGTGAATCTTCATCCTTAGAGATAAGGAAACACAGACCAAGATCATTTGAGTCTCAAGTAGTGAGGGACAGGGTTTAGGGTTTGACCCAAAATCTGCTTGGATCCAAACCTGGTGCTCTTGGCTGGTCTCAATGAAAACCATGTCAATGAGAGTCTGTGCCCATTGTCCATGATGCATTGCTCAGGGTAAAGAAAGTATCCTATTTTTTGCAGGCTCAGACATGAAAGTGGAGTTGTCAGTTGGCTGCTAAAATTCAGATGTTGGCGGAAGAAATAATATTATATACAGCCTTTGGTCCTTCCTTTTTTCATTGAAATAAAGAAAGAAAGAATCAGCTGCGGGCTGATTATTTTAACCTGATCTGAAGACTGCCAGGCACTCACCACAGTGTCAGGAAGGCAGAACCAATTGAGCTTGATTTCCTTTGTTCGACAGCTGCAGAACCAGGAGCTGCTGAAGGCAATGATGAAGAAGGCTGAGCTGGAAATCAGTGGCAAAGTGATTGAAACAATGAAGAGACTGGAGGATCCTGTGCAACGTCAGCGTGTCCTGGTGGAGCAAGAGAGACAGAAATACCTGCACGAAGAGGAGAAGATTGTCAAGAAGTTGTGGTGAGTGCCACAGTCACTTGTGTGTAGAGCTGTTTTACCAGAAAAGAAAATTTGTCTTTGCCAAGGAAGAGGTGCTTCCTAGGTGGTGTTCCCTCCCTCTCCCTTCATGGAGCACCTACTATATGCAAGTTAGAGTTCTGCGGGGTCCGAGTGTCCCTGGACACTCAGCATCCCTCTGTCCAGGCTCACAAAATTCAGCAATACTCAGGTAACTGAGCTGGTCTCTTTAAAAGTTGGAGCATCATACTGTTTTGCAGGGCTCAGCAACACAGACTTAAAAGGAGCAAATGGCAAAACCCAGTGACAAATGGGAAGTCTTCATTTAATCTCAATAAATTAAAACTAATAGTCAAAATAACACAGAGCTAGAATTATCTTCCTATTATACAACTGTAGTTAAATCATAAAAGAAGAATTTAAATGTAAAGTATGTCTGATCCAGAATGAAAGATGCTTCCTTGAATGTTCGCAGATTCTATGAGGTTCTTATTGAAAGCATCTATCAAGTCCCTCTGTTGAAATGAGTAGAGTTTTATTACTCCCCAACCACTAGGGCAAGCGCATCTTTTATGTTAATGTATGTTTTGTTATGCAACAGAGATTTATCACAGGACTATTTCACCTTTTAGTATAATGAATAGTAACTTGCAGTTCTTCCTAGTTTTGGTGATTCTCTGGTTGCTTGGAAAGCTTACACCTTCCACTGGGGTTGTAAGAGAGCAGCGTCTGAATTCTCTTCATGCCCAGAGTCACCGCGGTCTCCCCGGGGAAAGCGCTGTGCTGTCTCCATGGCGGAGCCGCTGCCAACGCGTCCCAGATGCCAACCTAGAGGGAGGGTCTGGTGACAGTCAGCTTGTCCCGCTCAGTTGCCGTCTAGGGAAAAAAGAAATCAACTTGAGTTCTTATTTTACAAAAATTTAAATCCGACTCCTGTTCATCCACGTCTCAAAAGATTTTATGTAGTTCATGCATTTATAGCTAATCACGCACCACGAGGCAATCAGGCTATTATTTGTCCAAAATGTTTTTGTGACAGTTCAAGTGTTCAAAAAGTAGGTCTCAGGATTCTTCTTGAAGACGTCTTTTAAAATATAGAGCCTTTGATTATATTTTACACATTTTCCAGTTAAATTGTGAAAGAGTAAATTTCCTCATTTTAAAAATTGTATTTATTGGTTAGCCGAGGCGACTCTTGCTTGTCAACTAGAAAAGGTATCTTTAGTCTCAACATTGTCCTGAAACTAGTAGGCCAGCCTAGGAAGGAGGCATGGGGGTGGGGGCAGACGTCTCCTGAGGGGACTGTACGGGTGGCTTTGCGGGACGGCCATATGCGAATGAGTTGTGCACAGGGCACGTAAGAAACTTTAGTCTGGCAAAGCAGAACATAGGAGTATGCATGTGGCAGAAAACAGGTGATGTACAGGTGCCACTTTAACTACACAAAGGAGAGGTTGCCTCAAGCCCCAGGAACCAGGGAGACTTAATCCGAAATAAGTTACCCTCCATACACCTCCAGGCCAAGGTCAGTACCACGAGCATAGTAGGCCCTCCCACAGGCTTGTTACACTGAACTGAAATGGTCCTGAAGACAGGTGGGATTTCATAGTGGAGGCTAGACAGGGGGCCTCCCAGGTACAGGATCCCTGCAAACCACCAAGGCTTGAGACCAGGAAGGCACAGGATCTTCTTGGAAAACTGGAGTAGTTCAGTTTGGGGGAGAGTAGGTGCAAGATGCCAACCATGTGTCATATCTGGGTTGTGCTGTTTCTGTTTGCATGGTGCCGGCCCATCCCTGAGACCGTACACATGCCCAGCATAACTGGTTGATGCCTATTTGTTCTGTGTTTACTGAGATTGGAAGACCAAGTGACTGGATTTCTGGCTTTTCAGGAAAGTTTTTGGGCCCAACCCAATATTCAGAATTCCTCTGGGTGGAGCTTAGGAGTGTATATTTTACAAAGATACAGGGGAGATTTTGAAGCATCTTCACACTTAAGAGTTACTGCCTGGCCTGATGAGGAGGTCACTGGAGCTTTTTTGATCAAGGAAGTAACAGATTCAGAGCTGTGTTTCAGACATTAGGGCCCTCAGGCCACCACCTGCAGGATGGATTGAGAGAGGAAGAAATTGGGGTCTGAGAAATCCTATTGGGACCGACTTTAACCTCCCAGACAAAAGTCATTAAGACCTGAGTCAGCAGTAGAAACAGAATGAGAAAATAAATCAAATGCAAAAGGGACTGATTGGGTGGATGAGAGTGGTGACAAAGGACAGTTGACAAAAGGCAGCTGGAAATTTCAACTCTGAACCATTAGGAAAACAATGGTATGTCCCTCCCCCTTCTGTCTCCCTTGCCCCCGCCTCTCTTCCCCTTACACATGCATTACACATGCCTCCCTCCTTACACACACACACACACACACACACACACACACGGGAAAATACGTTCCCTTGGGGGCCATGTTAGGGTAAGTTGCTGGTAAGCCATTCACATGGCAGAAAAATAAAATTTGGCTCTAAAACCATGGAGAGAAACTGGATCAAGATAATTTCTCTTTGGCGGGTTTCTATATGGGTTTCTAAATAATAATTGGGTTTTTCATAACAGTCAAATGAAATATACTTCAACAAATTAATGCTTCTTCTTAACCAAGGTAGAAGGAAAAGCAACCTCAACACATAGAACAGATTTGCCTGGAAACCACAGAACCCGTGAACGTCGGGCATGCTTTTGAGTGGAGTTTACATCTCAACAATCATATTGATCACTGTTTTAAAAAGTTATTTGCAGCATTCGTTTTGGCTCCATGGCCTCTTTTTATATTTTGGGTGAACAAATTTTACCTGAATGCTTTATCTCTGAGAGAGGTATAGGAAGGGCGATGCCAGTGTGTGTACAAATAATATCAGTGCACATTCGAGTGTGTCCCATGATCCACAAAGGGAAAACTGGCAGGGTTTCTGCATGCAAGGTTATGAAATCCAAGAGTCACGTTGTGTAGCAGAGGTTAAAATAGAATTGTACGCTGACTGACTTTGGGTCAGATGACAACGTCTTAGAGTATTAATTGCAACCTGGCGGGCTGGAGGATTGTTGATGGAACCGTGATAGCATTTGGGTCTTAGCTCTTTTATCGAAGCTTAGAAGGATTGGACAGTGTGTTCAGTCTGCACATTCAGATAATGCTGTTTGGTTATGAAATGGAAGAAACTTCCCAAATACATTTAGAACTCTTTTGAGAGCGGGCACACATTCCCTCTGCCTCAGGGATTCGGGAGCTGTAGGAACATTCCACGGGGTTTACATAACCCTGGGTGCCTTTCCACAGTTTGTAGATGTAGACTGTGAGAAGCGGGCTTTCCATTTTGGTCCTGAAGTTGCCTCATTTCATCTGAAGGGATCATAGGCAATTTTGGTCCATTTTGCATAACAGAACCAAAGGCATCGGCAAAAACTTCACCCCACTTCTTGGAGGTGGATGAATTGGTTGTTTGCCCCGTGGTCCTTGTTGAACCCATGCGACACCCCGCCTAACTCCCTTTCACGGGTATCACACCACCCAGAACTTCACTTGCCTGCCTGGTAGGAAGGGTCTTTGCAGGACATCATGTTGCAGGTGCAGCCCACGCCTGACTCAGGACCCCAGCATTAGACTCACTGGTCACTTACTGCCATCTAGTGGCTCTTTGTCTCTCAACGTTCTCTTCCTATTTCTTTCCGAGGAGTTTTTCCATTGGAGTTACAGGCAAATTGAAGTGATACAAATGTGTGTTTAGGATGGGGTTGTTCATGTGACCAAGGGACAGGATTGTTAGTTCTTAAGTGAAAGACCTTAATTCTTTAGGCACTGGCAGTACTCTAAGGTGTGTGTGCGTGTGAGTGTATGTACGAGTGTACCTGTGTGTGTGCATGTATGTGATTGTGTAATCGGTTCTGTGATCATTTCTTCTCTTTGTAGCTGGGGGAGGAAAGTCCATCCTTACTGGTGGGACAATCAGTATAAATCAGAGGTTTGAGCAGGGGCAAGTTTGACCCCTTCCCCCAGGGACATTTAATAATGCCTGGAGACATTCCTGTTTATCACAAGGTGGGAAAAGAGCTCCTGGCACCTAGTAGGGAGGAGCCAGGGGTGCTGCTAAACAGCTTCAGAGCACCGGACAGGCCCCCACTGCAGAGCACTATCTGGTCCGGACCTCAAGTGCCAAGTACGAGGAGCCTGATCTGCGGCTCCTCGTTTCGCTCTAAGACAGCCTTCTCCCTCTCCCTCCCTCCCTCTCCCTCCCTCCTTCCCTCTCTCTTTCTCCCTTCCTCCCTCTCCCTCCCTCCCTCCCTCTCTCTCCCTCCCTCCAGCTCTCTATCTTTTCTCTGTCATGTCAAAAAGTATACACATCCCTCCCTTAGTGGGCAGTAGCGCCACTGAAAGTAACAAGCGGGTCCTTTGTCAAGGCCCTGGGCAAACTCACTTGCACTCTCGCCTGACATCTCAGCACATCATTTTAAGCTAAAGTAGGCTACTGCTCTAAAAGGTGTCCCACCTCCTAGGTGGAAGGCAAGGTGGGCTGGGACACAGTGCGCAGTGGGAGCCCCATGAGCCCCATGCTGCTGCGCCTGCGCTTTCTGAGGCCCTTGGTGTTGACGCCCGTCTGTGGTCTGCTCGCTCCCCCAGTGAGCTGGAAGACCTTGTTGAAGACCTGAAGAAGGACTCTGCATCCGCCGCCCGAGTGGTGACTCTAAAAGACGTGGAAGATGGGGCTTTCCTCCTGCGACAAGTGGGAGAAGCTGTAGCTTCCCTGAAAGGTGAGCTTCCTCCTTGGAGGGAGAAGTCTGAAGAGCGTTTTCCACGGTGATTAAAAATCTGTCAGACGGTGAGGGCTTCATTCATTCATTCATTTACTCATGCATGCAAGTATTCATCAAACAACTCCATGGGTCAGGCACTGCTTTGGACACACGATCCACCATTGAACAAAACAGGCAAATGTCCCTGTCTCTTGAAGCTTGTATTGTAGTGAGTGCTATAAGATTCAGGACAAAATGATAACAACAGTTGTTCCTCATTGGGGTCTTACAATGCACCAGATTCATTAAAGACACCCCAAGGGACAGCGGGCCTTATCCCAAATGTACGGACAGGAAGCGTGGCCTAGAGGAGCCCGGCCCTTGCCCGCGGTCATTTTGAACCCATCTCTGCTTGACATGCTTCTTCCACCTGCAGATGTGTAAAGGGCGCTGTGGCTGAGGAGCCCTGGGCGCTCTACCCTGTCCAGTGTCGGGTGCGGGACGGGAACTTGCTATTCTGACTTTGCCCCCTACAACTCAGCCCCTGCTCTTGGCCACAGGAGAATTTCCTACCTTACAAAACAAGATGCGAGCCATCCTGCGCATAGAGGTGGAGGCCGTACGGTTTCTGAAGGAGGAGCCGCACCGGCTGGACAGTCTCCTGCAGAGAGTGCGGAGCATGACCGACATCCTGACCATGCTGCGGAGGTGACTGGGCTTCCCGTGGGGCATGCAGAGCCGGGGGGTTGGGGGGTTTGGGGGGGCTGCTGGGAAGGTCGGGGTGCAGTTTGACTCCCAGGCTTCCTCCATCTCCTGGGACCTGTCTCCCTTTCTGTGATGTATCACATCTCATTTCCAGCGTCCCCCTTCCCACGTGGAATTTCTGTTGTACGCAGGACTCGAGGTCCTGATTCTTCGGCACAGGCTTGCTACACTTGGCACATGCTGGCCTTAAAATTTACTAGGAAACATTATTTAAAAATCATCTGAAGTTTGTTCCTCTCAGTAACATTTTGAAGTTGAAGAATGGATCAAAATATATTATTTGGCTTCAGTTCAAAGGAAATGAAGAGAAATACATAGAGCCTTTGTGGAGTTACCTACAGAAAGAGTGTCTGAGAGATTGTTGATTCCACCCAGAAAAGAGAAAAACTGCCGTCACCCTCACCTGCCCATAGAAGAGGGTCACAGTAGAAGAAAGACTGAAACAAATCACCGAATCATCCAGGACTTTCACTGAAACAGAGTTCTTGAACTCTACCCACATAAAAAGTGATAACATCTATTCGTGCAGGATTTGGGCAGCCAGAGGCACTTTATAAATGCCGTCTGGTGGGCCATTATTTACTGTGTCTTTGGGTGACAAATAGAACTCTTTCTTCTCAGCACAGTCATAACAATAGCTTCTGTCTGAGCACTTTCTATGGATGAGGCAGTGAGCTAAGCCCTCGGCCAGGGTCATTTCACTCAGTCCTAACCTCAAGCCCTAGGCAGGCATTGCCAGTCCATGGTTTAGGGAGACTCTGAGCCTTGAGGAAGCTCACTTCAGGTCAGAGGTGAGGCTGGGGTATGAACTGGCGGTTTGACCCCAGAGATCAGAGGTAGTTCTGATCTCACTGCCAGGAAGTCAATAATATTTAGACTTTCTACCTGTTCCAGCCCTGCTATTGGGTGTTGAGAATATGATAATAAACAGGGTTCCTCTCTCACATGAGAAATAGACTACCAAAATAAACTCTTTTCCAACAGTGGCAGTTGTTGAGTTTTCAGTTCTTTAATAGAAGTAGGAAGTTGCGGAGAAATTACCTTCATCTCCTAGACCGGATTGGAGAGCAGGTCATAAACAGAAGTAACATACAAGACAGGTTCTTAGGAGAATTTTAACAACTAAGTATATAATCATTTGATCAAATTTATAAAAGAAATACATTAAATGTGCTCTTGACTTTCAGATGAATTATTAGCCATAGGATTAAGTGAGATTATTTTGGTAACAGTGACCTCAGGAAGAAGCCTCTTTTGACATGGAAACGTATCATCACCTGCCCGAGCTCCCGGGGACCACAGGGATCCCGGAGGCCAGCAGCGGCCTCCTGGAGAGACCACACCTGACTGGGTACAGGAAGAAATTGTGCCTGGATTACATCTTCGAATAGCTCCTCTCGTTTTAAGTTGCCAGAGGGAAACTTTTCTTCCAGTAGGATAAAAATCTGTTAGAGGAATTCTTCATTAAGCTCTTACCTCAGTGTGGTAACCCATCCGCTTTGTAAAGCCTGGAACAAAGCACCCTTGTTCAGTGGAAATAGATAGCAGGCTGGCACATAACAGTGCCCCGTTCTCCCTTCTCTTCTCTAAAAAACAATGAAAAGAAAGTTTTAGAGCCAGCACTGTGATGAAGCTCAGTGTGTACCTTATCTCCAGGGAATGCAAGTTCTAAAAATAGATGTGATTGGTGTTTTGAATGTTGTAGGACTTTTTGTCCTGTGATGCTCAGTGGTCATCATGATAAGCCCAGGTAAGTAACTTTTAAAATGAAAATAAAAGTAATTTCAACT
Organism: Sturnira hondurensis; assembly: GCF_014824575.4. Taxonomy (NCBI): domain Eukaryota; kingdom Metazoa; phylum Chordata; class Mammalia; order Chiroptera; family Phyllostomidae; genus Sturnira; species Sturnira hondurensis. The sequence goes on along the minus strand of NW_028095541.1, from coordinate 15,715,348 downwards.
GCCATCAGGCTGCCCAGCAGAAGCTTTTATTCCTTTAATTCTTTGTTGGTATTTGTTGTGTGTAATGGGCTGTATCTGGCACTGAGGAGAGATTGTGAAGGAGACGGGAATACGCACGGCGCCCGAAGGACAGGCAAAGAAGATAAAGCAGGGGACAGTCACAGTTCAGAGCAGCTTAGCAGCTCAGGAAGATGAAATGTTTTGACATGTATTGAATTTGAGGTGCTGGAATGATAAGCAAACACAGCTGCCCACTAGACACTTAGAAACGTGGAGACTTGGAAACGTTCAAGAGATGGAGATAGAGGGGTGTCCCTTCCTACCTGGGAGGGGGGGAGGGACATGTGGAGGGAAGGGAGGGAGGAGAGATTTAGAATCAGAAGCTGCCTTCATTAAGATGATTATTAAAAACAGAAGAGATGGCCGTGGTAGAGTGAAGGGAAGGAGGGGACAGATCCTTAGGCATCCTTGGGGATAGAAGGGACAGGATAGGAAAAGTAAACAGCAAAAGAAATAGAGGAGTGAGTAGCAGAAGAGAGTCATAGAGTACATTGTCTTTTTTCAGATCAAAAAGCATTTGCATGAGAGGAGGGTGAGGGACAGATTAAAAATGATAGGTCAGGTACCATGTAGAGGAGATGTTAGAATCACGTGATCACTCCATGCTGCCATCTCCCCCCCAGACAGTGGTGGAATTGTGCCAGTGCTAGTGGACAGAGCAAAACAGGCCATCTCCTGAGAAAATGACTGAAAAAGCAGCTGCCAGAGATAACCAGGGGTAAATTGCTGGCGTTGGCAAGTTGCTATGGAAACCCTCAACCCTGAGCTGCTACTCTGAGTTTTAGAATGTTGTAATTTTACAACAGAATCTTGCCTGGCTTTGGAATGGCGCTGCATTCAATACCATCCTTTCACCTGAAATGGAAGTTACTCATTTCAGTAGTTAATTCTGCTGTACTTTCTCCTAGACACGTCACCGATGGCCTCTTGAAAAGCACAGATGCAGCACAGGCTGCACAATATGTCGCTATGGAAAAGGCCACCGCTGCGGAGGTCCTGAAGAACCAGGAGGAGGCACCACAGGCCTCAGGCCAGCACCCCCAGGGCTCAGCAGTCCCTCGAGACGTGAAGGCGGATGTGGTGCCCTTGACCGTCCACCGTGCACAGAGCTCTCCTGTGCTCATCCAGCCCTCCCAGCTCTCCTCTGCCCTGCTGACCCCACCCCAGCACTCGCCTGGGGGGGCCAGTCCCCAGCCAACCAGCCCTGGAGCTGTCGCACAGGAAGTGACCTCCGCTCTGCAGTCAACGCAGGCAGCGCAGTGCCCACAGGTACCCGTGAACGGTGCTGCCATGCAGAGCTTGTTCATTGAGGAAATCCACAGTGTCAGTGCCAAGAACAGGGCAGTGTCCATTGAGGTAGAGTCCTTTTTCCATCTTTTGTAACCCCATGAAGGAGGGTAACTCATGGACCTTTCCCTCAAAGACTTTACAGCCTGTCTATAGAGATAAGACATATATGTGTCAGAGTTATATTTTCATTTTAAAAATGTGCATCTATATAATACCATCAGTGAAAGAGATTTTTTAAAACTCTAAGTGGGTTTTGATGGCCGGGTTAAGGGGAGGGTTATCAGGGTGCAGAGAAGCGTCAAATGCCTAACGTGGAGGAAGGTGAGGCAGTGGAGTGATGAGAAGTGTTCAACAACCAGGTCTGTGGTGGGGAAAAGTCCCGATTGTGGCATTTGCCAATTTTTGAGATGCGAAGACTCCCACCATTACTGATTCCGAGTCAGAACATGGCATCATAGAACATTCAGTTGGGGAGACATGTGACTCAGTTCTCCCGAGCCTGTGGGAGCTGGCTCAAGCATGCCCCTGGTAAACGCGGGCCTGCGGAGGGTTTGCCACTGATCTCCAAAAAAAAGTAGAATCTGGGTAAGCAGAGAAGACTGGGGAGGGCATTCTAGGATAGAGAAAGACTGGAGCAAAGGCTGGAGCTGTAAGCAAACCTGTTTAACACGAATGAGAAAGAGCAGATAAGGCTGGCGAAACAGGCCAGCACCTGACTTGGGAGAGCTTGAAAAGCAGCCTGGGGTGTCTAAAGTTGATTGTGTGGGTATCAGAGGAATGCTGCAGCCTGAACCGGTGATAAAAATATGGTATCTTCAGAAAATTAATCTGGACACTATATACAGAACTGACTGAGCTGCTAGGTCTGGAATTAAGAGAGATAGGTGGGAAGTTATTGCAGTAGTCTTAGAAGAAAAGGCAGAAGTAGTAGATATGATTAGAGAAAGCTAGGCCTTTGGATCACAAAATATAGAAAACAAATGCTATGTTTTTTAAATATTCTTTTAATCAAGAGCTGGCATTGGTGCTCAAATAACGCACTTTGCTTCCCTAGTGCTCTCCTTCCTCTCACCCCATTTGTTTTCCCCACTCATGATTGTATCCTCAGCAACCTGGCCCTAAGCATTCCTGCCTCTCCTGGTGCGAGGGATAACCTGGGTTTCAAGAGGAGATGACCTCTTGTAATTGCTAAGGTCATGGTCATGGCAACTTCATCTCTGAACGCTAGGTAGCTGCTCTCTGCTCCAAAGTCAGAGTCTGTGCCCCTGATCCAGGTTGGCACCTACAAAGTGCATTGGCTGACGATGACCCATCGGGCATGTCTGTTGGGTGAGGTAGAGAACTGAAAACACATTTCCTCCTGAGAGTGAATAGATTTGCCACTTCAAACATGCCCATATTTAAAGTATGACAAAGGGACAACTGTCATGGGACAAATATCTATTGGGAACCCACTGGGCACAATTATCACTTGTATTTTAAGTGATCAGGGGTATTTTAAGTTATGGGTTAGCTATGACACTGACAAATGGGGTGACCGCACTCACTCAGCAGATATCACGGGGCCCTGCTGCGCACCAGGCCCTCATAGGCCCTGGGATAGGCAGTGAACAGAGCAGATGAAGTCCATGCCCTCGAGAAACTTACCTGTTTGTAGGGAGAGACAGAACAAGTATATGCCAGGTGGTGATAAATGCTAGGAATGCAAACACAAAGGATGGTGATGGTGGGGGCCCAGTGACAACCTGGGACACTTCTAATGTTGACATTACGGGGTTCCACTAATCCCGGTGCGGACTTCCACTCTGCCCTCCTGGAATGACCCATGTGCCATCTCAGAATCACAGTCAAATGTCCCTGAAGGGAATGCACAAATATTAAAGAATACATCTTATATATTCCCTAGCATAGAACTTGATGGAGCTCCCAGGTCATCTAAACGCCCCTCCCCATTTTCTGAGGAAGAAAACGTGGCCCGTGGCCATATAATAAGCCTTGGCCCCAAGAGCACTAAGAGAAGGGATTCTTTGCTCCTAGTGAGTGTTTTGGTGTTTGTTTGCTTGAACATCTCTACAATGAAAACTCAAAAACTTGGTTATAGATAATTATCTTCTTGTTTACTATTGGTAGAAATACACAGTAAGGGCCCAGTCATCATTTCATGAGTGAAGTTGAGTTTCTGAGCTTGCTTCTCTGTGAGTATCACTTGAGCTTACATGCAGGCCATTTAGCTCTAGAAGGTAGAGCAGAGAGCACGGGAGTCAGGTTTGCCTGGTGTGCAATCTCCCTTGGCGTGGAAGCCAGAGCACTGTTTTACCTACGCTTGAATTGTTACACCTCCTCCCACCCAACAGGATATCTTTAAACAATTAATTAGCTTTCTACTTTAGTTTTAAAATTTTCTTCACCTGCTGTTTTCCTTCAGAAAGCAGAGAGGAAGTGGGAAGAGAAAAGACAAAATCTGGACCACTATAATGGGAAAGAGTTTGAGAAACTCCTCGAAGAAGCTCAGGCCAATATCATGAAGTCAATTCCAAACCTGGAGATGTCACCAGCCTCAGGCCCACAGCCAAAGGGCGATGCTGCCATAGACAAGCTGGAACTTGCAGGTAAGACAATGACAGAGTTGTGTGCCTCGTTGCCCTCAGGTCCATGTGTGGCCCCCAACCTAAGCCCATGTTGGCCAAACTCTCCCTTCTTAAGGATCTTATAAAATTGAAAGACTGGGAGAACAATCCCTCAGGAGTGCCTAGAGCCTCACTACTGTTACTATAGTAGGGAGACTGTTCTATGACCAGATACTAGGACAATGCCCAATAAGGAAAAATTTAGGTTTCCCAGCTTCTGCACTTCCTGAAAATTGATGGCACTTCACAGCACCTGCTGAGAAAATACAAGGCCCGCATTTAAAGCAAGAGTTTTTCATATGCTTCAGAAGCAAAATGCCAGCTTTCATGAGCTCCCAGGGGGATAGTAGATCATAAGATAAAATGGCATTTTTTAAAAATCAGAATTATTAATTGTGTATTTAACCAGATAAGCTATGGAAGTTAAGCATCAATATGTCAATAGTAATATAAAATAACTGTTTAAAAAGCATAGCCTACTAAATCTCCAATTATAAACCACATGCCTTACTCTAATATTAAAATTTTGCCTGGTCAGTGTGGCTCAGATGGTTGGACACCAACCTGCAAACTGAAAGGTCACCAGTTCGATTCCCAGTGAGGGCACATACCTGAGTTGTGGGTTCGGTCCCCAATTGAGGTGCATACAGAAGGCAGTCAATCAATATTTCTTTCTCATATCAATGTTTCTCTCTCTCTCTCTCCTGTCCCCTCTCTAAAAAAAAATTACCATTTTTCATGTGTGGCCCAGTGTATCTCAGAGTCATGTTCAACGAGGCCTTGTCTAGCAATACAAATGAATTGGAAAAGGAATTGCCATATTGAGTTGCATGTCAAGGGACACGAAGGTGGATGCGGTTTACAACCACAGTAAAACCAGTGGAATGCCCTCCAGGTTTTCGTTCCACAAACCTGCTCTCAAGCTACACTAACTAAAACTCCCCCTCAGTCTGCGCTGAGAGGTGTTTGTCACCCGCTGCATTAACTGCCAGCTCTGAGAGGCCTGTCTGGGCCCCTGGAGGGTCAGGTCCCAAGACCCAGGAGCAACAAGCCCTGAGAGGGGCAGCTCCGCTCTCACAACAATGGCTCTTCCCCCTGAGTTCCCTTGGGGAATTGCTGATGGCGGAAATGGCCTACCCCAATGCGCAACTGTCTTCCCTAGGTCAGCTCTCCCTCTATTTTGTCACAGAGTCTCCTTCGATGTTTTAGAATTCCAAATAAATTATAAACTTATAATGATAAATAAAGTGTAATTGTCCTTTCTCCTGATTGTACAACCAAAAATAATGACTATATTTTGTTAACCTCATTTGAACTTTTATTCTTTCAGATTTCAGACATTTGCATAAATTATAAATTACTTTCCAACACATTTTTACTTAGTTAAGATGTTCTTACTGTTACGCTTTTCTTTTTTACCACATGGCCTGGTTTCTTAGCCGAAAGAGTCCACTAAGGTCTAGGCCACCAAGAATGGGTTAGGGCACCACCATTATCTATAAGCTTTGTTTCTACAATTTTTATTTATTCATCATGGATGTTATAGTTTTTATTTTTGTATACTAATGAGATAAAATTCTAAGCTTGGGGTTTTAAAAGATCATTTGTATCTCCTTTTGTGTGTATTGTCTGACTACTTAAGTAATGAGGGAGGGTGGATAGTTCCCCCCAAATCAATGGAAAATGTGAGGGTTCGGCCTCAGTCAATGTTAAAGTGAAAGTTACTCACAAAGACATAGTTAAAGAACACCAAGGAAGACTTTATTCAAGACCATTGCAAAGGAGGCAAGAGACTGAACTGAGCTCTGAATGCAGCCTATCGAGGGCAGTGGGATTCCTACGAAAGGCAGGCCAAGGACTTAGCTATCAAAGGGGCGGAATGAAGAACTGGTCAAATATCAAGAATGAGGATTCTTGCTAACCTGGATTCTTTGCTAAAACTCAATTCAGCAGATAAGGTCAAGGTGTAGCCAAGCCTTGGCTCCGAGGAGCTTGAAGGCATTGGTCAAACAGGGAGTGCGTCATCGTACCTGAGAGGACAGAACTCAGCTGGTCAGCCTGTGCTGGTCCCCAGAGGGACCCAGAGTGCAGGCGACCACCCTGAGCCCAGACTGCTGGCACAAACACCAGCCACATGGCCCGATGCTGCTGGAGTCCTGTAACCCAGCACCTCACACATGGGACAGGACCTGCCCACTACAAATAATCACGAGCATGCCATTCTGATGACATACCCAAGTTACCACAACTTCAAATGGGAATTCCAAGCATCTACTCTAAAGAACGCAGTCTCAGAAAAGACAAGCACTACAGTCCCTTGGGAGAGTTGGGAAAAGCCAGGCGTTCAGGAGCTGTTGGCTAGAGTGTTTGTAAAGGGCTGACGTGAGGAAGGTTGGTCAAGGACATGAAAGAGGCTCTTTGAGTTTTGATTAAGAATTGCCATTTTCCTAACAGTTTTCTGAGGAAAGCTGAGCAGGTACCTGAATCTCCTGCTCTGTGATGTTGATACTAATTTACAGTTCTCTTTACTGCATTTGCTGTCTCCTTTCCTTAGCAACAAGCCTTTTCCAAGCCCATAACCATGACCCCAAAAGTCTACTTTCCCCCTGATTTTGCTCTCTGTTCGCACTGGCTTCCTGGTTTCCCTCTGTCCCTTCCTTGGCCCTCTTCCAGTCTCTCACCCCTGACTGAATCCTTCCTCCAGAGGCAGTGGACTAAACCAGGGGATGAAGGCTTGGGAGGCCATGCAGTGGGCTCTGCATTTGCCTTCACGTCTGATCTGTCATCTCTCCAAGTAACACTCAGCTTTTTTCTTTAATAATGGCAGCTGATACTTGCATAGCATTTAAAATAAGCCAGTAGGCACTGTTCTAAGTGCTTTATATGTATCAAATCACTTAATCCTCACAGCACCTCAGTGGAGAGGGTATCATTGTAACAGTCATTTAACGGATAAGGGAATCAAGGCAGAGAAAGGTGAAGTAACTCATGTAAGGTCTTTCTGGGATTTCAAGCCAGTTGGGCTGCAGGGTTTATAGCATTAATTTTTGTAATATGGAGAGAATAGAGAAATTTTTTAAGTCAGAATGTATCAAGGTTATAGAAATACAGTAGACTTTCTGGGCATCATCTTGAAAAGAGATTATTATGCAAAGACACACTTTTTTTTCCAGAAGACTCTCCAAATGCAGAACAGGACTTGGACAAGCTGGGGGGTAAGTCCCCACCGCCTCCTCCCCCGCCCCCGAGACGGAGCTACCTGCCAGGATCAGGGCTCACCACCACCAGGTCTGGCGACGTGGTCTACACCAGCAGGAAGGAGAATGCCACCACTAAGGTCAGATGGGTTAAGCCCTGGTAAACCGGTCTCTGGGTTTGGATGATCCTCTTAGACAAGGTCCTCTCTGTTCTCGTTTAGAACAGAGAAAGGAGTGAGGCAGAGAAGAGAAGCCCAGAATCAAATAAACTAGACCACCAGGAAGTACCACAGATGGAAAAACATCAGCCAGTGTTACTGGGCTAGACTCAGCACAACAGGTTCTATCCTCACTTGACTTTAAGCTGCAACTATGTGAAATACAAATCACAAGCTACTTCCCCAGTAGGTTATCATAAGGTTGAAAATAATGATAGAGAGTGAAGCAAAAAAAAAAAAAAGACCACACTACAAAGATAACTGAGATTAACTAACACAGTTCTGGAGTCCACACGAAAAGATGTTCAATGAGCTTTAGCTTGTACTTGGCCAGTTTTGTCTTTTATGTTCAACATGAAATTCAAGTTTCAAGGAGAGAGTATGGGAGGTCCCTTCGTAGAGGCACAGAATATTGAGGAATTACAGTTGTATTATAATTCTTCAATCCATTCACCAAAATGGTAGCCTGCATAAACAAAAACCAAAACTCAGTGCAAGTGGGCAAAATAGCCCTTCAGCTCAAGTCGAAGAGCTGGGAAGCCAGTTCACTAGGCAGGGAGGGAACATGAGCTCTTCTTGTGCTCTCTCCATTTGTCATCACCTGGGGGTGTTAAGCCAATATCTGTGGTTTGAATCCTCCATAGGCTAGCAGTGAAGATGCTGGACCAAGCTCACAGGCTAGAGCCACAAAATGCCCAGCAGAGGAACCTGCTTCCGCCTGGACCTGTTCCTCAAAGGATGAGGAGGAGGAGGAAGAAGGAGACAAAATCATGGCAGAACTCCAGGTATGTGGTGAAGTGAGCGGCTATGGCTCCCTGCCCTTCCCATCAGAGATGCTGGCCACATCTCTCACAGATTCCTCAGCTAGAGCAGGCTGGCGAAGAGCCCCGAACCCTGAAACGTCTTCTGGCCTTGACCTCCACTGGGCTTTCAGGGCACCTTTAGGATGTGTATAAGGAATGACCATTTCACAAAAGCAACTCGAAGTCTATACAAAAAAATCAATTGTAGGCTCTCCTAGCTCTGGCTGGTAGAATTTCCTTTCCTTTCTTTCAGTCTTCATAGTCTCTGTTTCATTTCAAAAACAGTGAAAAGAAATCAGAAACACCAGCCATCATCTTTTCTTGATAAGGACTGATGAAACCCCCTCCTTGCGGGGTCCCGTCATGTGGTGTCAGTATTTAGAATGACTGGCGCTGAGTCACTCGGCCTCCTTGCCTCCACACCAGGTTCCCGGGGAATGTCAGTTTCATCTTTTCAAATATTCTGAAAGGCTCAAATCTCTTATTTCCCATTTTCCTTGACTAGTTAAGAGATTATTATTTATTTTTAGATTTTTAAACTAATACCACAGTCTACTGATAGGATTAAGGATGAGAACACAAATTTGATCCCACGTTCAAATCATGGATGTGAATCTGCCCTAGAAATATGTTTTGAGAACTTAACTCATCCAAGGCGTACATGTAAGTCTTAGACCGAAGTCCGTTTCTACAGTGTTGCATTTCGGCCCATGCTTATCACAGGATTATTGCTCTTTAGGTGGTAGGCCACACCTCTCCTAGGGCTCCAAAACACGTTACCGCTTCACCCGTGTTCCCGCAGTTTTGTGCAGGCCCGGGGATCTGCATCCTTCATTGGGAACCGGGAGAACTTTCAAACCCTGCCATTTCCACTGCTGCTGTCCTGCTGTGCTCTCCGTGGTAACCCCTGCCAAAGAGGAGCTGCTTGGGTTTTCTAGGGAACAGAGCGGCTGGTCGGCAGTCACATGCACAAGCCTCTTGAGCCTCATTAAATCTCACAGACTGGACTGGGACCTCCCCTCCACCAGTAGGACGCTTTATAGGGTTCTTGTATGGCTGGAGGATTGCCTTCATAGGAATCACAGGTTTATAAACTCACGGGGCATTTGAGCGCATGGAAGCATCCACCACTCATTTACCCAGAGAGGACCCTCTGGTGAGGACACTAGCATGTGAGCATTTTGCTGGGGATTGGCACGTGCTAACGTGTGTGCAGATTCTGGGGCCATTCATGGTAGCATCTGTCCCGAAATTCAGGGTGTGAATTGATCATGGCCCAGTTTGGTTCAAATGGCTGACAGAGCACTAGATCATTTTAAACCTGTACAAGGTGAACAGTTACTAATACACAAAGAAGTGGAGACTTTTAGGCTTACGATAATTCTGCACCAGCCTCCTAAGATAAGTAACTTATTTGTTCCAGCCACTTAGAGCCCATCTCTTGAGAACATTTCCCTCCATTGGAGTCTGAACATCTTCAATGCTTTTAGCTGCAACTTAGAAGTTTAACCGAGAACTTTACAAAAGTAAAGTAAAGTATCTGGCTTCTTGCTTTATTATTGGTGGTTAGGTAATAGTGGTGAAAGAAGTACTATAACCCTAACTTAACCAAACCCTGTTGGCCATCCTGCTGGACTAAGAACCAAACCTGCTGCATCAGAAAGTTGGCCAATGGCTCTAGTTCGACAGCCTTCCCCCTGCAACCCCCAGGCAGGACAAGGAGCAGCTGAGGCCCCCTGAGTATGTTCCACTGCACAGGACAAGATTCCTGCTCTGTGTCAACAGGCACTATTAGAAACCACAGGCTCTGACAGAGTCTGGGGTCCACCAGTGGTGAGTGGTCTTAGTGAGTGGGGCCCTGGGCAACTCCGGGGCCCGCGAGGAGGCTGGTGCGGTGGGAACAGGGACTTAGCAGAGCGTGGAAAGGCAGGCTGGGGAGAGTCCCAGGCACCAGCTCCGTTCTTATTTTAGGACCAGCACTGAAATGTTCACTTGGAGAAGGCAAGGGTTCTTCTTTCTATCTGTGGTCATTTCCAAATGGCAATATCTGAGATGACTCATTTGATAGGTGGTTTTTAATCCTGGTTGCACATTAGAATTACATAGAGAGTTTTTTTTAAAGTCCTACAGCCTTAAGATTCTGGCTTAATTATTCTTCGGGTGAACCCCGGATAATAGTATTTTTTTAAACCAGGATATGTTAAAAATCTCTGATTTCAAGAAACTTGGGTTCTTGGGTTTTTGTCTCTCCGGCTCTCACCGTCACACTGTCACTCCCTTTCTGCCCTGTAGACACAGCCTGTGCTTTCTCTCCGCCTGAGACTGGCCTTCCTGACTCAGTGTTCACAGGTGTTGGTGCGGGCTCCCGTAACTAGGACGGTAATCCTGTGACTAGGAAGCTTTCAGAGACAAGTCTAGGGCTCCGGCAGCTCCGAGGCCACTCAGAGTGCTGAAGAGCATCCCTTTACTCTAAAGGAGGCCCCGAACACCTCAGAGCACGGACTACCTGTTACCATTTCAGACAATGAATTGATAGGACAACTAGTATTTCAAAGTTTAAAGGTTTATAATATCTTGTGCCCTTTTTGTTTATAGTTTCAATTTTTTTAAATGAGTCTTGTTAAAAAAAGAAGATAGCTCCTTGTTTTAATTCATTTATGTATTCAGTATTTTTAAAAGGTCAGAATAGGAAGCCCTACTAAGTGCAAACTAAGTTCACCCTGGAAAGAGGAAGAGAGGGTTCTCTTTTCAGGGGGCTGTGCCCTCTTATCTTGGTGTGCCCCAGAAATCAGGCCACCTTTGCCCCAGGCTCCACCCCCCTCCCCCAGCAGCTCTGCAGGCCTGAGGCCAAGAGGGGAGCAGGTTGTCAAGGCACTGACGCCCTGGCCCTGGTGTGACCTGCATGCAGGGACTAGCTGGGGTCTGCACACCTGTGTGTTGACTTCCTGCCTGTGCCCTCCTTCCTCCTCCCTACACTTGGAATCCTATTAACCTCAGTATTTTAATTTCTTAGGCATTCCAGAAGTGTTCCTTTATGGATGTAAATTCAAACAGTCATGCTGAGCCGCCCAGGGCTGACAGTCACGTTAAAGACAGTAGGCCGGGGGCCACAGTCTCGCCCAAGGAGAAGAAGGTAACGTGGCAACCAGGCGTTGGCCACACGGGCGGACAGCCCTTCTTTCCTTGCTGACACTAACACTGCTCCTGCGCTTGCTCTTCTGTGCCCTCTCTTTTCCCTCTCACCTTAAACAGACACACAGACAGACAGACAGAAAAAGCTAAAGGAGACACAGCTTTGGGTTTAGTTCAGAGATGACTGGCTGAGGTTTTCTGAGCAGACATGTTGTTCCTTGTACACAAGGCACGATAGCATGTGTATAACTGAGCCATTATCTCCCCAAACTAAAGAGTATACTCCTTTCAAGATTTTCTAGAATGACTCTTCCAAAGGAAGGAAGGAAGGAAGGAAGGAAGGAAGGAAGGAAGGAAGGAAGGAAGGAAGCCATAGCACTTTTTCTATGTCTGCTGGACCAAAAATGTCTACATTAAAAATAGGAGAAAGCCTTAGTTTCCAGGAAGAAAACGCAGGGCAGAGCCCCATACCTGCTGCTACCCACAGCAGGGTCCTCACGGAAACATGCACATATGTATTTGCACACCTGTTTAAAAATGCCAAAGAGAATTTCCTTAAGTATTACAAATCTCAAAGTGTACCTTCCAAGAGAATATGTTCAGTATAGTTTTAGTGCTAATACTTTGTGGCCTTCAAGTGGCCTCAAAACAGATTTTCAGGCTCCAGAATGAAGTTCATTGTCATTACCTAAGTATTTTAGGCAAAGGACATGAGCCTGAATGTCTAAACTTCAACATTAAGTTAGACCTAGAGCTTTCATGGTTTTGGGATATAGGGCCATCTGATTTGAATGAAGCCTCTCTCTAAATTTCAGGAGAGAAAGCTTATCATGACCATCTCAAGCTCTGACTTTTTTCACCAGAACTTATATTTATTTCAGAATTCAGAGGTTCTAGCTTCCCTTAAATAAAGTCAAACATACCTGCTTGCCCAACTGCTACTCCAAATGGGTACCTCAGTCCATGTGTAAGTCAGTTCAGTGAGGGAGCCGAACACAATCTGCAGTCATCCTAACACAGCCCTCCCGAGGATGCAGTCCTGGGGCTCCCGGCTCCCAGCGGGAGTCTGTGCGAACGAGGCTGGCCTGCGCCTCCTTTGCTCACGGCCACCACAGAGGCCTGCGTGAAAGGCATCTGCCACATGACTGACACATGAAGCCGTTAACCAGGGGATGAGAGAGCTCTCGGTGCACCATGGGAGATTATGAGATTATTGTTAATAAATCTTTCTGACAGAGAAAACCTCCTACTAATAGAATCCATGAGATCACATTGGAAATACATTGCTTTTCAGTCCCCAGAGTTTCCTTCCGTGGCCTCATTAAAAGCAGGTCACAGAAGGCCTCAGCCGGTTTTCATGACGTGGCATATTCGGGCCAGCCTGACTGTTGTCTAAAACACCGGGATCTGGGAGCTTCTCGAAGGTCCCTCTGGAGACAATCACTGTAGAATTTTGCTAATTGGCTAGAAAGTTGCATGAAATTTTTTCCCAGTGATTAGAAATCACTCTCTAACTTATCAAAGGTCCCTCAGATAATAATAAGCAGGTGCGTACTGAGTGCCCAAAACTGAGTTTAATCACAGGTGCTTATTCTGGATAATTATACTCAGTAGGTTGATCTCCTTCCTAATATCAGTATCAGACTTGTTAGAGGTGTTATATACAACATGAGTACCAGACTTTTTCACAAACTGCTGTCGTTATTTAACCTCTTCCTGAGCTATTCATCTACTTTTCTGTAACTCAAATGTTTTCTTAAAATGTTTCTCCTATCCTCATGAAGCATTAGCCTAGTACTTGACTTTTATGCACTTTCCCTATAATTGTGTCTCTGATTTTGGTTTATTGCCTGTATGCATATTTAGCCTGCTTCACCAGTTGTCTGAATGATCCAAATCTCAGGGCCCATAAATAGATACGAATGAAGCTTAATTACCTTTCATGCAGTCTTGACTGACTAAGACATCGTTGGGAGATTACGTGACAGTTGTGACCAAGTTATTCTGAATAAAGTTAATGCACTTTCTTTGATACATCCATTCTTTTTTCTAGCCCAGTGATTACAGCGGTAGGTCATGGGAAACCCACACCTCACATTTTTATCTTAGTGACTTTCCATGGGAGTGCGATTCCTGCTACTACATCTGTTTTAAAATACATGTCTCACATGGCGACATTGCAGATATTTAAGGATGGGTATGACGTGGGCCCTGACCAGTCAGAGCAGATGCCAGGCCACCTCGTCCCCCAGGCACACGGGGCCAGCAGGATGTCTGCTGTGCCGGCTTCACCGCTGGACTACATGCTAGCTCCTTCCCTGACTTGAGGGCAAATTCCCACTCGGGCCCTAACATGCCGACTCCATAGTTGGAATAGAAACTTTAGGCCCAAACCTCACTTATTTTTCTTCTTAAAACTTTTTACTTTGTGTATTAGTTGTTTGATCATCCAAATTTAAAATCCCACAGAAGATGCTGTGTTGTTCGACTGCAGCAGCTGACTCACTGCACTCATTTGGGGGCCTCATGGAGGTGAGGGGACGTTAAACTGGCGGTGCCGGCTAGCTAACGCACCTCCTGTCTTGTGCAAGCTTTCCTGTGATTAATGGTGACTTTGTTGTTTGTGTGTTATTCCTTAACTGTGTGTGACAATTCTTTCCATTTTTAACCAGGGTGGTAGGATTGCTCTGGGTTGACTCTGGCAGGGCCTGCGTTATTGTGCTTTGTTTTGGTCATTGCTGTGAACCCAACCGCCTTCTTGGGATTATATCCCATCCTGCTAAAACCACCTCTTCTCTTGGGCTTCTGCAGCAAGAGGAAAGGACAGTAGTGCCCTGGAAATGACAGGGCATGGTTAGTGTTAGAGGCACAGCCCCCAGCACTGACACAGCCCCGGGGGAAGGGCATGCTTCCCCAGGAGCACACACTCCACTGCTGGTCCTCCCGGCTGGGCTCTGCTGTTCTGGACTTGGTACAAGCCTCAGACGTGTATCTTTGCTCTGAACCAGAGAACATAGAGAATAAAATCTGATGTTTCAGTCACCACATTAGCATCAAATATCTGTTTTCTAAATGTTTAGGTGGTATTTTAGCAGCATTATGACACTGAATTTGGATTTGCTCTTCTTGGTATGATTAGTTTGAAGGCTATTTTGACAGTTTCCTTGGCAAGTGCAAGTACAAACTGCGACTACCTTCAATCTGTTATTTGAAAAAGAATGTGTTTTTTTTTTTCATCTCAATGTACCATGCCCAACCGATACAGATGTCCTTGTGGGACACTTTTCATAAACAAAACTGATAGGACTGCAATAACTAGCTGGTAGGAACATGAAAAAAATCTCCCAGTCTAGTGTCTCAGTTTATAAGCAAGAAAACTGAGGCCCAGAGAAGTGGAGTGACGTGCCTAAAGTAGCACCATTACGTGGCAGACCTGGATTAGAATCAGAGTCTTCTGCCTGCTGGTGTTTGGTGCTTTCTGCGGTGCCATGCCATCCTGGTTTTAACTTCTGCTAAGCTTACTCTCAGATGTGAAAAGAGGACATGTTCGTGCAAAATCACTCCCTGTGTTCATTTAACTGCTCCCCCACCAAATTTGAAATTCTTGAAATATTCTGCTAATTGAGATTTTCATCTTATGCAAACACAGGGCATTTTTGGAAGTTGGCGAACAAAACAGCCCAAGGTAAACAGAGCCATAGGCTTTGGACTGGTGTGTAACAAATGTGCTTGGCCCGCATGTTTTGGAAGTGTAATTGAAGGAACCATTTAGTTTTAGTCCACTTTGGGGGGGTGTGGTTTTGTGGAGTAACATGTCCTACACTATTCTACCAGAACTTGGAATTTTTCCATGAAGACACACAGAAATCTGAGGTTGAATATGCAAATGGCCCCCAAGTGGAATCCCGAAAGGTGAGTTCCCCAGATCTGTGTTGCAGCTGATCCCATGCAGATTAATGACCTTCCTTTGCAGATCCATTTCTGATTTATGTGTGTGGTTTCCTCCCTCCACCCTCCCTCTCAGGTTATCGCGGGGGCTCTTACACCTGGTGACCATGCTCTGTGGGAAAGAGGAATGGAGAATAGTATTTCTGATGCCTCAAGAACATCAGACTATAAAACTGACATCTTAATGAAGGAAAATCCCATACCCAATAAGAGTTTACTTAGAGACAGCAGAAACTATTCCCAGAAAAATGTGTCTACGAGCAATTCCAGTGTTCCTGGTGTTAGTTCACTAGAAGATGAAATAAGCAAAGGGCCTAAAATCTCAGGACTGCAGGACCCTGCCTCTGACACTGAGAGTCAGAAGACGAATTATGTGAAGACAAAAGAGATGAGTCAGCAAGAGCAAGAAAACACAGAGAAGTGTCACCAGCTCTCTCCCACTAGATCAACTGAAGTGAGTACTTGTGATATCAAAACTCAAGATCAAGAGGTTCCTGTGACAGAGTGTGGCCAGGTTGTGCTGAGACACAAGGGAGTTTGGCATGCTAATGTGAAGCCTAATGAGGACAGAGAATCAACCCTAAGTTCTCCCAGTGAAGAAAGTGCACCCACAGACAACATTGCCTTCATGATTACCAGAACTGCGGTCCAGGTTCTTTCCAGTGGGGAGGTCCGAGATATAGTGAGCAAAAAGGGAGAAGATGTGCAGACAGTGAATATTGATGCCAAAAAAGAGATGACTTCCCAACAAGGAGGGACTGAAACTGAAGCGCCAGTTGTCTGCCTAGACAAGAAACCAGTCATCATCATTTTTGATGAACCCATGGATATCCGGTCTGCATATAAGAGACTTTCAACCATATTTGAGGAATGCGATGAGGAATTAGAGAAAATGATGACAGAGGAAAAGATAGAGGAGGAGGAAGAGGAAGAAAATGGAGATGCTTTGGTCCAGAATAACACCTCCCAAAAGTCTCATAAGGTTGTGTCAGGCAGCCCCGGATCAGGACTGAAGGCCGAGAGTCGACTGCAGACACACCTCCTCTTAGAAGGCACCAAAGTATCAGGAGGACAGGAAATGAATGAGACTGAGCTGACCACGTGCAGCCAAGCAGATTCTCCAAGTTCAGACAGCAAGTGTGACGTGACATATGACCAATTTGAAAGCCCCAAGAAAAAGTTTAAGTTCAAATTCCCTAAAAAGCAGCTTGCCGCCCTCACTCAAGCCATTCGCACAGGAACCAAAACAGGGAAGAAGACTTTGCAGGTGGTCGTCTACGAAGAGGAGGAAGAGGACGGCACTTTGAAACAACACAAAGAAGCCAAGCGATTCGAAATTACTAGGTCTTCTCAACCTGAAGATTCTCCCCAGAATAGGCTCAAGAGACAAGAGCAGCCCATCCTAGACAGCACATCTCCCATTTCAAGAACTGATGAGATTAGAAAAAATACCTACAGAACATTAGACAGCCTGGAGCAGACCATCAAACAGCTTGAAAATACGATCAGTGAAATGAGTCCAAAAGCCCTAGTTGATACCTCATGTTCTTCCAACAGAGATTCTGTTGCAAGCTCATCCCACATAGCCCGGGAGGCCTCTCCCCGACCCTTGCTAGTTCTGGAAGAAGCTCCCACTGCCCTAGAGCTCCCCACATCAATACCTTCAGCTGCACGTAAGGTACCTTGGTCTGGTGGAAAATGAAAAGATCCAGCTGCTTTCTTAAATCTGCCATAATCACCATTAGCAAAAGATGTCTTGTGATTTACTTGCTTCCTTTCAGGTGGCTCGTTTTTTTTTGTCTGTTCGCCTGGATACCTTTCTCTCACACTGTCTCCCTCACCTTCAAAACAACAATAACTAGGTGTCTAACAGCTAATTGATCCTGTTTACCTCTGTTGCTGATTGGTGTTGGGTAGATGCAAGGATGCTGGGTCATCCATTTGCCGTTGAAATGATTGCTCTGACACTCACATTAAAATCTGTTTGATCGGCAGTGGAGCAGTTTATTCTGTTTGATTCTTGGAATTAACCCCAGTGGTGTCTTCTGATGTCCGTGTCCTAGATCCGTCCTGCATGGAGGGCTGTGGCTTCTCATGTCGAGCTTCTCTGCACACAGTGGGGCAGCCTCACCAACAATCCACTCACGTGCTTCTTCGCTTTCCCCTTTGCTGTTCTTCCCCACAGGCCTCCAGTGCAACCCCACAGACAAGCAGGATGCCAGTCCCCATGAGCTCCAAGAGTAGACCCGGAAGCCTGGACAAACCCAGCAAGCAGACCAAACTGCAGGATCCCCGCCAATATCGTCAGGTAGTTTTACCTTAAACCCAGTTTTGGATGGACACTCTTACAGTTAAGAAGCAAGTCACTGACTTAGTTCATACCAAATATTGTGTTTTCTCTGTAAGCTATGGTTTATGTAGACTTCCAGGATCTGGGGGCATGAAGAAAGTCTAAAAATCTTTGTTGAACTTTTCACCACGCTTTTGCATGCTTGCAATAAAACATCTTTTGCTGCGTGACTCCAAAGTTTAGCCATTAAAACAAGCTGCCACACCAGTTGGCTTTTCTTTGGTGAATGTAGTGGTTCATCAGAACACCTTGAGAAACTCAGCCAGACAGACCTGTTGTTGAACTGCCCTGAACGTCACCTGTACTAACATATATGTCAACTGCATTGCATCAGAGGCACATTAACTTTCTGTCACCACGCCCCACCCCCACCCCAATAATAACCCAGGCGCATGGCTGACCTGGCACTGGGAACTGGTCTTCCTCTTCTCCTGTTCTGCACATACTTTGCTCTGTACTTTGGGGGTATCTACCAGGTCCAGTACAGCAAAAAGACTTAGCTCAGGTCTTGCACTGATGTGGTTTGTTTTGGTGTCTTTTATTTAATTATTCTCAGAAGGGCTGTGTTGCCAGACCCTGTGGAATGATCATGTTACCAGCTTTCTGACAAACTGTCTCCCACCATCTTTATTTGCAGGCTAATGGAAGTGCTAAGAAAGCTGGTGGGGACTGTAAGCCTACTTTCCCCTCCTTACCTGCTTCTAAGATTCCAGCCCTTTCTCCCAGCTCTGGGAAAAGCAGTTCTCTGCCCTCTGCTAGTGGCGACAGCTCTAACTCCCCTAATCCAGCTGCTTCTAAACCATCGGTTACTTCTAACCCTCTCAGCCCCCAAACAGGACGATCTGCTCCCTCTGCCTCCCTCATCCCCTCTGTCTCTAATGGCTCCTTAAAGTTTCAGAGCCCCACTCACGCAGGTAAAGGTCACCATCTTTCATTCTCACTGCAGACTCCAAATGGCCGAGCAGCCCCTTCCTCCTGCTCCTCCTCCCCCCCCTCCCCCGCCTCCCCCACTTCACTGAATCAAGGTGCCAAGAGTATCAGGACCATCCACACTCCCAGCCTCACCAGCTACAAGGCACAGAATGGAAGTTCAAGCAAAGCCACCCCAGCCACAGCAAAGGAAACCTCTTAAAAGCCAAATCCTATTAGGCACAAGTTGGAGTTGCATTTAAAGATTCAAAAAAAAATCTAATAGTCCTCAACTGTTTCCACCAGAGAATGTAACATATTGCTGTACTATTTGAGGCTTCAGGCTAAGTATGTGCTAAATCTTGGATTGACAGATTTCAGTAAAGCTTGTTTTGTTTTTTACTTTGTTGCTGTTGTAATTCCAGTGTTCACCGTCTATATCCAGTACCTGTTAAATGAAGTGAGCATGTGTTACAGAAAGCAAGTGTGGCGAGAGCGAAGGGTGCGTGTGAGACAGGAAAAAGTGTATTCGGCATGTAAAACATGTATGATTCCAAAATTTTAATATGTTTTATATAAAAATATTTTTCCTTATGGAGACTAGAAGTGAACAGAGAAATACACAGTGTGACTATACAAATGTAAAACAGATACTATAATATTTCCTTTTATTTTAGTGTTATTTAGCTTTATTACAGATTTCTATTTTTGTCAAAACTTCATGGTTCCTTTCAAGATCTTTTTTGCCAAAACATTTTGATACTATAGCATTGTACATTTGAAAGTAGTAAGCTAGACAATAAGCCAATGAACTTCTGCGCCGGCCAACCCAGGGGCACGTGTAGAAAGCAATTTATCCAACCAATTGCACTGCCACAAAAATTATGCACAATAATTTGCCAGCCCAAACAAGCTAGTTTTCTTTGTATTGCATTCTATTTTTCCTTTTTTTTTAAAAACATATTGAGATTCTCCAGCTATTTTCTTTGCAGTATGTAACCCCCTTCCTTTATTTTCTCAGACCTGGCAACTCACACCACCTAACGTTGTGGACTCTAAAGTGTATGCTTCTGTACTGTTCTGTCAACTGACAAACTTTTGTAAATATATAAATAGACATAAAAATACTGTATGTGACAGCACAGAGTAGTTTTCCCACACCAAAGTTAGTTTTTATGCATGCTTTAAAAATATATATTGGGATGGGCAGCAATGGAACTATCCAGACCTTTTTCAAGAGCAACAAGTTTGCACAGCTAGAATGTTTTTGTAAATAACTGTATTTGTATAACACAGTCATGTAATATACAGAACTATAAGCAGAGACTTTGAGAAACTAAATAAAGGGCTGCATGCTTATTATTTTTTGTACCTGGTCACTGTAGCTACTTCCTAATCAAAGAACAAAACAGAGCAGTTACCAAGTCGGATGGTTTGGGCTTTGAGGGCATTGTAAAGAACATGTAACCAGCCACAAACGGGTATTCTGAATGCTGTCCTCTGAAAATTCTGGGGCGGCTCATGATGAGTTCTCAGTGCGAGTGTGGTGCCTTCCAATGTTACCTGCTGGCTCTCTTCTCTCCTCTCGGGCTCGTCCAGGGTTTGGTTGGCAGAAAGCAAACCTGGGCACAGAGTTCACCCCTTCATTTACCAGGGGGGCTCTTCTTTCTACCTTCTTTTTCCTGTTTGAATTCTAGCCAAAGTAAAGCAGAAATAAAATGTCTTTATCACTAGGATTTTTTTCTGTGTTCTCAATTTTTAAAACATACTATTGGTCCAGAGGGAAATATGCTAACATTACACGTTTCCTTTTAAACATAGAGATAAAAGTTAGTGAAAACAATCCCAAGATTATGAATTGACTGCAAGAACAATCTCAGGAACCCACTTACTCATTTTTTTTTTTGCCTCCAAAATATTTAGCTTGGTGGTTTCATGTAAAGTGCAGAGTTTCTTATTACTTTAGCACCCAGTGTTGGTGTTCGCCACCTTCGGGCTTGCTGAGCTGACAGGCCTTCACCAGAAATATTGTATCCTGTCTCTACTCACGGTAGTAATTATAATCACATGTTTTAGGTAGTTCTCAGGAAAGTTAGACCTTTTGGGTATAAAAGGTACCAACATTTCAATCATGTCCCATAGTGGACTCAACAGCTGCATTATGTGAACGTAGAAGTAATAGCTAGCTAATTCGTGCCGGTAAGTTTGCTCCTGTTCATGGACAACTGAGACTTCTTGGTGAAGCGCAGACTGTGGCCCACACTTCAGTGTGACTTCAGAGCTCCCTGAGCTCTGGCAGGACATACAGGGGATGGTCAGTTTCATGTAATGAAGGAAAGAACCGGATCGCCAGGCGGGGGAACTCAGCACGGCCCCTGCCAGGGACCCAGCAGCCCACTGCCTTCTCCTCAGGGAGCTGGAGGGGGACCGTCACAATGGGAGGGACGCCATCAGCTGCCCAGGACAACACTTAAGAAAAGGGCACTTCAGTTCCTTCCGCAGCTCAGGTGGGAGATACCAGACAGGACCAGCTGCTGGATTTTTAGATTTTTTTAAAACACTATTAGCAGCCCTGGCTGGGATGGCTTAGTGCATTGAGTGCCGGCCTGTGAACCAAAGGGTCAAGGGCCACTAGTTTGATTCCCAGCTGGGGCACAGGCCTGGGTTGCTGGCCAGGTCCCCAGGAGGGGGTGTGCAAGAGGCAACCACACACTGATGTTTCTCTCCATTTCTCCCTCCCTTCCCCTCTCTCTAAAATAAATAAATAAGATCTTTAAAAATATACTATTAGCAGACTCTCACTGTATTATCATTTAAGTTCATCATTCAACTAACCAGCTATTATAGCTGAAAAAGATTCTTAGAAACAAACCACGGGGCATCTCAGATTCATTAAACAGTTCCTAATGAGTGCTGCCTGCTGCTGGCACTACTTTGAGCTTGTCTGGGTCTTCTCATGAGTTAATGGAAAATAATGGAACCTACCCCAGGACTGATGAGAGAATTAAAGGAGATGAACACAAAATTTCTAAGACAGCTTGACACACATCAAACACTCGATAAATGTCAGGATGGTGGTTGTCATCTCTGCTGCAGTGGTGATGGGACACTGTTCCTACACGTAAGAGGCTTCTGGTCTAGGGGGGAGGAGGTGGCACAAACGCAGGTGGGCAGAGTCAGACAAGGGAGATGGAAGTGGTGGCATTTGACCATCTTGCAGGTCCAATACAGAACGTTTAATAGAGAAAAGCATTGAAGAGGCTGTTTTTCTCCTAATGCTGCTTGTGACTGGAATTATTTCCAAAGTAAAACGAAAACTTAGAGAGACCTGGGCAAAGCCAAGACCCTGGAACCACAGCTGCAGGAGCATGGTCCTTTAGTGAAGTGTCGTTTTCAGGCCTGGGAGACGGTGCACCCAAATCACCCACACCCAGACCCCTGTGGTGGTGAGGGTGGAGCTGGTGCCCACCCCTGAGCCAGTGTCAGGGGCCAAGATGCATGACGAAAAGCATGTACTCCAGTGGGCACTGAGAGCAGGTTTAGCTACTCTCCTCCCATCCCCCACCCAGATTCAGGACAAATTCAGGTCTCTCCCCAACAGCCTGCCTTGGGGGTAGAACTAGCATCCCCCTTTGTCCAAGGCTCTGTAAATGTAAAGGCATTTGAGAGTGACCAGGAGCTCTTTTTTGGAGACAGTAGAGGAATCTACTTCTGAAGATTCAAAAGGTAATTTTGCACAAGTGACTAACTAGGTGACCTGTCCAGGAAAATACACCATGGGTCACAGGCAACCGTGGACACTCTGAACTCTTCTTCTGAGGTGACAACATCCAAAAGGAATAAAGACTAGAAGAGCACTTTTGAGGAGAAAATCCCATATCCTGCTATGGGTCTGGCCAAAAGGCTCACCCTGAGGACCTGGAGGCCAGAGGGTCCCTGGAAGCCCGTTCCCACCATGCTCTGCAATGGCTCCCTCTAGTGGCACCAATGCATCCATATTGTTTTTCACACTGCACAGTTTTCATCCCCATCTGGCTTTTCTTTTTTTTTTAAATTTAATTATTGTCCAAGTACGGTTTTCTGTCTTTTACTCCCATCTGGCTTTCTTTAAAGGCTTTACCTACAAAGATTCCATATTAAATGAGAGAGAGCAAGTTCCCTTCTTATTGGTGAAGGGCCATAGGGACCAATCTTGCACCTTTACCAGTCCACACACCTCTGAAGCGGGTAGGAACACACATGATCTGAAACGCTGGCCTGTCTGGGGAAGGCAGAGTTAGATTAGATCTGTGATCACAGAAACATGAGACACCTGGGATTCCTTAGCGTTCCTAAGGAAGGTGAAGTTCATTTTTGACCTGCTCAGCCTTTCTTGGGTCTTTCCCCCTTTCTGATTGTGTGTTCACTGGACTACATACCCCAGTGCCCGAGTCTGGGGCCTCAGCACTTCTTTCCTCCCCATCCCTGGTCTCCTCTCAGCCAGAAAAGGGCCACCCAAGCCTAGGAGGCTTCTGCTCTTCTGATGCTTAATCCGTCCACTTCCTGAACCATGAGAAGCGCTTCTTGCCCTGTATCAGCCCCAGTAAACCAAGCCAAGAGGTTGTGTTTTACTCAGAAGAAAGAGTTCACTCACCTGGAAATGAAGTCAGGGGAGTAAACTTTCAGGAATAAATAGATCATTGTGTGGTGATCGCAATCCACATTCTTTATGTCCACAAGTGAGGAGGCACACAGTAGAGGGGACCCTGCCAGGTCTGACACACCTTACATGACCTGGACAAAGAATGTCCTTTCAGTGAGTGGCCCCAGAGAAAGGGGCCATGACCTCCTGCCCTTCTAAGACTCCTCAAAGGAGGTGCTCCCAAGAGAAAGCAGGCAACCCTGCTCCATGGGACCTGGCTGCTCCCTGCCCTTGGCCTTCGCCCAAACCACCTGCCCCATCACGCCCTTCATTGCAGCCACCTCTACTCAGACAAGCCTGGGCCACAGGGGTTCTGTCTGGCAGGATCAGGGTCCCTGCTGTGAGTACCCTCTCCTTCACAGCACTGAGTCTGAAGTACATAGTAAGCACAGAATTTAATATCTATAATGCACCCAAAGGGGCACATACCACGAAGGACCATGCTTTTCTGTGGAGACATATGTTGGTGGAATGGAGCTGGGGGCTCACACTGTACCTACCACACCTCATCCAGAGCCAAAAGATTAAGATTCCCCTTAAGATTCTGGAAGGTTTCAGGAACAACTGGTCACTTGCTGCCACTTAGTGGTTATTTCTGGAACTTCTCTGGGAGATGGAAGGCCTGCTCTTCACTAAACCTCTTCCTTCATTTCAGTTTTGCCACAGCTGTAACAATGCACAGCCAGCCAACAACACGCAGCTGTGACCCTGGATGCAAATGCGAGGCAGGTGGTGTTTTCCTCTTCTCAAGGCCTCCATTTCAGAACGACTACCTCCCATCACTCCTATTTTAGACAAAAGTGATAATAAATTAAGACACTGGGAAATGAATGTTCCCTTCCAAGCACTTCAGGGCTATAGGAAGAAGATGGTGTTCAATCAAATGGCTACACGCCCAGTGGTGGAATTCCAAATATCAGAGGGCAGTGTGTGGACTCCATGCTGATGTCCACACACACCCTCCCATTCATATAATGACACCCTAATCCCCAATGTGATTGTATTCGGAGGTGGGGCCTGAGCAGGTAATGCAGGCTAGCTGAGGTGACGAGGAGGGTCATCCCATTCCATGCTGGAATGAATGCGCTTACGAGAAGACATACCTGAGAAGGTGGCATGTGCAAGCCTGAAGGGAGCTCTCACTAGAACCCAACCATGCCGGCACCCTGTTCTCAAGACTTCCAGACTCCGGAACTGTGCGAAACAAATGCCCGTGTTTAAGCCACCCAGTCCGTGGTATTGGTTAAGCAGCCCCAGCTGAGTAAGACAAGAAGCAAGCTGGAATTCCCTGGGAAATAACTCCCATAGGCAGGAATTCTAGTCTGAGGAAGCAGCCCTCCACACTGCCTACTGTAGTACCCTTGACTCTGGTCCCATGAATTTGCTATCGTTTCATTTCTACTTGTGGAATTTCTGGAGGATGTATTGCCATCTCCTGCAGGGATGAAGGAGCTAGCGGTTACAAACACCTGGGTAAAGAAAGAAGCCACATACCCTTGTCCTGTCCTTGTGCAACTGATATCTGAATCCAACAATAAGTTTATGTGTATCTCAGTTACATTTTCACCTGCTGGATTCAACAGATCACTCCAGGTCCACTTTTATAAAACCCCTTTACTGGGGCCTACAGGGCTCTGCTGTGCGGCTCCTGCCGGCACCTCCGGCTGGACCTCCTCTGACTCTGCAGCCGTTTTTGCCTCAGGACTGAATGCAAAGACATGACCTCGGCCATATTAGAACAGTGGAGGGGGGGGGGGGGTGGAATCTATAGCCGAGGGTCAAGTGCTACCAAAGAAGGTGGAGACGTACTGCCGAGGCACCTTTTTAAAGGTCTCTCCGCAGTCAGCACTGGGAGAAAGATTGGAACCACGCAGAGCCTGAGCTGTTCTTGCTTCCAATGTGCGACTTCCCTGCGGAGCTGACCCTCCACCTCCTGGCCACCAGTAAATCTCCACGGTTCAGTTCTCAACCACAGGCCATTTTGCCTCCCTCCAGCAGATATTTAGGGATGTCTGGAGACATTTTTGGTTGTTATAACCAGGAGCTGTGGGCGAGCTGCTGGCACCCAGTGGGCAGAGGCGAGGGGTGCTGTATGTTGCACAGGAGAGGCCCCCACAGCCGAGAATGGCCGGCCCATGGGTCAGCAGTGCCACGAAGCTCTGCTGCTTGCACTACGTTTCATAAGCAAAGCCATTCCCTCTGACGGGAACCCCTACACCAGCAGCTGTGACAAAGGGNACCTCCGGCTGGGCCTCCTCTGACTCTGCAGCCCTTTTTGCCTCAGGCCTGAATGCAAAGACATGACCTCGGCCATATTAGAACAGTGGGGGAGGTGTGTGGAGTCTATGGCCGAGGGTCGAGTGCTACCAAAGAAGGTGGAGACGCACTGCGGAGACACCTGTTTAAAGGTCTCTCCGCAGTCAGCACTGGGAGAAAGATAGGAACCACCCAGAGCCTGAGCTGTTCTTGCTTCCGATGCGCGACTTCCCTGCGGAGCTGACCCTCCACCTCCTGGCCACCAGTAAATCTCCACGGTTCAGTTCTCAACCACAGGCCATTTTGCCTCCCTCCAGCAGATATTTAGGGATGTCTGGAGACATTTTTGGTTGTTATAACCAGGAGCTGTGGGCGAGCTGCTGGCACCCAGTGGGCAGAGGCGAGGGGTGCTGTATGTTGCACAGGAGAGGCCCCCCACGGCCGAGAATGGCCGGCCCATGGGTCAGCAGTGCCACGAAGCTCTGCTGCTTGCACTACGTTTCATAAGCAAAGCCATTCCCTCTGACGGGAACCCCTACACCAGCAGCTGTGACAAAGGGTGGCCTCCGGTGGCAGAGGAGGAAGTGCCTCCCACTCCCCTCATGCACCAGGCCACCTCCTCTCATCCTCAAACTCCTGCTCTGTCTTTTGGTTCTCACAATGTAGCCTTTTTAAACTTTTGCCCTTTTGTGTTTATTCTAACGTAAGTTCCCCTGTTACAGGTTGGGTTTTGAAGGGAGAGAGAAGGCCACGTAAATTCCCTCAGGTATCACGGGCTCGAAGCCCTGACCTCTCACAGCCACTCAGAATGGGAAGAGTGAGGCGAGCCCGCGTTCTGTGGGTTCATGAACCAGTGTGACCAGCATAGGAATCAGCTGAGGGCTTGGAGCACTCACTGGCCTGGGGTGAGGCCCAGTGCCTGGGTATGGGAAAAGCCCACCAGGCAGGTAACTCTGAAGTTCGGTGAGGTAGGAATGGCTGAGGTAACCGGGGAGCTCTACACTGAAGGTCCATCACGGGGTTCCACGCCCCTCTGTGGGGCTCTCAGCAGCCTCCTGGGCCCAAAGGTGGGAGTGTTAACCAGAACCTCTGCAGCCTCCCTCACTGACTCGGGGTTCTGTGACCTGCTCTTCTGGGTCCTGTATGGCTGGGTGTGGCCGCTCACCTGCAAACATCCCCGCAGCAGCAGGGCGCTAAACAACCAAAAAGTCACCTCCTAGTTTGCCTGGAGCTGCAGTTAGGAGCAGCCAGGGTGAGAGGAGGGAGGAGTGAAGCGGATGTGCCCAGAGAGGCCAAAAAGTCTGGTTAGAGAAGCTGGCTAGGGAGCCCCAGGACAAGAGGGGGCACAGGAGTGCAACTGCCTCCACTCCTGGCTGCTTTCCAGGCCCAGGGCCAGTTCTGAGACACTGTCAGCTTTTTCTTAGGAGAGTGACGGGGTTCTTGCTTCTGAGTAAAATACGCTCCATCACAGCAGGCTCTAAGGACCTGGACAAAGGAAGTCCGGCCTGACATGTCCACTTTGAGAAAAATCACACATGTGACTACATGCATGATTTCCAGAGACCCTGTTTCCTGGAAAGTGAGGGTGTCACCTGGAGTTACCTGGAATCTTGAGATATTTTACCCCTCCAAGAATGGCCTGCATCTTGGAGTTTTCCCAGGAAAACTCAACTGCTATTCTCAAAGAACTCAGAATCCAGCAGAAAAGACAGGACAGCAAAGAGACAAACCGCTGCGGTGGGGGTGGGGGGGGCGGGGGCAGGTTGGAGCATGCGCAGGGTGGCCCTCACTCACCAACAGGGAGGAGAAGCGAAGCTCCACTCAGAGAAGCGAGGCTGTGCCGGTGCCTTAGGGGAGGAGCAGAGCTGGTGTCATAAAGTAGGTTGGAACCAACATAAAAAGGGCCTTGCTTACAAAGTAAGCAACAAAGTAATTTCCTTTGTAGGCAAAAGGAAAATATTACTAGATTTAAACCAGAAAAGTGACTCAATTTGACTGTGTAAACCATTTTGGAAGAGGGTGGGGAGTGAGGAAAGAGAGAGAGGCTCTGGGTTGAGAGGGCTTAGGAGTGACAGGCTGCTGAGCCCCACAAGCGACTCCATCTGGTGCCTGTATGGATGTGTCGGGCTGTGGGTTTCCACTTGGCCCAGAGGCTCATTTCTCCCGTTCTCTTTCCACCTCTGCCTTCTGCAAAATTAAAAGATCCTGCTTGCCCATGGATGACATTGAGAAGAGGCTCCCGAATTCCATCAACATTAGGCCCTGACTATGCAGCCACATACATTGTCCTCACTCTGTTGCCATAGCAATACCAAGTGCTTCTGGTGAGATGCTGGCACAGAGAAAAGTTGACAGTATTTTTTGAACACTTTTGGTGTTATAATTGGCGATCAAGGTTTTGAAAAATTAGCTTAATTGTCTCAAGTTCAGTCACTCCAATGCCTGAAGGAAACAGACTACCAGTGAGACTGGACACTCTCAGCTTTCTCAAGAAATCGTTATTCTGGGTACAGCCTCAATATCTACCACCCTGGGCTCCAACTGTAGCCCTCCAGGTCAGGGCCAGAACTGTCCTGCCTCCTTGCTTCCAAGGAGAAAGTCACCAATTCGGACCCCTGCAGTGGTTGGTGACAGCCGGGTTGTTCTGGCAAGAAGAGCTCAGTTGCCTTAGATAAAGACCTGCATGGTATGCAACCCCGCTGATAAGCAAGCTTGCACACGTGAGAAGTCAGCCCAGGATGACCCGGAGCTCTGGTTGCCCCTCCCCTCCCCCTCAGGATAACCACTGCGGCATCAGGGAATGGAAATTGCATTCTGCCGCACTGTCTTCCTGCTACGGAATTAGAAAAGTCCAGACACTATTTTGAGTTAGTGGCCTAATCGGCTTACTTCTCCATATTTTTTCCAGTGGGAAGCAGGGCTGGAAAATGGCACCTGAAGGGAGGTGGCCATTATCCCAGGGTTACAGGGAGAGGAAGGAGGGAAGGTGGCCCAGGGTAACAAGCACACTGGGGGTGATGCAATGATAGTGACTGTGGCTCTGAAGTCAGGAAGAGCAGCAGTGATGTTAGTGATGGGAAGCACCAGATGCAGAGAGGCTGAATCAAGAAAAAAATCCAGGCAACATCGCAAAGGCAGAGTGGGGTCAACGGGACACTTCCAAGGAGAGGGTCCAAGATGGTGACAGAGGAGGTGAAAGTTACATTCACCTCCTCCCAGGACCAAACTGGAATTACAGCTAAAATATAGAACAATCAACCTGAAAAACCAACTGAAGACCAGCTAAAGTCTTATAGTCAGAAGCCACATTGAGACTGGTAGGAAGAGCAGAGACACAAAAACGGCTGTTCCACTCCCACGGGTGGAGGCTGGTTCTGGAGGGATATCTAAGCTGCAAAGGTTACCCATGAGAAGCGTGGGGTCTGAACCCCATGCCAGACTCCCCAGCCCAGAGCACCAGAGCCAAGAAGATGCACCCACATAACATCTGGTTGTGAAAATCAGCAGGGATTGTCTGCTAGGGAGAGACTCGAGTCAACCAGAGACACAGGCACCCTCTTAAAGGACCAATGCACAAAACCTTATTCAGACACTCACCCTGGGCTCTGGCACAGAATGAACTAGACTTGTGTAAGGAGAAACTGGGGTTCGTTGGCACTGGGGAGATAGCTGAAGGGATAGCTGGCAGTATCCCTTTGCCGAGTCCCTCTCTCACACTGCAGACACGCTCTTTCTTGGGTGGGCCACTACCCTCCTTGGGTATCATCCTGGGAGAAGGCAACAGCCCCATCCTCCAGGCTCCCTGTCACTGCACCCTGTGAAGCTCATTTCCTGCAGAGGCGTCAGCTGCGTGGGTCAGGGTGTAGAGTTCCTGGCAGGACTCAGGGCATGCCAATAACTGAGTTGCATGGCTTCGGGGTGGAAGTCATTCCCCCCATTTTCCTGTGAACCTGGAAAGTGCCTTCCTGTCACAGGAGATCTGCTAGCCCCATTGTCCAGGCTCCAGGCAGCCCCATTCTCCCAATTCCTGGTGGCTCTGCCCTGCCAAACGTGTGCTCTCCAGGAGACTGAGCTGTGTGGCTCTAGGTGGGGGCCAGTACTTCCCACAAGCCTGACCAGTGACTTCCTATCATGGCAGATCCACCAGCACTGCCCTCCCAGCTTCTGGTGGCCCTGCTCTGCTGAACTTTGGCTCCTGGCAGAATCTGGGACAGACTGAGGAGTGTGACTCCAGAAGGGGGACCTTCATTGCCTTGCACACCCAGTGTAGAGCCCTCCTTTCACATGTCCAACTCTTGGTCTGATTGGGCCTGACAGAGTCTGATGGCCTCGCCCTGACGACTCCCTGAGACCCCACTACACCACAAAGGTAAGTGAGCACCCAGAGGGTGGCAGCTAGACGTACTGTATACTCTGAGACGTTTGCTGAGTGGCTTCAGACCCAGCACCTGCACTGAGTTTGAACCCACATCAGCCTGCTGCAGACCACCCTTCCCTCCTTGGAGACTCACTGAGAACCTATTTCATGCAACTTGAGTACCACTACCAGGCACTTTCAGTGACTGAGTCTTACAGTCAGCCAGCAGGCAAAGGCAGGCAGAGGTGGATCTCAGGGTGCCTTGGGCTTTTTACTGACCAGCACCCAGGCTCACTTCTGATGGAAGCAGGGCTTGGTGTGAAGCCTGGTCCTTCCCCCACACACACACCCAGGCTTAGCAGAGGCAGCCACAAACTGCAGATTGTTTTGTAACTCCAAACAGGTTGCCCAGAACCAGTCACACGCAACATCTAACATTAACATGTACCAGAGTCTTCCAAGGGGCCCTAGAACCAAAATGCCCAGTTGCTAGCTTCAGATAACATCAGAGCAGGAACCAACTGACTTCACAAGCACCATACCCAAAGAGATCTCGGTAGGCAACTGATCCTGCTGAGGCAAGTTCTGCTTCTTGGGGTCAGCACCTGCACAGAACCTCATACACTAGGATTGGGATCAGTCTTCATAATCAGCCAGCCTGAGGCTGACCCCACACACAAATGGGCCAATAGCAATCAAGACTCAGTTACAACAGGAGGACTGACAGAACTCACACACAGTACGCTCTTGGATCGCCCAGCTCAGGCGATCAGGGAGATCATTCCACAGGGTCCCATAGGACACCTATTACATAAGACTTGTGTAACAGGTGTCTGCTATTACACAGCAGATCTACTAAATACAAAGAAATAAACACAAAGAAGCAACCAAAATGGGGATACAAAGAAACATTCCCCAAATAAAAGAACAGCAAATAATCTCCAAAAAAAGCTCTATGCTACGGAGGCAAACAATTTACCAGATTCGGAGTTCAAAACAACAAGGGTTATAAGGATGCTCAAGGAATTAGTGAGAACTTCAACAGCATTAAAAAGAACATAGAAACCATAAAAAGAACCAGGCAGAAGAGAAACTAAAAAGAATAAATTGGGCCTTGGCTGGTGTAGCTCAGTGGATTGAGCACGGGCCTGCGGACCAAAAGATCGCGGTTTGATTCCCCGTCAGGGCACATGCCTGGGTTGCAGGCCAGTTCCCAGCAGGGGATGCACCAAAAGCAACCATACATTGATATTTCTCTCCTTCCCTTCCCTCCTAAAGATAAAGAAATAAAATTTAAAAAATAAATTGTAGGTTAAATGAAGCAGGGGACTGATTGGAGATTTGAAAGATAAGGTAGCAGAAAAAAAACAGTAAGACCAGCAGAATGAAAAAAATAAAAATTAAAAATGAAGATAGTTTAGCCCTGACCAGTGAGGCTCAGTTGTTTGAAGTGTTGTCCCATACACCAAAAGGCTAGGGGTTCGATTCCTGGTCAAGGCACATACCTGTTTGTGGGTTTAATCCCAGGGTGGAGCACAAATGGAAGGTAACCAACCCATGTTTCCCTCTCACATTATTGATGTCTCTCCTTCCCCCTCTCATTCTCTCTCTCTAAATAAACATATTTTTGAAAAATGAGAACAGTTTAAGGGACAATGTGAAGCATGACAACATATGAATTATAGGTATACCAGAAGGAGGAGAGAGAGCAAGGGATCAAGAAACTAGCAGAAGCAATAATGAGGGAAAACTCCCCAAATCTAGTGAAGGAAAAAAGACACATGAGTCCAGATAGCACACAGAGTCCCAAGCAAGATGAACCCAAAGACGCATCATAATTTAAAAGGCAAAGGTTAAAGACAAAGAGAAAATCTTAAAAGCAGCATAAGACAGGTAGTTAGGTACCTACAAGGGGGCTCACATAAGACTGTCAGCTCATTTCTCAACAGAAACATTTCAGGCCAGAAGAGATTGCCATGAAATATTCAAAGTGATGAAAAGCAAGTACCTGCAACCAAGACTATGTTACTCACACGGCTAGCATGTAAAACTGAAGGGGATATGCCCTGGCTGGGTGGTTTCGTTGGGCTGAGCATCATCCTGTACACCACGTGGTGGCAGGTTTGATTACGGCACATGCCTGGGATGAGGGTTTAATTCCCGGTTGGAGCACATATGGGAAGCAACTGATTAATGCTTCTCTCTCATCTCTCTCTCCCTTCCTTTTTCTCTAAAAATCAATGAACTTATCCTAAGGGAAAGATTAATAAAAATAAACGTAATGAAGTCTACGGAGAAATAAAGAGCTTCCAGGACAAGGAAAAGTTCAGGAGATCCTTACCACCAAACCACTATTACAAGAAATGTTAAAGGGCCTGCTTTAAGAAGAAAAAGGAAAAGAAAATAGAGGAACATAGTAAAAGGAATAAAATAAAATATATATGTACCTATCAACAATTCCTTTAAATGTAAATGGCTTAAATGCTCTAATCAAAACATAGAGGGTAGCTGAATGGATAAGAAAACAAAACCAATATATATGCTGTCTACAAGAGACTCACCTCAGAAAGAAAGATACACACAGACTAAAAGTAAAGGGATGAAAACGGATATTTCATGCAAATGGAAAGGAAAAAAAAGATGGAGTAGCAAAACTTTGAAAAAACAGACTTGAAAACAAAAGCTATAGTAAGAGACAAAGGATACTACATAATTATAAAGAGAACAATCCAATTAGAGGCTATAACCCTAGTAAACAGTTATAAACCCAAAACATAGAAACCCATAAGACTATAGCTGATTTCTCAAAAGAAACCTTACAGGCAAGAAGGAACTAGCAAGAAGTATTCAAAGTCATAAAAGGCAAGGACCTACAACCAAGACTGCTCTATCCAGCAAAGCTATCATTTAGAATGGAAGAGTATATAAAGTGCTTCCCAGATAAGGTCAAGTTCAAGGAGTTCATCATCACCAAGCCCTTATTATATGAAATGTTAAAGGGACTTATATAAGAAAAAGAAGATGAAAAATATAAACAGTGAAAGGACAGCAAACTCACAGTTATTAACAACCACACCTAAAACAAAAGCAAACCAAGAGGACAGCTAGATCAGGAGTGGAACCATAGAAATGAAGAACACATGGAGGGTTAGCAACAGGGGAGTGGGAGGAGGAGAAGGGGGGAGAAGGTACAGAAAATAGCATAGACAGTAGGTAGAAAATAGATAGGGGGGAGGGCAAGAATAGTCGGGGAAATATAGAATCTAAAGAACTTGAGACAAGTGGTTATAAACTAAGGGGGGGAGAATGGTGGGG
The DNA here is from genome assembly GCF_014824575.4 of Sturnira hondurensis. Classification (NCBI taxonomy): domain Eukaryota; kingdom Metazoa; phylum Chordata; class Mammalia; order Chiroptera; family Phyllostomidae; genus Sturnira; species Sturnira hondurensis. Next base: position 15,682,205 of record NW_028095541.1, on the reverse strand, counting down.
GAGTGTGCAGGTGGAGGGGAATGAAGGGGGGAATAGAACATCTGTAATGGTATAATCAATAAAATATATTTTTTAAAAAGAGCATAATTCCACCATAGAAAGAGAAAAAAATTAAAGACATCACATTGAATTATAAAACTCACACAGCATGTCACAGGACCTAGAATACTGTAGATAAGAGTCAGGAAGTGAAAATTCCCCATAGAGCTTTATAAAGCATGTATTAGTCAGTGCCAATGGAGTAGAGCAGGCCAATAGAACAGAAGAGTGAGCTCCACAGCCCTGCACATATATGGAAACGTGATATACGGCAGGTCTAGTGTTGCACATCAGTGGAAAAAAGGGGCACTATTCCGTACACGGTATCAGGACCACAGGTTAAAAAATAGGTACATGGATCGTCACCTCATGACATGCACAAAAATTAATCCACATGGATCAAAGTCCTTTACTTTCTAAAGTGTCCCTTTGTGGACAATAAATTATATGATGTGATTTCTTTAATAGATACTAACATATATGGCACCACTTTCTAAGCCTAAACATTAACCCATTTAATCCTCAAAACATGCTGTTATTATTTTTAAGTGGCAGAACTCAGATTTGAAATTATTCTGTCCGCCCTCAGAATCCCTGCTACTAACCACTGTATTTATTATAGTGTTCCTTCTTTGGTGAAGAGTATGCTAGGCTTACTCTTTTTGCTTAAATAAAGGAGTGTGATGGTCCTAAGACATCCATTGTGTGTATTAAACTAACTCCCTTCCTATAAATCTTCAATGGCACTAGACATGTTCCAGCCAACCTTGGAAGGATTTAGAGAATAGCCACTCAAATCACTTTCTGCATTGTGCAGTTCAGATAAGAAATCCTGGTCGAGAAATGTTGCTAAGATGATCTTTTAGGGGCCAGAGAGTAATGAAGAAAAGCACTGAGTTGTAAAACCATTCCAATGTTGCCCATTCACTTCTTCCCTAAAAAATAAAAATAAATAAATAATGCTTGTTGCCATAGTAGCAGCTGTCAGAAAAGAATCTTCAGCATCAAGGGGAAAATAAGAGCTAGTCGGCTTCTTGGCCTTGGCCCTGCCCCCTTCTGTTTGGTGCATTTAATAATGTAGAAAAAACTTATTAGAATACAGTAATTTAAAGACTTTTGGTAGATCACAGGCCCCCAAAGACACACATCCTAGTCCCCTAATCCCCAGAACCTGTGAATATTTAAACAGCTCATTTTTGAACACCTAGAACTAGTTAGAATTCTCTTCCTCATACAGATATAAAACCCACCTCCTTGTAATTTTTGTCCACTCTTCCATGTTAAGCAATTAGAATGCTTAAAGTGGAAAAGATAAGATTTGGGAAACAAATCTTATTTTTTGGGTAATTCTGTAGAGAAAGCGGCTGGCTTCAATGATTGATTTGAATAATTAAAATTTTAAAATCCACCATGAAACTAGGAACATCATTATAAGAGTACCCCAATCTCTGTATTTATATAGTGCAGTCAGGAATTGAAGCAGAGTAACTTGGGAATGTGGGGAAGTTTATCTGTACCCTCAAGTCTAATACTGACTAACCCACGGGAAATGCAACACACAGCATATGAGCGCCCTGTGCTTGCCGTACTTTTTAGTAGGTTTTCACAACCATCATCTTTTCTCTATTCTCAAAAAGGTTTCAAGGCTTTTCATTTGTTTGTTTTCTCTATCTGCAAGAAAGCATATTCAGAAACCCGCAAACAATTTAACAATTAATAAAACTCTATCATCATTTCCCAATGTTTTCTTTTTTTAACAGATTTATGATTGGAAAGTTTTTCTTTCTTTCTTTCTTTCTTTCTTTCTCTCTTTCTTTCTTTCTTTCTTTCTTTTTTTATTTAATTATTTTGCAAGTACAGCTTTCTATTACTCCCATCCCATCCCACCCCCGTGCTCCCCTCTCCCTCCCATTTCCACCCTTCTCAGTTGTTGTCCATGTATCCTTCATATATGTTCCTCTAAATCCCTCCCCTATTTCCCCTGAAATTCCCTCCCCTCTCCCCTCTGATCACTGTCAGCCTGTTCTCTGTGTTTCTTTTTACTCTTCTAAGTTACTACCTAGCTCGCAATGTTTCACAGCAGGGATGCTAGGAGGCCCAGGAGCAGATGGTTTTCCCCTGGCGCAACTCTGCCCTCAGCTTCCTTCCTGAGCATCCAGCTGGGTGCCTGTGGTACAACCAGCCTCCCGGTCATTTCTCTGCACAACACAGGTTCCAATGCCTCTCTGTTGGGGTGGGGATCATTTCTTCACCTTGCAGTGAAGTGGCAAATAGGGACATTTTTGTTGTCTTGCTTAAGAAAGCCTGGATCTGAAGTTTTACAGCCAAAACCTCAGCAATAACGATCCAGAGCAGGTGATGGGAAACGCTGTCATCCTGCCTCACACCATTCAAAAATAAATCACAGATTCATAAACATCCAGAAGTAAAAACACACATTAAATCTGTTAAAAAACAAATAGAGCTTATGCCTGTGGCTATGAAAGTGTTTCTTAAGTGGGACTGGAAATGTATATATAAACTAGTAACTCTGCTTAAAAATTTAAAACCTATACAATTGAATACCTTGCACAAAGTTTAAAGACTACAGATGGAAAGTACATGAAATTTACGCAACGGGCAAAAGATCAGTATCCAGATTATGTGCAGATCTCTGGGGAAAAAAAGCAACAACAGAAATCAATATTCTTGACTAATAATGTAGGAAATGTACAACAGTGAGATACCATCCTACAGCCATGTTTGTTGTAAAAACAAAACTTAAGAACCCTAAACTATTGAGTGTCCATGAGGATGTAGAGAAATGAGAACACTCACATACTTCCAAAGGAGTCTAAATTGATACAACTCTGGAAAGAAATTTGACAAAACCTAGTTAAGTTGAAAATGTGTACATTTTTCAACCCAGAGGCTTTAAGACACTGTGTGCACAGGAGGCAGTAAAAGAAAACACTTCCCTAGCCATGACCGCCCCTAACACAGGAAAACAGAGCCGCATGTATGCACACAGGCCTCAAATCACGGGAAGTGAAAAAAAGCAAGTTAGATACTACCCTGTGATATGACTTAGGCCAATTAAATATATGACACTATTAATTATGGCTATGTATATAATAAAAGTAAAACAAAGACTGGGAGAATAGAATATACTCATGATGTATGTGGAGAGGGAAGGAACGGGAGAAAAAAGGGTAACAGTAAAAACAGAAATAGGCCCTGGCTGGTGTAGCTCAGTGGATTGAGCACAGGCCTGCGAACCAGAGGATCACGGTTCGATTCCCAGTCAGGGCACATGCCTGGGTTGCAGGCCAGTTCCCTGCAGGCCAACTCCCAGCAGGGGATGCACAAAAGGCAGCCATACATTGATGGTTCTCTCCCTCTCCCCTTCCCCTCTAAAGGTAAATAAATAAAATCTTAAAAAAAAAACCAGAAATATTTATTTTGCTAAAATAGCTCTGATGTAAGTATTACAAAATGTTAGTGGTTATTAATCCTGGGTGATGTAAAGTGTCGTCATCTTTCTATTCTCAATTTTTACTTTTTTTAAGAGAAAAGTATGTTTCCATCTAGAGTGCTCTAGTACGACAGTCTACAGGAGGATCAGAATGGTACATACAGTTGAAACCACTTTACGATCATCTATGCTGACTTGATACAGATGGGATAACTGAGGCCCAGAGAAGTAAAGTAACTTACGCAAAGTCATACAGCGGGTCAGTGGTCAGGTCATGCCTACAATGTGTTCTTTTGCATATTCTGGGCAGCATTCCAGGTAGATTTAAAATAAGGCTTAAAAAACATCTTATGAAAAAGTCAAGAAGTAGAGATTTTAAACCTCTCATATATTATCATCTGTAAACCCCTTCAGTGGGCAGAAACTGCATCTGAGCAGGCACTTCATAAAGGTTTCGACTAAGGAACCCAATACAAATGCTGGTCTCTTTTGAGTAAAGAGGCAGTATAAGCTACTTTTGAAATAAGACTAAACAATCCTGAAAACATTTTGATTAAAAAGTAGAAGTATCTCTGGCCAGGTGGCTCAGTTGGTTGGAGTGTCATCCCACACACCAATAGGTTGTGGGTTCAATCCCCAGTCAGGCCACACACCTACGTTACAGGTTTGATCCCCAGTAGGGGCACATACGGAAGGCAACCAATCAGTGTTTCTCTCTTTAAAACCAATAAACATATCCTCGGGCAAGGATTTTAAAAAAGGAGAAATAAAACTGAGACTCTGTTTCTATGGGATAAGCTATTCTAACCATTACATTTTTACTGAAATGAGAACAGAATAACTTAAAGAGATGGGGCAGTTTAAATGACCGCAAATCGCTGAATTCTGCATGTAATACCAGATTACTTAAGAGGTACTACTTACCTATCTGGCTGCTTTTATTAGAGAACCCATTGTTTCTAAAATTTATTAGAAAATACTTTAATATTTAAAGTATTAGTACATATTCCTTTATTGTTAGAATAAACATTATTTTCCTAAAAGCTCCAGTATGACAAGTATCAAAATCTGCAAATAGTAAAGAATGTTCTCATACTCTAAACATTTTTAAGTGTCCTGACATTCTTGTAGGTGAAAAGCCTATTTATAATGATCTGAGTTTAGGGAACAACTATTTCTAACCACAATGGAATGGCTCATAGCAGATGAACACCCCTACTCAGAATACTTAGAGGGGGTAGAAATGGGAGGGAGGTGGGGGGCCCTGGGAGCAAAAACCAGAAAACTGTATTTGAACAATTACAAAATTAATTAAAAATACTTAGAAAAAGATGAATAAAATACATATAATCAATCCATCAACAAACAAAGAAAGTGGAGAGCTGCCAAGGTAGCTAAGACGAGGGGCTAAAGTTAAAGCCAGGCATCGGGAAAGAGGTCTAAGAAGCAGGCTTTCATCACTCTTCCCGGGAGGGGTCGGGTGGGGGGTAAATAAATAAGAGAAGTGCAGGGGTGCAGGATGCCGAGTGAGCTGAGACTTGAAACAAGTTCCCTGGAAACTCTGGTAAGAGGACACTCTAGTTCGTTGTTTTCCCTTTGACACTGACAGAATGAAAGCAGGTTGGTCTGAAGGGGCCGAGATGACTGCCCACAGGACGTGCTGCGGAGAAGGGGGCCTTCAGAAATACTCCAGACTCTCGGTTTAGATCTCTGGAAAGTCACACGTTAGAAGAGGCTCTGAACGAGAGGACAGACCCATCCTTACGAAGACGACAATCCCACCCCTGCCAGCTCTGTCCCTGCCTGCAAAGACGGAGTTCCCAGATAGCCATCTTCAAAGTGGCAGTTAAGACTTACAGTCAGTTCTCCACAGTTCCCTAGTAAGCAGAAGGAAATGGAGTGACATCTTTAAAGTGCTGAAAGAAAACCCTAGCGTGCTATGTATAGGCAGTAAACATACCCTTTAAAAAAAAGAAAGCAAAATATAGACATTTCCAAACAAATATAAGCTGAGTGAATTCATTAGCAGGACCACATTAAAAGGCATAATGATTATGTGTTTTAGGAAGGAGAAAAAAAAAAAGACTCCAGATACAAGAATGAAAGCAGTAGAAATAACTGTTGGTAAATGCAGATGAATACTCAACTGTATAAAACAAAAATGCCTTACAAGGTATGTGCATATCAACAGTAAACATGTGGGAAGTAGTTAAGTGTTCTAATTTAAATTAGATTCTATCAACTGAATGTCACTGAAAAAAAAAAAACCCAGAAGAATAACCTGCTACAAAAAGGGGAAACGATATAATACAAACATCTGATTATTCCAAGAGGCAAGAAAAAGAGAAAAGGGTACATAAAACTTGTGGACCAAGTATAAAAAACAAATATTAAGATGGCAGATGTTAATCCAAATACAACAGTAATTGCAGTAGACACCAGTGGATCAGCCCTGGCCAGGTGGCTCAGCTGGTGGAGTGCTGTCTGTACTCCACAAGGTTGTGGGCTTGATCCCGGACAGGGCACATACCTAGGTTGCGGGTCTAATTCCCTGTTGGGGCCTGTATGAAAGGCAACTGATCAATGTTTCTCTCTCTCCCTCTCTCTCCTTCCCTTCCTTTCTCACTAAAAAATAATCAATAAATATATTGCTGGGTAAGGACTAAAAAAATGTAACTGGATTACATATTTCAACTAGAAAGAAGACAAAGATTACCAGATTATATTTAAAAAACAACTATAGGCTGCTACAAGACATAACCTGAAAAACATAAGCACGAAGTGTTACAAATAAAAAAATGAACATTTATTATGCAAACATTAACTTCAAGTAACTGATATACCTGCATTAATATCATGTAAAGTAAACTTTAAGGCAAGCAGCTTTGCCAGAGATAAAAAAAGGGCATTCCATAATGGTCAAAGGATCAATCGACCATGAAAATAAAATGATTCTAAATTTATGTCCACCTAAGAAACTAACTTCAAAAGAAAAACATTAACAGAAGAGATGTATTAATTGACAGCTGTAACAGAAAACCATATTACCTCTCAGGAACTGAGAAAAGCCAGGTAAGAAATCAGTAGGGATACAGATCTGAAAGACATACTCAGGAAAGCTGACTTAATCAATATAACAGAGCAGCCAATAATATATATATTGACAGAATATATATTGTCTTCAAATGGACCTGAGATGTTTACCAAGATTGACCACATACTAGTTTATAATAACTGTCTCAATTTCAAACAGAAAAGAATATTTTTAATAATCATGTGGAATTATGCTAGAAATTAGTTTTTTTAAAAAATAATTAGAAACAGAAAACCTCAAGTATTTGGAAATTAAACCATATACACCTAAATAACTCACAGGTTAAAGGAAAAATCACAATGGAAACTAGAAAACAAGAAAGGCTGGAAAAATCAATGATCTAAGTAAGTAGAAATAATCAAAGAAAATAAAAGAAATGAATAAAATATATTTGAGCCTTGAATCTAACTTCACTCTTATATATAAGCATTTTTCATGGTTTTAATAATATACTGACTTTTCCAGGAACACATCTACTATGTAAACTAAGAAAAAAAGTGTACTTCATTTTCTTCATACCAAAAACCACACATCATTTAAGAAAAATCACATCACCAACAGCAACACTATTTATGGCACATTGTTATTGCACTGATAGTGATTCTATATATTGATGCAAACATCTACCTCACATATTGAAATAATTATTATAACTTTCCTTATATTTCTTTCCTAATATGAGAATCTTATTCTATACTGTATACTGAAAATATATCACTACATACATGATTATATAGATGTTATATTATCTATGAATTTTATTTCAAAATAATAAAAATTATGAGTATTTTTATAGAGAATATTGGGTCTGACAGGTCTGAGAACCACTGAATTTGATAATTTTTAAGACCCTCTCAATCTTAACATTCTAAGATTTTTTAATTACCTATTATTTGTAATAATAGCTTTGATATATTTTGCAAGTGGTATGCAGCAGGCACTATGTCTGGAACAGTATCTCATTTAAGTCTAATAACCCTGAAAACAGGTACTACTGTCTTGTCCCCATGAGGGAATAAATCTAGAAGTTAAACAATTTGAGTTTCAATATCTACAAAGTACAGAATTGGTCTGCCTCCTAAATTCATGTTGCTTTCACTTAGTTATCTCCAAGGAAAAGTCAACATAATATACTGTCCATAACTGCCCCTGCCGATCACCTGTGATTTCAGTTACCTGTAGTCAAATGGGACCCGAAAATATTAAATAGAAAAGTCCTGCACATACGGAAGGCAACCAATCAATGTTTCTCTCTTTAAAACCAATGAACATATCCTCGGGCAAGGATTTAAAAAAAGGAGAAATAAAACTGAGATTCTGTTTAATAATAATAATTAGTTTTAATTTGCTCACTGTTCCAGTAGTATGATGAGATTTCTCACTGTTTCACTCCATTCGGCCTGAGACTTGAACATCCCTTGGTCCAGTGTTTCAGCCTCTAGACTCTCCCCGTCCTCTTGGTCGCTGGTAGCCACATGCCTGATTGCCCAATCAGCAGTCACGGTATCACAGTGTTTGTGCCCAAAGTGCTATTTTATTCTATTTTATTTTTTAAGACTTTATTTATTTATCTTTAGAGGGGAAGGGGAGGAGAGAGGGGGAGGAATATCAATGTATGGTTGCCTCTCATGAGTCCCCTGCTGGGAACTGGCCTGCAACCCAGGCATGTGCCCTGACTGGGAATCGAACCACGATCGTGTGGTTCGCAGGCCTGCATTCAATCCACTGAGCTACACCAGCCAGAGCCCAAAAGTGCTATTTTACGTAATGACGGCCCCGAAGTGCTAGAGTAATGATGCTGTCAATTCAGGCATGCCAGAGAGAAGCCGAGAAGTGTTTCCTTTAAGTGAAAAGGTAAATGTTCTCACCTTAATAAGGAAAGAAAAAAATCACCTGCTGAGGTTGCTAAGATCTGTGGTAAGAACAAATCCTTTATCCATGAAATTGTTAAGATAAAGACATTTATTCCAGTCTTGCTGTTGCACCTCAAACTGCAAAAGTTACTGCCACACTGTGATTTAATAAGTTAAAATGGAAAAGGCATTAAATCTGAGGGTGGAAGACATGAACCGAAAATGTGTTTAGTTGATGGCAATGTGTTGCACCAGAAAGCAGTGTGTCTGCAGAAAGCAGTGAGCCTGCAGGGATCCCGAGACAAACGACAGCAAGCCATTTACTGCAAGTAAAGGACGGTCCCAGAGATTTAGGAGCAGGTTTGAACTGACAGATAGAGAGACCACTGGAGAGGCTGTCTGCCAGTAGAGACGCTGCTGCCCCATTCCCAGCAGGGAAGTTGACTAGGGTTTGGTACTACCTGTGGGGGTTCTCGGAACATAGCTTCCAGATTACGTGGAGACTGTTACATTACTTTAGTTAGAAAATTATCTGTGTACAAAGTGGGGTTAGGCCAATGTAAACATTTATTAAGAGAGATTCCTGCCAACCACAGCAAAAAAGAGGAGAGAGATTATATTGAGTAGGTAATTTTTTGAAGTCAGGACCAATTAAGGTAGTTATAAATGGATCACATTTAAAAATATATTAGAATAAGTTCCAAGCCATGCAAAGTTCACCAAAACAATTTTTTATTTCCAGTGTTTAATTGGGTATGCACACAGGCATGACATGGGTTTGGATTCATGAAGTCCTCATGCAGAATTATATTCTTCTCAATACAGAAGCCAGTTCTATCCAGGTCACTATCTACACACCTATGTTACAACATTTATATCAAATCTGGTATCTGAAGAAAAGATACACATATAATATGTTCATTTAAGTTACGTATTGTACAGAAAGATTAAAAATTCAAGTCACACAAAACTCAAAAACTGTATTAAAAGTTTGAATATAAAACTCAGAGATCCACCTGGAATGACTAAAGAATGGAGGTTCTGTATCCACCTGTGTTAAAACTGGTAAATGTAATGAACTTTGTTACCCATAAAATGCATTCATTTATTCAATGTAAGTTATCTAATTTTATAATATGGCACCCTAAAAACCAAATGGATTTTTATGATGAGGCACTTCTGTTAGTGATGGAACCAAAAGAACAAATTTGCTGCACAGTATTGCCAGCTATTTTCTTCAGGAATCTTGGGTATACACTGTGTAGTAAGTTGCAACAAATACCTTACTCATTTGTATACAACTATCCAATATATTTTTAAATATATATATATGTTCTTCTGGCTGTAGTAATGCACTGTAAAGCTATTTCACAGTGCAAAATGATAAAACCAGCCCAAATGAGGGCTGCATAATAACAATTCTGGTACAAGAAAATATTTACAGAGTTACTGGAACGTGTAACAGTAGCCTTTTATTTGCTATAGTGGACATACCCCCAGTTTAAAGACAGGGATGAAGCTGTGCTTTAGCTCCTGGGGACTCAGACAGTTTATGAGGTTGGGCATTAGCTGCAGAACTAGCATTTTGGCTCATGTTCTGGAAGCTTCCTCCATTTATTTGGTCAGGTGACTGTGGTGATACAGATAGAAGGGGCCTATTAGTTGAAGCCAAGGTACTGGAAGAACCACCTGCATCAGACTGAAAAGACATGGGTGTGTCCGTCATGGAAATTTCTAATGTGCCAGAACTCTCCTGTTGGGAGTCCCCGGTTTCTCCTCTGCTAAGGTCAGATGCACTGGTGCGTAAGCGCTCCCTTGCAAGCCAGTCCGAGATGGACAAGTCCTGGGCTGAGCATTTGGGCTTTAACCGAGTCACAGCTGAGAGTTCAGACTCTCTCTCCCCACTCTGCTCCTGTGCTTTCCAAAAATTCAACACACTGATTTCAGAAGCATCTCTGTGCCCTCCGAGTGTATGTCGACGTCGGATGTTTTTCCTTTTAGCAGTCTCAGCACTCGTTTTTTGATTTCCTACTCCAAACATGTCATCTGCTGGGACTCTGGGTCTCAGTTTTAACCGATCTGCTATTTTTGTTTTCCAAGTGGGTTCCTGTTTTTCTGAGTCACTCCTGGTTGGGGCCAGTAAACTCCCTGTTGACTTCCCTTTCTTCATAACGTCAAAGACTTTGGTTATTGAAGTTGTTTCTTTCTCACTCTTGACATCCCCCAGATTCCCACTGTCTGACTTGAGCCTGGCGGATTTTTTCCGGGACAGCGTATCACATTCAATCAGCTTATGGGAACTGAAGAGCTGCCTTCGGCTATCCAGACTGGGTGTTAAACTTCCCTCGGTACAACTTACTTCGCTTCCTTCTGAATTTCTTCGGCTTGTCTTAGGCACTTCTTGCAGTTTTCCTCGGAAAAGCCTCTCAGAAGTCAAAGCGGTGGAGAAAATGGGGAAATCGTTCTCGCTGTCTGTCTCCACAGGCCGCCCCTCACTGATCAGTTCGCTTCTCTCATCGTCAGCCTCGTCTCCCTTACTTTCTGCCACGGACTGCACCTCAGGGCTGAGTCGGCTGGAGTCAAGGCTGGTCAAGTATGTAGTGGACGAAGTGGTGGAATAATCTGAGGTGATGGTGCTGGCATTGGCCAAAAACTCAGCATGTTTAGTTTCTGGACTGGTGGACTTCTTAGTGGAAAACCTTGCCAGAGAAGCCTGAGAAGACGTGCTAAGCAAAGTGCCAGAGTCCGACCCTGTCTCTTCAAAGTGGGAGGACTTCTGTGTCACCAGGGACCTGGGGCTCTCTTTCAGTATGGTGAAGCGGCAGCTCAGAGTGGGTGACCTGTTGTGTTTTGAATGGTGTGGGGGTGAGGGTTCTTCGGATGCCACACTCTCTTTTTGCAGTGATGTCTTCTCATCTTTCATTGCAGTGCTGTCTTTCTTAGCATTATTTTCTTTGGAAATGACGATCCTCTGTTTTCTTCCTGATGTCTCACTCTCTTTTTTGGATTCTTCTTTAGTACTGTTGTGACACAGCTCTGCATTTTCTTTCTTAAAAAACACATTGTCCAGTTCGTCTTCCGAGCTGCTAGGTTGTGTTTTTTCTTTTGGCTTTTTCCTCTTGCGACTAGCGGCGGCGAAGATGGAAGATACAAGCAGTTCCCTGCTATACTGATCTTTTCCAGATCCCCACGAACCCTAAAAAGCAATCAGAAATGAGACAATGAGCATGAGAACATTATCTCCTTTTCCGACAGGATTTTCCCCCAAATATTTCTTACTGAATTACCGTTACAAAAGCCCTAGAAGCACTAACAAAATCTAATTAGCTTTTCATTCCTCTTTTTAAGATATATTTTTAGTCATCTATATATAATTTTAGATAAATTTTACTTTTGATTTAACTAGTCCCATTTCCTGCCTAGTAGTATTTACCACCAAGTCATATAGATGTTATTTAACTGCTCGTCTCAGTTCATAGGCATCTGTTTTTGAAAGGAGTATTTTGTGCCCAGTGTGACCCTGTGCTTGTTAATTTCTCTGCATCTACTGACTTTCCCTGCTTGGCCGTGCTCATTCTTCAGGTTGTTTCAGGTGTAAGAGTTAATATTTTGACATAGCTGAATAGGGTATTATTAAACTGGTTACTAAAATCTCATGACTGACATTAATTTTCCAATTACAGACAGCAAATGGTACAGATATTGTGTATGATCAGCTCATTAAGATAAGGGATTCTTTGGTCTTCCATTATTTTGGCAAGGCTGGACTTCAGGAACTTGTCTTGCCTTAGGCAAATCAGATTGGTAATGTTTTCATTTATCTCAAGGTAATAACAAAATCAGAAAGTTCAAATAATGTAAGGTCAATGAAAGATCTTGAGTCTTAACCAAAGAAACACTTTAGCACTGTTATTGGTAAAGTTGTGTTGCAGATTACTGGCTTTGTTAGCTACTTACAACAGGTTCTTGTTGACAGCTATTCAATTAATTTGTTCATAATGCCTATATGCTAATTAAATGGTGGTGGTAGGTGTCAATAAACCCCCGTAGGGTTACCACACACCTAAGGTGGGGGACAGACATGGGAGGGAGGTGGGGAGCACTGGGGGGGGGCAGGGCTGGGAATATAAGACAGAAAACTGTACTTGAACAAGAATAATAATAAAAAAGAATTCACCAAAATGAAATCAAAGATTAATAGAACTTTGCTTTTGATAAGTTATAAAGAACTTTGTCATTACCCTGTACATTTCTAATGGCCATTGACATTTTAACACATTCTGCTAGACAGTAGGGTATGGATAATGGTTTGGACAGAGCTCTGAATTAGGAGACCAGACTTTCCTGCCTGCAGCTTGCTGTGTATGACATTGAGCAAGGGATTCACCTTTAAACATCTCAATTTCATTATTTATTTAGGTAAGAAGAAATACGATTATGTTTTCTTTGAGATGTACTAGGATTCCCTTTAAATTTCTATGACTGTATGACCATAAATTATGTGTTGAGGCAAATGACTATTTTACAATTGAGAAACTGTTACAAAGAATTATACCATTTGGATATCCATTATTTTACAGGCATGGTATCAACATCACCATAATTAAGATAAAGATATGGCTATCACAACAGGTTAAGAAAGATGTATTTAATAACAGGGAAGGTATGAATTTCTAAGAGGTCTGAAATCTCAAATCTTACATTCTGGAAAAAAAAAAGACAGGAAACTGCTCTGGATTGAAGAAATCTAAAGGGACAGGACAACTAAATGTGAGGAATTATCTTTGACTGCATCCTGTGTAAAGAAATAAAAAAGTCGACAAAGAACATTATTGGGACAATTGGGAAAATATTTAGGGGTAAGGTGTTATCATGTTTATTCAATAACTCTAAAATGATTCATAAATAAAATACAATCAAGATTTACCAACTGATGAGTTTAGAGTAAAAGGTTTGGGTGCTAACTATACTCTAATAACATTTCTATAGGTTTAAAATTATCCAAAATAAAAGGTTAAGGCAAAAAGATGGTGAAAATAACAATATAAGTGGAAGTGAATGATATGATTATAATACTTTGTAATATTTTTCTGCAAGAATTATAATTTAATCGCATATGGCCCATTATGATATTTAAACATAAGTAAAATTCACATTTCATTTCTGAATAGAAAAATGTTTTAAGAAATTTATTGACAATTCTAGCTGCTACTGTCTCAGTTAAACAAAGTTTGAATAGATTGAATTAATAAAATACTTTCTAGTCCTGGATGGTGTGGCTCAGTGGACTGAGTGCCAGCCTGCGAACTAAAGGGTCGCTGGCTCAATTCCCAGTCAGGGCACATGCTTGGGTTGCAGGCCAGGTCCCCAGTTGGGGGCACACAAGAGGCAACCACACACTAATGTTTCTCTCCCTCTCTTTCTCTCTCTTCCCCTCTCTCTGGAAATAAATAAAATCTTTAAAAAATATTCTAAGAAGTATAAAATATTCCCCAAAACTACTAAAAAAATTGTGTAATTTGTTGGTGTTGTCAGTGGAACACAAATTATGTTTAAAATATTGATCATAAAAACAAAGTTAGTGGTTTTGCTAAAATAAAATCTATAATTTCTATAAAGTATATAATAATAACAAAAATTCCATATTACTACAGAAATATTTACAAATATAATGATATTTGGGATTTAAGTGGAGTGCAGATGAAATAAACTTGACCATGAGTTAACCGTGGAGAATGGATAATGGGGGAATAGGGACTCATTACACAATTCTACCTTCATATTTTCGAAACTTTTCACATTAATGAATAAGGAAGAAAAGCCCACCTCCTTGAATTATGCTAGGCTATGCTGAGAGAAGCCCAACATTCCAACTCACAATCCAGTATTCTACAATATTCTATTCCTAGAATTAATTTTTCCCCTTATGAGATCTTGTTTGCCTGTGTCTTCAGATACAGACAAGGATGCATTTATATACTAATCATAACAAGCAGCCAAAAAAACAATTCCCCGCTAAAATATTTTACAATCATACAAAACAATTTACCTTAGATTTTGTTGAGTCACTAGTAGCTGAATCTGTGAGAAGTTAAATAAAACATGGTCAGTATTAGTCCATCTTTATGTCTTTCAACAAACAATGCAGAACTTATGGAAAAGACAGGCACAGAACAAAATGGGAAAGCAAAACTCAAACAAAACCATTGAACACAGTGGACAGTCAGAGCTCACAAAGATGCAAGCTGCACCACAGAAAGCCACCGCCATGAGAGAGTGCTGTGAATTGTAGGCAGAACCAGCTCAATGAGAGGATGGCAAAGGAGCCCTGTACTAACAAAAACAGAAATGCTAGTGCTCATCGAACTTTCTAGAATTAAATCCAGTCATAAAAGAGCCTGAAGACCTTTGTAAGGACTGTACTATGTACCACATCCTGTATCTGAAACTGATACACAATGCAGAACTTTTAAGATTCGTTGCTGCCCTAGCTAAAAATTGAGACAATCATACTGGGTGTATTTATGTTGATTTTTGTCAGACTGTCAAACTCAAATTTTATAAGCACATACTATATGCATATGGATGCAAAAGAGGAATCAGAATAACCCCGTTTCAGGTCACTTTGGTTTTATATTAAATAATGCTGATCTTTGTGCTTGAGACCCCAGTTTCACATCTGGCAGTCAGGGATCCTTTTGACTAGTTTCTTTAAATTGCTACCAGTTTTATAATTATCTACTAGCAAACGCTATTATGGAAATGGAAAAATGGAGACCATAATTTTACTGTCTGGCAAAAACTCAGATTATACAATTACAAAGAGGGTAGGAAGGGGCTAGCACTATCCCGGATTGCACCAATTTTGAGACTGTATATGTTTTGACTTTAGGGAAACTGATTTTCAAAATTAATGAGCTGAGCCCCGTGCCACGCCCCTTTTAACACATGGCTAAATGCTGTATGACTTTAGGAACTGGTAGACCATACCATGCTATTTCTCCTCATGGTCTGCTTCAGAAATAACAAGAAACAGCAGAAAAACTTTTAAGAAAGTAGTATTGATCTGTTTACAAGAATCTTAAGAGAAAATTTACACCACCGATCAACGATGTTTTGCATTTACAAGAATCGGGGGTTTCTGCAGACAAGGCAGCTACAGTGTGGACAGCAATCCTCCTTCTTCCTACAGTTCCAGCTGTCCATCAGGGACACCACAGAATCCACTAGCGACATTACCGTGTGATAGACTCCTCCCACTTCGCCTGTGCAACATCAGTATAGATTTGCCTGTGTCAGTGAGTGCTGAAAAAAACCCTTTAGGACTAGAACAAGAACTAGAGACAAAGGGAGAACAATTGTGTAAAACAACATGCTAGGTTAGTGCAACAGTTTGGCAGCAGAAAATGTCATCAAAAGAGCCTACGAGAACTAATACTTAACCAAACATTAGGGTGGCAGGAGAAAAGAGAAGAAAATGTCAAATAGGTTGACTTTTACTGTGACATCTATAATGACAAATAATATACTGCATTTCTGAAAATGGTGTCCATTAGCAGTTCAATATTTTCCTTGCTGCTTTTAACAGAACGTCAAGCCCAAGAATGAGAACTACTTATACAGTCTAGAAAGACCATACTTTCTGCCATCACAGCAACCACATATTCAGTAGCATATATCTGTTTTACCTTGTGATGACTATTACATGGAAACTGTGAATTAAAAAAAAAAAAGAACAAAACAGTGGTTCGCATGCTCATTTCCCTCATGTTTCCATTCTGACAAGCACTGTAACTCCATGCATTACAGTCATATAATGGCATTATAGTCGCTGGAAGAAAATTAAGACCAATCAGAAAAGGGAGATCAAGTTTCTTATTAGAAAAAAAAGAAGAAAAGGAAAAAAATCACAGTGAATTGTTACTTATGATTGATTTGCTTTCATGTTACAAGAATTTAACTTTTAACCTAGAACTTGATACCGCCCAGGCAAGAGTTACCTGATACATCTCCAGGGGACACTCCTGTCCTTCCAATGTTGGTGAGTAAATGATCTATGTTGGGCACTGGCTGGGAGTCCACTGTGTTTTCCTCCTGCACTGTTGTCTATGGTTAATAAACAAAGATCTCTTCATCATTCCTTCAAAGATACTTTCTTTAAAATCCAAGCAACAGTTAATAAAAGACCCATTACTGAGTGAAGCACTCGGGCATAATTTTTTACCTTGTTTACATATAATTAACTATGCAATGAGCATCACACTTCTATTTCCTTTAGGTTGGAAACGGAGGAGCTATGGACCTGATTCCGGGGTGCAAAGTGGGCAAGAGCATACAAAGCAGGAGGCTGACACTGGTGGAGCATCAGGATCTGGTGTCCCAATGAAAACAACAGAGCGCAAGCGCTGTCAGACAATACTTACAAGAGGCTCTTCTGCACCTTCTTCTGTGAAAAACCAGTCATGCTAAAATTTAAAATAAAAAAGGTAGAAAGAGAAATTAAATACCCCCCTAAATAGATCTATATTTTGGAGCACAGAATATAGGAAAAGGTAATTATCTCAAAAAAAATGTTACAGCCAAATTCTACCCTATCAGCTGCTCCCGGAGAAAGACCTCTCTGGACGAGGTGAAGCATGAACTTACGTGCTGAATGAGGGTCTCCACGATTCTGTACTGGTCCGGCATGTGAGTGACCATGTGCGTCATGTTGTCCTCAGATGTTCTCACAAGAGTTGGGCCAAAAACTATTGCTAGGTTTCTTGGTTCCATCTGCAATAAAGGATGATACCGGGAAATATCACAATTTTTCTTAAGAAAATAAGTTTAAAGTTCAATTGCATGTTTGGCATTTTATTTCTGACAGGTTCCTCTGGTGAAAAAGAATTCAAAAAAGAATGGCTGACTGATGTATGTGTAAAATTATTTAAAAAGCTTCCTAGTTATAATTGCCCCGAGTTAACCTCTACCCAACTTTCTTTCCTGCTTTAATGACAATGTACAATGTACAGTGCTTAATTGGCATTCCTTTCTTTCAAGAAGCCTTTGATAGAAAGCAATTGATGTCGTTCAAAACTAGTATTACTGAAGCTAACTGACAAAAATATTAATGTAAAAGGAAAAACACTTAGAAAAGAACATGGAAATCCTCTGCTCTCAAAAACTAAAAAGTAGAAAACTGCTTAAAGATACACACATTTCCCAAACCTGCCTCAATAGTATAGCAAAACCCCTAATATGTAAAACTAAATGTCTGGAAGTATTCCTTCTGAATCAATTTTTACTTCAACCAAATGTTCTGAAGTTCTTTGCCTATCATTGCACCAATCTGAATGCCTCAATAATACATGTCTGTAGATCCATTCCCATGATATTTCTATTCCTTGTTAAATTATACAATTATCAAACATGTGAATTTTTCATCTTCCTTTGTTATATCTTACAGTATCTGCTGTAATATTTTGAACTTAAGATTTGATTCAAATGTTAAATAACTTCCACCAACCCTGAAAATATACCAAGGGGTTACAAATGACCACAGAACTGAAAAGCCACACTGGAAAAAAATACTGTTTAGGGAACCACACTACTACACCACTTCATGAGAGGCATGCACACGCACACCTCTCAGATATGGTACAAGGCACAAAGTGGATAACCCAGAGAGCTTTCCCAATTCTGAAGCAATTGTGCTGTGTCTAACTTGGAATTGAGGTCAGTCTTTCCATGGAAAGTTGACTGAGTAGAAGAAAATGCAACTGCATGAAGGATTTACTTAAGCTGGGCACACAATGCATGTCTCCCATTTTCCCTCTAAAAGGTGTAGTCACCTCAGCCTTCTGCAAAAAAAAAAAAAAAAAAGTCCAGGGTCTCAAAGGTCTTACATAAAATTTTTACTAGATTCTTGTCTATGATTTCATTAAGTGTTTAGACTAATGATAACATGCCTTTTTATTTTATATATACAATAATATTATATGGGTATACAGTTTTAGCTGGTTATCGTATAAAACTAATAACATACGTAGTTCACATTTTATGAATTCATTAATTACGTAAAACTAATTCTATATTTTTTGAAAGATGTTCCACAACGTGTACTCAAATAAGTCTGGGGAATGAAATGCCTTATGTCCTTAGTGAAGACTCACAGTGTTAATATATTAAAGATTCTTAAAAACCTACAGTAAGGAAATCAGCTATATTTTGTTTAATCCAGTGCTTTCTAAACTAATTAGACCATCAAACACTATTTTCCCATAACTCTTACTAACATCCAGCAAAACTGACGAATGATGTACTACACTTTGGAAAATGCTAACACAATTAGAAAATATTTCAACTATAATTACATTGAGAACATTTTGGTTCCTACTCTATGAGCTTCTGGAAGCAGTACAACCAATTACTACAGGCTTTCTTTTCTCTCCCTCTTTTGTAGCCCTATCACTTGAGGAAACTGACTGTCTAAAGGAAATTATAAGACTGCATGTAATCCTCTCAATTTACGGGTAGTAGGTAGGGGCTGACACTCTTCCCCTAATCCAGTCTTACTACAACTCGGAGTAACTATCTTCCAGAACGTGCAGAGCCACTAAACTGACCTGAACAAAAGTATTTTTCTCCACTGTAAGCAGATTATCATCCTTAGAAAAAGCAGTGACAGCAGCATTCCTAAATTTGTGGTACTCTGTTTTTTTTTCTTTTCCAGAGATCTAAGTGCCTATGTTTAAGTATTTTGAGAAGTAATGCCTCAAAGTCAGAGTCCTCTTTTGCCACCTCTAGTGACATAAAGGATCGAGGCAACAATCGCCAAGGAGTGAGGAGAATGGTGAACAGTTAGGACCATAACACACCAACCACAGCATGTGGACCTTGTCTGGATAATGAGTTAAAGAAAAGCCTTTAAAGCTCTTTGTTTGAATCGATATCCAAACAAGGTCCATGTATCAGTCTCAAGAAACCAAACATGAAGTGAGTATTAGATGATATTAAGGATTCAAAAGTTTGCATGTGTTTAATGAAGGTAATGCGATGGTGTTAAAAACGACACAAAAAGGTCTTACGTGCTTAAAACTAAATAAAACAATAAAAACGTCTGTATTATTATTTGATACATTTTGACTATTGTATCATGCAAATACTGTCTATTTAAAATAGTGGTATACAAGTGAAAAGTAAAGAAATGAAATGTCTGACCTTTTCATTGTTCTTGCTAGATATTTGTAAACAGAAATGTCTTTTAAAAATGCCGATAACTGATCTTTGGGGATCTTTTGCTTTTAGCAGTGATCTTTAGGGGTACTTACTGATCAGCCAATATGTTGTATTTTAGAACCTTTATTTAATTATAACCCTGTATTTGATTGGTTAGCATGAAGCAATAAAGCATCTTTTCACCTAAACCCACTGGAAGTACATCACTTAGGTGTGCACTTTTTACATACCTTATTTTTTTCTGAATTTTCCGCCACTGTCTTCAGATGGGCCGAAAGAAACTTAAGTGTTTCATAATGATGTTCAGGCAAATCGTGAATCTGAAACACATTATTTTCACAATGGATTTAGATGCTGAGTTTTAGGTATACCTCCAGAAACATAAAATAATACCTACTAGTCTCTTTAACGTTTTCAGACGATCTAGAGGATCTTCTTTACGATTGGCTTCAATAAAGTCGGCATATTTATCTGACAACAACAATAAGAACAAGAAAGCAAATCTTAAATTGCTTAGATGAGTTGTAACCTAGTTTTCCTTTAAGGTTCAATTTCATATCACAATTTAACAACTGTAGGGAAGACCCCAAATAACTTTGGACATATCAGTCTCTAAAACTGCAATAGTTTTTAATGATCTAACCCTTATCATCAAACACAATTATCTACGATGTGAGTCCCCTGAGTGTACCATCCTGTATTTATACACTTGGCACACTTTTCTCTTTGCCCTGTATTGCAACATCTAGTTCAGTGTCTTTTATAAGTCAAATATTTGCCTTGAGTAAAAATATATTTTTCTACTTATTGTATCTTATTAGGGTCTAAATACTTTTGACTGAAAACAATAAAATACCTCTGTAGCTTGACTGCAAATGCAAATGAACAGGATACTATATATTTTACTGAGCCTAAACAATTTTTAAAAATCTGTTTTCCTTTAATATATATCAGAAGGGAAAAAAATACGAATGACAGAAATAGCACATAATTATGCTTTATATATAAATAAGAACTCAACACAACCTCCCATTTCCTTTGACAAAAATATTTTTCCTCCTTCAGTTTCATATTCTATGGCTTTCCAACAACACAGTTTTTAACTGTTTCATCTGGTTTCTTTTGTGGGCATTAACTCACCATTTGTGAAGAGAGGTTCTGGGAGTTTTCTGAAGAAGGATTTTAGTAAACTGCTTATCACATTCAAATCTCGCCATTTCTAGGTGGCAAAACAGAAACACAGTGGTTTTACAGTCAGTACCACCAAAGGCAAAAACACAGATCCGCGGCCGGCGTGTAAGCACACAACTTACGTCATCCTGAGTATCGATGTCCGCCATCCCCTTGTTGAGCTCTTCCTGCATACTCGAGATGGCTGCATTATTCCCAGGAACTCTATAAATACCTGTATATTCAAGACCTCTTTCTTCAACTAATTTGCAACATATGTCAACTATTAATGGGATATACTGCAAAACAAGAAATAAACATTTTATTTAATAAATACGAATTTTTATGTTTAGCTAGTAGATGTATACCTTAGCTAAAAGGCCATTTTCACCCAAAGAAAATGCATAAATTACTGCTTTTAGATAGAGAAAATAAAAAATATACATACTACAGAATTTGGAACTGATAAAACCAGGAAGAGATACTTGAGACAGTGGGAAAAGAAAATAGGTCAAGACAGGAAAGGAAGGGTCCACAGGGAGCTAACAGTCTAAACAGGAAATGAGAGCAAGTAAGGAGAGTGTGAGAACAGTTCAGTTGAATAAAGAGGAATAGAGTAAAAAAAAAGGGGGGGAGGGATGAATAACATCAATCAACTCATGATATGAATCCTAACGTGGGTATTGTACACACACATACAATTACACTTATTATACTTTCTTAATCAGGTCCTCGTTCTCATCCTTCTTTTATGATGCTAAAAGCAGAAACATACATGATTTGAAAATAAATTCTTACTGATCATTTCAGATACATTCCTAATGGCTGAATAATTATTCTATTTCGAGTAAATACATTAGAAAAAAGCATTACAAATAAAATTACTCAACACACCCTTACAGATCAGAAAAGCTTAGGGAAATTAAGATGAGCTATGAAGAGGAAAAGGTTCAATAAATCAATGGGTACTCTGCTATCTGCATGGTTGTGTGCATGGGTCCTATTATGACCACCACTGAATGAATGACTTTAGGAAACCCTGCTTGCCGGTGTCTCCTACCCGATTTGTATGAGCTGGTGGGCAATCATCCAGTCTGACCCCGAACGTTCCGGTAGCAGCAGGCTTTTTTTCAAATGTCTTTCTCATAATACTTGGAATACCTTTTCTCCATGTGCCTTTGTCTTTTGGGGGACTGGTATCATCTTTTGATTGTAATTCAAAATAAAACAACGTAAGAAAGACAATGAAAACATGAATATTTAAATCATGATTTAAAAAATCCTTTATCATGTTTATGTAAATCGGCCCTGTACTGTAACTAATACATCCTATATTTATCAAAAATATTGTATTATCTTCTCTTCCTAATATAGCACTCCTTTTAACTTTTCATATAATTTAGTAGCTATCAATTATGCATCTTTACCTTTTTACAATCTGTACCATGATTTTCTTTAAAAGAGTCAAGAAAATAGAATCCATGTGACAACTTCATAGTGAGAGTTTTACAGAAGGAAGCACAACTAATCTCAAGATGACAGCGCCTGAGCCTCTGCGTCAATCAAATCTGCAGTGCAGATGCATGTGTCGTACTTTCCTCCACTTTGTCTTTGTCACGAGGATGGGCACCTCAGACCTCACCTTAAAGGGAAAGGTCCCATTGGCCTAAACCAGGCCCACAGTGGTCTTTGAGCTAGTGCACACTGGGCTGAAGTTAGCAAAATTGGTACAGAAAAATATGAAAATACCTTTAAAATCCCAATTTTAAGCCACTTCATTTGTTAAATTTCTCTGAGAATGCCAACATCAGTACCTTTGCTGAGAAGCCTCCTCTCTGACTCCTCCTTTGGAGAATGTGGACTCTGCGTCTTTGGCTCCGATTTAGCACCAAGCAAAGTCTGCCTGATGCTGAGGCTCTGGCGAGGTGTTTTTGGCAACTGTTCTGCTTTGCTGCTGAAAGAAATGAAGTTTCTTAACAGTTACGTATTTTATATCCAAGTTAACTTATGCACAGAGTGGAATTCTCACCTCATCAGACTGTTATATTCTTTTATTCTCCGACTAATTAGATCCCTGTTAGTAACACCAGTGTCCTACAGAATAAAAAGAAGATAAAATTACAGTCAACTCTAAAAATAGGAATCCCCAATTTTTGGAGGCTCTCTATTGCCCCACTTTGCGTATTCAGTAAAGACTATATTTACCCTCCGTGGGGGTGTCACAAAACCTCTCTTCAACATCACCTCCCACGGGCACTGTGTGACCAATGTTCCAAGTGCTGCCCTCACTGAGAGAGTGTTGTTTATTTTCTGTACCACAGTAACACTTGGAATAGTATCAGTGAGTAGCTGAGTGTTCAAACTTACTAACTGTCATTTTAAATTAATGACTGGGATGCAGAAAGTCAGTTTTTTCTTTCACTAATATCAGAAAAAAATGACCAGCATTTCAAAACACTCAGATGGATTGAAGATGAAAAAATACTGCCAAAATTGTTCATGTTATAGGAGTATGAGATTAAGGATCAATTAAGTGCCAGAAGTGACAGATTATCAGAAGACAAAAGCTCAAAAGTTTTCTTAAAAAAAAAAACAAACCAAAAAACCCAACAAGTTAAATTTTATAATACGCTATATGGGAAACTTCAGAGTTGACCCTAAAGTGATGATTTTTTCTATTGATTTCAATTATATATTGGCATGTGTCCTCAGAAAATTTTTTTAGTTGTCTCATTTTGATTACAACAAACAATATAATGTACAAAATATACAGGCTTTGGAGTCAAGCAATCTCAAATTCAAAATGACTCTTTTCCCAGCAGAGACATCATATGGTTGGGATCTAGAGGGTAAGATTTCCTGGTTTAAATTCTAGCCCTGACCTTATCAGCTATGTTACCTTGGGGAAATTGCATAACCCGTCTTTGCTACATGGTTTCCTTGTTTGTGAAATGGTGTGATGATGATAATAATAAGACACATTCATATGGCTGCTGAAATTAATTCATGTAAAATGCTTAACAGAGTGTCTGCCATATGGTATGTGCTCAGTGAATTATTACCTTCTTATCTATAAAACAGGAAAAAATACCTGTGTCTTAACTTGGGATGATAATGATGATGACAATGACTGACATTAAGGAAATGCTTGTTATCTACCAGGCAGCCTGCGTTTTTCGTGAGCACTATCTCATTAAGTCCTTAAAACAGCCCTCTGTTTTACAGATGACGTCATCTGAAGGAAGTTTAACAGGGACACTCTACGAATGCTTGGCACGCAGCAGGTGCTTCTTAAATGTGGCTTTTAAAGCTGAAATCTGCATCCAAGTTCTTATTCTCCCTGTTTCTTTGCAAAAATTCAGGTCTGATGCTCTCTTTGTAGTGGTGGTTGTAGAACACACGTTGTACTGATACAATCTGGCGTTAACTTTTAACCACAAACAAGGGAGCATGTAAACTATCAGAGAAAAAAAGCACAGGCATAGGTAAGTTTTCATAATTTGAACTGAATATAACGGAATGACTAAAATTAAAGAAGATAAACTGCATAACCTTACAGTTAATGTATAGGTTCCTAAGCACTGAAGAAAGAGAAAAGAAAGTTGCTCTTTCCTTTTTGTGCTAATAACAGGCACAAAAAAGTGGAAACAATGTGTTAGAAAAACTGTCAATGACACAAAAAAAGGCACTCAAATAAAAGCTAGACATGATCATTGCTGAATTTTTGGTTTAGAATTTCATTATATACACTTAAAAAACTACCTTTGCTGCCGAAATTCACACTATAAAAATATCTTGATGATTGTGAGCTAGAAACTCTCTAAGTCTCTGAACATTATTTCTTATTTTAAAAAATGACTTATAGGGCCCTGGCTGGTGTAGCTCAGTGGATTGAGCGCGGGCCTGCGAACCACACGATCGTGGTTCGATTCCCCGTCAGGGCACATGCCTGGGTTGCAGGCCAGTTCCCAGCAGAGGCCAGTTCCCAGCCGGGGATGCACAAGAAGCAACCATACATTTATATTTCTCTCCCTCTCTCCTTCCCTTCCCTTCTAAAGATAAATAAATTTAAAAAATTTTAAAAAAATGACTTATAACATGATTTCTGATCATTCAAGTTTTTCTAACACCAATTAATCTATTACAATAGGTGATACGATATTCCTAACTGCATGACTCCACTAACAAAAACCACCATGTCATTGTCTCTTTACATTTACATAGGAATCTGTTTTCATAAGCATTGTCACTATAACACTCCTGTTTGAGACATAAGAAGACAGATCTGGAATTATTTAGTCATAAAGGTAACGACCAGAACTAGGAACCAGTCTCCTGATCTGTGGCTCCCTGCTTCTGAGACGGTATGCAGAGTACATAAGTAATCTATTTTTTTATTTCTACAGGCGATATTCCAATAAGTAAAAATAATGTATTAGATACTTTCAGTCTTCTTAAAGAAATAAAGAAATGTAAACAAACTTGTCAGATTTTATCAACATCATTTAGAACCCACACCTCTTCATTTAGGTTGCTGCTCTCCTGGATGGTCTTGATCCAGGCTAACATATCATCTCTGTCTTCAGCCTGGAAGAGGCATTCACAGTCTGGTGTGGTGAGCCGGAACACATTTTTCCTCTTGGTCTCACTGTAGGAGATGTCTATCAAGCAAGCGTTAACACTGATGGGTTGTTCTTCTTCAGATGTAGTCATCTGCTCTCGTTTATCTTTGTACACGTAAAGTGAATGGCCCCGAAGTACAACATACACCTGCTTCCAGGGCCGGATGCTTCCACCAACTCGCTAGAAAACATGGAACAGGTCAGGCATACTTAATCCTTGGCTAAATTGCAGTGACAAGATAAAGCAACACTGTTAAGCAGAAATATATATCAAATGTAGCAGGTGTCTGATTTATTTCAAAACATACTTGTTAGGAGAGGAAAGACAAAATTTGTGGAGCATAAACCAAGTTAGGCAGTATATTCACATCAAAATTAAGGACAGTGAAATCTCAACTTCAATTTGGTTACGAAAATAAACAAGGTAATTATGATAAAAACAGGCATCGCAAAATATATTTAAAATGCTAAAGGAATAGAAAAAAAGAAAAAATTCAGCCAGGAAATTCTTTTGAGTGAAAGTCAGGTTTAACCCAAGTCATAGGTCATGAAAATGAAAAACATTGCTAAGGAGATCCCAAAACAGTATCTTTAAGTAATGAATTAACAAAATTGATCAACTTCATATGGTCAAGTAACAATAATCACATCCAAAGTGAGTTTTCTTAAATTGTTAAACTCTTTGACAACATTAAAGTTTTGTTACAAATAAGTAGTCTGAATATTGTAGGGAACTTTATGGCAAAATTTTCATTGTATTGGAATTTACTTAATGAAATATATAGTGATATTCATTTATATAACTCAATATTTATAAAATTAAACAAAAAAAGGAAACTACAAAGAAAATTTAAAATAATGAATTGAGCCCTAGCTAGTGTGGCTCAGTGGACTGAGTGCCAACCTCAAACCAAAGGCTTGCTGGTTCAATTCCCAGTCAGGGCACATGCCTGGGTTAGAGGCCAGGTCTCCAATGGGGGAGAACTCAAGAGGCAACCACACATTGATGTTTCTCTTCCTCTCTCTTAAAATTAAATAAACAAACAAATAAATAAATAAATATTTTAAAATTATTAATATGAAGTGCACTCTTTAAAAGATTACTCTGTGATAATAACTAATAAATTTTAATGATAAAAAGCAAAGTTTCTTCTTAAGTATTTTGAATTCTCTTGTACATTACCAAAACATAAGACAATATATTCCATAGATGATACACAGTATAAAAAAAAAGTAGAAAATTAAATGTGATCAGAATTTTTTAAAAAATGTTTCCTTCATGTGGAAAAGGTGTTTATAAAAGATATTTTCCATTCTTCATTCTACATAGGTTGACATTTTATTTTATTTTTTAAAAAAAATTTTTATTTATTTATTTTTAGAGAGAGGGGAAAGGAAGGAGAAAGAAAGGAAGAAAAATATCAATGTGTGGTTGTCTCTTGTATGCCCCCTACTGGGGATCTGGCCTGCAACCCAGACATGTGCCCTGATTAGGAATCGAAGCAGCGACCCTTTGGGTTCATAGCCCGCACTCAATCCACTGTGCTCCACCAGCCAGGGCCTTGGATATGCTGACATTTTATATGCAGATTTCATGCTCTAGTTTTCAGTGTCTGTCTATCTTCGACTTGCAGGAACTAAGAAAACGCTCCACCTTGCCCTTATCGGTGAC
This sequence comes from Sturnira hondurensis, assembly GCF_014824575.4. Lineage (NCBI taxonomy): Eukaryota > Metazoa > Chordata > Mammalia > Chiroptera > Phyllostomidae > Sturnira > Sturnira hondurensis. Next base: position 15,655,084 of record NW_028095541.1, on the reverse strand, counting down.
CAGTGGCCGGTAATGCAGCCACCCTTCCTTCGCAGCATCACTGAAGACCTCGGAGGAAGAATCTTTCCTGGATCCAGAGTCTTCTGACGACTTTTGGCTGTCTGTGACCTACAGAAAAGACCAAGAAGGGGGGGGAGGGGGGGCGAAATGTCAGCTTTCTTCTTTATAAATGTTTGCACAATGAAACGGCTTGGCTGAAAGTTTTTTATTTAGTGTTCTAAGTGAAGGGCTACTTTTGAAAAATCCTAACTTTATCCATTACATTAGAAAAATTTTTGGTCTTGTTAAAAAATGTAAATTGACCACCATCCTTTTTAAGTCATCTGAAAAAATTTGTCATTATTAAAAAATTATAAAAATAATGTAATTTTCCTGCTCTCAAGAGGTCGCATTTTAGTGCAAAAAGACAAAGAAGAATTTAAAAAGAAACAAGAAAATGATCGGGTTGTGAGTAGTGCCCTCTGAAGAATGAAAAACACTGAGATGCAGTAATGAATGGCAGCAGCAGCTATAAATTAGTGGTGCTGAGGCAAGGCCTCTCCAAAGAAGAGCATTTAAGTTTAAATCTGGAGGAGAAATTGTTAAAAGAGCCAATCATGATAGGTCAGGGAAAGAAAAGTTCAGGGAAAATGTACAGTTAATGAATGTACATACCGTATTTTGCCAAGTATAATGGACACTTTTTTGCCCAAATTTTTGAGAGAAAAATAAGGATGCATATTATACATAGGTAGTACTAATTCTGTATCTATATAAATGTTAATTCTTTTACTTATGCTTATGTGCTAAAAGTATAACTCTAGAAAACAATAATGATATCTGTATGAAAAATAATACCCTGAAATATGATAATCGGTTTTGTTTCTAAATATAAATAAATAATTGAATTAAACAATTAAAACAAAACATTTTTTTCCCTGTAAGTTTGGGCCAAAAATGTGGGTGCACATTGTATATGGGAGCGTATTTTACACGGCAACATACAGTCTTTATCGATATCATTTTAAATGTTTACTATTCAATGTGAGTAACAGAAATGGAAAATGCTACATGGTTTAGGGTCTTTTAGACCTTGGTAGGAGGTGTGAAGGGAGCCATCGGAAAATGAATCAGGGGAGTGACATTATGTAGTCAACACAAGTCACTACTTGCTACACGGGGAACGGATTCTGAAAGGACGGCCATCACAAAGGTGTTACTGGAGGAATCCAGATGAGGAGCGACATCTTGGACTCAAGCAGCAGAAGTGAAGACAGGGAGGAATGTACAGAATCGGGAGCTAGTGGGGACAGGACCTGATACAGGAAAGGGTGAGAGAGGAGAAAGGCTAACTCCTGAATTACAGTGGACTTGGTGAGACAGAAAACACTGGGGGATAAATGTGTCTGGGGTGATCGGGGTCTATGGGGCATGTAAACCCTGTACTGCTTATTAAATATCCAAATAAAGATGTTATGTGGGCACAGTCTATGTGAACTCCAGTTCGAGGAAGAGGCCAAGGCCAGCAATGTAAACTCTGGGAGACCCCTGGGAGATCATCAGGGAAATCAGGCCAGATAGAGAGGGAAGAGGGGTCAGGACAAGCTCCCAACATTTTAAATATCAGGCAGAGAAACCAGCAGAAGAAAGTGTTTCAGAAAGGGAGTTGGGAATTTGTACTGAAGGTTACAGGAAGGTCGAAAAGTTAAACAGCTAAGTAACTGTTTTGGAAGGTGAATGTCACAGGCAACGTTAGCTTGAGCAAGGCCACTCTGATGTGTGCATGTGAGGTGAGAAAGATGTGACACGAAGTAGAAACTATGGACAATTTTTTTCCCTAGGAGTTTTGTAGTGAATAGTAGAAATTATGAATAGAAAAAATAGGGGAAATGTGGATTCAAGAAAGGTTTCAGAACATGCTTACAGAGGAAAACATACTTATGTATGATGGTGAATAAGCCACCGGAGAGCGATTTTGCAGAAGAGAGAAGGGTCTTGAGAAGATGAGACATGATGGAATCCAAAGAAGAAATGTGGATGTTGGTTTTTAATAGTATAATCTTCCAAGTAGAAAGATAAGAGTAGAGAAGACAGAAAGTGTAGGTATAAATGAAGGTAGCTAATATTTTGAGGGAAAATAAAATAAGGAAATTCCTGTCTAACAGCTTTCATTTTTCCAGTGAAGTATGGGAAAAGGGAGGATGAGGGTAGCTTGTAGGAGGTAGGACAGAGGGAGGGCATGGAATGATCATTCTGAGGCAGGAAAACAGACCTACAACAAAACACAGAAGGATTGCTGGGCAGTTCGATTTGGGGCCATAAACTGATAGTGAGGAAAACCAGCATAATTTGTGTACAGCGTTACGCAGGGTGTGGCAAAAGTAGGTTTACAGCTATTTGTATGAAAAAAAAAACAATAATAAATAATAATACAAGAATAAACTCTGTTTTATGTAAACTCACAATTGTAAACCCACCTTAGCTCCACCCTATAAAATGTTTAGAAATTAGAAAAGAATACTTTATATGTCTATTTTCCAAATGAACTTGAAACAGAATAAAGGACTATGACATTTATGAAATGTATCTAATAAATAAAAGAAATCATTCTCTGTGAAGAGCTAAGTAAACTAAGGTAAATAGAAACATTTATCATTTGCTGATATTTTTAAAATATTCAATACTGACCTTGATTCCCTTTAGACTTGATATGGGCTTAAAAGACCTGTTGGAAAAGAAATATGTATTTTCAATAGTGTAGAAAATACTTTAAAGATGTTAAGAACAGTTTTATAATACAGCTAACCTTTCATTAGTGTGCTAACATGTCATCATCTCCATATTAAATGTCCATTGTTCAACACAAGTGAGAAAAACAGCTAATTTTATAATCATTTAAACTTTTGATACAGTGCTGGAAACTTTCTTAGTTGATCTGGTACATGAAAACTATTTCTGCATAAAGTGTAAGATTTTCTTATCCTTTTTTTTTTTAGATGAAAGAAAAGCTACTCAGGTTAAACACTGAGCTTTTTATTATCAGTCAACCAGAGTTCCAAAGGATTTCCACAGTGTTAACCCTGGGTAAGTAGTTGCCATCAACAGTCAGACGCAGAGAGAGCACCACATCTACATCGCCCAGCCTGTGGCCACTCTGAGCCCTACAGGTGGCGGGAGGAGTGCGGCAGGGCTGGCCCTGGTGGCTACTCTGCCGGTCCAGGCACATCAGGGATGATTTCAGTAAGAACAACTGTTGCTCCCACAAAGTCTTAGGGCTTCAGAAGACAAAGTCACACCCATTACTTAAAATCATTAAACTTTCGGGAATAAAGTTGTTTCTGTGTTATTTTATTTATTTTTAGAGAGGATTTTATTTATCTTTAGAGAGAAAGAAAGGTAGGGGAGAGAGGAAGGGAGAGAAACATCGATGAGCCGCCTGTGCGCACATGCCTGGGTTTGAACCAGCGACCCTTCGCCTTGTGGAACTATGCACAACCAACTGAGCCACCAGTTAGGGCAAGTTTTTCATTATTTTAAAATTCCGAATTCACTTAAAGAACTTAGCACTTTAAGATGTAAGTGAAAATGACACTGTCCTCCCCCCTCTCAGAAACCACCTCGAACATCAAGGCAACCAGACACAATACACAAACTCAATCTCCAACAATTACCAGGAGATATCTGTAGCCCTGCACTACAAAAACTGAAGAAAAGTGGTTAAATGCAATGAAGTAAAAAATGAACACAGGAAGAGAGGATGCCACTGGTTCCACACCTCAAACAAAACTGCAGGGCACTGTTCTCTGAGAGATCCGATCAACCTTCCCTGGTTGGAACAATGGGAAGGATAGTGCTTTTGCTGGTGACAGGAGTCTCATTTATTACCATGAATATCAGGGGAGGTGAGGACTAAGGGAGAAACACACAGTGCTGCCATCTTGCAAGAAGTAGTGTGTACGGTAAAGTAGACTCTGAAATGTGGCAATTACTAATATCGTTCAGTGAGGAAGAAATAAATGTTAAAAGAGCTCACAAATGAAATCCTGCATCATTAGAAAAATTCCTGCTGGCCTGGACCTCTGCACTGGCCACACCTCACACAAACTTCCCTCAAACTGCTGGTGGGCAACCACACAATGCCATAGATGGATTATGCATTATACAAATCTACACTTAAAACATGTATATTCTTCTTAACCAATGTCACCCTGATAAACTTAATTAAAAATTAAATTTAAAAATTGGTGATATAGGAAGAAGTAATTTTATTGGACTATAAATAATCATCAAATAAAAACTTCACAGAATCTAAGCAAAAATACTATAATAAAAAAGACAAACTGTTCTTTGACAGAAAGTTCATCATAAAAAAGTTAATATTCCCTATTAATCTATAAATTAAATATCATGTCAATGAAAACATTCATGAGTTTAAGAACTAGAAAATTAATTTTCAAGTTCAAACAGTGTAATAAAAATAGCCAGGACAATTTGGAGATGACAAAGTAATTAGGGTGAATAGTTCCATAAACTAAAACATTGTAAAACCACTATAATGAACAGAATTTGGTATACATGAATAAACAGATGAACTACCTGAATAGAATAGTCTAAAAATAAGACTAAACATATATAAAATTTAGTTTATAATAAAGATGAAATATCATTGCAAAGTATAACACTCACTAGATGCTTCTGGGACAACTGAGAGACACTGGAAAATATAAAGTTGGCTCTTTATTTCATTAATTAGAATAAAATAAATTTCAGGTGAATCAAAGTTGTAAATATACAAAAAGAAAAAAGAGAAACATACGAATTTGAGAAATAAACAATGAAGATTTTTTTTTATCATGTTGGAGGAGACAGAAAGTCTTTTGCAGTACAAGTCAAAATCTAAATACCATTAAAAATATTTCTAAATTTGACTGCAAAAATAAATAAAATGTTTGATCTTTTTTTATGGTTAAAAAATTAATAAAACCAAAAGAAAAATAATAAATTAGAAAAAGTCTTGCAACACTTATCTAAAAAAACCAAACAGCTTCTTTTACATAAAGAGCCCCCAGAAGTCAGTATAAAAAAACAGTAGGAAACATTAAAAAGCAGCTCACAGAAAAAGAAATAAAACCTCTTAAATATATTGAAATGGTGTTCAACTAATAATAAGAAAATTTTCAAATTAAAACTACAGTATGATACTATTAGTCACAAAACGATCAAAGGTCAACTAACACGCTGTGTTGGTGAGGGGACAGCAGAGACCTTTGTACCCTGCTGGCGGGAATGTGATTTGGTGTGATCTTTATGGTGAGCAACTGAGGAACAAGTAACAGGAATAAATTTCTGTTATTTAAGCCACCCGGTCTACAGTATTTTTGGTACAGCAGTCCGAATGGACCGAGAAACCCACTGCTGGTTTATTTGGCATTGTCTGCAAATCAGAAAAAAGGATCCTCTTCCCCAAGGACATGTACGCCTCGCTCAGAGAAGAAATTACCATTTGCTCCCTTGGACCCTCATCAAAATAAAACATATACATACCCCTTCCTGTAACAATCCTTTTCCAACCATAATTTTCACATGCTAAATAATATACAGATATAGTTACTGAAGTACTGTTTGTGGTAGAATAAGATATGATCAATCTAAATGTCTATTAAGACACTGATTGGAGGTACTATATACAGTACAACTATTCAATGGAAAATTAAACAGTCATGAAAAAGAATTAGTCAGGAATGTATGCCCTGAATTATCTCCAAGAACAGTGTGTAGAGCCCCTATGATTTGTTTATAAAAAGGAACTGGAATAGACATACGAGCATAGGTAAATTGTGTGCATGGATTTTATGCATAGCATAACTCTGGAAATTATACAAAAGAAAACAAAAATACAGTTATATGTAAAAGTAGAACTGGGTGGCTGGAGGCTTAGAGTGGGAAGTGATTATTTAATATACATATTTTTGTGTTTGTATACTACTGATTTTTAAGTACTAATTTGAAAATTCAATTAGAATACAGTAGGAACTTTGATTTTATTTGCATTTCTAATGTCATAAAGTTAAAAAACAAAAGGCATCATTAAATTCAATATTTGTATGTCAAAGCAATGGCTGAACACTCACAAATAAATATTTAAAATAATATGCTTGAGACTTACAATTTTGCATCTTCTCTGTAATCATCTAGGCCCTCATCATATGATTTTGATCTTTCTGTCTTTGAGTTGGGCTGGGCATCCAGGCTGGGAGGTCCAACAGATTCTGGAATTAAAACCCAACATTTAGACATCTGCAAATAGTTTTCGGATTCTTTTAATGGTGACAAGGTCACAGTGCATCATAGTATTCTAAATAGAAAATGGAAAATGAAAGATGGGTGACATAAGCACTCACTGAAACATACCCTGGTCATGGGAGAGCTGACGTCGAATTAAAGGAGCTGAAGTTGTAAGGCTGGGAGGGACTGTTGCTAGAGAGGGTGCTTGAGAGGCAGAGGCTGAGATGACAGCAGAAGCGGGAATATGCGCAAGATCATGATCAATGCTAGGGCTAGTTGGTTCATCTATTAGATAAAATAGAAATTGAAATGTTGAATGACCTAATTGTTATTAACAATAACAGAGTAATCATTTATCATTATTAGAAGAACCAGATAAAGATTTTAACACTTAGCCACTAAAGTACCAATAAATGGTATATTTGGATTGTTAAAAAATCTACTTAGACAGTTATTATTCCAGTAATTCCAAATAATTCTGAGTATATGGTATAAGAAATTATGAGTTGCTTCTTCTGCTTCTTCTACCCATCAACCAGGACCTTCACTAACTGATCATGAAGATACCAAAGTTTTTAGGTATTCAAAACCTAAATCAACAAAAGCATATACCACCCAAAATAATTATTTTCCAAATTTTAAATTCATTGCATATTATCATTTCAGAGAGCTAAGCAAGGTGATTGGCTGAGGCATACCATATTTTTCTATGTATAATGTGCACTTTTTTGCACAAATTTGTAAGGAAAAGTAAGGATGCATATTATACATAGGTAGTACTAATTCCATACCTATATAAATGTTTTTAATTCTTTTATTTGTGTTTATGCAATAAAAGTGTAACTCTAGAAGACAATAAGGATCTTTGTATGCTCAAAAATAAATGCTAAAACTCCGTTATAATACAAAAAACCCACAAGTATATGAACATGAATAAATAACTGAATTAAAAAACTATAATGAAAAATTTTTTTCCCTGATAAAGTTTGGGGCCAAAAACATGAGTGCACATTATACACAGGACAGCACATTATATACAGCAAAATATGGTAACTTTCCAAGTACTAATTCTTAAAATCTTACCTTCCCCCACCCCCAGTCTCAAGTGTATCTTCAATTTTTGTAGAAAATTAAGAAAGAACAGCATATAGCTGCCAGAAGAAGTTGCGCATTATCAAGGCCAGTGCTATGGATGGAATATATTGAAACCTACTGTGGTGGTGTTTGGAGGTAGGCCTTTAGGATGTGATCAGACGAATAGGCTCTACCCTCACGGATGAGATCAGTGACTTTTTAAAAGGGACCCCAGGAAGCTCCCTTGATTCTTCCACCATGGGAGAACATGCCTATGAACCCAGAAGTGGGTCCTCAACAGATATTGAACCTGCTGGCACCTTAATCTTAGACTTCCTAGTCTCCAGATTTTCGAGGAATAAATTTCCATTATTTAAGTCACCGGTCTATGGTGTTTTCATTACAGCAGCCTGAATGGACTGAGAAAGTCACTGCTGCTTTATTTGGCACCTCAGTGCAAATCAGAAAAAGGACCCTCCTCCCCAGGGAGATGTAGGCCCTCGCTCAGAAAAATCACCATTTGCTCCCTTGGACCCTTACAAAAATATAAATATTTTAGGTGTTATAAATTTTAACCTCAAAAGCCTGCCACAGGCAGAAATGTATATGCGAATGCACACACATGTGTAATAACAATAGTTGACATATTAATTGTGCTTACTAGGTACCAGCACCATTCTAAATACTTTACAAATATTACTTCATTTAATTCTTTTTTAAAAGATTTTATTTATTTATCTTTAGAGGGGAAGGGAAGGAGAGAGGGCGAGAAATATCAGTGTATGGTTGCCTCTCGTGCATCCCCTGTCGGGAACTGGCCTATAACCCAGGCACGTGCCCTGACTGGGAATTGAATGGAGATCCTTTGGTTCACAGGCCCGCGCTCAATGCACTGAGCTACACCAGCCAGGGCTACTTCATTTAATTCTTATGAAATTCGGTTAAGTACTATTTTATAGATTGTTCTATAGAAGTACTCTTTTAGAAAACCAAGATAAAGGGTCAACCTGTGTGAAGTTACCAAGCCCTAGGGATGACATGTGGGTTCCTGCTCTGGGATCAGAATTATCTGGCTTATGTAGAATTAATTATTTGAAGATATTTCTGTAGTAAAAACATTCACTGGACTGGTTCAGATTAGGTCTACTGCATAAATCCAGGTAGAGAAAATATTTAGAAAGGAATTTAAAAAAAACCCAAGATGACACTCCTCTAAAACAATGTTTCTCAAAGCACAACCACCATCGCTCTCGGGAACTATGTGGTTATAACATGTGTCAGAGAATGTCTGCAAGATGCTGTGGGAGAATCTCTCAAGGGAATCAATTTTATACCTTGCAAAGTAATTTAAAACACCTTAACGTTTATTTATGTAAAATCAAATATGGAACGAAATTCAAATGCTGCATGGATAAGCATTGAAGAAAATTTCAAAAGCAACTTTTTTTATACTCTGAACTTCCTGCAGGTGTTCATTCATTATCTTTTGAGTTACTACATTTTGGAGAAAATTTCTGAACCACACTGGATATGACAATCTCTGCTTCAAGAACATGAGTACAAAAAGGACTGGAAGGATAGACACCCACCTGTTCTAGGTAGTAAGAGTTAACGGAGGAGGTGTAGGAGGAAGACTAGAACATTGCCTTACCCACCCAACACTGTTTCCATTTTTTTTAGAATAAATACACACTACTAGTTAAAGAGAGAAAAAAAACCCTAAGTTTATTTGTTAAATACATAAAATTATATTACCTTATAATTATAGATTCTACTAATAAGTCCAATAATTATTCCTATAAAATATGAAAAACTTTGTTGTTTTAATTATTACCAATGTGTGGATTATATAGAAACAAGAAAAATTCAGGTTTATCTCATTTTCCAATCTAAGAAGGTAGAACTTGAATTGACCAAAGGAAAAACAAAAAATTTCAATTGTGCTGTCAGATTTTCAAGAAATCTCTAAAGTTTTAATAAACTTAAATATTCTGTCAGATGTGAATAGCTGATTATCTTTATCCTAGGATGTCACTTGCTACATTAAGATACCAAATAATGCATGCAAAATACATATTATGAACTATTAAGGATGAACTTCCTATTATCAAGTGATACAATCATTCATGATAAAATCACATTATCAAAGAATTAAGTGAAGAAACATGAGGCCTTAATTAACTTTGTTCACTTAAGTAAGCAAATTTTTAAAAGGTCAAGGAGGATGTTGAAGCTGTTATATATTTTTAGAAAACAGTGTTTTCCAAAGATAAAAGAATAACTAATTCTCACAGATAATATATATTCCATATTTCAATCTGGATTTATCCAAATGGAGACTACTATATGTTATTCTATTTAATTTAGTTAAGCACATGCAAAGACAATTCATGGAAGAAATACAGATGCGTAATAAAAATGTGAGTAAAAGCTTGTGAAAACCTGACTACTAATGAAATAACCAAATATAAAGTAAAATAGTGATAACGTTCCTATTTTTCATCTAATAAACTGGCAAATGTTTTCACTTCATGATGCTCTTATTCTAATGGTTCCTCTTCATATCCTGCAAGATGACCACAGAGAATGTGTGTTGTGTAGCTGCCCATCTCTCTCTGAGGTTCAGTGGAATTCACTCGAGTGGCTCGCCTTCCTGTGACGGGCATATGATCTAGGCCTGACCTATCACAGGACCCTATCCCTCTGAGTTCCCAGTGACCAGCCCAGGGGTGAGAACACGATCTAGTCAGGACTAATTATAGAATCTTCATCTCAAATTTGATACACAGACACTGAGAAAATTACGGTCTTTCTCTTCCCTTTCTCAGGAAATAAGAACTGTAACAATTCATAAATTGTGAGTTGCCAGTGGCCATCTTTCTTTACATGTGTAGAAAAAGTACCTGAGAATAAAGAAATCAAAACTGAGGGGGAAAAAATGACAATCTTGATGTCAAGACACTGAGCATCCAGATCCAGGCCTACCCCAGAACTTCCTCGTTGTGAGACGTTCCTTTTTGGCATGAGCGAATTTGAAGTAAGTTTCTACTATCTGTAACCAAGAGAATTCTGACCAGAACAAAAGTGGGATGCAATGTGTTTCTAGCTCCCTCTCACAAACAAGCATCATACACCCAGCGTCCAATGCTGCAGGTTAGAACAGAGAGCAAAAAAAGGCCCCTTCTAAAATGAGCTGGGTTAGGTGGAATTTTTCTCACAGGTCACATAATTACTCAAAAAGAACACATCATCAATGTAGTTTGTACTTTATAATTATAGTTGTGGATAATTTTATACAACTCAGTGAAATTATCAGAATTTTTGGCATAGATTGTAGAATAGTCAGATCCTTTCACTTCTGCTAGAAAAAGGTGGCGCTACCACTCCCCAAATCACAGAATAAGCATCTAAGAAATGTTAACACTGTAACATTCAATGACAGAGCAAACAGAGGTCACATGAAGTGGGATCAATCTGTTTAAGTTGGAAGAAATGGTAACTAATATGAAAGCAAATTCATGTTCCCCAAATGCAAGAGAATGTGTACATGTATTTTTTTACTAAAAATATGGATTGAATAAACTTTCTTCCCAAGTCCTACAAGAAGAGGACATTCACTGCAAATGACCTAAAATAAAGTCAATCTGTATCTCAAACAAAACACATTTAAAATTTTTTGAGATTTTTCCTTGTCCTTATGGAAAAGGAGAATAAATACAACTAATGGACTTTCTGTGTTAAAAGAAATTCAGTGGCACTGGCACAACTCTCCTGTTTTTATTTGCAATCTGGTATGTAAGGTGGAATTATCTTTTCAACAGGGAAACATAAACTCTTTCTTTACAAATGACAATTTATTAATCTTTGGCAATACCATTAAATTTCCATCTAATTTAAATTTAAACCCAATGAAATAAAGATATCCTAAAAAAATGAACTCCCTACGCAAATTTTACTCAATCCCATAAACACCAATTAGTGCACGTCAGGTAATTTGGGCTGATAAAAATGGCATGCTCAAGAAACTCCATTTATATTAAATTGAAAGGGCACAGTTAGAAAGGATGCTTAAAAAATAAACCACTAATATATTAACATGTGCTTCCTAATCTTTGATCAAGTGACAGACCTCTGCAGACTCACTGAAACTTTTACACAAAATAGAGTTCTTTTTAAGTCCTGTTAACATTTACATAAACTGGTAAGGGGGTGCCATCAATCTAGTTCAAGTATCCCCCTTTTTTATAATAATAATTCCACTCATCTACTTGGAATTCAGGTTTTTAGCATTTTTAATAGTCAGGTCAATAAACACACAGTTACATTAATATCTGGCTTTTTGAAAGCCATTTATAGATTTGATTATCCTAACCAAGAAATTCAATGCTGCATCTTCCTACTAGATAGATAAGTTTTTAAAAGGTTAGGAGGAGAGGAGAATTTGGAATACTTGATTCATACTTACCATGACCAAATGGCAGTTGGTACTGAAGGGAGAGGAGACTGCTGTAGTAGTAGGAATGTGAAAGGCAGGTGATGGAATAAGAGCGAAAGCAGGAATGTGCGCAATGCCATGGTCAATTCTGGGCCTAGCAGCTCATCCAGAAGGCAGGATGCACCATATTATCACAGTAATTGCTCTAAACTTTAGAAGGTCGAGTGGAAGTATTGCTTTTAGATCTGTCACAGATGGTGGGTTACAATTACTTTGCTGAATTTCTGAGGCCCCACAGATCAGAGTAGGTCTGCATCTAAGTGAGGGGGCACGTGTGTATGAAAAATGACCTCGCTCGCCAGCTGACAAATGCTGCAAGTAAGCATTCCGAGAAACTCAACATTTACTTAAAAAAATTTTAGTGCGCCAATTTCATTAATAGGCAAAATTATTAATTCTCAGACATAAAATGGGAATGGGAGAGACTGAGCAGGAAATCAAGAGGCTTAGATTCTATCTTGTCTTACTCTGTGAAGCCACTTAATTTTTCTGGGTATTAAGTTAATTACCTGTAAGATAAAGAAGTGGCACTAGGGTTATCTGAAGGGTCCATTCTAGCTTAAGAGGCTGACAGTAATAAATCCAGTACAGGGGTAAAATTATCTGTTTATGTTATGTAATAATATAAAATCCTAGGTTTTTCCAAACAAGGATTTGCTATGGGGTTTTCAGGGTTTGGATCTATTTAAAACATTGACAGATGGAGTTGACAGTGTAGTTACTATCAGATCTATTTTCAACATTAAAGAAATAGCTGAAAATCTAGAAAATTCACTAGGAAAAAAATTGCATAGTTTTTTTTCTAAAACTATTTTTTTCCTAAAATCTAGGAAAATAATTGCATAGTTTTCATAAGTGCAAAGTTAAAAAAATATTTCCCTAAATAATTAAGCACAGTAATCTCTCAGGTGTGCTACAGATAAATTTGAAATATTTTAGGATAAAAGCTAGTGTTACTATCAAAAGGAAGATAAATGACCATCTAAAATCATTCTGTGGTGAACAACAGAGTTGACAACTGGAACAAATAAATTATTTAGCAAAAAGATTCCAAATCTGAGCTAAATATGTTAAATATTAAATTCATAATTATTTTTAGGATAAGATTTAAAAGAGTAAAAGGGCAAGATTTAAGTGCAACACGGTTTTAGAGCACTGTCAAAAGAGTATGTGATCCAGAAGTAGCAGGCAATCAGCTCTGTCCTTACCCACTGAGAGACTTCAGGCAATATACTGAGCTTTCCTTATCCATAAAGTGGATCATTAATTCCTGACCCAAAGTTCCTACCAGATTATCATTAGAATTGCTACATGAAATACTTAATAGATTATAGAGTACTACAGAAGTTTTGCGTTGCTTTTATTGTATTAAAAACTGCCTCACATCATCACTCAAGTAATATAAGCAAAAATCTCTAATAACTATGTCTGGTGTTACTTGGGTACTAAATTTATCAGGGTTATAACTTTGTTATACATAAACCTGACACTAATATAATATTGTTTGTCAACTGTAATTAAAAAACAAAAACATTATTTAAAGTAAAAAAAAAATTAAAGATTATGCCCCGGCTGGTGTAGGTCGGTGGACTGAGCGCGGGCCTGCAAACCACACGATCACGGTTCAACTCCCAGTCAGGGCACATGCCTGGGTTGCAGGCCAGTTCTCGGCACGGGACCCACGAGAGGCAACCATACATTGATATTTCTCTCCTTCTCTCCTTCCCTTACCCTCTAAAGATAAATAAATAAAATCTGAAAAAAAATTAAACATTACAAAAAGAACCAATGGAGTCACATTTTTGGAAAAGCTGAATATGAAAGAGAATAAGACGATAGCATACAATTTTTCTCGTCACAGATTTGTTTTGTGGGAAGACTCAGTAGGTACTTAGTATAAAAGACGGCCTGGAATGCTCAGTGTACCCTCCTACAATATCGCTGTTGGCATTAAAGACTAGACACTCACAAACCAAGAGGTTGGGTATAAAGTGACCCATTTCCTTTTGGATAAATTTCAGATAGCTAAGCTGACCTGAACAGACATTGTCATTTACAAGCTTTAAAACTTCTAAATTGGTTTAAAGTGGCAGTGCCAATAAGGCTGCACCAACATAATTCAGTTTTACTTAAGCTAACACACACACACACACACACACACACACACACACACACACACACACAGACGCGCGCACGGCGCCCAGAACAACTTCGGGGTGAAAAGAACAGAGTATTAGAAATACAGCAAAAGAAGAGGGGAAAATACATGTGAGATGAATTCTGGATATAAGTAACACAGCTATAGTTTCTTCATGTTAATAATTGAAAGTGGTATAAATTAATGTACAAAGTCATGATTATAGAACACATCTTAATATTTGCTACTAAATGTCAAATTACTACAAACTCACTCATTTGGTGTTTGTATTTACTCATAAAAAACATTAAAATTTATTTTCAGAATTTACTGTGGAGCTTTAAAAATGTGTGTGTGTGGAGAGGGGGTAAATGAAATACCATAAGTGACTGGTATTCCTAATTTAAAAACAAATAAAATGGTCTATTTTCTTCATTTTTCTAAATCTTCATGACACAGAAAAAATGGATATTAAAGGTGTAAAAATGTTGGAACGTTTTCTTTCTGTAGACATATCATTAATTTTTATTATAAATTGTTAATAAATAAATTGGCTCCACTATCTGATATTTTGGGAATAAAGCCAAGGCACTTAATTATTACCGTTTTGCATTAGTGTGTGATGTTTTCAAATGACAAAGTAATTATTAAAATCATAGAATATGGTATTCTGGAGGGTGACAATACAAAAGCAAACCTTAATTTATTTCTTTTTTCCTTTTAAGTATTCCACAAAATAGTATAGGATATAGGGCAACATAGCCCAAAGTGTGTTTCATGGTACACTACAATGAGATATATTCTACATGGAAGGATTCATGGTCAAAAACTTCTGAGAAAAATTACATCCTACCTAGAAAATTCACAATATATAATTACACAATAATGATTGTGAGAGTCATTGTTAAGACAAACAAAATTCATTTATTTAAACCCAGCATTTCTCAATTTATTTGATCATTGACAATTTTTTTTCCTTTTAACTAAATGGAATTAGTGTTCCTGGAAAACACTTTGGGAAACTGCAAATAGTTTCTTTTATTCCATTTCAATGCTGGCACTTATTCCACTTAAATATGTATTTTTTTAGATATTTATTTATTTTTTAGAGAGAGAAGAAGGGAAGGAGAAAGAGAGGGAGAGAAACATCAACATGTGGTTGCCTCTTGTGCACCCCCCTACCAGCGGGCTGGCGCACAACCCAGATGTGTGCCCTGACTGGGAATCAAACCAGTGGCCCTTTGGTTTGCAGGCCGGCACTTACTCCACTGAGGCACAACAGCCAGGACTAAATAGGCATTAAAAAAAATAACTAGATTGGAAAGATAAAACATTAATACTCAATAATAAAATAATTTTAATACTTAATTTTGTAACTTTAATGAAATGCTGAAAGTTCTTTTACTGGCTGGTTACTCATATATTTAACAACACAGTCACTAGAATGTGGGGGCGACTTGTGACCCGTCACAAGTCTCCCCAGCCGCCATGGATGAGAGTAAATATGACTGAGACATAATGTGATCTGCCTGGGGAGTAGAGATGGCCATTTTCCCAGAGGAAAAAGGCTGTGAGCAGTGGCCAGTTTCTCGGGGGGTGGGGGGGGGGTGGGCATTGAGCCCACTCCTCTAAAGGCTTTTATTGAGTTGTAATACACAGAAATACAGGGCAGCAAGGATCAAACAGTAGATAACACTTCAAAGAAATCTGAGGGCTTGGTATGAGTCAGAGTCTGTCAGGAACAGAGTTTTAGGGTTTCCTGCTCCAACCCTTAACATATGAATGAAAGCACTCTTAGCAGAGCAGATTTCACAGGTTTATCAGGAATTCTTGCCATGCCAGATTTTCCCCCAGGACACACTCTAGCAAGGCAAGGAGCTGCACCTCTCCCCATCAGTTATTCAGGCTTAAGGGGATTAGGGCCAGGAAGCGCTTCTCTCAGAGGACAAGGGGACTCAGGCTTTGTCAAAGAGAGGGAGGGGAAGGAGGGAGGGAGGTGGTATTCGAGAGTCCATTGCTCCCTCTTTGTTGCAGCCGCGCCCCCCCCTCCTTCCATGAAGGCCTCCCAAGTGATTGAGTCTGGCTTAAATTGCCCCTCACTGTGAGGGGTCTTACCCGATCAAGCTCTGGGGGCAAGGAGAGGAAACTGAGGCAGCATTTGCTACCAGAGACAAGCTTTGTCTCCTGCAGCTGGCATTACAGAGGTCGTCCCTCACCCTTAGCCACAAGGGGTCGAGATACAATTCCTAGAACCAGGCAGAGCAGTCTAACACTAGAACAGACCAATTAATACAGGGGTGGGCAAAAGTAGGCTTACAGTTGTGAGTACGTAAAACAGTTTATTCCTGTATTATTATTTATTAATTACTGTGTTATTTGTTATCATAAACCTACTTTTGCCCATCCTTGTATTTCTTTGGACTTCAAGATTACAGTAAAATATTTTAGTAAATCAAAGAGTTAAAAGGTTTTCACAGTAAAAAGGCAAGTATATTATGTAAAAGAAAATATACTTTTGATATTATACTAAAGAAATTAAATATTAAAACTAAATTCTTTGCCAGACCTTTATTTCAAACAGCATTCAATTTTATGAAAACCAAGAAAATGCTATAAAAACCTATGAGGCACTGGTGTTCAATCTCAAGGCCTAGGAATTTTTAAGAATGCTTATAACCATGGACAACATTCACACATACAAACAGTGAAATGAATTCTCTTTTAGTTTCAGTCCTTTATTCTACCCTCTTCCATTGGTGCTGTGAAAATGATGTACCACAGTCATCATGTACTGTACACTAAGGTTCTGCGAGGCACACAGGAAATAAATGAACTATATAAACATTTCTGTGCTGGGTGACATTTAAAAGTCATGATTCATTAAACAAAAGATATTTAATAGTAACTATAAAGGAGACTCTAAGAAGTACCTAATGTAAAATCTGATTAGGTCCAATCAGTGAGCATTTAAACATAATTTAATTTATTGATTAGGAAGGGATAGTGGAAGGCAGGGATAGAGTGACTGAGAAAGGGACAGAGAGGGAGGGAGGGAGGGAGGGGGAGAGGGAGGGGGAGACAGAGAAAAGGAGGAGAGAGAGAGAAAGAAACATCAATTTGTTGTCCCACTTGTTAATGCATTCACTGGGTGATTCTTACATGTGCCCTGACTGGGGATTGGACCCATAACCTTGGCACATCAGAATAACTCTCTAACCAACTGAGCTACCTAGCCAAGGCTATTTTTGTTTTTAATGAATAAAAAAATTATTTATTTTAGTCATTTTCCCCTAAATCTATAGGTACATAGAATTGAATAAATTTTTATTTAATATTTTAACAAAAGTGCTCTCTTAACACAATTGACTTTTTGATTTATTCCTGTATAACGAGCACATTTTATTATTCCAATATAATCTGATTATGTTACCAAGTAGGAAGAAATTCTGATACCAGTATTCTGATAAGATCTCACAGGCCTATGAAATACCATCACAGGTTGTAGGGCTCTTTATGTTTTAAAAAATCATAAAACAATCACTAGTTCTGTGAAACACCTAGATGATGTGTATGGTTTGACCTACAGTTAAGCTCTATTATTCTCTGAGCTTCGCCGTAAGGGTACAGATATGAATATGAGTACAATTGGGCTGGGATTCCCCACAATGTGTACAGCTTGAATATATCCTATTATTATCCTAAATATATTTATTACAGATAAGTCATGTAGAACTTTTTTCAAGCTGATTCTGATAGTACCACTTGACAGTCTAGTAGTTCAAGAGGTTTAAAAAGTTTCTCTAGAAAAGAAAAACTAAATTACTCAAAGAGAAGCACACATATGGTCAAATTGTGGAGAACTCTTCAGGAACCTATGGGATAATAGTAACAGAACAGGTCTTGGCCTCAAAGCAAGGCCCCTACATCACGCAACTCTAGGAGGCGCTCTTCCCAATGCATTCTATATAAATGGTGCTCTGTGATGTGGCTGAATCAGGGAAGCCTCCAGTCCCTGTCTCTACTGTTTATTAATTGTGTGACTTTAGGGAAGTTACTTGACCTCCTCATCAATAAAATGTCCCACTTATTAAATGAAGAGAATACTGAGGACAAACATGATAATCCTGTTAGCAGATATGTTTCAGAGCTGAATAGTAATTATGGCGAGAACTTTTTGGGGGGTCCTATATATTTAACTACATCTCAAATTTATCATTTAGCTATTATTTCCCCAAATATTTATAGACTGCCTTCTACATGCCATGCCATGTGCTAAGCATTTAAGGGCATTAAAATCCTGGCTCTCATGTAGCTTATGTTTTAGCTCAGCAAAGAAACATGTAATAAAAAGTACAAAGCATGTGAAGTGGAAACAAATGATGTGAAGATAAGTAGCTTAAGAGGATAGAGAATTCCCAGGTTCCGTGTTTGTGTGGGGGGTACCTATTTCAGACAGGCTGATCAGGAAAGGGTGCTTTTATGAGGTAATATTTGAGCAGAGGCCTCTGTGGTGAGTGAGGGCGAGTCAGGGAGTAACGCCGGAACTGGCAGAGCCAGGCCCTAGAGCAGGACAAGCCTGACATGTCCTAGGACAGCACAGCAGACATAGCTGAATGCACATACATGGGAGACAGGGCACGGGGCTGGGGGCAGATCATGGGATGCCTTACAGGCCCCCTAGGATACGGGATTCTGTTTTGGGTAATGCAGGAAGTAAACAAAGGCTTCTGGTCTGAGGAGTGACATGGTCGGATTTACATTTTAAAAACACCACACTGGCTGCCTTATGGAGAAGATACCTGGGTGGGGACGGGCGAGAGCAGACTAAAGACACGTGGTGGGTGTTCTCGATTTGGGCACAAATCTATACCAGCAGTTAATATGATAACAAAGAGATTTTTTTTCTTTCAGCTCAAGTTAAATTTACAAACAAGCTTTAGAAAGTAAAAAGTATTGTTTATATGAAAGATTGATTACTGCCTGGTTTTCAATTCAGATAATTCACTACTAGGTACCATTTGGCTTGCTGAGTACTTTGGCTCCAGAAAGTGGGAATTTGTTTCATTGAAACAAAAACAAAAAATGGGGACTGAAGATATAAAGTCTAAAAAACAATAAAATAAAATAAAAGGAAAGGAAGTGTAAAAGCTTATGGCTCTGCTTTTAGCACGACTTGGGAAATTCAGAATGAATGTTTTAAAATCCCAGTGCAAAATGTCTGTGCATGTCAAGTTAGAAATACTTTGCTAAAAATACATGTTAAATATTGGACATAGAGTCAATGACTCTAAATGAGCTCACCTATGAACGGGATGGAAGCCAGGGAGTCACCGGGTGGACTGGTGCTTGAGGCCTTCCTTTCCTCAATCCTTTTGATGTGGACCTCCCGCCGCGCATCGTTGGGCAGCCAGCAGGTCGTGTCCGACCCGGTCTCCTGGTCATTCACTGCCAAGATGTAAGACTGGTGCCTTAGAGGCTGTGGTGTTTGGCGACCAGATGGAGGCTTTTCTCTTAGGATGACCATTTCTTTATTATCTAAAGTATCCGATTGGTGAATTTCAGCCTCTTGTAAATTTAAGTCTTGATTCCTTTGAGTGACAGATAATTCTACTTCTGAGGTGCCCAAGTTCTCACTCATCTGAGGGACAGGCTTAATAGAAGCTCCAGACAAACAGGGGTTTTTCCCAATCTCCACTTGGTGATCCAGGGCACTTTCAGTTTTTAACCGTGTCTGCTGAGTCAACAGACTGTTTTGATGCAAGTGATTTACTGGTCTTTGGTCTTTGATGGAAACAAATGAGTTCTGGCTAAATGATGGTTTTGTGACATGCATCGAAGGTGCTTTCAGAGAATTACTTCTGACTTTCACAAGAGGTGACTTGTCTTGTGAAACACCTTGAGGGAGCGACATTCCACAAGTAGTTTGAAAATTCCTGTTTGCCTGCGGTGTTTTCAGATCCGGTGGAATTTTCATAAACTGAGACACAGATCCCACTCCTCTGCCACTCATTCGCCTATTATCAGAGCTAACAACACTCGGAGCCACAGTAAAATTGGAACCTCGAAGAGATTTATGGATTTCTTGATGCCTAGATCTTTCATAAATACCTCGTCTGTCATCCTGCTCAGTAAATCCACTCCACTTATAAGTCTGTTTTCGTTCTCCATTTGAATCTGGCATTTGACTTTCGGAAGTGACATTTTCTGAGGTTTCACCCTGCCCTTCAATATAATCCCATGAACGAGTTCTATGATTGCTAAAACTAATGGGTGGGGCTGTCAGTGCTCCTTGTGAGGCACTGCGTGGACAATACTTCGTTAACACGGAGTCCTCCAGCCTCTCCTGGGACACACTACGTTGTCGGATCTGAGTGGACTGGGGCACTCGGTCGTGAGAGGTGCTTCGGCGTCGTACCTGCAAAGCCGTGCGGTTCGGTACCACCTGGTTATAATCTGTTGTACTCTGAGATGCTGCTCTTAAACTATCTAATCTTTCTTGAATTGTCCGACAACCCATGTGCAATCGTCTGTTATCAATATACTCCTTGTAAGTCTTATAGTTTTTCCAGTCTATGTGCTGATGGGAATTTGGAGAATAGTGATTAACAGATATGGAAGGAGAATCCACGGCTTGAGATCTATTGCTTGAGACTCCTTCTGAATGTCCACTGTAATTGCTAGATTTCAGTAAAATTCCAGAAGGTTCCAATGATCTGGATCCTGGTGCCTGATGAATTAGATGGGAAGCGGGTATGGATGACAATGGCGATGTGGTTCTTGACACTGTTTTTAAAGAGGGCTGCTCACTGATGCCATACCTTACTTCTTCAGTTCTGTGTGAAGGAACTGTATGGTTGTTTCTGCTAGTTAACAAATCTACAACCTTCTCAGAAGGTACAATGACAGTCCTCACACTCTCATTGCAAACACACACTGCTGTGTTTGACTTTGCAACGTCTGTTGGTGAAGGAGGCACTTGTATTTCCATTCTATAGGCCCTGCTAGGCTGGGTAAGAACTGGAGTACTGGTTTGCTGTTTGCTGGATGACGAGTCTGGAGGAGACACTTCAACTGGCTGCGCCATGGCTGACGGGGCAGCCGGCAGCCGGGGATAGCAAATGGGTGGCGGTTCAGGGATATTGCGGGCATTGCCACTGTAGGCCTCATTGCCTTTCAGGTAGGCATCTTGAGAATATGCCTACAGGGAAATGAGAGAATAATGTCATTAAAAATTCATTAAGAGAGAACAGTAATTCCCATTCTGGCGATGCACTATTTTATTTTACTGTGCCCTACCTCATTCCTGAATGGCATCCACTAAAGCATGCATGCAAATGCAACAGAACGGTGCTCCACAAATTTAGAAAAGGGCTAGTATCTCAGAAATCAAATAAATTGTAGGATGTGCAACAAATAAAAATTACAATTGCCTATTTTCTCAAAGGATCAGAAACACGCCCGAAAATTCCCCCACCAATTAGATATAGCCAGATTACTTCCAAAATGTTAAGTTTTATCATTTTCCAGCAGTCGACAGGTTAAATGGCTGCCTAATACAGCTCAGCAAAAGAAGATTCTGATCTCTTGCCAAAACCGAGGTGAAAATATTAAAAATCTTAACCAAACATATTTTTATTTTAATCACTACTGCTATCATAAATAAGGTATCTTGTCTATTAATGATGACTGAGTCCCAGAAAAGAATTAATTTTGATAGATCAGGTCTTTCAACAGCCATGCTAAATATTTTAATATTTAAAATGAGAGGAATAGGCATGTTTAAGAAAGTAAGCACATATACTAAAGGCATAAAAACATTTTTTAAAAAGGTAATTCACCTTTATATGATTCTTATTCTTTAATTTTAAGGTAATGCAAAATTTTAATGTACAAATTTATTTGGTCTCTTTTACTTGTTATAAGGAGACATTCCTCTATTATTAACAAGCAGGCATGCAGCTCAAATTATTTTTTATCAACTATTTGTGAAATTATCTAGCAGCATTTTTAAAACTTAAGAAAAACTGAAATTAAACAGAGTCTACAAAACAGAGCTAATCAATGCAACTCAGGACGGTTCAGCATCTGAGACAGTTAGGTGTGGTGTCATATTACATATCCCCCCCCCAATCAAAACAGGCTGAATTCAAGGCTATCATCATATCCTGTCTTTGCATTAGCTTGCAAATATCAAGCGCACCCACAAACACAACATCACAGCAAAGTACTAAGGAAAAAGAAGGGTGAGATACTTAAAAAAAAACAGATGCAGATAAATACCATGTCTTAACACCAGTTATGCACAGGATACAAAAAAACCCCAAAGCACAAAACCCAATAAAAGAATGAAGAAAACCATGTACTACAAACACACACATTCTGCAAGTTAGTAAGATTAACACTATGGAGAGATTTCTCTAATCACACTTAACAGTTTTAATCGGTTGGCTTATTACAAATCTCTACCAAACATGACTTAAAAATCAAGGAAATGGCTTCTATGCATTTCTTACCAGAGCTGTGACATCCTTTGTAAACTGTAGCTAGCAGAAAATAGGAAAACATAGTAGAAGCTGCTTACTGATAGAAAGACAGAATCATGTCATATTGATGTTGGAAACAGCAAGCTAAAAATACATCTATACTGATTTCTCTGGAAGGTACCAAGAGAGGTAAAGGGCAGTGAAGCAGAAAGAAAAACTTCAGTATCCCTCTAAGCATCTTTTTCTCAGGCTTTTTTCTGGTTCTCATTTGATCTGCCTACCATTCTTGAAAGCAAAATATATCTGGTGACATGCACGCTTCGCCACGATTTTCTTCGGTACGCACTGCTGTCTGACAGTGTGCTACAAAGCTTCCCTTCCACAGGAGCAACATTGATGTCTCTCATTTCCCCTGAGCTGCTTCCATCTCTGCTTCCAGATGACGAAACGAAAGCGCTATTATGCATTTAAAACAGTACAACCTCCTCCTTCCCTGTAAATCAGAGCATAACCACAAGCAGTCGGCTGACTGCAGCTGCCTTTACTATGATTTGGAAATAAAAGAATGACTGCTTTATTAAATAGGTTTCACTCAAAAACTAAGATCCTCAACACTGCACCTTTCACCCTGCTTTATTATGAAAATAACTACTGAACAGACGAAAAACATTATTGCCAGAGCAGTCCTTTTACAATTAGTATTCTAAAACATAAACTTGACTGCAGTGAGAAATTAAAGCTAAGTAGATAAAAGAAAATGTGCATGCCACAATATTTTCAATGCATGAACACAGTCAGTCAAAATATGCATTTTGGATATGTGCATCGACATAACAAACTGATCTTTTAAATGCTGGTTTTATTTGCACCAATATTTTTCCATGAACGGAAAACTGTGGCTGGATGAGTGAACTCTCTGATATAGTATTTCCTACAACTTGTTTGTGCAATTTTATTAGCTATCACCTGAAAGCCGATGGAGGGGAGTGTTCTCTGTGGTCAGTGATGTAGGGGAAGGCTGGCTGGTTAAGTTTCCTGTCTTCTCCAGACCTCTACTACATTAATGTACATTATAAAACTCAAAGAAAAAATGACACACTTATTTGGCCGTGGAACCCATTTTTTCTACGGGTTTTCTCATGATTACTATTTCTGCTAGAAAACGCTGTTCTATAAACAATTATTTAAAGATACCTCCTTTATTTAAATTTGGGGAGGAATATTAGCTTTTAATTAAAAATATATGACTGGAACTATCAAATATTTGAAAAATTATTTTACATACTTCAGACACCACTAAGATTCCTATATAGCAACCCTAAATATGAAATACTCTATATTCAGGGGTTCTCATTTCTAGGTACAATTGTGGCCAGGGGTCCTCAGAAACATCCACATGCATCATGAATTAACAGTGGCCTGAGTAAATAGAATGCCTTACACATACAGATTATTGTCTAATGTAAGCAGATATAGTTGCAATTAATAAAATATTATTTCATTCCAGAGCATCACTGAATTTCCTCACATATTTTCAGCTCATAAACACTAAAAAAGCTTGTTTATATCTCTCTATTTACCTATCTACCTATCTATTTATCTTTCCTAAGAGCTCCTCATTCTCATAAAGTTGGGAACCAATACCATTCAATTACCACCCTCAGGAAATCAGAAATGCCCTAAGGCCACTGCAGTTTAGAATGTGTCCCAAGTAAGCCATGGACATACCTGGAAATAATTCTGGAACTTCTATGGCTATTCTGAGAGATATGGTACAAACACAAACTGCCTTCAAATAAATTTAGGGAACTAAATTAGAATAGGCAATATGACTTAAAGAGTCAATCCTCTTCTCCTAGGATGCCTTTAATTGCTCCACTAGAAAATAAACAAACAACCTACTAAGGCATGTTTTAGACTCCTTCAAGGAGGAAAGTATTCATCAGGGCTTGGGCAAACACTGGGTGGATCATCTGGAGTGAATTACAATGTGCAACTCTTTGAGATGAACATGGAACACACCAATACGGTTTTATACTCGGAACAGTATAAAAAACTCTGTAACGTGCTCATCAATGTGACTGTGGAACACTTTTGCCTGAGGGCATGGTTAAAAAGTACCAAGTCTTTCATTGAGATACATGGGCTAACATATCAATGTTTTAATAAAAATGTATCATTTAATATTAACAGTCTGGAACTTCATTATATGTACAGTGCCTAACAGTAACTAAGTAATCCTAAAATAATCTTTCAATTCAGTGTTAGGAGAGTTGCATCAAAATCACTATTACCATACCAGTGATACTTACACTGTCTAATAAATGGTGAAAACAAACAAAAAATAAAAACCCTGCAGAATACATAAGCTCATAAGAATAAAATCCCTGCCTACCATTTCACTTTAACAAACTGACTCATTAATTTAATGCTATTAACTATAGTAAAAGCAAAAATAACTACATGTCTATCTGTTCAGTAAAATACACGCCAACCGTGCCACAGCGGGGCCTGAGAGAAGGGGATGGTGTAGACATTTTACACCTTTCCAAATTACTTGAAACTTTTCTAACAAGCAAGTACAAGTCTTATATTATGAAAAACTAGCTTTTAAAAAAAGGACAAAGTAACTGCTACAAACTTGCCAAATGTGAACAAATCCCTCCAGATTTCCTACTCCTGCTTCGCTTATCTGGGAACGACCATCTTGATCCACACTGGACCAATGGGCATCTTATTATAAATAGAATATTCTACTGATTATAAAACACAGTAAATGGTTATTTTGAAAGTAACTTTTTCTTCAATTAAAGTCTATAGTCACTATTATTTTCTACACTGTTATTTCAGGTGTACACCATTGTGGTTAGACAATTGCAAAGTGTTCCCCTGATACTTCCAGTACCTACCAGGCATCTATACATAGTTCTAATGAATCTAAGGAAAAACTTGGGCTAAATCACACCTTTGAGTTTGTTTCACATCTTCATGCAGTGGCAAAGAGAGCACCGGACTCTCCGCAGAGATGTGTGACAGAGTACCAGCTCTAAGCTAACCAGCAGTGTGACCGGGTAAACCACCCTAACTCCTCACTGGTACCCAAGTTTAGGGTCAGGCTTTTGTTTCTGACCTGTCGGGGTTCAAACCCTAGTGCCACCGCTTCCTGCCCTGTCACACTAGAAAAGGTGCCTCCCCTTGCTGCGTTTAACTCCAACCAGCACCAACACCCTGGTCACACATCAGACACACCCAAGCACCTCCACAGCTATTAGGATTGATCAACTTAAAATTTAACTTTGAACCCATTGAGCCAAATGCTTCACAAAATATCTTGAGGCAACCACTGAAAAGAATGCCCAGATTGAGTTCTCCTATCATTAGTCTATTCAAGAAAGCATTTAATCAGCTGGCATCACTCTTCAGGTGATTTAATGGGTGGTGGGTATTTTCTTCCCACATGGACATTTGAGAAGTTAACAAAATCATTTTTTTTTTGGAAAATAAAAGAGTAACTGCTTTTCATTTTGTAATAATACCTTACAAATGTGAACCTAAGATATCACAGTCTAACATAAAATTACAAAATACTGTCAAAGTAAATAACATGAATGTAATAGTAACACTACTCCCATCGTTAATCTAGAAAATGTATGTTGGTTTAAAAAATGAGGTTGCCGAGTACATGAGTACTATGACCAGCACTAGTTAATAACATAATGAATTACTCTTAATTTTACTTCATGTGTTTGAATACTCTATCACTGTCACAAGTAAATTAAGAAATTTATTATTATATACTTTTCCTTATGTGAGTAAGTTTTAAACCAAATTACAATTTCTCTGTCACCTCTCATAGATGAGCTGAGCACCTCTAGAACAATGTGGCCCATACACTGGGTTAGGCAAAAGGTTTGTTTTTTTTCCATAAGATGGCTCTAGTCTCGAGCACTTAGTTATCTTTAACTTTATTCAAAACAATTTTGTAAGACTGTATTGTGATAGCTGTCATATCAGAGTACATTAACAACAAAATTGGTGAATTTTTGTGTAGCCATTTAAATATTGAAGATAGAAGAAAATAAGCGACATTTTCAGTGCATTATGCTTTATTGTTTCGAAAAAGGTAAAACACAACTGAAGTGCAAAAAAAGATTTGTGCAGTGTATAAAGAAGGTGCTGTGATTGATGGAACGTGTCAAAAGTAGTTTGTTAAGTTTTGTGCTGGAGATTTCTCTGTGAACAATGATCTACAGTCGGGCAGGCCAGTTGTAGTTGATAGAGATCAAATTGAGACAATCAACATTATACTACGTGATAGCCAATATACTCAAAATACCCAAACCAACAAAGTTATTGGTGAAAATGGAAAAAAAAGTCTTTTATTTTACAGAAAAAAAACCATACAGACTTTTTGGCCAACCCAGTATCACTTCAGAAACACCACTACGTGGACACCCAACCTGTCAGTGCCCAAGCAAACGTACACGAATTACCACAGGCATTCTTCCCTTGGGACAAATACATCTTCAAAAGCATACATTCTGAGTATCAGATTTCAGACCGACGTAAATGCTTCTGAAGGCCCCTTATAGAACTTTTTAGCTCTAGTATCTGTCAGAAGTATTTGTATATTCAGTTTTCTAAATCCCAGATTCTACTTGTGTTTTATTAATAGCTTTAAAAAATGACACTTGTAGATATCAAAGCTAAAAACATTTATCATTTATACAGAACAATAGTTGCCACATCTTAATGTCCTTTATGGAACAATGCGTAGTGGGCATTAATTATATATACTCCTTTAATTCCCAAATGACTTATAGTACATTCAAATGAGAATAAAGCCAGATTTTAAAGTGAAGTTTCCTTTTATCATTACAGGTATGAGCGTTTATGTCTTAAAATTCAAATAACATGTTTTAAAAATGAATTCTCTGCTAGAATATGCCAGAACCCTTTACTGGTAAGCCTTGAAGATCTGTGTGCTCAAGTCACTCGAGGGAACCAATTTTTCCCTTTGTTTGCAATACTTTGTATTTTACCTTTATTTTAAATGTATTTATCTTAAGTGGAATGCAACAAGACAGATTAATTAACCGAATTTTCCACCGGTCACATCCCTAGAAAATCATCCCTTCTACGGCTGCTGCTCTTCGTCAATCAACCACACAGCAGCCCTGACGGCGACTGGCGTCTGCTTCCTTCCCGGGGCATTTAGTACAACGCCAGTCATCCTGTGGCACGTGCACTGCTCGAGAAAGCTCGTCCAACCAGTGCCTTTACTTTGGCAAGGAACGCTGTCTCCTGAGGCTGAGAAGTAAGTTCTGTTTTGGAAGTGCATTCTGTTTTTGAGTCATCAGATGGAAGGAGGCTTCGAGGTAAAGCTTTCCCTACTGTCTATCATCTCAGTTCTCTGTGGTGGGGGAACAGCAGAGAAAGTTCTCTATTTCTAATCTTGTGACTCCCACAGACTGAGCCGGTCATGTCTGCTACTCTCTCATTCTGCTGAATTACCAGGGTGGGCGCTCCACCCCCAGAGCTCCAGGAAAATTACCTTGGGCAGGTGCACCTTCCTTACTGAGGCTCCGGACCCCACAGAACTGCGTACTTACAAGGGTAATCTGCTATCAGTAAAAAGCCACTTTTGAATAAAATCAACACACCTTGAAAACACAAGGTTGAGCTCCATGGGTTTCAGTGAATTACATTTAAATGTCAGTGAATAAGTTGAACCATTAGGATCAGCTTTAGTGACATTTTTTTGTAAAAATAAGTGTTTACCAGATTATTTAGCACTTTTGTTGAGCTAAGGTCAAACTAATGCCTTACAAATGAAAAACATTGCTGAACCATTTCCATTTCCACCACAGAGATTGCATAAGTTCCCTATTTTTCATGAATTAGAAAAAAAACCATTCACTAAAAAGAACTTAAAAAAAAAAACTGTAGTGGTCACTGCTATTTCCTAGATCTAATTGTTAGCTTTTAGTTAAACAGTTTTGCTCAGGCTATTCTATTCTACAGAACTGCAAAGTTAATTGAGGAAAAGTACTAGTTTCTCAAATGAAATTTATATATTTTATCATCTTTTTACTTCCAGCAATATTTAAGCTTAATAAAGGAGGTAAATATTCCATTCCATTTATTTTCTTTCTAAAAATGAGAAAAATGTTTTAGCCTTGACTGCTGTGGCTCTGTTGGTTGGGTGTTGTTCAGCAAAGCGAAAGGCCAGTGGTCTGATTCCTGATCAGGGCATATGCCTGGCTTGTGGGTCCAGTCCCTAGTTGGGGATGGATGTTCCTCTATTATATCTAAGTTTCTCTCCCTCTCTTTTCCCTCTTTCCCCTCCCTCTAAAATAAATAAATAGATAGGTAGAATGTTTTTTTAAAGGAGAACAATATTTTAAACTAAATACTCAAGTTTTCAATAACAGTTTCATCTCCTAAGACCTTAATATATCTTCCCCTAAGTTGTGGATTCCACTAATTGCGAATATTACTAATAAAATAAATTGATACTGTGAAACAAAACTGCTTGCCAAGTTAATTTATGAACAGTAATACTTACTG
Organism: Sturnira hondurensis; assembly: GCF_014824575.4. Classification (NCBI taxonomy): domain Eukaryota; kingdom Metazoa; phylum Chordata; class Mammalia; order Chiroptera; family Phyllostomidae; genus Sturnira; species Sturnira hondurensis. The sequence goes on along the minus strand of NW_028095541.1, from coordinate 15,626,061 downwards.
GAAAATTAAGATGGCTTTCACAAAACTCCTACATTAGGAAAAGAAAAAGATTCTAATTCCTGGGGATGTGCATTGGCACCTTGAGGTTTGACTTCCCGTCAAATGACCGCCTAGAAAGCAACACTGGGCTAAACTCTAGGGAATCTCACCCCAAACAACAGCAGTAAGGAGAGCTCACTAGGGAATCAATAACACATTTTCGTGTCACTTAATTGCAAAATATTGACAATGGTCTTCCCCCCACTTTTTTGGTAAAATGTGGAGAATTCCAGACTCTGCTAATTGAACCAGAGAGTTTGTTTGTTTTTTTTTCCCCTAGAATTAAAAAAAATTCAATCTACCTCTTCTTTAAAATCTCTTTAAATTTTCTAAATTAACACTCATGACTAAAAAACAACTCATATTTGCATAAATAAAACTTACCACTTGGAGAATGTCTTCATCTTTTGGCATAACACTAAGTTCCAATGTTGTATCACTGAAATTAAATATACAAAAACACTATTTTAGGGGAAGTGGAATGTGTAAAGAAGTCATAAAAGGAAAAGTAGTTAACTCAGAAATATTTCTTAAATTGCTTAAGAGTTTACGTTTTGGTTTTTCTAAATGTTTACTTTTCAAATGCAAACCATTAAAATGAAGAGAAATAACTTTTACAAATATATGCTAATGATGTATGAAAAAGCACCCTAACATATGTTTGAGCTATTCATATTCAGTCAAGACTACTTTATTATTTAGAAACAATTTAATTTAGAAACAAAGTATATTACTTGTATTAATCAGCCCTGTATCAAAATTCATGGTTCCATAATTTGTTATTATTTTATGTCAAGTAACAGAACAAATCACACCTTTTTAGCACATATTCTCATTATTTATCAATTTAAAAGTACATTAACATAAAAATAACCAAAACTCCTGGAAATTTAACATTTCAAGCAATATTAATCAAGCATTCTCATTTTGAAATATCCCTTTTGGCCTCAGAGGTGAAGGAAATCAGACTTGACCATCACAACCGGTTTTTAAAATCTATATAGCATTTCAACTACTGTATTTGCTTTCTTCTCTGTGATTTAATTTTAGAGCCTTTACAAGAACACTAAACGCCTCATTTCATTTTGGTACTGTAAATTTCCTCTTTAAAATAGTAGAGTTTCTCTACATTTGAAAAAGTTCAAAGGGGTAAATTATACTGAGTCCTGTGACCTGGAATTGCATGTAGATAAGGCCAGGGGAGTGGTGCTGTCCCCACTGATGCTTCAGCGTCTAACCGAACAATATTAGATAGAATTTTCCCCAGTACAATCACGAGATTAAAAAAAACCACCAAACGAACAACAACAAAAAAGAAAACAAAATCTACTAATTTATTGGTGTCTGTTTTCAATAAATCCAAACCCCTTATAGGAGGGTTCATAAATGCTAAGAGAATAGAAAACCAGTAAGAACCACAGGTTCAAATAAATGTAACCACTAAAATATGTAGGCATGTGTATGTCAATATTTAGAGTTGGTAGAAAATACATACTGATGTTTCGATAAATTCTTCTACAAGGATACATTTTTATATTAATACACTGCATCTCAATGGCTTTGTGCTGCATTATCCATTTGCTACCAACTGCAGACAAAAGGAACACAGTTTTGTTTGTTTTTTTAAAGAAAATAAGATCATGAAAAAACAGTATTTCTCTATTTTTCAAATAGCTTACTGGCTGAAAAATTAAGAATATCATTTCAAAGTGTTATTACTCTGAAAGATGAACTGTACCAGTAACAAAAATATTAATGTAGGTTTTCAGGAAAACAAAGAACAAGTTATGGTCACTAGAAAAATATTATTTTTAAAAAAGAAATGTTAACAAATATAGCAAAAGTCCTCAAATTACAGGCTGACAAAATATACTGGTATATTTATAATGATCTACATTATTTTCAAGAAGAGAAATTTGGGGTGGATCTCCCCACTGCCTCTACAGAGACTTTAAATGCTTCACCAGTCCCCAAGTCTCCTCCATACCTTAAAATCAATTGTAGGTTGATTCTTATAAGAATCAATTCTTATAAGAATTATAAGACCTACAATTCAACATTACAGGACAGATTTAAGATGTGCTTTCTCTAAGGATGTCTTTATATATTAAAACACTAAGAATACTCTGAGATCAATAAATCAGGGTCACATTATCTAATTGCAAAAATGATACTGCATTAGGGCATCTGTGTAAATAACATATTATAACATGAGCTGCTTTAGACATGGGTAGGGGAGCTTGATAAATATCTTCACAAAATAAAAAATTCATTTTAATTACAGATGAGTGGGTATGGCTAACATAAGGCAATATATAATCTAGAAATTACTATATTTGAATCTGAGAAGAACCTCCCACAATAGTGATGATCTAGAAGCTGGACCCCAGATTAACGCCTACTCTTGACAGAAATTCAATATGGCTTTCAATTTCTTTCTTTGTAATTAAAAAAAAAAAAACCTTTCTAGGTTTGTGGTAAAGAGAAAGAGAGTAAGACTAAATTATCTTTGAGGTCCTATAGACAGTCACTCTACAAATATTTATCTACCTTTAAAACTCATAATTCTATCATTCTGTACAATGTAGGCAAACTAATGAATTGTAAGAATATCTTGCCGTCTTGGTCAAAACAAATGAATATATCTGAGCCAAGACTATTACTCAGTGAGTTATGTAAAGATAACTTATCTTAGTAAGAGGTTTTAAGATCATTTATGAATACATTTAGCTATACTTATAAACAAATTAACACTTATCATTTCAAATTGAAGTGGGAAATTTACAAAAAACCTAAAATGTGTGCCTCTTAAACTCTGGAGTTCTAATCACAAGTCTGACAGGCCCCGCCGAAGCAAAGCCACCAACTAAGCTGTCCTTGTAGTTTCTTCCCGGCAACCCCCACATGCGCCATGCGCGTCAAGTCCCACATCTTCATCACAGCACCACACCAGTTCCCCACAGGAGTGCAACACTCCACAGACTTAGACCCATCTGTAGCAAAAATTAATCTCATTTCAAGAATCTTACCTGTTCTGAATTAAAGCAATTACTTGGGAATATGTCTTTCCAATAACACTTTCTCCATTGACTTTTATAATTCGGTCACCTTCAAAGAAGAGGTAAAAAAAACATATATATATATATCAAATGAGGAATTCCTAAAGAAAGTCACTTCTGAATACTTTTGAAATATATCTTTTAATTAATTAATTAAAATAAATTTTTTAATTATTTTTCATGAAATATATCTTGAGAAACATCTTTTACTGAATCCTTGCTCATTGTTTTTTAAAACATCTTTTTAAAAAAGTACTTTTATAGTATCTTTAAAAAAAAACCTAAATTTTAATATATCCAGCTTCTTATGAAATATAGCCATGTTTTAAATAAGAGTTCCAGTCACTTGAGAATTTGGACACCTCAAAAGGTATAATTATCAAGTGACCACAGTGCTACTGTACTATTTATGCCCCTAATAGCTATTTTCTGAGTTGTAGTTTTCCTGTTTACTTTGTCATCTGTGAGAGAGAAACATTATTTCACAAATTACACAACTGATTGTTTTAGTATCTCAGTGTCCTCCAAACCCAGCCCAGCTGAGTTCCTTGTACTATTCTCTGAATCTATTTAGTTTATTGATTAGGGCTCTATTATAAACTTAAATATGGGTCTGCATAAGGTTTTGATGTTTACACATGTTAACTTGTTCTTCATTTTAATGGAGAAATGGATGGACATTTGGATTACTCAGAAAAACTCGGGAGAGTAGAAAGGAAAAGCCTGGGAGAGAAGGGGCAGGTGCAAGAGGAATAAAGAGAAAAAATGTCCTTTGTGCTGATCACAGTATCTCTATTTCATCTTCTCAATCTTGTGATGCCTAGAATGTGACAGGTGATATATTCTAGGAAATGGGATCTCATATGTACACTGACAGGCACATTTTATATATTAATGATATTGAAATTAGGCTTACTTTAAGTATGATAAAAAAGATAATTAAAGTAGGTAATAAAGGTAGGTAACAGTGCCTTCTCATAAATCTTAACAATGACACTCGTTACAGATATTTGATAATACCTGTAGCTAGAAAGACAACATATTTATAGCTAAAACGATAACACTTCATTCAAAAGGCAACAAAAGATAGTTTTTCACTAGTACCCATTTTAAATTATTCCATGCTTAAAAACATGAGCAAAGAGCAACTATTTTAGAGTATGGATTAATCTAAATGAAATATCTACTTAGTTTTTATTAAAAATCACAAACCAGAAGATATTTCCAGAACGAACCACTTGTCAGACCATACCCACTGATACCTATATGAGGCTAAGCTTGCACTGCAGCAGAGATTAGGCACTTTGTGTAGAGCAAACTAATGAATTCATATCAGGTACTTTCAGAACTTGGAGATCCAAGAAGAGTATTTTCAATTATGTCAGTAAATATCTCCATCCTTTTCCTGTGCTGTAATCCTCTGTCAAAATGAAATGTGTGCAACACAGGCTCTTTAAAGGGCCTCCAAGAGTTCACTGTATAAGTGGTAACCAAAAGAGCCCACAATTTGTAATTCATATTATTTCTGTACAAACACACCCATTTGGGTACCAAGAAACATAACCGAGGTCTCAAAAGTAGTAATAATAGATGTGAAGAGAAAGAAAGAAAGAAACACACAAAAAGATAGCTAAGAAAAATTAAAAAAGCAAAAGAGAAATGAAGAGGTGTTGTCTGAAGAAGAGTATCGGCACCTGTGCACAGTCCGGCTTCAAAAGCAGGTCCTCCTTCCCTAACCTGCTTCACAAATATGGTGTCCATGGGCTCCAGGCGGTTCCTCTGCTTTCCTGCGGGAGACAGAAGACCCCAAGGCACGGCTGTGCTTGACAATCCTTTATTAAATCCCCAAATGTAAAACGATATTTAATTGAAACAATTAAGCACAGATTCTCAATGAAGTAGTAAATACATACCCTAAATCTGGGTGCTAAAATCATAATTTAGGGGTTTTCATTAATTCAAAAATTTATGTTGTTTCTTCCATAAGACAACAGTAGCAACAGTTTCCATTTACTGGGCACATTCCCTAGGTACCCACATTTTGTATGTACCCAGTAAATATAAGTACTACAGTAAGTACTGTGCATAGCTCAGGGCTGATTCCTATAGCAAGTAAGTATTACTATCACCAAGGCATAAGAAAAGTGAGGCTCAGAGAGATCAAATAAATTCTCCAAGGACACATTCTTAGATTACACAGGCAGTATTCTACCACTTTTTAACACTGCACTGTGCTAAGGTTTAAGCTATAATGATGAACAAGACATAGTACTTCCCCTTTAAGGATCCTGGGAGGAAAGAGACAAACAAAGAAGGGCACTATAGTATAAAAAGCATACAGTCCTGACAGTGAGGAGCGCACCATCACCCTGCAAATCAAGTACTTCACAAATCGCTGTCCATGAATCACCTGCAGTAACATCTCCGGGGCTTGCTAAAAATCAGTGGGGTCCAATCAGAAATCTGCTGTGTCAACAAGTTTTCCAGGTGAACCATACACCCACTAACACTTGAGGATGACTAACAGTTTCAGTAAAATAGAAGCCAGGGGAAGATTCACAGATAAGAGGACAATTAAGCCAAATGACAAGCATCATGGCAAGTACTGTGGGAGAACACAAAGGTAGGCAGTGATTCTCAGAGTGGTCCCCAGACCAGCAGAATGGGTATCACTGAGGAATGAGATAGAAATGCAAATCTGTGGACCCCACCCCAGATCTACTAGGGAAACAAACCAAACCAAAACAAAAAACCTCTGAGGTGTCTGTAATGCTCACTTCCTTTTGAGAACCCCAGCCCCGACCTTAAAGAAGAATATAACAGGCAACATGCACGAAGTAATCTACTACTTGTTAAACAGCAGCACTGGGCAGAAAATGACTGAGTGTCAAATACAAAGGCTTTATAATGACTGCCATATAAAACTGAATTTTTATCACACTGTATCACAAAAGTGGCTCAAAAGAAGTTTCCCAGTAGAAGAATACTGATCGGTGGCTACCCTCACATATTTACCTACCTATACTGAAGGAAGTCCTCCTAACTAGTGAACAGCTAACTCAACTACCAAAAAAGCAACAGGTTTGGTGGAAATTGCTTATTTTAAAAACCAGCAGATTCAAACCCTCTGCCTTGTCACTTAATAGTCCAGTTGCAATTCAGTCAACTTTTGTACTTAAAGAAATCATTACTTTTTCTTCTATAATATAAATACTTATTCTGTTTTTATATACATCAAGGACTTCTATGAAGACTAAATGAGAAAACAGGTAAAAGCACTCAGTATAGAAAATAATTGTAGTAATTTCTCAGTAGGTGTATATTTCCGTTCTTCCTTGCATTGTGCTTAAATGAGAAGGACTATTGTCCTATTTTTATGTTCTCAAGAATTAAAATTTTGAATACTTATAAAACATCCTTTCAAAATATCTCTATCCAATTTTAAATACTATAAATTTACATTAATTATACACCAGATATTTTTCCAAAAAAACTTCAAACAGCCTTCTCTCTACGTCCAGATAACATGAAAACATTATGAATCCGTTTGTTCCCTCTGACGAGCTATAACAGATATGACAGACAGCCATGATTGCTTTCTCCATGAGATTTAGGAGTAAAAAGACAACAAATATTAGTTAAATCCCTACTACAAAGAAGAATGTCCTTATTTTTAAAGTACTTAGGGCTTAATTATATCTGCAACTTCAGTTTCAAATGGTTTGGGGGTAAAATAAACCAAGACACCCACACACCCAGATGCACACATAGTTAAGCGAACATAGCCACATGTAAATTGTTGAGTCAAGATGGACAGCATTTGCTTGCTGTACTTTGAAAATCATTTTTTGTTAAAAGCTGGGGGAATTTTCCTGTATGTGCCAGGCTTAACTTTCCTTCATAAGTTATCACTCACTATCCAAAATTACAGTTTTATTTGCTTACATGTTGGCTGTATGTCTCTCCCACTAAAATGAAGAGCAGGGATTTTGTCATGTTACCTGATATCCATGACACCTACAACAATACCTGACAGACAGCAGTTCAATAAGTAACTATTTAATTAATGAAAACATTTATTATCTGGCTTAAGTCTCACAAGACTTCAAGATGGGCTTAGGATCCTAAAGTCACCATTGCACTGAGGAAAAAAACAGAGAATGTACTTGCAAAGAGACGAAGAAGGGATTTGAACACAGGTTGGACTCCAAACGTGGTGTTCCATGTAGCTTCAGAAGGAACTGAACTACTTACTCATTTGCCAAGCTTTACCAAATACATGTAGACAGTACACTTAGCAATTAATCTGAAAGGATGCAAACACTTAACTCCAATTGGTAGTCAGGCTAGGACCCTCTGTGGCCAACTTGCCATTCACAACAGTTGGCATAAGGAAAACCATCTATTTTCTCTTGGCTAGAGATATGAGGGTTTAATAAGTTTTATTGCATCAAGTCACTGCTTTCAAGAAAAGATTTATGTAATAAAAGAAACACTTCTTATTAATGTATTCTAGTCTACTGTGTCCCAAAGGTGATAATACCAGACTCATATTTAAAAATATATAATGTCAATGACCATTAATGAATTCTACAAGTAATAAAAAGCTGGCTGAATAGCGATATAATCACTTTTGAAAATCTTTTGATAGAAAATTTCATGTACACAGAACAATTTGTATGTAGTGCAAAATAATTCAGTTCTAATTTCCGTAAAGGAAATACTGATTTTGCAATGAGTGCTTGTGTAAAACAAAATGACACTTTGCCATCGACAAATCTCTCAATATCCTATGCCTAAAAACATATGAATAAACTTAAAAAACATACGAACTACACTAAAATAAGAGGCTAATCCTATAGCCAAGTCCTATCATACCTGCTGAGAGTTACACTTTTGATTTTTGTTTCTGGGCTTCCCTTTCTGGACTTTCTCCAAAATTCTGACTTGCTATTACTACCTAAGTATTATCCAATTCCTCTGGACAACAGAAACATCTCCCACAGATATCTCTTACTCACAGGCAGGTTCACTAAGAAATACACTTCTCTTCAATTTCCACATTCTTTGACTCCAAGTCTTGAGTTAACCACTTAGTTCCTTAATTTGAACAGTGTCTGTTTAATATTTGCTTCCTGCAATTCTGCCAGAATTGGAAATCAATGGTATCAAATTTATCATGTGTTATTCAATCTCTTATGTCTCTATTTTTTGTAAGTCAACTTCTAGATATGCAAAACTAAAAGCCCAGTCCTGAATCCTGGCAATTCCCCAGGAAAAATGATTCTCCACTTCCATGGCCGATCATTTGGCCGAGTCCGATGGCTTTCTTGGCAATTCTTAGCATAAGCCTCTTTCAATTCTACATCTGCATTTTATAACTTCCCAATTTTTTGAAAACACATAGGACATGTTAAATACCTTATTCATGTGTCATTCCCTTGACCTTATCAAAAGAAAGGAAAATGATTCCTTTTAGCACCCACATGTAACTAAATCTTTCTATATTTGAGAAAGGGAGTAAAAATTGTATATGGACTAAAATGGCTAAAATTATCAAGTACAAAAAAGTTTCATTTTATGCTATTTAATGTAAAATTAGTAAAGACTTAAACAAGAAGACAAAAAGTATACATGAATTTACCTGAAGCTGAATATTAGACTTTGAAATAAGAAAGCATGCACACACTTTTACATTATTATAAGTACAATCAGTTGGAGAAAAAATAACTTAGGTAACTTGCCATCCAAACACTGGATGAAGGCGTAGGTGGACATGATTTTTATTCTCCATATGGAGTATAATGGAGTAGGGCCCACAGAGAGTGGGCCCTATGACCAGGTTACATAGTTTAAAATCTCAGCCCTATGAACAACAATTAAAATAAAAAAATTAAATCTCAGCTCTACCACTTATTTTTCAAGTATTTGGAAAATACTGCAGATTCTGCAGTATTTGGTACATGCTTGTATTAAAAATTAGTTGTCTATCAGAAACTCAAATTTAATTGAGCCCCCTATATTTTATCTGGCGACCCTATCACCAAGTGATTTTAGACAAATTATTTATTTATTCTGACCCAGTAAGGTTGCTATATCAAAACAGATAATCCATTAAAATGCTTACATAATGTCTCATACACTTACTACTACTCTAGTTGATGACAAACCTTCATCAGGATGCTTTTATACAAAAAGGTTTGTATACAAATCAGGATGGTCAAGGTCAGAGTGGTCATCACACTGCAAGTGCTTGATAAATAGTGGCTCAAGGAGTATACAACCTTAACTGTCATATTATGGGCAAGTCTAGGAATACAGTCCAAAGAACAGGGACACTAAAGAAAAGGTGGAAAAGTAAGGAAGACTGTACCAACAAATTCCCAGTAGCTGACAGGAACGACACATCTATCTCCAAAGGGACTAACACTGGAGTGCTTCTTCGCTAGGCCCTGGGCTTTGTCAGTTAGATGATTTAAATCACTAAAGGCCCTCCTCTTTGAAGAGTGCTAAAGTCAAAATCACTTGAAACATTTAAATTATTTTAAAATTAACATACTAAGCATGCAAAGGAAACAGATGAAAAGTGAACAGATTATTTTAAGAAATTACAAAATTTAAGGTATGCCAATTACGAAAAGGGGCCTATAATGAGGATGCATAGAAAAATAGATAAGCCTAGGTCAAGAATCCTAGAGTTCTGGGGACAAGAGAAATACATTTCTTAACACATTGAAAAAAATATATCCTTTACACAAAGAAATACTTGTATTTTAGCCAAAAGTAAAGCAACAGAAAATAATGACTATCACTAAAATTAAGCTTTTTTCCCCTTCTCTCTTATAATTCTCAAATTTGCTATTAAATGTTTTTAATGAAACCAAATTTTCTCTGCTTTTGTTGTGAGTTATTTTTAAAGTGCTCCATTTATTAATTCCTTTGCTGTAGAAAAACAATTCTATCTACATATAAGGGAAAGCAGTTGAAATTAAACTATGCTTCAATGTAAGTTATAAATTAGCCTTGGAAAAGGTATACCCTCCATAGAGGTGGAAGGCTGAAGAGGCACATCATGTAATAGCATATTAGGGCTTCAGGCATTAATTATTTAAAGAAAATCAGTTAAATAGCTTATTGAAATTAATACTTCTTTTCAGACCAAAAATAATTGAAACTATAATGGAGATTAAAATAATATCAAAGTTGAGTCTGAACGATGACAAATGGTTCTGACTTCTCTATGATGGATAATAGATTGCCACGGGGAAAGGGGGCCATATAAAAGAATTTATTGAGAAAAGTTAGGAATTAAGGATCCACTAAGGCAAAAACTAACGGAAGGAGTAATAAACACCAAATTCAGGATTGTGATTACCTCTGGGGGGAAAAAATAGGGAAAAGTAGTATAAAATATATATTTACAGTCATTTATGTCTAAGGGTGGGTAGGAAAGATGTAAGAGGCTTAGGAGAGAAATGCTGAAATGTTGAGATAACAAAGATAGATAGCAAGCATTTAGAACTTACATTTCCCCCTATATTTTCTGTTTGCCTGAAATATTTCATAACTATTATTTTTGTATTGTTGAAAACAGGCTTCTGATTTTTATTCTAGGAGTTGGGGTTTGCTGACAGCACACAAAATTATCATAAGAGTCTCAAGAGAGACACATTGCCTAACATAAAATGATCTAGGTATCAAATGACAAATATATCTGGAAATGATAAATAATTAAGTGGAACCCAATTTAATATGTGTCATATATCAGGTCCTTTTTTCCTTTGGTGAAGGGCAGATGCAGTAAGGATGGGGGATACACACACACACACACACACATACACACACACACACACACACACACACACACACTGTCCAGAAAGTATCCAGCCACACAATGTGGAAATAGACACATTTATTGAAGACACAAGAAACACTGTACACAGGACAGTGATGCCTCAGGTCCCTTCAAAGTAGGCACTTTGGGACCTTACACAGTTCTTCCAATTATAATCAGGTGCCCCGCTGTCTTATCCTGAATCTCATTAACAATCTGAAATTTCTTCCTTTTCAAAGATGATTTAGTTTTGGGAAAAGCCAGAAGTCCCAAGGTGCCAAATCTGGGCTGTTGCGGGGCTGAATCACCTGGGACTCCTCACAGGACTTGATGTGTGAGCAGACATGTTGTCTTGATGAAGCTGCCCATCACCAGCTGCCCACAGCTGCAGCCTTCTGAATCATCCCAACAGTTTCCACGAAGTAATGTTCAAGCTGAATACAAAACTAGATGCAGATGTGCTGCTCTACTTGCTCAATCATTTTGAATGCAAAGGCCATATAGTACACACGCTCACTCAGCAGCATCTATCGCCCCCACTGACTAGTACAGTGAAGTCGTCACTGCTCATGCATGCGCATCTGGTCCACTATCCTTGGGTGCCTGATTACAACAATATCATGCAAACCTTTCCTGTTTTATTAACAATGGCTGGACTTTTTTCCTGACAGACCTCATATATGCCAGCTTATTTAATCTAGCCACTCCCCAAAATTCCACTGAAGAGGCTCTCACTTCCAGGGCAATGGCTAGAACTTTAAATCTCCCAAGTCTCCAATCTGTAGCTCTAACAATGACCGCGAGCTTCAGAACCAAAATTCCAATAATCTTTGGACACTTGCAGTACCAAGTCACCTATCAGATCTCAGTTGCATTGTCTATTAGAGGCAATCACATACCATCTGTCTACTCAATCTGACTTTCAAGTAATAACAGGACAAAATGAAATAAGAAAATCTGTTTAAAAGCAGAACATGTTCTAACTTAATCATGATAAACTTTGTTCTGACCCATACACATCTAATTTTTTTTGTGGAAAATGCCCAATACACAAAAGTAGAGAAAACAGCAGAATAAACTCTCAAGAACACAACTTAAAGTACTTATGAAGGATCTGTCAATTTGTTTCAGTTACACTACTCTTTATTTTCCTAAAAAATTTCAAAGCAAATCCCAGATATGTATATTCACTCATAAATACTTTAAATATTGAGCACACACCAACAAGTAAGAATTTTACTGTTGGGTTTTTTGTTTTTGTTTTTGTTTTTTTTTTTGAAAGGAAAGACAAAAAAATCCTCTGATGGTTCTGTAGAATATGTAGTCTTCAGTTCAGGGTAGATAATATAAGTTTGATAACAAACTCAATCCTACTTTCGGCTTCCTAAATGCTCACTTAACATTAAGGAAAAAGTAGAAACTCATGACAGAGATGAGAGCACCAACAGCTATGCAATAAATTTAGAAAGGTTTTACATGTAAAATCACAATAGTACGCTAAATTAAGTTCCCAGTGGAATGTTCAGGCTACGTGTTCAAATTCAGTGAGTTTGCATATGCAGGAGGGCATACCCTCCATCTCCAACACGCAGAATAATGCCTGGCATATAGTAGATACTAAATAAACAATTTACTGCTGGCTGGTTCAAATTACAGCCCTAGAAAATGCTAGCAGTAAAACTGCCCCAAACCAACTCAGAAATTTGTTTCAGGAACAAAGCCACTATTTTACAAGTGATCTGTAAAATTTCCTTCAAATAGTAAAAGGAAAATGCTGCCACTTAATAGTAATTTGAATATAATACCACTAGGTGTCAGACATGAATCAAAATTTTCTGGCATTATGAACTACCAGGCAACAAAGACTCTGGAAGGGTGTTATTCATTCAACAAATATTTATTGAGCTCTGACCATGCTGCCAGGTGCCAACTGTCCTACAATGAACAAAAGAGTCCTGTGATCTGCCTTCTGGAGTATTTTAAGTTTTTCTCTCTAAAGTTTTAGGAAATTTTGCAAACGGTATCATGCCTAGATTCATAGCCCTGTTATTTCTGTTGTGCTAGATTTTAATCACTCTGAAAACCCAGAGAAATCTTTTACAGTGCTCTAACTACCAGCAACTATCTTCCCATCTCTGACCTTACCGTGGCCCCACCACTTCCCCTGTTAAACTCATTCCTCGATTCTTCAAGACTTCCATTCCCTTTGGCCCTCTGTTCTCCAGCACTATCAGTTTCCCTCCAGAAATCACTTTCTTACAAAGTTTACCCATGCACCAATATTTCAACAGAATTCAACAGCAACCTCAACTTCCTCTCCCCCCTGACCTTAAAAACCATTCAATGTGCCAGTCTCCAACTGTGGAGAAGTCTAACCACATGCTGCCTGCTCTTGTCCTTGTTCTACTGCCGCTGAACAAAACTGCACAACCCAGTGATTTGTAGTTTCCCAATTCAGCTAAGTTCTTGACACTGCTCAATGAAGTCTCTTGCTTGTATTTTTTTAAATTATCTTCCCCCAAGGTCATTTTTACACTGCTTTTAGAAAGAGGGAAAGGGAAAGAAGAAAAGAGAGCAACATCAAAGCGAGAGAGAAGCATCACAAGCATCTGGACCTGGCACTGAACTTGCAACCTGGTATGTACCTCGACCAGGAATCGAACCTGCAACCTTTTGGCTACAAAACAATGATCCAACCAACTGAGCCACACTGACCAGGGCTCTGACTCACATTTTAATTTCCATTCCTTCAAGGCTGCCTCCTGGAACTTGCTATTCCATTCAGATCTCCTGCCACTGTTTGGATAACCTTGTCTCTCTCTTAACTGTATCTCAATTGCTATATCCACATTTTTTTGTTTTAATTTTTGCTCATCCTTACTTCCCTTTGTCCTATCTCAGGTAATGTTTCCCCTCCAGTATCGCTCAGTTAATGGCACCTCTACCTATCCACTCATTCATGCCAGAAAAGCTCACAGTAACCCTTCACAAGGCATCCTTAACTGGGGATACACAATCCACCTCCAAGTGCTACCTCCAATTCTGGGTACATATAACCTCTATCTTTGAGATCTGTTCTGGAATACTGCTTTTCCTTCTTAGGAATAAAATCCTATTTATCTGTCAACAGCACAAAAGACACCTCACCTGAAAACCCTTCCCTGGTGGTTAGATTATTCCCTGTGCTATGATACTGCAGCGGCGGTACAGTACATACCTCTATTTTCCCACTTATGTAATTATTTTATACTTTCATCCTTCACCAGAATAGGAGCTTCTTAGAGCCACAGCCTGCATCATATTTATTCATCAAGTATACATGCCAGGAATTGTTCTGGGTTTTAAGGAAAAAGGAATGAATCGAATAAACTTTCTGTTCTACATTCCAACTGAGACAGGCAAATGTTCAACAAAACATAAGTACTGTAAAAGACAGTGATAAGTGTTAGAATAATAAGCAGGGTGAGAAGGAAGGGAAGGTGAAAGGCAGAGTTGTAATACTACCTTTATGAAATGATCAGGGAAGTCCTCTCCAACATGCGACGTTTGAACAACTCTCTGAAGGAAGTGAGGTGAGAAGCCACATTGCTCCCTTCCCAACAATTGGTTGAGTCAACTGCTCATGGCAGTGACTCCACAAATGTTTGCTGAGTGAATGAACAAACAACCGGAAGTACATTTCAAGACAATGTATTTCACATCCATACTCGAATGTTTCTATTCTAGCTTTACACCAGAAGCAAAGAGTTATCAGCTAAACTTTGGAAGCAGGGACCATAAACTATTTATTATATTGCATAAAAATTAACTTTTTATTACCTGGAAATATGAATCACATACTTTGGATGTAGACCAGTCAGAGAGCAATCAGGAAAAAAAATGAGACTATGCAGCTAGGGGTGTGTGTTCAAGGTCTCAAGTTATGGAGCAGCTAGGAAAAGACAAGGCACAATCACCTAATCCCAGAGTCACCGCCAAACAACATTTCCTACAGAGAAGCTATTTCCAGAAGATAGTCTAGAACAGTAATACTCCGACCAGGTACTTTCCTTGATTTTTCATCTTTCTAGCCCTATCCATTCAGTACCTCCACTTAGTTTTCTGAAATCCTAGATTGCATATTTCTTAAAGGTTTAGAACCCTTGAAGGGATTTGTTAAAATCGTATTATCTTCTTACTCTGACAAAGTAACTTTACTTAGTGTGGCTTTCAAAGTCTTAAATGTACTACAAAAATTTGGCTTTCTGACAATGCCTACTTTAATCCAAACTGCCTTCATTTCAAAATACTGTGAATATGGTTCCTGAGTCTTTCAAAGAGGAGTTAAAAATTATTTTTTGTTTCCCATTTAACTTGACCACCTTACCACTGTATTATATAAAAACAATGCTCAAATTCCTACTGAAGTCCAGAAGTAACATGTTGTTGTTATTGTTGTCCTAGCTTGCCAATTCAGCGGCTATGTGAAATAAGATTTCTAAATTTAAAAACCGTCACTGACACTCTGTGTTAGAAGGAGACGGGTGGAAGAAAAGTGAAAGCAAAGGAGAAAGGCGGCAGAGGCAGAGGTTTTTCCTCGACAGCAGAGGCGCAGATGCGAACCTGCTAACTTCCGCAGCTCGCAGCTCAGGGAAGCGTCCTTCTGGAGCGCTGCCACGTCAAGGTGGCACCTCCCTGTACTCACTCCCTCCGGGACTATTTGAGCTGTTGCTGCGTGCCAGGGACGTACTGGGCACTGAAAACTCAACAGTAAAAGACAGTTTCCATTCTTAATGATCATTGTTCTTGAAGTACTACACAAAAACATCCTTTTCTTTTCATAAACATAATAAATAGTCTGGGTATGTAGGAAAATTGTACCTTGCATAGTCTAACAACCAATTTTGGACAAGAGATATAATCACTCCCTATGCTTCTGCTTTTCCCGTATCAGAGTGGCGCTGCCACCACCACCTCCCAGGGATGGGTATTTCGGGAGGCAGAAAGTCTCTACTTGTTTACTGCGTGGCGTGAGCAATTACTCAGATGAACTGTCTCCAAAATATGAGTAGGGGTTTTCCGGTAGAGAATTAGAAAAAGAGTTTATCTGCAACTTTCACTAATGGAAAAACATCAAACAATCTACTTTGTCTTGTATAAAGGATCTTTTCAAACATGTAAAAACAGCTACCACTTCCCCCCCTAGCAACACTTTTTCAAAAGAAAGTCTCAAGTTCTTTCAGTGTTTAAAAAAAATACGTACCAGCCCTGGCTGGTGTGCCTCACTGGATTGAGCATGCGGGTTGTGAAACCAAAAGGTCGCTGGTTCAGTTCCCAGTTGGGACACATGCCTGCGTTGCAGGGCCAGGTCCTCAGTGGGGAGCAATCAAGAGGCCACTACACACTGATGCTTCTCTTCCTCCCCGCTCCGCACCAAAAGTAAATAAAATCTTTTACAAAAATACATCTCATAGTTTCAAAATTTACGCATAACCTTGTCATCATTGTCCTTCATATATGAGGCTCCCCAGTGTTTCGACCTTAATCAGAAGAAGACCCTACTACCCACCTATTACACAATGGGGAGGAACAAAATAAGTGTACTGAAGTAACTTGTCACACGCAACATACAGAATCACTTACTATCTTTGTGTGTGTGTGTGTGTGTGTGTATACAACCTTACACACTTTTACATTAGGAAACATTGCCCACAATAACGAACTGCAAATTACTTGGTGATTTTATTAAAATTACATTCATAAGATTATTTAAAAGCATTTTAATAAGGCAAATTCACAAGTAGTCAATTATCCAATAAAATATCAATGTACTGGAGAGTTGAGCTAGTATAGAGAAATGCTTAATTTATATTACAACCACAATACAAATATACACATGTATGCCTAGCTACCAAAATACTACTAATATCAATAATATAACATATGTCCAGGGTAGTGAATATGAGCTTCCATTTTAAGGGCTTCTCCAACCAGCAGGCAGAAGAAAAAGCCCACAACCTGCTCAGTTAGGACTCTATTAGGAGACCCTCCCCACACTTATGAGTAAGGAAACTGGAAACAATGCTCCCACCCTCAGATGCTACCTTGGTACTATGCAAAATAGGACAAGGAGGAAGGGAGGAAAGAAAGACCAATCTCTAAGACATGACTGTAGGCCAAACTTTCCATGGATATGTAAGCCAAATCAAGTAATAGCCTGGCTCCGGAAAAAAGCAAATACCAATAAACTTCAAAGTATCTCCAGTGGTAATTTTTGAAGGTTAACAAACATAAAATAGTCAAATATACACAGCAAATAAAAGCCTACTCCAAGCTAGAACAGACAAGATAAACAACAACAAAAAAACAAAGCCATAAATTCTCCTGATAATGGAATTACCAGACAGATTATAAAACAACTCTGTTTACTATCTTTGAAGAAATTTGAAAAGTAATCCTAAGAACAGTAAAAACTGTAAGAAGTGATTGAGCTCATTTCGTGCAGTACTCTATAGAACTTACAAAAACAAAAATGTATAACTCAAATAGCTAAGAAGAAAAATAAATTATCAAAATATACTGCAAGAAGTTATCTAAAATGTAGCCTCCAAAATAGATAATTTAGGAGCCCTGGGGGATAGAGGGGGAAAAAAGTAAAGTGAGTTTGTGACCCCAAAGAATTAAAGAGACTGGGGTGCAGAGGGACAGAGATGCTAGATGACAATGTTCTAGAACTGGTGATAGACGTCCATTCACAGACACAAGAAACTCAAATGAATCCCAAATAAGACAAATAAAAATAAGTTCTCACCTACACTCATCATTACTAAATAGCCGAAAACCAAAGACATAAAGAAAATCTTACCAGCAGACATTTTACAAGTTTGCCTTCAAAGAACCAATAAATCAAAATACAACTTCTTACTAACAAGAATAGAAGTCAAGAGAGTGGAATGTTATCTTCTTCAATGTACTGAAAGAAAATATCAATGTAAAATACTGCAGCAGCAATAATATCTTTTAAAAATGAGGGCAAAAGACAGACCTTTCCGAAAAAACAAAAGCTGAAAGCACTGCAACACAACATAAAGGTAACATGTAGGGAGGAGGGAGACAAACAGAGTTCATAACATGTTCTAAGATCCTTATATTGTTTCAAGAGAATAAAACATTAGTTAGTATTAGACTTTAATAAGTTTGCATATTACAATTTTTAGGAAAACCACTAAATGAATGGCTATATTAAATCTCAAAAAGAGAATAGAAATATAAGAAATTCAAAATAAAATAGAAGTAGAAATTTCAAAATAAATTAGGAGCTTAAACAATAAATAATTGTATTAAATGTAAATATACAAAAATGTCCAAATCTAACTTTGAAATAAAAGAAAATATATACAAGTCATATAGATCTGATAATGGTTTAGTATCAAGAACACTTGGGATTCAAAAACAAAAAGACAATCTAGTTTTTAAAAAGGGCAATGAACTTGAATAAACACATCTGCAAAGAAAATATACAAATGGCCAACAAACACAGGAAAAGATGGTCAACCCCATTAGTTTGTAAAGAAATAGAGAGCAAAACCACAGTGAGATTATCACTTTATATTCACTAGGTCCACTATAATACAAAAACAAAAAATAACAGTCATTGATGAGGATGAGGGGAAATCGGGCCTCTCAGACATTTGCTGATGGGAATGCAAAACGATGCAGTTGCTGTGGGAAACAATTTGGCCAAAATGTTAAACATAGAATTACTGCACAGTGCAGCAATTCCACTCCTAGACACATACCCCAAAGATCTGAAAACAGAGACTCTTTAACTAATGCATGTTTAGACATGTTCACAGCAACACTAATCACAACAGAAAGGTGGGAAAAGCCCAAATGTCAATCAATGGATGAATGAATAAGCAAATGTGGTATATACGTGCAATGGAATTATTATTCAGCCATAAAAAGAAATAAAGTACTGATGCATGGCACATACAGAGAAACCTCAAAAACATTATAAAAGTGGAAGAAGACATACAAAGGAAGGTTATGGCCATGGGCAGGGAGCTCAGTTGGTTAGAGCATTGTACCCATACACAACAGTTGCAGGTTTGATCCACTTACAAGGACCAACCAAAAAATAAGTGGAACAAAAAAAAATCAATGTTTCTCTCTCTCTCTCCCTTTTTCTAAAATCTATTTTTAATTGAGAAAAAAAAGGTTAGTAATGAATGATTCCATTTACATGAAACATCCATAATAAGCCAGTCCCTATGGATAGAAAATGGACTGGAGTTGCCAAGGACTTAGGAGAGAATATTGAACGACTGCTTAATGGGCATGGGTTTCCTTTCAGGGGGTGCGGTGTTTGGGAGCCACAGAGAGGTGACAGATGGATGTCCTTTAATTCTGTACTAACTGCCACTGAATTGCTCACTTTAAAATAGCAAATTTGATGTTATATGGATTCCACCAGTGAGAGAAATGTTAATGGGACCGATCCATAATGCTGAGTGTATTACAATGTATGGATGCACCCCAATTTGATTATTCATTACATTGACAAATACTTAGGTGGAATCCCATGTTTATTTATATGAATAAAACAGCTATGGACATGCTTGTATAAATATTTTTCCAGAAAAATGTTTCATTTATCTTCAGTAAATTCCTATGAGTGGTCTTATCATTTCATAAAACTAAGTGAAAAACATTACCAAAATGTTACATATCAAAAATATAACTGAATAAAAATACAAACCAATTATAAATATTAAAGTAATAATGTTTTATCCTGAAGCTCAATAGACTTACACCAACAGGACATGTTCAATTACAAAGATAAAGAAGAAACTTTAAGAACAACTATTAAATGTTAATTACTATATTAGCCAAATTGTATCTGGAAACTGAAATAAGGATTTTTTAACACTCCTTCCCCTTCAAAGGAACAAGCATCTTTCTTACATGTTTTCAAGAGTGAATCACGTGAGAGTAAAGAACTTTCTGACAAGCCATGGCAGAAATTGAGAGAAAACTCCAGAACCAGATTGCCTGAGTTCATAGTCCCACCCTGCCATTTGCTAGTTATACAAAAACTTTGTGCTTTGGTTTCCTCCCCTAAAAATAGAAGTAATAATATCTGCCTCCCAACCCAAAAAGTTGTTCAGAGGATTAAATAAGTTGATCCATGGAAAGTCTTAGTATACTGCCTGACACAGCGTTGGTAGCGGCTACCACCACCACGCTATCACCATCATTACCACCAACCACCATCATTACCATCACCTCTATCGCCACCAACCACCACCTCCATCATCACCATCCCTACCTCCTCATCATCGCCATCAGCGGCACCCCTACTTCCTCAAATATGCTCAACACAACTTCAGACACCTGTGGTTATTCTGCTAAAATATACTAAAAATTTATAAAAATATGCAACTAATGAAAATATTTATCTACCTACCTGAGAAACACAAATACTTTAAACTATCAATACAGTTAAAAATGGATCCTAAATGGTTCAGTTAATACTCCTTTCCAATGACATCAGAAGAGATCCATGGAGCTCAGTTAGTACTGCTGCATTTAGAAGTAATGAAGGATGATTCTGATACCACACCACTACACCATAGACTTAAACCCGCCCATTACAAACATATCTTCTCACAACAAATTTTTATGTCCCTATTCTAGTGTAATATTAATTTAAGGGAATAGATTTTCAACCTGTTAATGAAAACTAATGGCTTAAAACATACTAAATTTTCTCAGCTTAATAGAATTTACCTCTTCATTAAAATAAAGAACATTTGATATCTAAACACAGCATGGACTGTACATCTGGTATAAAATGATGAAGGCCAATCAGATTTCTCTCTCAGGAATTTGTATGTATGATAATCAGAAAGGAAGAAAAAAGATACACTAAGGATTGTACTTTATACAAAGTCAGCTCAGGAAAAATCATGTATAATAAAAATAAACTGTGACAGTCATTTAAATCATCCTACAAATAACCAAGTTTGTGTTTTTAGAAGATCAAAAGCCAAGATTTTGTGTTGTTCCTCTGTATTTAGCAGTTTTCCAGGTCCCAATTCTAGTGTCTGTGGTTCCCTGGGTTTCCTTGACTTGACTTGACTTTGATTTTGGAAATGCCCTGTTGGTTTTTAGAATAAACACATCTTTCCTGAGGTGGTCTGAGGGAGTTTCTAACTCATGCCACTGAAAGAGATTTGGTTATGAAAAAAACTCTAATAGGCTATGGAATTGTTTATTCAGGAAAAAATGCAATATACAAAATATAAATTTTTACTATTGAGAAAATTCATTGAGAATCCCCAGTTACTTTCCATTTCTACTATTAAAATGCTCGAATATAAATTTTAAAGCCAAAGTAAAAATCCAATACTTACTTAAGCAGCCAACAAATGACATAACATTTTAGCATAGCAATTTTCAACTTGTGTGCTGCAAGAATTTTTAAAACATGCAATAGCTGGATGTTTAGTCAAGGGCACTGACCTCTTTTCCCTTAGACTGTCAAAGAAACAAATGACAACAGCCAATACAACAATAGCCAGCCAGTGTGAATGAATCAAAATAACACTGTTTTTGGGGTTGGGGGTTCAGGTCAGCAAAATATTATTTTTTGGTGTGCTACAGAATTTTAGTAATTAATTTATGTGTGCCATGAAATGAAAAAGGTTGAAAATCACTGGTTTAGAACACTGATATATCCCTATGAATAAACAGAGAAAATTTTTATCCATGGAAGAATAAAAAATAATAGTAATTACAAACTTTCAATTATTTCTATTTTGATTATGAGTATTTGCTCCAGACATCTAAAGAAAACAGGGTATCAACAAATAGCAATTATCCAGAAGCTACTATTATCACCCCCCAAAATTTTTCTACCCTAACGGCTTTTTTCCGTTACAAATGTTATTTGCGTTACTGTGCAAAAAAGTAACCAACAGAAATAAAAAATAAATTTAAAAAAACAAGAAAGTTATACAGGATATAAGAAACAGAATGGAAAATTGGGTAAGGAGAAGAATCAGAAAATTAAGTGGCAAAGAGATTCCCCTCTATTGCCAAAAAGATAGAATACCAAAACAAAACCTTTCCATTGTTTCCCCGAATTCTGGCATTTAAGGACCAACCAAAGATCCTTTAAGAGGATCTCTTAAAAGTCTGAATGCAATTCTGGCAATTACTGTCTCTCCAGTGGTTCTCGGCTTTGACTAGGATCATCACACTAGAGGTTGGGATTCTATTTAATTAAAACAAGATTCACATAAAAGGATTTCATAATCTCAGTATGTTTGAAAATAAATTTTGAAAGAAGTGAGACTATTAAAAAACCATATGTGGTTCAATTAAAATAATAAATTATACGCAGCCTGTCTCTAAATAGGTTACATTCTAAGAGCAGATCTATTAAGAACTGTGCACACGTGAGAAGTTTTTCTCACACAGAGTATGGTCGGCAGTTGGTCAGTTTGGTTAGCACGGTGTATTACAAGTACTATCCTTCAGCTCCGAGGCCTCTGGGCACAAGCCAGGGCAAAGCAGGGCATGCATTTATGGGTACTGTGTATTTTCACCTATTTTAAGTTTATAGTGTTTCCATAATGCATAAATTGTGAAACTTCCATTTCAATGAAGATGATGCTTTCGAGAAGAACCTCTCTGTCATCCCATCAAGTTCCCGCCGCCCCTTTGCTCTCAGCCCTCTGCTGGTCCTAGGCAATCACCAACCTGCTTTGTTTCACTGTAGATTAGTTTTGTCTCTTCTAGAATTTCTTCTGAATGGAATAATACATTAGATACTCTTTTGTGCCTTTCACTGGGCACCTATTTTTGAGAGTCACTACATTGTATATATAGGTACTAATCCTACTACCTTCTTTTTTGCTAAGTAGTTCTCCCTTTTATGGATACACTACAAATTGTTCATCCAGTCACCTGCTGATAAACCTTTGTGATACTGATTTCAGATTTAAAATCTAGCAATGGTTATTTTAAGGGTTAAAATGAGAGAAAATAGTTTCTTTCAGCACTACCAAAAGTAATCTGAAAGTATAGGGCCAGGTAGGACCCTTCATAGTTGTCACTGTTGTGCAAGATAGGCCACTCCTGCGTCACCATCTGTCAGGCACCAGGGTTCAGGATGAAGTCCAAATGTTACTTGGCATGGGTCAGAAATATGCATTAGTGAGGAAAGGGAAAATTTACAAAACCAGGATCAGCAAGAGGAAAGAGGCCATGGGTTCTTGATCTTCCCATGATCCTAAAGAACACAGTGTGCTGACGCCCGGACAACCTCCTGGACGCACAGCCCCTACGGTCTCACGCCTATCGTGTGCTCATCTTCAGTGGGAGAAATATGCTTCTAGTATACGTAGAAGGACATAGTTATAAAACTTTACACAGATGTTTATATTCTTGCTAAAAATGCATAAATTCAAACTAATGATGAGAAAACATCAGACAAACACCAACTGAAGGGCATTCTACAAAATACTTGACCTGTACTCTTTAAAAGTATCAAAGACATGAAATGTAGGGAAGTCGAGGCACTGGACAGACTAAGGGGACATGACAAGTGAATGTGACAGAGAATCCTGGGACAGAAAAAGGACACTAGAAGAAACACTGGTAAAAATCCAAATAAAGTCTGTAATTTAGGTAACAGTATCATACCAATGCTAATTTCTTAGCTTTGCTAATTGTATCATGGTTATATAAGTGGGAAGTATATATGAAAATTCCTTTATACATATTGTGGCAACTTTTTTAAGTCTAAAATTAAAAGTTTTTAAAATGGGTTTTTTTAATTACATGTAGATTTTAACTCAAAAAGTTCATATAAAATTAAAGCAAAAGTAAATATGAGTTAGAATACTAATTGAATAATAATGTCAGAATTACCTTCCTCAAAATCATGACATATCCCCCCATAAACACTAATATATAATTAACAATAAAATCATCACTTGTTAAAATTATGATGAGACAATGAATTCATAAAACTTTGAAATCTACAGTAAAAATACTTAATTTCTATGACCATCACTTCTAAGAATTATTATATATTTTAACTTCAAAAACTGTATAACCTTATTTAGTATTACTTAAAGGACATAAATAAATGAATAGAAAAACATTCAGAGAAAAATTAAAACTTTTATAGCATACCTCCTCTGTTGCCATTTTCTTCATCCTACAAAATAAAAAATATATATCCATATATGAATACATATTTATAAACCCTTGCTATAAATTGTAGCAATGCTCAATCCAATTCAAACTGCCCTCCCCCAAATTCGCCAATTATAATCTCATTAACAGTGCTTTTTGCCAGAATAATGGGGTCTTCATCAAAGAGAAATAGGAAGAATATGGCTGAAGCCAACTTAGAAGGACATCAAGAGTTCAGTTTCTGACACTGAGTGTGGAGACACCCACAGTGGAGGTGTCAAAAGCAGGCAGCTGGAGAGATGAATCGACAGCTTGGGAGAGAGGGCTAGGCTAGTCATCACTCACTATACTACCCTTTATAACAATGTGCCTTTAGGGTCCATTACAGGACTCAGAAGTGTCTTTATATAAATTGAGTGGCTCTAAAATGCTATTTGTTTAGTTCTTGTATTCCATTTTGAGGTTTATCTATTTGTTACCAGGCTTCACTTATTGTTACCATGCTGCACTGCTACAATCTACCGACTTCTAGCTGAGAAATCAGAAAAGCAACTTTGAAAAACTAGTACACAATACATTTATTCAAACATTTGTTGAGCCTCTTATATGAAAGCTACAATCTACTGTAGAAAAAAAAAGACATTTACTAAAGGGCTGATAATTTATTATACAACTTTGACCTTTATTTGGGCTGTCCAAATACACAGGGTGGGATAAAAATAGGTTTACATTAGTGAGTAGGCGAAACAGTTTATTACTGTTGTTAGCAATTAATTATTGTATTATTTTCCATATGAATTAAACCTACTTTTGTCCCAGCTGCATATATTTTTTTCTGGTTATAAGCTATGCTCTGAGTCTGGTAAGGTTGTTGGCTAAGTGACATAATTAAGACATTAATTGCACATTTACCGAAAGCTATATGATAAGAAATTTTAAAAATCTTTTTAAAATATGTTTTATTGACTATACCATTACAGTTGTTCTATTCCCCCCCTTCATTTCCCTCCACTCTGTACACCCCCTCCCCTACCATTCCCCCCTTTAGTTTATGACCATGTGTCTCAAGTTCTTTAGATTCTATATTTCCCCCACTATTCTTGCCCTCCCCTCTATCTATTTTCTACCTACTGTCTATGCTATTTTCTGAACCTTCTCCCCGCTTCTCCTCCTCCCACTCCCCTGTTGCTAACCCTCCGTGTGTTCTTCATTTCTATGGTTCCACTCCTGATCTAGCTGTCCTCTTGGTTTGCTCTTGTTTTAGGTGTGGTTATTAATAACTGTGAGTTTGCTGTCCTTTCACTGTTCATATTTTTCATCTTCTTTTTCTTATCTAAGTCCCTTTAGCATTTCATATAATAAGGGCTTGGTGATGATGAACTCCTTGAACTTGACCTTATCTGAGAAGCACTTTATCTGTCCTTCCATTCTAAATGAAAGCTTTGCTGGATAGAGCAATCTTGGCTGTAGGTCTTTGGATTTCATGACTTGGAATACTTCTTTCCAGCCCCTTCTTGCCTGTAAGGTCTCTTTTGAGAAATCCGCTGACAGTCTGATGGGTACTCCTTTGTAGGTGACTGTCCCCTTATCCCTTGATGCTTCTAGGATTCTCTCCTTCATTTTGGTCTTGGCTAATGTAATTATGATGTGCCTTGGTGTGTTCCTTCTTGGGTCCAACTTCTTTGGCACTCTCTGAGCTTCCTGGATTTCCTGGAAGTCTATTTCCTTTGCCAGACTGGGGAAGTTCTCCTTTATTATTTGTTCAAATAAGTTTTCCACTCATGGCTGTTTCTTTCCCCCTTCTGGTACCCCTATAATCCGGATGTTGGAACGTTTGAAGATGTCCTGGAGGTTCCTAAGCCTCTCCTCATTTTTTTTTAATTCTCATTTCTTAATTCTTTTCTGGTTGGATGTTTCGTTCTTCCTTCTGGTCCATTCCATTGATTTGAGTCCCAGTTTCCTTTCCATCACTATTGGTTTCCTGGACATCTCCCTTCATTTCAATTAGTTTAGCCTTCATGTGTTCCTCTAATTTGTGACTATAATCAACCAGTTCTGTGAGCATCCTGATAAACAGTGTTTAGAACTGTGCATCTGAGAGGCTGGCAATCTCTTGGTCACTTAGAGTTATGGGCTCTGGGGCTTTGAGTTCTTCTTGCGCCATCTTTTGAACTGTTCATGCCTGTAACGTATCAGGATCGGAGCCCTAGGTGTTCACCAGAGCAGGGCAACTCAGTCACGGGGTTGTGAGGCTGTATGTGGGGGCGGGGTCAAGGAGGAGCAATGCTGGTCCAGTCTGCCGCCTCCTGTCGCTGCTGCCGCTGCAGCTGCCACAGGTGCCGCAGCTGCCACTGCCACCGGGCCCAAGCGCTTCGTCTCCCCGTGCTCGAATGTGCCACTGCCATCAACCCTCCACCACTGGGTTCGCCGCTTGGGTCTGTGCGGTCTGTCTCACTGTGCGCAAATGTGCGACTGGTAGTCAGTCTGCCCCACACCCTGACTGTGTCTGGGCCACCTGCACGCCTAGGTTGGGGGATCTTTCCTGCCCAACCCTACTCCGCTGCTGGCTCCGCCCCTCTTACCCTCCCAGTTGAATGGTTCGTTGTTGCTGGACTTCTGTATAATTCAATTTTCTGTTCTTTGGCTGTGTCTTTGTTCTCCAAACCTTTGTTGTATTCAAACTTGGTTGTGGGAGAAGGCACAGTGTTTCTACCTATGCCTCCATCTTGGCAGAAGTCCTAAAAATCTCCTTTAAAATTAACAAAATTTGTCCTGGCTGGTGTAGCTCAGTGGATTGAGCACAGGCCTGTGAAGCAAAGGGTCACTGGTTCGATTCCCAGTCAGGGCACATGCTTGGGTTTGCAGGCCAGGTCCCAAAAAGGGGACACATGAGAGGCAACCACACATTGATGTTTCTCTCCCATTCTTTCTCCTTCCCTTCCCCTCTCTCTAAAAATAAATACATAAGATATTAAAAAATAAATAAAACATAGTTTGAAAAATAAAACAAAATTTCATAATTAAAAAGGAAACAATTTCAATAATGTATTTTCCATGTAAAATGTACAAGACAGACCTATTTGCAAATATACCTCTTACATAATCTTAGCGTTAACCCCTAAGGTTTACTAAGTGATTTACTCTATACCAACTCCTGTACTAAGTGTTTTACACATATTGTATCATTTAAACAAGAAAAGAGTCTGTGAGGAAGACTCTGTGACTGTCTGTAGGTGACTGACCCAAGGTCACGGAGCTACCAAGGGGCAGACATGGGATGCAAACCCAGGCTCTTTTGACTCTTCCGCTGTTAACAATTATACTGTGTTACTTAAGCATCTGGAAGTGTTTTCCAATAACAGAAGTAATCATAATAATAAAGCTCCTTTAACCTGTGTTTGGTAAAATTCTTATAAAATTATATTAACGCTATGTTTATCATGACCAAAAGCTCTTCTTCAAAACCAAACAAAATAAAAAGACAAAAACAGACTCAGTCTTTATATGGACTTAAAGGAGAGCACTCCTAAATTGGCATGTGCTCTCACAGGTGCCCTAACACATAAGGAATACTACGTTAGACACCTTGGGATAAACAGATTCTCAGAAAGTCTAGTTCAGTAGTTTTATAGACATTTCAGGAACCCCAAAATGGCAAATTTTAATTCCAAAAGTAGTAATTGTTTGTAACTCTTTTAAAAACTATTCAGTACTTTAAAAAGCTTACCCTTTAAGATTTTCACTGGAAAGATATAATAAAGGGTGTAGTCTCCAGAAGCTACTTGACACTATGTTTTAAAAGATAGCCTTAGAGTCAAGAAATTTTGAGTTAGAAAGGGTTTTCTAATCTTCTAATTTAATTCCTTCAAATTAAAATGGATATCTAGAAGGCAAAAGAAATTAAGGGGCTTGGCCAAAGTCTCACAACTCTTACAAATATCGTTCTTTCTCACACTGTTGTACAATAGCTAAGCATACTAAGCATATTCATCTTGGCAAGCTAAAATCCTAGGTCCACAAATGACTCATTACGTGACTCAGACCAGTTTCCAGTTACGTTATATAGGGCTAATAACAAGAGAAGTCACGCTCATAAAGAATGGTAAAGAACACAGAGCATGTACTCAGTGTGTCAGCCGCCACTGTAATTATCCCATGCTGTCCCTCATTAGCCCATGTTACTACTATACACTGAGTCATATAAATGTAATCCAGCCTGGTGAGAAGCTATGTTTACATATTCTGATTTGCCATTATAATATACATCTTAAAGTCAGGTATTATTCTAATCCTAATAACTTTTTATAACTGCCAGAATATTTTAATAAACTATTTCCTCTGTATTCCCTGCCCAAAAAACTCACCACCCTTCTCGATAGTAGAAAAATAGCTACAAGATAGAAAAAGTAGAGTGATTCAGAATTAGAAATACTAAGAAAAAATACTAAAATACTAAGAAAAGTATTAATAACCTTAATACTAAGGTTATTAACATTTGGAGTTAATAACCTTTCAGAGAAAATTAAAATTTCTGTTCTAGAAGGTAGAAAAATACTTAAAGGAATATAGTAAAAATGAAAATATAGCACTTCTAAGACCAAAAGAATAAGGGGACAATGAGAGGAAGACAAGAAATAGATAGGAATAGCTTTGTTTTTGTTTCAAGTTACTTTAATCACTTCTCTTACCTTACATGAAAACTGAATTGCAGACTCTGGGGGATAAACAATAAAATGCCTTAAGGTAAAACCAAAACCTTGAGATGTTCTTTTCAACATAACTGTTTTGGGACCTGGCCAGGAGAAAGTTTCATCTTCAGATGGTGATACAGTTTCACTTTGTTCTTTTCCATCTTTCCTTTTTGATACCTAAAATGAAAAGATACTGAAATGTTAACTACTAACACAATGTACTTCCTCACTTAGAAAAAGTTAAATATAAAAAATACAATACCTGAGGGCAGATATGATCTTAATGGAGAAAAAGAAACCTATTCTGGTACAGGAACTATGCATATTAGCACAAATCATGCAGAGCATCAAAAACCAACTTGTTT
This sequence comes from Sturnira hondurensis, assembly GCF_014824575.4. Taxonomy (NCBI): domain Eukaryota; kingdom Metazoa; phylum Chordata; class Mammalia; order Chiroptera; family Phyllostomidae; genus Sturnira; species Sturnira hondurensis. The sequence continues at coordinate 15,596,882 of NW_028095541.1, read as the reverse complement.
TCTAGAAAAGGGTGCTATGAAAAGGTAATCAGGAAAGAACACTCAGAAATTAGAAATTTAACAGGTAAAATTTAAATTCAACAGGAGAAATGAAAGATAGCACCAAGAAAATGACATAGATCACTAAGGACTAGAAGCTATGAACGAAGAAACGTGAAACTCTTACCAAGTACAAGTACTAGAGCTATTGTTACCAGACAGTCCAACAGCAACAAAGGAGATTAGCAAATAAGATGAGGTCTTCAGGTTCTGAGCATAAATTTAGTATCCACACGGATATCCTTCTACTGCTTTGGCCTTACCATTCTTTGATCTCCTCTCCTCCAGTCTAGGCTTTTCTCTGCTCATGACTGAAAACCATTCATAATCTTAAATCAAGGGTTCTATTCTTCATTCCCTCTCACACCCCAACCCCTGATTCTTCATCCTGAGCTGACCCTACCACCCCATGTCCTCATTTCCCTCTTAAGCCAGCTTGAATTCATTCCTTTGCCTTTCTCTAACTTCCCCAAAGTCACCTAACCCTAGATAAATCAATGCCTACTCTAGGCCTGCACCTATGGAGCTGAATAGGAGTGGAGAAAAAAAACTAAGCTGTTTTCATTCTAAGTTCAAGACCACTAACCTCGAGAGTCATTAGTGTTAACTGTCAATGATAAATCTTTCCAGCCTACTCAAGCTCAGTGACTAATTCATCCCTTCTCCCCCATTCCCACTTGTAGTTGATGACCCTGCTCTCTACCACACTGAAAAATCCAAGCAATAAGACAACAACTTAATGGCCTGTGCATTCACCCACCTACCTGCAACCGTGCCCTTGTTCTCCTGTCGTCCCTCCCATTGCAATGGCTGAACTTTCCAGCCTTCGAAGACCTCACTACTTGTGTACTACATGCCACTCCCTCTCACTAGTCAAAGACACAATTTCACCACATCTCCACTCTCTCTTTTGTGTCATTTCTTCTTTACTGTATCATTCCCACCATATATACATTTTGTAAGTTCTTTAATCTTTAAAAAAAAATCCTCTTAACCATACAGTCCTCTTCCAGTTATGTGTGTCTGCCTTTCTTTAGAAAAACAGAGTTACTATCTCTAATTCCTTTCCTCCCATTTTCTCTTGAATCACCTCAGATCAAGCTTTTGCCTCCCCTCTCCCCAAAACTGCTTCGTGGAGGTCACCTCCTGCTAGCTAAAAAGAATAGTCGATTCTCAGTTTTCGTCTTTGATTTTTAAGTTGGCCCAAGGATAACTTGGTCATTGAAAGATTTTTCTCTACTTGACTTCCCGCACTGGTTTTCCTCCTGACTCATGGCTCCTTCTTCTCAGTCTCCTTCACTATGTCTTCATCTGCTAAATTTCTGACCTTGGAAGTACCTAGGACTCAGGTGTCAGGCCTAGGTTTTGGAGATTTCATAGAGTCTCATGCACTACAAACTATCTATGAACAGATAACTCCTCAGTTGTTACCTCTAGTCCAGACATCTCCCCAGTCTAATAGGTATGCCAAACTTAACATGTCTGCATTGATGCTAAGATTTTGCATTTCCCTAATGGCTAAGGATAAACATATTTCCATGTGCTTAGTTGTCATCTCATTATATACTTTTAAATCACAAAGAATATTTAGGATTTGGTCAAGATACATGAACCTTTCATGTTATACCTGAGAAAACTGAGACCCATATTAGTTAAAGTGATTTATTCAAGATTGACTAGTATCAGGGCAAGAATTAAAATGATGGTTTTATGAATCTGAAACTAGACTATTTCTCCTGTTTTCATCATCTATTCTATACTCTACATAGATTTCCCTCCTCCCAATCCACTGCTCTTTGATCTTATTATATTTTTAATTTTTATTTTTCTGCAGGACTCTAATTTTAGCACTATAAAAAATTTCACATTTTTAAAATTTATTTCTGGTACATTACTATGCCTTGGCCTCCCAGCTCCCAAACACATTCAAGTTTTCTTTCTTCTTCCTTTGAATTAGATAGATAACTCTCTTGGATCATGGTTTCACACATCAAGTTTCTCAAATGGGCCTACTGTGTGTCTTGCTCTACTAAGTTTTTCACAAAAATGGAGAAGATAGGCTGAAAATAATGCAAGTTCTTTTTTTGCTCCCTGCAAACTAAGATTAAGATTTTTGAATGTAACATGGCTTAGGTGTCACAATTATCCCATCCTCCCCAGAGCATCACACTGAATCCTCTCCAGTCTCCTCACTGTTCCCTACAGGAAAGAAGGGAGTGCAATACTTCTTTCTACATAGATAGAAAAGCTGAAAAGAAATATGCATATGTGCCTTCTTCACTCCTTCTACTTACCCACAGAGGCTTCTGACCTACTGGATTTCTAACAAGAACAAATGTAGGTACACGGGGAGGGATGCTGCTGTCACAGAGTTCTCTACTTGAGAAGATCCCTTAACACATAACTCTCTATACATGTCTCACCTTCCCACCAGGAGCACCCATGCATGTACTGCCAGCATCGGGATGCAAGAAGCCATGAAGTGACTGGAGTGATAGCAGTTAAATTTCTGTGGGCTAAGAAGTGTCACTTGATTCCCTTAAAAATCTTCACAAAAAAAGTCACTTGGTTGAATAATAACTCAAGGTTAAGAGAAACCAAAATAAAGGTTAAAAACTGACTCCATGATACCTAGATAAAACAACCAGACAAAGCAACCTGAAAGAGGAACAAAACAACATATATGGGGAAACACTAATCATACAATAAAAGTAATAAAAACCTCATAGAAGGAAATGCAAACTGGCATGAGGACCCTTCCAGGAAAGTTCTAAAAGTAGACTGCAATGAAAGTCCACAACTGTGTAAATTTACTATAAACCAGTCAAACACATACTTATATTGGGTGAATTTTATGGTATGTAAATTATACTTCAGTAAAGACATTAAAAAAAAACTTCTCACAAGTAAAAAGTACAAAGTCTAAATGTCAGCCAGAGGTGAAAGATATAGGCTGCCACGAAAGTAAACAGGATTTAGGAAAAAATACCTGTATGCATAACACATATATAACCTCTAAGCTATCTTTTGTAATAATCTGAACTTTAAGTAGAATGGGCATACAGAGCTTCCCTTCAGGAATCATTCATGAAGGAGGATAAGGAAGTATACTGTATTCAACCTGAAGGGTTCTAATACTGATTCCATCATATTCCTAAGATTATGAGTCCTACTTCTAGGGATTCTTTGAAAATATTTTGTTATATAATATTTGTTATATAATTATAGTAGTACAGTTCCTTAAAGTAAGGTTTTCTTCCTTATTTCAGGGCCAGACTTTTCCATGCTGATGCAATACCTTTTAAGATGTCATTTCCTAAGAAAACACAACACAGGCTTTGAATGTGTGGGCCCTTGGGATTTTTTTTTCTTTTATACAGTTGAATTGCTGAACTATCACAGTCATGACTGTTAACTAACTTGATGTTTTTCCTTCTATTACCTGGGATAATGGCTTGCATGGGGAAGGGTGGGGTCAGACCATGGACCCTGGAGCCAAATTACCTGGGTCTCGATCCTGCATTTACCAGCTGTGGACCTTGGGCACGTCCCCTAACACATCTGTGCCTCAGTCCCTCAACTTTACTATGAGGATGATATTACAGTACATACTTATGTTTCCTGTAAAGATTAAATAAGTTAAAGTCTGTAAAATGTTTAAAATAGTACATTGCACACAGTAAGCACTACATAAAAATTAAATTAAAAAAAAACCCACAGGTCACCAATACATAAAGGCTTGTTTTAGAAATAGACTACAATAACACTTTTCATACCTCAGGAGAACAGTGCATAAAATACAATTTTATCTGAGGAAAGACAAAATCTTGCACATCCATAAAACTTTTTACTAGATTTTTAGGTATATCATTAATTCTAAATGAGAAATAAGTTGACAATGGTTGGGTAATTTCTAAAACAAAACAAAACAAAACAAAACAACCCCCCCCAATTTATACATGATACAGCTAGCCTTATCTGTCTGTTCTATGCCACACGTAAAAAGGAAATAATATAATTTTTAAACATTTACATATTGTTTATCTTTAAACTACTTTCTCCACAGTCCTAAATGCCACAGAGAATTACTCTTATAGCAAATTATTCCTCACACACAGAATTTCTTTAATGTGGCATTTCTCTGCAAAATATTTTAGTACAAGCAGAAATGTGACATTTTTAATAAAAAGGTTTGTTTGTTTGAAATAAAAGGCTCTTAGCTAAGGTTTCATGTACCTAGCACTGCTTGACTTTTCAGCTCCTGTTTATGGAGTCTTCCAAGATCTGGGTGTCTTTTTTGTCATTGTTGTTTGTTTCTTTTTTGGCTATTCTAAGTTGGTAACAATTGGAACTACTTTGATGTTGAGTATCTAGATATATTTTTCTAAGAATTAATTCTGATTTTAGTGGATATTTCAATATTTAAAGCATAAATGATGAGCAAAGAAATTTTAACACTTTGAGGCCCTCAAGTTGAAAATCTAGAAGATTTTAGTCCAAAACATTTCAAATTAAACACAAACTTCATTTTTAAAAATATAATTGTAAGCCCTGGCCAGTGTGACTTGGTTGGAGAGCCCTCCCATACACAAAAGAGGTTACAGGTTCAATTCCCAGGTCAGGGCACATAAGCAGGTTGTGGGTTAGCTTCCTGATCAGGGCGCCTAAAAAAGGCAGCCAAAGAATGTTTCTCTCTCACATCAATGCTTTCTCTCTCTTTCCCCCTCCTTCCCTCTCAAAAAGCAGTAAAAAAATGTCGTTGGGTGAAGATTTAACAAATAAAATAAAATAATAAAAATATTCATATAACCCTTAAAATTTACATATAGTTTTATTTTTAAAAGATTTTACTTATTAATTTTTAGAAAAGGGAAGGAAAGGAGAAAGAGAGGGAGAGAAACATCAATGTGTGATCACCTCTCAAGCGCCCCCTACTGGGGACCTGGCCCACAACTCAGGTACCTGCCCTGACTGGGAATCAAATTGACAACCCTTTGCTTTGCAGGCCAGCACTTAATCTACTGAGTCACACCAGCCATGGCTTAAGTATATTATTTACTTGGATATTCATTTATAAAATCTTTCATCTAAGTTGACTATTGATATGGGTCCTTCTGCTGCTGGTGTCTACTTTTTTTTAACATATTTTCTTGTAAAGAAGCTCTATTACCAGGTAATATAATAGTTTTATTTTCAGAAACTCCTTGTTTTTTCATACAAATAAAATCTGCTTACTATGAATCAGAGAACAGATTGTATCTTTAACTTAAAAACAATTATCTCCCTATCCTTTGGGCACACAGGAGTCTCCAAATTAAGAGTCAAGCATACATTTCAGTTTTTTCTAGCTACCAATGAAATTATGCAGTCCCCTTTTAGCAGACATGAGCAATATTGAGCATGTATATAGGCTACAGGAGGGATAGATGAGTACAGGAGGTCAGACCCATGTCATAAGGTTGTACCTTTTTTTAAAGCATTGTTAATAATTTAGAAAAACAGAGATTCATATATATATATATATATATGCAACAAATAACTTTCCCAAGTCTAAGTAAATTTTAGATTATTAATGATACTATATTGGAAACTGTTAATTGTTGACTGAATTTCATTAACCTAAACTATAGACTATATTATTTCATAGATCTTTATAGCTAAAAGGAAAGTCGGAGCTCATATAAAGCAACCTGGTCATTCATCATTTTATAGAATAAAATACTGAGTCTCTGAGAGGTTAAGTAACTTACCAAAAGTTATACAACTATTGGTGACCAAAAATATCCATTAGGGTTCAAACTGATGTAGGGTAGACCAGAAAGACAGGTTGGGGCAAATGGAAAAACAATTCATAAAAGATGCTGAAATGCTTTCTTGTATGTGCAAAACTATATAGGTCTCTATAAGCCAACTAAGGTGAAGGCACCCCATGTCAGACATGAATTATTCACTTACTCACTAGTACTCAATGGATGTAGGCCATCATAGTATGATATTTCCAGGAGAGCAAAAGCATCCTGATACTGGCTAAGCTCTGTCCTACAAGAATCTGCACTCCAGTGAACAGGAAAAAGATGGGGAACTTAAAGATAAAGCATGAAAGGCACTTAGAATTATTGAATCTTAGAAGATTCTTTTTCTTTCCCTTACTTGTCGTTGAACGATAGCTTAAACCAGATATTCAATGTATAATTCTAAAAAACAGCAGTCTGTAAAAGTACAGACTGCTGTTTGAGGAGAAAGGCAGGGGAGTACGCACAGAAACCTGCTCCATTCTGCCCGTTTCTCAGCAACTCAAACAGTCTGTTAAAGAGCTTAAAAATCAGAGATCTAGTCCAACTGACTTATTTTACAAACACAGAAGCTGAAGCCCAGAGAGACTTGCTTATGGTCTCATAGCTCGTTAGTGACCCAGCTTGGACTAGAACCTACATTTTCATTCTCTTGATCCTGGAACTTTTCCACTACACTACACCACTAACAGGTTGGCTTAGCAATTTGGGCATAACAGCTAATGGGTAATAACCATTCCTTTTCCTTGTGTGTGTGTGTGTGTGTGTATTCATTGAAGACAAATCAGAAAACAAGGCTAAGTAAAAAGAAAATAATTTAACTATCTACTATTCTCCCTCTAGAGAAAATTGGTACCATTACTTTGTTATATATATCTCCACCTAGACTTTTTCATATGCAAACATAAGAGGCCTGTCCAGAAAGTATCCAGTACATAATATGAAAAATAGGGACATCGCAGCAATATTTTTACTGATACGTCCCCTAGAGCAAGGGACATAAAGGGAAGAATAAACAAATGGGATCTCATCAAAATTAAAAGCCTCTGCATGGCTAAGGAAAACAGTGTAAATATAAAAAGAGAAGCAACTGTTTGGGAAAACATATTTGCCAATGATACCTCAGACAAAGGTTTAATCTCCAAAATATACAAAGAACTCACTTGACTCCACTCAAAGAAGATGAGCAACCCAATTAAAAAATGGGCAAAGAACTTGAACAGACACTTCTCCAAGGAGGACATACCGAGGATCCAGAGACACATGAAAAGATGCTCGATATCGCTAGCTATCAGAGAGATGCAAATTAAAGTGACAATGAGATACCACTTTACACCAGTCAGAATGGCTATCATAAACAAAGAAACAAACAACAAGTGCTGGAGAGGTTGTGGGGAAATGGGGACCCTAGTTCACTGTTGGTGGGATTGCAGACTGGTACAACCACTATGGAAAACAGTATGGAATTTTCTAAGAAAACTAAAAATGAACGTGCCTTTTGACCCAGCAATTCCATTGTTAGAAGTATATCCTAAAAACTCTGAAGCACCAATCCAAAAGAACCTATGCACCCCGATTTACGATAGCTAAGAGTTGGAAGCAACCTAGATGCCCATCAGTAAATGACTGGATCAAAAAGCTATGGTACATTTACACAATGGAATTCTATGCTGCAGAAAGAAAAAAGGAGCTCCTACCTTTTGCAACATCATGGATGGAACTGGAAAGCATTATGCTGAGCGAAATAAGCCAGGCGGTGAAAGACAAATACCATATGATATCACCGTTAACAGGACGCTAAACAAAACAAACAAGCAAGCAAAATATGACCAAAGACACTGAAATACAGAACAGGCTGACAAGGACCAGAGGGGAGAGGGGAGAGAATCACAGGGGAAAAGGGGAAGGTTCACATGAACAAGTATAAAGGACACATGGACAATAACTAAGGTGGGGGGTGGAAATGGGAGGGAGGGGGGACCACTGGGGGGGCAGGGCTGGGAATATAAGACAGAAAACTGTACTTGAACAAGAATTAAATTTAAAAAAAAGAAAAATAGGGACATTTACTGAAGAAGGTACAAAATACAAAGAACACTATACATAAGACAATGACTCCCCAGTCCCCTTTAAAGGAGGCACCTTGGGACCTCACACAGTTCTCTCAACCACCATTAGCTGCCCTGTCCTATTTTCCTGAATCACATCGAGGGTCTGAAACTTCTGCCCTTTCAAAGGCAATCTCAGTTTGGGAAAAGCCAGAAGTCACAAGGTGCCAAATCTGGGCTGTAGGGGGCTGAGTCACTTGAGTGATTTGATGTTTCACCAAAAAATCTCTGCACGAGATGTGATACATGGCTTGAGGAAGCTACCAACAATCACCACTTGCCCATAGCTATGGCCTTCTGAATCATTCAAACGGTTTCCTTGAAGGAATGTTCAAGTGTAATGCAAAATTGGATGCAGATTCATTGCTCTACTCACTCAGTTATTTTGAATGCCACCACCACACAGCACACATGCTCACTCAAGGGTGTCTACTGCCCTCACTGACTAGGTACAGTGAAGTTCTCATTGTTCACGCATGCGCATTCCAGTCCACTCTCCTTGGCTCCCAGGTTACACTGATGTGCAAACCATTCCCGTTATATTAACAATAGTTGGATTTTTTCCAGACAGATCTTATACACAAGTACAGTTTTAAAAAATGCCTTTCTAATCCCTATTTTTATTTAATATGTTAAGAGTATCTCTGCATGTTAACATAATATATAACTACACATTAAAGACTGCATGGCATACTATCATATGAACAAGTCATATTTTTATTTATTCACTCCTATGTCATTTAGGGATATATACTGTGCATTAAGCTTTTTTATACTGGCACTATTATTATTACAACCACCTTGTAGACCAATCTCTGAAAAATCATAACTAGTTCATTAGCATAAATTCCCAAGAATGGAGTTGTTGATCAAATAGTTGTTTTTGTTCGTTTTAGTTTTATACACAAAATTTCAAAGTTTCATCTATACAATTGGTAACAAAGTCACAAATCCACTGACAGCATATGAGACTGCTATAGCCATATACTAGCTAACATTAGGTAGTTTTGTTTTGTTTTTTTAATTCTCATTCCAGGACATGTTCACTGATTTTTAAAGAGAGGGGTAGAGAGGGGTAGAGAGAGAGGAGGAGAGAGAGAGAGAAAGAGAGACATCAGTGTGAGAGAGAAATATTCATAGGTTGCCTCCCATATGCATCCCAACTGGGGAGCAAGCCCGCAACCTAGGCGTGTGCCCTGGCTGGGAATCCCACCAGTGACCTTTTGTTGTATGGGACAACGGTCCAATCAAGTAAGGTACACTGACCAGAGCATGAGGAGTTATTTTTAAATGTTTACAATTATACTAGGATGAAAAATCGTTCTTACTATTTTAACTTGTGTTTCATTAGTGAGGCTAAATGTCTTTGCACGGAACATCCAATTCTTAAAGACCTATAATATAAATTATATAGAAAAGAACATACAGATTGTCTCTAGCTTGTTTTCTTAAAGATTTATTTATTTACTTTTAGAGACTGAGGTAGGGGGGAAGAAGAGAGAAAGCGAAGATAAGAAATATCAACACGAGAGGGAAACCGATTGGTCACCTTTCACAGGTGCCCCAAGGAGGGACTACACCCGAAACCCTGGCAAGTGCCCCAACCAGGAATTGAACCAATAACCTTTTGCTTTGCAGGACAATGCCCACCCAACTGAGCCTCGCTGGTCAGAGCTCTCTAGGCTTAAGATTGCATTACAAAAGAGCATGATGTCACTGGAATTCAGAATATAGTTCTCATACAAAATTATAAATAAGGATTCACAGTAATACCTTAAATCAGTAACAAAAACCAAAGGAAAACCCCTGGGAACTGTAAAGAAAATGGAAAATAATGAGAAACTCAGAGGTGACCACCTGGGGAAGCCACCCTCAGATATGAGAGAACAGACAAGAAGTCCCCTCCCCGCAAAGGAGAGTCCAATTGTCTCAAATTCAGATTAGTCTGAGCCCCAGGATGTACCCTAAGTTCAGGTGGAGACATCAGAGCAGGTCCATGTGGAGCAAAGACAAATGACATAAAGCGGGCTAATAACATCCACAGTCCCTGGGGGAAGACAGGGCTTGGCGATGGAGCAATTCAGCTGCAATCCAATTGCAGTATAATGTGGTTATACACTGTCCACTTCTGCCCCTTCAAATACACGATGTCTCTAGGCTGAACTGAATTGTGTTTTATTTGTTCCCAAATCCCAGCTAAATAAAAAATTCCCAATGCAGAGGGTCCTTATTTTATAACATGTTCAACAAAAGTTATGATTAATTATCAAAAGGTATTTTATACACATTTTAAAGGCATTGTGATGCTTCCTATTTGAAGTAACCCTGGGATAAAGCCATTTGGAAAAGAATAAATTATTTTAATTATGCCATAATTTATGCCCTATGAATGAATACATGGCCTTTCCACATAATGTATTTCTGCTAACTACACTATAAAGTGGGTTATTTTAATAAATAATATTTTACTTAGAGAAAATGCTTTAATTGATTAAAACAGAAATGATTCAAAATATATCAGAAAAGCAAAGCTATAAAAATTAGAAACCTCTAAAATCATTTATGAGTGCAAACTGTTATGATTTTAAAATAAGCCAAATACACCAGCTGTATATTATACAAGGAGGTTCTTAAAGTATTATAAAGTACATACAATACTCATAAAATACAAATCCAACATACCATAAATTTTACTAAAAATTTGTAAGTTAGAAGTAAGAAACACTAATCGTTCACATCAGACTGAACAGCCAAAGGGAACTGTATATTTTTAAAAAGGGCTTTTTACATTCCTTTACTCTTTTCTTTTGGTTTTAGTGAAAATGTTCATGGTTACATGGCATGCCACGGGGAATTTCTTTAAACCCTAGCTGGCTGGATCAACTCCCAAATAAATTTCCAGATTTTTGTTAATGATATTGTTGTTGTTGGAGTAAGTCAAATTTTCATTAAATAAATATAATTTCCATAGGAAGAAATAAGAGTTCATCTTCTTATAAACTAGTCTTATTTTTTTAATTTAATTTAATTTCTCTATATCCATTTTAGCATAGCTATTCCACTCATTCTCTGGATCTTCTACATTTAAAAATCTTTATAGTCAAGTAGATGTCATCATTGCAGAAAATATTTAGTAAGTAGTCCTTAAGGACTTCTGAGTGCTTTGGTAACTCAAATAGAGGATACTCAAGGAAACAATTAGAAGACAGTATTCCTGTTTTGTGGATTTTTAACACTGTGCTCTTAGAACTTAGATAACCTATCCAAGTTCTTACAGCTAGTGAATGATGGGCAAAAGATGTGAACAGATACTTCACAAAAGAGAAAATGGAAATGGCCAAGAAGAATAAGAAAAGATGCTCAACCTTATTAGTTATCAAGCAAATGCAAATTAAAAGCATAAGCTACACACACCAAAATGGCCAAAAAATGTTTTTAACTGACAATCAATCATGACAAGGAATTAGAGTAATAAGAATTATCTAATTCTGCTGACGGGAGAGTAAACTGGCGCAACCACTTTGAAAAACTGCTTGGTAGTAACGTTAAAGTTTGGCCATAAAATATGAGTAGCCAGTGTCCCAGTAACTTCACAATGAGGTATATACTCAACAGAAATCTGTAAATAAAAAGCTACTGATAGCAGCATTATTCATAATGGCCGAAAGTTGGAAACAAGTCAAATGTCCATGAAGAGGCCAACTAATAAAGTGTAGTAAATTCATACAACGAACTACCATAAATAAATTTTTAAAGCTAATGCAACAACATGCATGAACTTCAAAGATAACAGGGAAAAAAGTCAAATACAAAAGGGAATATAGAATATAATAATATTTATACTACAATTCAGAACAAGCAAACCGATTCATGGTGATTATCCTTAGAGGAACATGGCTTAATGACTTCAAGGGGTGTAACAGAGGCTACTGACAAGTTCTATTAACATTTTATCTCAGTCAGAAACAGTGGTCCATGTGTTCGCCTTGTAAAATCCACCCAGCTATATATTTATGATATATAATATACTGTTATATTTCCACTTAAAATGTTTACATGTTTGTCAAACTTGTTTGTGTTTGTTTAAACATGAATCTGATTACACCAATGTCATGCTAAAACCTCTGTAATAGGCTTCCCATCATTGGGGAAGAAAACTCCAAAGCCCTTCCACAGACCCTGCAGGACCCGGCCCTGGACAGGACTGTTCACGGGCCCCGACCCAGAAACGTCCTGGCTGCCTCCAACCAATCTCTTTTCCACCTGCAATTCCATCTCACTGAAGCACTGATAGTCATATGACTTGCTTCCTTACCTCATTTGGATTCTGTTTAACCGTTGTCTATTCAGAGAAGTGACTTCGGAGGAGCTTTTCCTGACTGCTGTATCTAAAGTAGCCCCCCATCACTCTACCCGGGTTTTTTCCCCCCTCAAAGCACCCATTACAATCGAGGAATATTATACATATATTTGTTTATTTATTTATTGTTTGTTTCCACCCTCTAATTAAAATGTGTTGTCAGTAAGAAGAGGAGTTTGTTTTGTTCGCACAAAAACAGTAGCACAATGCAATTACATAAAAAATTGTAATGAATAAATAGTAAATAAGTATTTCCTTTTCCTCAAAAGGAGATTTTTATATTTGTAGTTATATACTCATTTCTGTGTTTATTTGCTTAATATGTCTCCCCTATTTAATTATAATCTCTAGGAATAGAGACATACATGCTCACCATTTCACAGGCAATACCTAGCACAGTAGCAGGGTGAAAATCAGATGCTGAATAAATATGTACGGAAGCAAATGATATATAGCAATGTATCACTAAAACTTCATTTTTTCTAAGCTGTCTACAAATGGGCATGGTAATACCCAAGTCAGGATCTAAACATTAGGATTATAGCCTGAATTAAGCTCCTTTAATCTCCAGGCCCTAAAAAGCACCATTTCCCCTCATCCCCAAATATGGCCACAATCACCAAATTAATACATATTTTGACTGACCACAATTATTTAGGGGAAGCTTAACATAAACTCCCATTCCCTCCTGTGCAGAAAGAGTTAACAAAGAAGGCCTAAGACTGCTATCTTTAGAAAGGTCTGCTTGCAAGGTTGGTCTTCGGTTGGCATGTGCGAACTTGGATTTCTGGACGGTTCTCACTCATTCCTCAAAGTGGCTCAGTGTGTATAAACTGTTAATGTGCTTTATGCTGAACAGCCACTTTCCTTGTGGGAGTCTGGAATATGGGTCCATGATAGTCAGAAGGTACTGACATGACCAGCCCCCAATAAAAATGTCTTGAATGAGCTTCACTGGTGGGCAACAGTACACATGCTGTTACAATTTTTTGCTGGAGGAATTAAGTGCGTCCTGAAATCTTGGGCATGGTTTTTGTTTTGTTTTTGTTTTTTTGAGTTTTGTCCCATACTCCTCTGCCCTTTACTGACTCTGCTTTGTATCCTTTGCTGTAATGAGGCATAGTTGTGAATATTACTATATGCTGAGTCCTGTAAGTCCTGTCAGCAAATCATTGAACCAGGGGGTCGTTTGGGGGCTTTCCAAGACAACTCCCAATTCTGAAATGGATTACAGTCAATCATGACTATAGAAAAAACAAAGGAAAGAGAACACTGATCCCTGCCTTCTGATATTCATGCCTACGTGCAATTTCCTCCGCTGAGTGTGGGCTGGACCTGGCGATTTCTTTCTAATGAATGGAATTCGGCAAATGCGATGGGATGTTACTTCCAAGATTAGATAACAAGACTGTGATGTTTGTCTTGTCCACACTCTGGCCCTTTTACCCTGCTCCTGCTTATGAAATAAGCTGCCATGGAGCGATCTGCCTTCTGGAAAGGCCCCTGGGACAAGAAGAAAGGGCAGCCAACAGCCAGCAAATCACTGAGGCCCTTGGCCTAGCCACCTGTGAGGAACAAATCCCACCAGCAACCACATCCGCGATTCCGGAAGCAGATCCTTCCCAGGCAAGTCCTGAGATGACTGAAGCTATGGGTGACCCTGGAGTGCAGCACTGTGTGACTTTCTGAATCAGAGGACCCAGTCATGCCACACCTGGATTTCTGACCTGCAGAAACTGTGAGATAATAAATTTTATTGTTTTATGTCACTATTATTCTGCAAAACATTACTAACACATTCTATCACCTAAACCAACTAACAAGGCCAGACAACATATGAAACAATGATTTCCACACACTAGACATCACACAAAAAAAGACAGTGATCTTTGAAAAAACAAAACAAGCAAACAAACAAAAAACCAAGTAGGTCATACTGCCCTAGCCTACTAGACAGAGTTTCAAGGCCATGGTGCAGGGAGGGGCACTCGGGCAGGACCCTGTGGTCTCCCTAAAGTTCAATGAGGCCAAGGTGGCTAGAGTTCACAGGAAAGAGTAGGTAAAAGAACTAGAGAGAGGAAAGCAGCTCAGAGAGGGAGATCCAGACATGTGCCGAGGGGCCTCCCCACTCAGCCAATTAGCCTGAGGGGAAAGAACCTCTAAAAGAATCATGGGACCAATCCCATAAACTCACACAGGCCAAAAACGGTGCCTGTTTTCTGTTTTCTACCAGTCAGAGTGGGGAACACCTCCTAATCAGTGGAGGACCAGGTAAAACATTCTGAAGTCTACTGCCTCACTAGTGGGGCAAAATTAGCATTTGACTATAAGCTGCTCTGGTCTCATCCAATAAAGCCTAAATACATGGCTCAAAAAAAAAAAGGAGGAGGAAAAAAGAAATTATATGCAAAGGAAATGCAGGGCAATGTACATACCAGTAAATGGAGAGTGCATCTGGGAATGGTTCTGTGGGTGTTAGACCAGGGTAGAGAACTGAGCTGAGGGAAGGCTGAGATGGGGCACTCACTTCACACAGGGTTTAGCACAAGGCTAGGGCTAAGACAAGAAAGGCTCAAACACACTATCAGGCTCTAAGAAGCTTAGAGAAAGTGAGATCCATATTAGATGAAGTACAAGTGCCAGACTCTGCTGGAAGAGACATAAGCTAAGAAAACTGGACTTCCATTCAAGATGGTGGCATTGGTAAGCATAGTTCACCTCCTTGCTCAACAACATCAAACTCAAAATTACAACTAAACTACACAACAACCATTATTCAGAACTACCCGAAATAGAGCCGAATGAAAGTTCTACAACTACAAATTTAAAGAAGTAACTACATAGAGACTGGTAAGAGGGTCCAAAATGTGGAACAGGCTGGTCTCAAACCCATGTGTGGGAATAAAAATTGGGAGAAATATTTTGGGAGCGCAGGCAGGGTCTCAATGCCACACCAGCACCCACCCCGAGCCCAGGGTTCCAGTGCCAGGAAGATAAGTCTCCATAACTTCTGACTGTAAAAACCAGTGGGGACTGAGGCTGTGAAAGACAAACTGACAGAGTCCCTAATTCCTCTTAAAGGGCCCGCACACAGACTTGCTCAGACTCATTCCCTTTGACCTCCAACACGGGGGCAGCAGAATGAAAGGCAACAGAGACATATGAGGGGAACTGAAGGATCCGAAATCAGGGCAGGGCCTGGGGGGCAGATTTCACCCCAATAAAAGTGCAAGCAGGAGTCACCGTTCCTTTTCTGAGCCCTCCCCCAATACAGTGGGCAGGCGGATGCCATATCCAAGTCTCCATCAATCTGGTTCACACTGTTTGCTCACCCTGGTGATTACCTGAACCTCTGCCCCACCCAAACTATTTGCAGTGGCTTTCTGTAAGAAATGCTTGAATTGGCTGATGCTTCAGATTTTCCTAAATTCTCTCAAATAAGCAGCATCTGGCCTCAGTGTGCCCCATGCCTAATGCTAACTGGCCCCAGGCCTCGCCCTAGCAGCAGCTGGCCTCCGTTCACAGCTGGAACTTGCTTATGCACCTCCAAGCCCAGCACAATAGCAGCCAACTGCAGATTGCTTTGTAGCTTATGCCAAGTGGCCCCAAACAGAAAAGAGGCAGTGGCTATCCTTGGCTTGTATCTCCCGAACCAGGTGGACAGTTACAGACCATGTCAGACCAATCACTACTAAAAGTGACACACTCAAGGGGTGGACTAAGCAGGCACCAGAGCCCTGCTGAAGTAAGTCCTACTCTGTGGAGAAGACTGCTGCACAGCTGATCCTCCAAGGTGTTCAGAGGTGAGTGGTCAGTGGTTACATCCAGCCCTTGCTGCAGATCTGGCCTGGGTAAATCCTTCCCATTGATCTGTCAACAGCAATCAAGGCTCAATTACAAAACAAGGGTGCATACAGCCACAAGGCAGGCACACCTCAAGTACCCAGTTTAGGAGACAGGGGAGGTTGTGCCACTGGGCGCTACAGGACAGTTACTACAATAGGCCACTCTTCTAAGCCAGGTAGTTGTAGCAGCTCTACCTATTACATATAAACAAACACAGAGAGGCTGACAAAATGACAAGACAAAGAAGCACACACCAAACGAAAGAACAAAACAAAACTCCAGAGAAAGAAACAAAATGGAGACAAGCAATCTACTAGAAGCAGAGTTCAAAATACTGGTTATAAAGATGCTCAGTGAACTTAGTGAGAACTTCAATAGCATAAAAAAGGACTTGGAAACCCTAAAAAAGAACCAGTGAGAGATGGTTTCACTAACTGAAATGAAGAACAATTTACACTGAATCAGCAGTATAGTTGATGAAACTCAGAATCAAATCAGTAATTTAGAACATAAGGAAACAAAAACACCCAATCAGAACAACTAGGGGAAAAAAATGAAGCCCTAGCTGGTGTAGCTCAGTGGATGAATGCTGGCCTGTGAATCCAAGGGTCACCAGTTCAATTTCCAGTCTAGGGCACATGCCTCAGTTGCAGACCACATCCCTGGTAGGGGTTGTGTGAGAGGCAACCACACATTGATATTTCCCTCTCTTTCTCCCTCTTCTCCTCTCTCTAAAAACCAATAAACAAAATCTTTTTAAAAATGAGGATAGTGTAAAGGAGTTTCTCAGACAACTTCAATCATACCAACATTTGTATTGTGGGCTTGCCAGAAAGGGGAGACAGCAAGAAATCAAAAACCTATTTGAAAAAATAATGACAGAAAACCTCCCTATTTGTCAAGGAAATAGACATACAAGTCCAGGATGCTCAGAGAGTCCCAAACAAGATGACTCCAAAATGGCCCACACCAAGACACATCGTAATTAAAATGCAAGATTAAAGATAAAGAGAGAATCTTAAAAGCAACAAGAAAAAAAGCAGCTATTTACCTACAAGGGAACTCCCATAAGACTATCAGCTTTTTTCTCAGAAGAAATCCTACAGTCTAGAAGGTACTAGCAAGAAATGCTCAAAATGATGAAAAGCAAGAACCTATAACCAATATTACTCTACCCAACATAGATATCACTTAGAATCATAGGACAGATAAAGAACTTCCAAGAAAAGGTTAAAAAAGTTCAATGCCCCCAAACCAGTATTATACAAAAAGTTAAAGGGTGTTCTTTAAGAAGAGGAAGATCAAAAATATGAACAATAAAATGGCAATAAGTACATACCTATTAAAAATTGAATGTAAAAACCAAAATAAATGAACAAGCAGAATGAAAACAGAGAACATTTTGATGGTGCCAGATGGGATGGAGTTGGGGGGGATGGACAAAAATAAAAGAGATTAAGAAGTACAGATTGGTTATTACAGAATAGTGATAGAGATGCAGAGTATAGCATAGGGAATATAGTAGCCAAAGAATATATGTATGGCCCATGGATGTGGACAACAGTGTGGGTATAGCCTGACCTAGCGGCGGTATCCAGATGGAAGGGACTAAAGGGGGGAAAATTGGGACAACTGTAATAGCACATACAATAAAATATAATTTTTAAAAGAATAATAAATAGGACTTCCAGCCAAGATGGAGGTGTAGGTAGATACACTGTGCCTACTCACACAACCAAAATTAAGGACAATAAAAACACAGAAACAAAAAAAAAACCCCAGAACTTAGAGAAAACTGAACTGTACAGAAGCCTGACAACCATTTATCCAGACTGGTAAAAGGGGCAGAGTCGACAGCCAGTAGAGAAGGGTTGCAGCAGAAAAAAGCAGTGGCTGGAGGATCCGAGCACACAGGCGACGGCTGGCAGATCCCAGGCGCAGGGTGGCAACGAGCAGACCCAGTGAGGCGCGCAAGGTGGCTGGCTAACCACAGTCACACATTCACCCACAGATAAACCAGACAAAAACAGGCAGTGAGTAGGACTGCACAACCCAGGGCCCCAGCAACAGGAAATAAAGCCTAAAAGCACCAATTTAAAACACTTGTGGGGGTTGAGGTGCCAGGAGAGACTTCCAGCCTCACAGGAGAGTTCATTGGAGGGACCCACAGGGTCCTAGAACATACACAAGCCCACCCACCCAAGAACCAGCACCAGAAGGACCCAATTTGCTTGTGGGAAGCATCAGAAGGGACTGAAATCCAAGAGAGAGCGAAGCAAGCACCATTGTTCCCTCTCTGACTCTGCCCCCACATACAGCATCGCAACCCAGAGACTGGGTTGCCCCACCCTGTGAACACCTAAGGCTTCGCCCCTCATATGTAACAGACATGGGCAGACCCCCCCCCCAAAGAAAAGGCTCAAAGGGAAGAACAGATCAAAGCCCCAGGGCCAATACATCTAAGTGACCAAGAAATAGCCAACCTATCAGATGTACAGTTCAAAACACTGGTGATCAGGATGCTTACAGAACTGGTTGCCTTTGGTCACCTGTTAGATGATAAATGAAGGCTACACCAAGTGAAATGAAAGAAAATGCAAGGGAACCAATAGTGATGGGATGAAAACTGGGACTCAAATCAATGGAGTGGACCAGAAGGAAGAAACAACCAAACAGAAAAAATGAAAAAACAAGAATTCAAAAAAAATGAGGAGAGGCTTAGGAACCTCCAGGACATCTTTAAATGCTGCAACATCTGAATTATAGGAGTACCAGAAAGAGAGGAGGAAGAGCAGCAAGTGAAAAAGTTATCTGAACAAATAATAAAAGAGAACTTCCCCAGTCTGGCAAAGGAAATAGATTTCCAGGAAGTCCAGGAAGCTCAGAGGTCCCAAAGAAGTTGGACCCAAGGAGGAACACACCAAGGCACATCATCATTACATTAGCAAAGATTAAAATGAAGGAGAGAATTCTAGAAGTAGCAAGAGATAAGGGGACAGTCACTTACAAAGGAGTTTCCATCAGACTGTCAGCGGATTTCTCGAAAGAGACCTTGCAGGCAAGAGGGGGCTGGAAAGAAGTATTCAAGTCATGAAATCCAAAGACCTACAGCCAAGATTGCTCTATCCAGCAAAGCTTTCATTTAGAATGGAAGGACAGATAAAGTGCTTCTCAGATAAGGTCAAGTTCAAGGAGTTCGTCATCACCAAGCCCTTATTATATGAAATGTTAAAGGGACTGATCTAAGAAAAAGATGATAAAAAATACGAACAGTGAAAGGACAGCAAACTCAGTTATTAACAACCACACCTACAACAAAAGCAAACTAAGAGGACAGCTAGATCAGGAGTGGAACCATAGAAATGTAGATCACATGGAGGGTTAGCAACAGGGGAGGGGGAGGAGGAGAAGGTGGGGAAAGGTACAGAGAATAAGTAGCATAGACAGTAGGTAGAAAATAGACAGGGGGAGGGCAAGAATAGTATGGAAAATGTAGAAACTAAAGAACTTATGACCCACAGACATGAACAAAAGGGGGGAAATGTGGGTAGAAGGGGGTGTGCAAGGTGGAGGAGAGTGAAGGGGGGAAATGGGACAACAGTAATAACATAATCAATAAAATATATTTTAAAAAAGAAAAAAAAGAAGAAGAAATAATGGCTAAGAGAACTTAGCATGTTAGAATGGGTCTAATATAACAGTCCAAAAACCCAACCTGCTCTGTTTCTCAGGGGGGCCAAGGACACTCCATGTACAGATGCAATACAGAGAGTCCTGATGCAGGTTGATCAGCTCCTCAGAGAAACCTGGTGCTGTCTGTCCCCTGCAAGCCAGCACTGACAAGGAATATTGCTACAGATTCAGGCTTTTTGAGAAGCAATGAGGATGTTAGCAGAGGCCAGGCAGCAGCATTTAACATTCAGAGTCAAGGTAGAGAAATTTAAATATGAGTATCAAAATAAGAGTGGCCTCAGCCCTGGCTGGTGTAGCTCAGTGGATTGAGCGCGGGCCTGCAAACCAGAGTATGGAGGTTCGATTCCCATTCAGGGCACATGCCTGGGTTGCAGGCCAGTTCCCAGCAGGGGATTCACAAGAGGCAACCATACATTGATATTTCTCTCCTTCTCTCCTTCCCTTCCCCTCTAAAAATAAATAAATAAAATTTAAAAAAAAAGAGTGGCCTCTAGGATGCCTGGCCCAGAATCTACACATATGGGCACCAAAAAATGTTGTTCTTAGGGGCAGTCCATTACCAACACTCACCTGTCTCTGGGGAAGGCAGGTGTATTGTCCCAGAACAGACATCTCATTAAGCCAAGGGAAACTGTCTAGAGGAGGGGGCAGCTGGAGCTGCCAGCTACTGGGAGAGGGATGAAATGGCCTTGCAAAGTGGATTTGGGCAAAGGGGCAAGGTGAGAAGGTATGGGGACAACAGGGGCAAATAAAGGGATGCTTTCCGTCAAGAGGATAAGAAAATAAAGGCCCTACTTTGGCTTTCTGTTTCCTTACCCTTCTGCCTAGCTGGCTCTTTCTGCCCACTCTCCTATGCCACCCTTTCTTCTCTCCCTACTCCTTTCACCCCCCCCTCCCAGTCCACATTTTCTCCAGTACTCCCTAAAATGGCCACCAATTAAGAGTATGCTTTTTCCATATTTTGAATGCAGCTTTATAATTCTAATTTTTGAAGTTTATGAGTTAAATGCTAAATTCTTCAACTAAGAGGCAGTATTATTTGAAAGCAAAATTTATACACTTTGGGGGGAAATTCAAAACATTCTGTTGATAAAGCTAGTAAAGTCTGTTGCTCTTACATTTGTTTATGTTTGAACATTCCTGGGAAAATTAGGTACAGCATACTCCAATGCACTTACTATAACGACTGTATTAAATGACGGATTTTCACACTCATCCTCTAGACAAAAGTCAGTATAAATCATATCCTACATAAGCAATTGTCCTCATCAGTCAAATAAACATGGTATAATACAGGAGTTAAACTGTCATTCCTCAAGTACACTGTAGTATATAAGACACAGCCTGCTTTTCTGAGAAACACTTTTTATTAGAACTGCAGGAAAGATTTTATTAGAACTGCACTGGAAATAACCTAGCCAGTTAATAGGTAAGAACACTTAAACCCAGAGAATTCACAGAACTGTTCAGAATCACAGTACCTAGTAGTGCCAGAACAGATGTGTATGCAAGGGCCTCCATACTCAGTCAAGACTCTTTCCACCAAACCATCCAACTTCTCAAGTAAACTGTTTTCCCCAAAGCTGGGGAGGAGGTAACATTCAAAAGCTCCTATTTTAAGTGCTCTTCTGGCAAGAAGTCCAAGTATCATCAAGAAGTCAAAACAGATTGGGTTTGCCGTTCCATTCATCCGCATATCATTTAGTCTGTCTTTTTGTGATCTGCCTCTTCAGATATTTCCATTTTGACTTTCTTATTCATTTAAGCCTGACTTCACCACTCAACCAGAGCTCCTAGGTAGACTATCAACTCAAACATGGGTATGACTAAGATTAGTCCCTGAGCCCTAAATCACAGATCCAGAGCAACTTGATGTTAACCATGAGTAAGAACTAGATAGTAAACTAAGTACTAACCATTCAAATTAACCACTTTTTAAAACAAAAGCAATCACACATTGTTAAAAGACATTAATGATGCTACTTTTAAAAACTATTTCAATGTTAGAATAAATTAATTCAGTCAAGTTACAGAATACACAATCAATATATAGAAGGCTCTTGTGTTTCTATACACAAATAACAAACTATCATAAAGACTTAAGAAAATAATCCCACTTACAATTGCATCAAAAAAGTAAAATATTTAGGAATAAATTTAACGAAGGAGGTGAAAGACTTATACACTGAAAACTACAGGACGCTGATGAAAGAAACTGAAAAAGACACAAATAAATAGAGAGATATTCCATGCTCATGGATGAGAAGACTTAGTATTATTAAAATGTCCATACCACTCAAAGCAATCTGCAAATTCAATGCAATGCTTATCAAAATTCCAATGGCATTTTTCACAGAAATAGAACAACAATTCTAAAATACGCACACACCACAAAAGATCCCCTAATAGCCAAAGCAATCTTGAGAAACAACAAAGCTGGAGGCATCAGGACCATTGATTTGCAATTATATTACAAAGCTATGTAGTAATTAAAACAGTATGGTACTGGCATAAAAAGATTCAATGGAATAGAACAGAAAGCCCAGAAATAAACCCAACAATATGTGGCCAACCGATTTGCAACAAAGGAGCCAAGAGTATACAATGAGGAAAGAACAGTCTATTCAATAAATGGTGGTGGAAAAACGGGACAGCCACATGTAAAAGAATGAAACTGGATCACTATCTCATACCACACTCAAAATTAAATAGATTAAAGACTTGAATG
The DNA here is from genome assembly GCF_014824575.4 of Sturnira hondurensis. Taxonomy (NCBI): domain Eukaryota; kingdom Metazoa; phylum Chordata; class Mammalia; order Chiroptera; family Phyllostomidae; genus Sturnira; species Sturnira hondurensis. Next base: position 15,574,316 of record NW_028095541.1, on the reverse strand, counting down.
TAAGACCTAAAACCACAAATCTCCTAGAAGAAAACATAGGTGTAAGCTCCTTGACATCAGTCTTGCTGATAGATTTTTGGATTTGATGACAAAAACAAAGGCAACAAAATAATAAAAAAAAAAAAACAAATGGGACTACATCAAACTAAAAAGCATCTACATAGGAAAGGAAACCATCAATAAAATGAAAAAGCAACCTACTGAATGAGGAGAAAATATTTGCAAATCATGCATGAGATAAAGAGTTAAAATGCAAAATATATAAGGAACTTATACAAAGTAACAGCAAAAAATAACCACCCAAGTGAAAATGAACAGAGGATCTGAATAGACATTTTTTCTGAAGAGGACATACAGGTGATGAAAAGGCATATGAAAAGATGTACCTTCAACATCGCTAATTATCAGGGAAATGCAAATCAAAACCACCACGAGCTGTCACCTCACACCTGTTAAAATGGCTATTATCAAAAAGATGAGAGACAAACATCAATGAGGATGTAAAGAAAAGGGAACCTTATGCACTGTTGGTGGCGATGTAAATTGCTGCAGCCACTATGGCAGCAATTAGAACGTTCCTCAAAAAAATAAAAATAGATTTACTATATGATCCAGGAATCCCATTTCTGGGTATTTATCCAAAGAAAACAAAAAACTAACTGGAAAAGATATATGCACCCCTATGTTCATTGTAGCATTACTTATAATAGCCTAGATTTGGAAACAAACTAAGTGCCCATCAACAGATGAATAAAGACGAAGCAGTGCACATATACAATAGAATATTATTCAACCATAAAAAAGAATGGAGAACTCCCTGCCAAGATGGAGGGATAGGTAGATACGGTTTACTTCCTCACAAAACCAAAGGGAGGACAACAACCAATTTAGTAACAAAAATAACCAGAACTGCCAGAAAATCCAATTGTATGGAAGTCCGACAACCAAGAAGTTAAACATTCATCCTGACTACACCACAACGCAGTGAAGTAGGTTGCCCTGCCCAGCCGAATACCTAAGGCTCCACCCCCCCCACAATGTAACAGGTGCGCCAAGACAGAGAAAAATGGCCCAAATGAAATAACAGATCAAAACTCCAGAAAAAAAACTAAGGGACAAGGACAGATGACCTATGAGACTCAGAGGTCAAAATGCTGGTAATCAGGATGCTCACAGAAATGACTGAGTACGGTGCAAAATAAAGGAAGAGGTGAAGGCTAGACAAAGTGAAATAAAGCAAAATATATAGGGAGCCAACAGTGAAGGAAACGAAACCAGGAATCAAAGCAAAGGTTTGGAGCAGAAGGAAGAAATAAACATTCAACCAGAACAGAATGAAGAAACAAGATTTCAAAAAAATGTGGAGAGGCTTAGGAATCTCCAAGACAACTTTAAACATTCCAACTTCTGAATCATAAAGGTGCCAGAAAGCAAGAAGAAGAGCAAGAAACTGAAAGCTTATTTGGAAAAATAATGAAGAAAAACTTCCCCAATCTGAGAAGGAAATAAGCATCCAAGTCCAGGAATCTCAGAGAGTTCCAAAGAGTTGGACCCAAGGAGGCACACATCAAGGCACATCATAATTACATTAGCCAAGATGAAAGATAAGGAGAGAATCTTAAAAGCAGCAATAGAAAAGGAGACAGCTCCCCACAAAGGAGTTCCCACAAGACTGGCAGCTGATTTTTCAAAAGAAACCTTACAGGCAAGAAGAGGCTGGAAAGAAGTATTCAAAGTCATGAAAGGCAAGGACCTACATCCAAGATGACTCTATCCAGCAAAGCTATCATTTAGAATGGAAGAGCAGATAAAATGCTTCTAACATAAGGATCAAGTTAAAGGAGTTCATCATCACTAAGCCCTTATTGTGTGAAATGTTAGAGACTTACCTAAGAAAAAAATCAAAATTATGAACAATAAAATGACAACAAACTCACAACTATCAAAAACTGAACCAAGAAAACAAATTAAGCAAACAGCTAGAACAGGAACAGAATCACAGAAATGGAGATCACATGGAGGGTTACCAGTAGGGAAGGGGAGGGGGAAGAGTGAGGGAAAAGGTATAGAAATAAGAAGCATAAATGATAGGTATAAAATAGACAGGGGGAGGTTAAGAATCATATAGGGAATAGAGAAGCCAAAGCATTTATATGTACAACCCATGGACATGAACTAAAGTGGGGGAATGCTGGATGGAGGGGGCGTCCAGGGTGGAGGGTGATAAAGGGAAAACAATGGGACAACTGTAATAGCATAATCAATGAAATATACTTAAAAACAAACAAAAACACCCAATCTCACAGAGAACAGATTGGTAGTTGCCAGAGGTGAGTGGGGTGGGCGAAGTGGTTAAAAAGTACAAACTTCCAGCTGGAAAATAAGTAAGTCATGATGACTACAGTTAATAATACTACACTGCATATTTAAAAGTTGCTAAGAGTAAATATTTTTATTTTTTATATTTTATTTATTTATCTTTAGAGAGAAAGGGAAGGAGAGAAATATCAATGTATGGCTCCCTCTTGTGAGTCCCCTGCTGGGAACCGGCCTGCAACCCAGGCATGTGCCCTGACTGGGAATCGAACCTCGATCGTATGGTTCGCAGGCCCGCGCTCAGTCCACTGAGCTACACCAGCCAGGGCTAAGAGTAAGTCTTAAAAAGTTCTCCTCAAAAGGAAAAAATCTATAACTATGTATGCTGACGAATACTAACCACACTTAATGTGGTGATCATTTGCAATATATGCAAATATCAAATCATTATGTTGTACACCTGAAATTAATACAACTTTGTATGTCAATTATACTTCAATAAAAAAACAACTTCAACATTGAACTCTAATCACATAGGCTTAATGTTTAAAATTACATTGCTTATATAACTTGGTTGCCAACTCACAATACAGTCATACATAATCAGTAATGCTAAAGGTTTCAATATCAACAAAGGAAGAGCTAAGAAAAAAAAAGAGCTAAGAAAGTGACTCATCAACTAACTTACATTACAAAAGGTACCTACAACTCACCAAGTTTTTGCAAAACCGAATTCTCCCTCCTTCTGTGTTCTTAGCCTGCTCTTCAACCTTCTATCTCTCCTTCAATATTATGTATCTACCATTGCAGACATTTCTATCTTTCCCCCCCCTTTCCCTAACTCCCTTTTCAGTCCATTTTTCTCTACTACTCCCTAAATTTGCCATTAATTTGGAAATACATATATATATAAGTTTTATCATTTACTTTACATTCTTAATACAGCTGTAGAAGTACTAGCTTTAAAAGCTGATGAATTGAATACTGTATTATATCCTTCGGTATACTGTGGGCATTAAGGGCAAGGACTCTAGGGCTTGACTACCTGGGTTAGAAAGCTTCTCTGCAGCTCCTTACCTATCTAGCTCTGGCCAAGTGACAGATTTTAATCTGTCTCCTTGACAATAAATGAAAATGGGGAAATATAATTTCCATAGGGTTGTTAGAAGAATAAAAGAAGGTTCAATGTATAAAGTGGCATACAGTAAGTATTCACTTCATGTTACCTATTTTTCTTAAAAATTTTTCTTGCTTTATTTTTAGAGAGAGGAGGGGAGGGAGAAAGAGAGGGCAAGAAACATCAATGCATGGTTCCTCTTTCATGCACCCCCACTGGAGACCTGGTCCACAATCTAGGCAGGTGCCCTGACTAGGAATCGAACTGTCGACCCTTTGGTTTGCAGGCCAGCACTCAATCCACTGAGCCACACCAGCCAGGACTAATGTTATATTTTTTCCTCTCACAAAATACTGAACTAAAGCTCCTGTGACATTTTCCAGCATTTCAGCAGCTTGGTTGTTATGGGGCTAGGCACGGAGCACAGGATTTTTCTTCCTCTACCTAAAGCCACTAATTCTGACAGCTACATTTCTGAAGCTGTACGTCAACAGTTCTCAAATACTACTGGTGGAACACAGATGTGGTTATTTGGATTTCTAACAATGATTAAAAGGCCTCTGTCCTTTCATTCTCAGCCTCCCTACGGCACCCTCATTTCACCTGCTAACTCTACCTGTGGAAAACAAGCCATCTGTGCATTTTGGCAATGTTAGCTGTATCCCTGCATACGTAAGTGTTTCTGCTAATCCCAGGTGCACCCAGCCTACCACCAAGTTTCTCCTGTGCCACTTCCAGCATTTCGAGAGCTACACATACAGTCATCCCGGGGATCCAGCCCCCCCGCCCCAAAAAAATCAACGTACACTACTGTGCCTAGCAAGGCAAACCCTCAGGGTCTTTAACCTTTTAATACTCAAGTATTCTGTATTAACTGGTCTCTTATAAGAAAGAAAGAAGTATATAATTCTTTATAATATTTTTTTGTATTTTTTTAATTAAGTAATTTATTTATTTATCTTTAGAGGGGAAGGAGAGAGGGAGAGAGACATCAATGTATGGTTGCCTTTCGCACGTCCCCTGCTGGGAGTTGGCCTGGAGGGAACTGGCCTACAACCCAGGCATGTGCCCTGACTGGGAATCGAACCGCGATCGTGTGGTTCACAGGCCCGCGCTCAATCCACTGAGCTACACCAGCCAGGGCTTAATTCTTTATAATATTTTATAAACATAATTATTTAAAATACTTAATAAGTGATAACACTGTGGTGCTGTGCATTTGCCTTAATTTAAAATTTTTTTTAAATGTGTGTATTGATACTAAAGAAGAAGGAAGGGGGAGAGAGAGAGAGAAACACTGGCTGATTGCCTCCCATATGCGTGCTGACCAGGAATTGAATCCTCGACCTAGGTATGTGCCCTGACCAGGAAACAAGTCCCCAGCTTTTCAGTGTATGGGACAACACTCCAACCAGCTGAGCCATGCTGGCCAGGGCACCTTAATTTTTAAAAGAAGAACAATGTAAATATTTAAAGAAAAATAAATAAAGCATCTCTTAAAAAACTTTATCTTTCCATCATTTAAGGCAGAGCTTTAATGGGCAAGAGAATCACCTAAGGAACTTGTTAAAATGAAAATTCTGATTTTACAAGTCTGAGGTGGCACCTGAAAGTCTGCATTTCGTATGCGCTTCCGAGTCATGCACATTCCACTGGACTGTGGACCACACTTTGAATGGCAAGAGTATGAGATTTTAAGTGTCAAAAGGCCTAGTCCCAGTTTCCTAGCTTATCAATTTTAAGCCTCCTTTTAAGGTGTTAGAAGCAGGGCCTGTTCTGACAGCTCTAAGGAACGAAGTGAGCCCTAGGCTACAACTGCTTCTTACCAATAAAGGAAGGAGCAGGGGAGCTTCAAGGGGGAAGCAATTAAAAAGAAAAAAGTTCTCTACAGTGTCTTTCTAGCTTCATTTGGTTTCCCCAGTGAAGAGAGGACAAATTGCTGCCTATATCCTCAGTATGGGTATCTCCTAATTTACGATTCAGCGAATGCAATCTAAGATTCTTCTGGCTCTTCTTCCCTAAAATGGACTGATACAGAATAACTATTTCTGTTAATGAATAATGTTTCCTATCAATTTTACATATTGTTTCAAAGGAAAAATGTATCTTCTTTAATAGTGTAATTATTTTCCTTTCACAACATTTTATAACAAATTTGAACAAAACACTCCATTGAGAAGGGCCATGTGAAGCATTTCAGAAAAAGAGGAAACGGTAAGTACAAGGGCCCTGGAATTGAAATGGCAAGGAGCCCAGTGTCATTCAAGAAGAATGAGTAGAGCAAACATAAGAGTTTTTGGAAACAAGGGCAAGGCCACAGAGATGATGGAGGAAGAGAAGTAACTCACATAAGGTTTCTTGGAGTTTATGCTCAGTGACACAGGCAACCTGTGAGGGGCTTGCGTGGAGCAACATGTTCCAATGTTTAACAGGATCAGGCTGGCTACCAGGCTAAAAACAGTGTAGGCTACACACAAATACATACAAAGAATGATAACACCCCAGGACCTCCCATGACCGGTCGGTCCTCCCAGTATTCCCTCTGAATCTTCTATATATGCAGCTGCGCAATATCAACTGTCAGTGGATTTGAGGGAAAACCCCAGCGCTAGATTACAGGATGTATCTCATAGTTGAAAACTGTATGTCCATCTTCTCATACCTGACTCCACTATCACCATTTCAGTTCTAGATGATGATTAGAATTTGAAATTTATCATACACCACGGTGGAAAAAAAAGAGCAACAAAGAGTTCTCTCTTCCCGATGGTTCTGTGATGTTACAACGTACAGGGTCTGGCACAAATAATGCCCCCTTTTTATTACAAAACTGTAAGCATGTAATTCTGTAACTTAACAATTATCACAATCATGCACACCATGACATTTTAGGTGAAATGTTCAAATTAAAACTATAAATGATTACACCCATATTATTACCCTACCAATCACATTCAAGCTGGCATTACTTCTGCCAGACTCTGTATATACATTATGACAATATATAAAATTTAAAACTCCACTCATCTTTCACAAAACCTAAAAATGTTCTCCTCTCCAAGAGTCTTTTAACTACTATAGAACTGTATTTTGTAAAAGCCATGCTTTAAAAATATTACCACTCTGACCCAGTAATTTCATTTGAGATTATACCCTACGAAAATAATCCTAAAAAGAAAAAACAGTTTTAATCACAGAGATCTTCACCATATTTTATTTATAATAACAAAAAGAACTATAAGCAATGTAAATGTTCAACAGATAAATGATTAATCATTCTTAATATAAACATATAATAACGTTATATCCATCTCCTTTATAGAATATTAAGCAGCCATTAAAAATGATATCACAACATGGCAAAATGTGCACACTAGAACTTGTAAAATACACACACACACACAGAGGAAAAAACACTATGCACAGAGGAAAAAACTGGCAATATACATACCAAAATACTAACAGGATTTGTATGATTTGAATGACTGAACTGGGTAAATCAATTTAAAATTACATTTTCTAATTTTTACAAATGACCATGCATTTTATTTGCAATAAAAAATGAATAAATTACAGGAATGTCTTTACTCTCACCTTTTTATTTCTAAAGTAAGTCTCATTTAACAATATAGTCAGTAATAGTGTAGTAACTATGTATGGTGCCAGCTGGGTACTGGAAACACCAGGGGGATCACTTTGTAAAGTATGTGATTGTCTAACTATTATGCTGTACACCTGAAACTAATACAAAATAATACTGAATATAAACTGTAGCTGAAAAAAATTAATTAAAAAAACAAGGTTGGCTTGAAAAACAGCTTAAATTAGTACTAAAAATGATCATGGGGAGAAAAAAATCTCACGTAGCAGTATGTACCTAATTATCAATCTAGAATATGTTAATCATAACAGTGATCATGCAGTAAGAACTCTTCATGCCGGGCACTGTGTTAAATGCTGTATCCAAGTTATCTCATTTGATCTCCACAAAAACCCACGACACAGTTACTGCTGGGGGTAAAGAAGCAGAGGGGAGTGAGTACCGCCAGACTCACCACCCAGCCGGGGACAGCACTGGGCTCGAGGCCAGCTCTTGGGCACTAAAATCTCCACTCCTAACTACGACACTGTACTCCCTCCCCACAGCAGTGTAGAAGTATTTAAGAAACACACCTCGGTCGAATTCTCCAGCAGCATGCCCAAACAGTGCCTACCGAGGACTCTGCCAGCTGTGGCACTCTCCCGTTTGCCATCACGGCACTACTGTCTTCAGCTGGCCTTCCTCGCTCCTTACCCAGCCTTTTCATTTATTCCTCTACTTTCCCTCATACTTCTCGCCTACCTATATACACCACAAACTTTCCAAAGATACCCATCAGCATCCTTGGGCGCTGCTTAGCTTCAACAGTAAAGCTCAAATAAACCAACTCCTACCCTAAGTCTTTCCATAAATCAGAAGTTACACACTGGAACCCCTGAGCCACATCTGTACAGTCTTTTTAAAAACGTGAATTAGTGATCAACATTTAAACGTTAGGATGAATTTATGTAAAAAATGTAAACGTTTCGCTTCTTCAGAAAACTAAATGACATGACAACAGTAGGTCCAAGACAGCATAAACACTCTGAAGCCAAATCCCGGTTGGCCACAATCCCCACCAGCCCCTGCTACTTTATACCTGAGTCCTCACCTCTCTTCGCTCTTGTACAGAAACTGTCTAGCCCCCAAAGCACCAAGTTTGTGACTTCCATTAAATAGTTTTAGTGATGGCTTTAAAGCCACAGACCATTTTTACTTAATCTAAATTCTGCACAATCTTCTTCTGAGAGATGCCAGCAACAAAATGATCAATTGTTGGGTCTAAACCACAGGTCAAGTAGTAATAGTAATCCTGCAAAACCCTAGGCCGCAGCATGTCCACAAGGACTTTCTATAGCTGGCCAACTGGATCAACGCATCCCTAAATTCTGTTGCAACCCAATTCTTCCTTTGAGTTTGCCAGAATAAAGAAGTCTTCATAAGGTCCAGGGCCTCAAATTAAAACATTTTCTGATGATGAGGCTAACTAGTGAGTTTAGTTATAGCTGCAAACTAGTTACTAAACACTTTTTTTTGTTTCACCTTTAGTAAGCTCCCAATATTATGAATTTTACATGCTAAGATAACTGCTATATCTCTGTTATTCTCTAAGTAGCCATTTGAAATCCATATTTTCATGGTAATGTAAATCCATTAGGGAGAGAACTAGAAAGTGCATTGAGAGATCAATCTTACACTAGAAGAAATATGACTAAATGACCTCCAGCTCTGATTTCTCTGATACATTAGTCTATTGTGCCCAACCTAAACTATGAAAATATCTTTACAGCGCTCTAGGAGAGGGAATAGGACATAAAGGAATGTACTGGAAACCCCAAAGTCCAGTATGTAACTAAGTTTATGTTTCATAAACATCTGTCCATTCATTGGCTATGGGAGGACTGGAAAATAAATGGCAATATATGTGTGGGGGAGATTGGTACATTTATCATTCACTGCTTTCAATATTTTAAATTTAGTTTTTCTTCTAAATTTCAAACAATACTAAAGAACTTTTTTTAATAAGGAAGCTGAATACCCACAGTGATGATTAACCTTACAAGTAAACAACTCATAATATGTAAAGATTCACTGGTAACTGAAACAAAAAACTACCATGCAGGTTTCTTTCTGTTCTAAAGAGAAGCTATTATGCTAAATATGTATAGTATTGCTTAAGACTTACAAAAGCAGTCTACACGTGAAATAACCATTTTGACTAAAGGAAAAAATAAAGAGTTTTTGCTCCTTAGGGAAGAAAACTCAAAAACAAATAGTAACTATCATGAAAAATAAACCCAGCAAATTTTCTCTATTGCAAAATAACTACTTTCTCAAAAGAGTGTCTAGTAACAAAATAAACCCACAAAAAAACTTCTATTTAATCCTATGATGAAAGAAATCATGAACCAAATTTTATTAAAAGTGAAAAACTAGCTGAAAAGTAACTCATTGCAAAATCTTGCCTACTTTCTTATAAACACAGCAAACGTCTCCAAAAACACATAACATTTAACTTACCTTACAATTTTATTGCTTTCATTTTTGCTAGTTCTATTTCCCCTCCCCCACCACATAAAGCTTACAAAGTCTCAACAGTGCAGTTTAAGAGTTAATTCTTTTAGAGATAGTCAGATCATCAGGGTTGAGCTATGTCATGGTATACAAGTATTTTAAATAAAGAGTCTAAAAGATTACTTTTTTATTGTTACAGGAAGACAGTGATTTCATATCCAGCATTTTCACTGATTTTTTTGCTCTACATATTATAGCAGTTTTGAATTGAAAAGCAAGATATATACATGTATATATTTATCAAACAAACCTGCCCGCTCCATGCACAATACAGATCGCACAGTAAACTCCAGCTGTGGTTGATCATGCAGTCTACAATCCTGAACTGGGCCATGCCTGCCACAGCGCAGTGTGCGCGTCCGCTGTGACTCAGCTTCTGTCAGCACCGGGGCGCTGTTACCAGAGCTCCAGAGCTCCGCAGTGATGTTATGCACAAATAGGATCTTCCCCTCCCTTTCCTTCACAGCAGCAAACGCTGACTGGCAGGACAGCATCTTCCTAAACACTGGTACATTCAAGTTACTAGATNCAAACAAACCTGCCCGCTCCATGCACAATACAGATCGCACAGTAAACTCCAGCTGTGGTTGATCATGCAGTCTACAATCCTGAACTGGGCCATGCCTGCCACAGCGCAGTCTGCGCTCCTCTGTGACTCAGCTTCTGTCAGCACCGGGGCGCTGTTACCAGAGCTCCAGAGCTCCGCAGTGATGTTATGCACAAATAGGATCTTCCCCTCCCTTTCCTTCACAGCAGCAAACGCTGACTGGCAGGACAGCATCTTCCTAAACACTGGTACATTCAAGTTACTAGATCACAAAGGAAAGACTTTGCATCAAAGTCTTATTCCATATTGATTATTATTTAATTTTTTAAAAGATGATGGCTATTACCGTCCTTCTGGGCTAGCATTTATTCATTCAACGAAAATACAATTTGGGAAGGTAGTATAATAATCTATCATGGCCGGGGGAAGGGGGTAATAAGAGGACTAAATGGTAATGGGAAAATATAATAAAGATTATATATTTTAAATAAATACATACATACATACATACATACATTGTGACGACTGTTCCCACAACAAACCAGCTCTGAACACAAGGTCATGGCAGCATCCCTGACCCATACACTGTACTTAGCCCAAAGGGTCACCTCATTTCTCAGTCTTTCAGTACATTTCACACTGCTATCAGCTCCTTAAACGTTTCTCACCCTGGGCACCATATAACCATCCTCCTTATTCTCTTCCCACTTCTCGAACCACCCCTTTTTTTGAAAGAGGCAGTGCAGCAAAGTAAGAAAGCCCAGATCTTACTTAGCAAGATAGACTCCACTTCCTCACCTACTGTCTTCCAGATGTCTGACAGGGAGCCAAGGGCTTAGCTACTCATTCATTTGTAAAGAAACACCTGCTCTCGTGGTCTTCTTTTGTTTTGTATAAAATAACATCTATAACACGCTTAAAGCAGTGCCTAACAGACACCTAATAAATCAAGGTTATTAATATTCTTAAGATGGGTTTCCCTCTCTACTAAATTAGAATTTTTCTACCTCATTTCTTATTCTATTCTTAGATAATATCCTCCAGACCCACGGTTTTAATTAGCAATTACTTCCAAACCTCTGTTCTACCCTACCCTTTCTTCCAAGTTGCAAATTCACATGTCTAGACTCTTGCTAAACACATAAACCTAGATGTCCAAACCAAACTCTTTATCATCCCTCTCACAACCTGCACCAGCTCTGCAAACCCTCATCTGCATAAGGGCAGCACAATTCATCCCCTTGGTCACTCAAACAGAATACACCAGAGATCCTAGACATCCTCTTCCTTACATCACATCTAATTACCAGGCCCTGTCACTTCAACTAAAATGTACACTGAACCAGTCTTTTCTATCCCTGTTGTCTCTGCCTGAAGTGATGGGGGTCTCCCAATCAACCTTCTCCTGGACCACCACAAGGGCCTCCCACTGATCTCCCAAACGTCCTGTCCCACACTCCCTTCTGGAACCTTGCCTCCACAGAACTACCAAAAGAATCTCTGAGGCCACAAGCTAATTATAATTACCCTGCCTAAATCCCTTCCTTGCTCCTTTTTGCCTTCAGCAGAGATTCCCAAAGTATGTTCCTATATGAATTAGTTAAATGAGAAAAATCTCCAATGGCAAAGTAAATTTGCAAAAGCCAGGTTAAATGAAAAAAAATAATAAAGTTGCAAGGTCAGATTCAAATGCCTCAAAATCTGAAAAGTGAAGCTCCTAGGAGCTTGTTTCTAACTAGTCCTTCAGATCTTTTTTTTTTAAATATTTTATTTATTTATTTTTAGAGGGGAAGGGAAGGAGAGAGGAAGAGAAACATCAATGTATGGTTGCCTCTCGTGCATTCCCTGCTGGGAACTGACCCCTGCGGGGAACAGGCCTGCAACCCAGGCATGTGCCCCGACTGGGAATCGAACCACAATCGTCTGGTTCACAGGCCCGCGCTCAGTCCACTGAGCTACACCAGCCAGGGCTAGTCCTTCAAATCTTTAGCTGGTTTGTCTTCCACTATCTGTCCTTAATTGGTGCTGTTCCCTGAGGTTCCACCTGTGGCCCTCTTCTCCTCATCTCCTTCAATGAGCTCATCTATTCCCCAAACTGTAATTGTAGATGTAGGCTTAACTGACTGCTGCCTGACTCACCAGACAAACAAAAATGCTCAGTTCCCAGAGTGTGAGCCCTGGCTGATCCAGTGGCAGGCTAACTCTATGCTTGGGAAGATACTCCCTAGACACTTACATCTGCGGCCACAGAATGAAACACTTGACATACTGTATTTTGCCATGTATAATTATACATGAGCATTATACATGTGCATTATAATGTGCATTATACATGAGTAGTACTAATTCTGTATATGTAAATGCTTTTAATTCTTTTATTTATGCTTATGCATTAAAAGTGTAACTCCAGAAAACAATAACGATATCCATATGCAAAATAATACCCTGGAATATGATAATCAGTTTTGTTTCTAAATATAAACAAATAAAAAAGCTGAATTAAGAAATTAAAACAAAAAATTTTTTCCTGAAAGTTTGGGCCAAAAACATGGGTGCACATTATACATGGGGGTGCAATTATACATGAAAAAATATGGCAGTCTGTGTATTTTTCCACAAACCTATCAGTTTGATTTGTTATTGTTATTATGTAACTTAGATGATGTGGCAATTGATGAAACGTGCATAAAAATGAGTTATTTCTACAAAAATGTGAATGCTCTGAAAAGACTCGATTTACGAAAAATAGCTCATTTCCATATTCTCCCCATCCTTGGTCTTGTGGTCCCATACTTTTTTCTTCCATAAGATACTAAAAATTCTCTCTAGCTGCAGCCATTAGAAACTCAGGTTGTTCCCTCCTCCAGAACATTCTTCTCTTCTTTTTATCTAACTAACTCCTACCTGACTAAGCTAAATACAATCCGCAGAAGTCTGTGTTTCCCTGATGCCTACATTAGGTGAGCTCTGCCTGCTTCTCAGAGCTCCCTGCTCTTCTTCTAAAGTAGTATTCATGACACTATATTACAGTCCAACCGCTCACTTGTTTGCAGCTCCCCATTCATCACCTGTGCACATCCATGGAGGCAGAGACCAGGCATGCCTGTGCCTTTTCACTGCTGTGTCCCCAGTGTCAGGCGCTAAGAAGATGCTCAATAAGTATTTATTAAATGAGTTAATAAATGTGGAAGAGCAAGTCTGAGTATGATAGGAATCTCTGGCACTAGAAGAATCACATTTGATTCATTTAAGATAACATAACTTACTTGGGGGGCCAAGGGGTCATTATTACCAGTTGTGAGCAAACACAAATTGCTTCCTTACCAAAATGATCTCACTAAGCAGTTAGGGCAGATGGAATTCTAGCAAAATCCCTGCATACCTACACTGATACTATCTATTCTATCCCAGCCTGCGATTCTAAACAACTCTGAAAGAGAGGAGGGAAGGGTTTCAGGCATCTTATATTCAAAAGTTCCCAAGTGATCTGATCAGACAGACCCTTCTTAGTAGTTCAGAACCACTACACAAAAGTTCATACCAAAGGAGAAACAAAGGACTCGGAGACTGAAGGCACAACGATGATCAAGCTTTCATAAATCAATCCTACACACACTGTGTAATTTAATATTAATATTGTTACAATACTTACATCCTGGTTCAGATGACTGCACTTTGGTTATTGAACAGATGTTTACATTAGGGAAATATGGATGAAGGATACAAGGTATCTCTGTAGTATAATAATATCTTTGTACAATTTTGCAGCTTTTCTGAGTCTAAAGTTATTTCAAAATAAAAAGTTAGTATGAAAAAGACCATGAACAATTACAACTTAGTAGTGATAACACCTCTAACACCCAGATGTGATCCTGAAATGTCACTCGCCACTAAAAGAATATAGGGCTTGAAAAAATGGCTGATTCCAGGTCTTGGGCAGGAAGCATACACAAAAGATAAATTAGAAAATCATACTGGACAGGAAGCTACCCCAAACAATTGGGCTTACGTCTAAAGACTTCTGAGAAAACTTGAAGAGGCAACCACTTGTCAAAAACGGGACAACTGAAGCTACAATAAGAACTGAACCGTGTGACTTACATTTGTACCTACCAGTTAATACTGATAGATAACAGACAGACAGACAGACAGACAGACAGATGGGCAGACACACATAACATACACATAGGTCACCTTTTGAGCTGATTCAGTTCTATAAATAAAGGTAAAAGTAGGGCAGAAAAATCATAAAGTCATAAGATTACTAGATTTCCCCTCATTATACACAATTTATACTTGAAAACCACTGAATAATACATACCTTTAATCCTATATGGACACTTCTGAAATTCAAACAGGTCTGAACATCAAAATGTTTTGTAACTCGTTGATGGCAAACCCTGACCTGCCCTGAACTAACATGAAGCTCTTTCCAAGTCTATTTACTCCCCATAGTGTAAATATTCATGCACTGATAGCAGAAATTCCTCTAAAAGCTGGGTGTTGTGATCACAGAACCTGCATCATCTTACATGTCTAAATTTGAAAACTTTTGAACTCTGAAAAACCCAAGCATTTTGGATACTGAATTATAGATCTGCACAAACATTAGAGATAAGATTACCTAGAGAGCAGGAGTCCAGAAGAAAAAAAAGAATGAGGGGGAAAGACCACAGGAGGCAAAGCCATTGCCCATCATCACCCACAGGACTGGGAACATCTTTTCTCCCTCCAGACACTAAGGTCAGAGGAAGCATTACAAGCAGGTAAAATCTGAGTCAGACTTTGAAGAAAGTGTGGGATTTACATAAATAAGAAGCCTTGGGAAAGGCACTTCAAGCAAAAATGGATGTAAGCAAACATGAAAAAACTTTAGACTTCGTGTATATTCGTGTATATTCGGGGGACAAAGGATCTGCCATTTGCTTTGAGTGAATGTTTTTATGTTGGACACTAAGACATTACACGTCAGAAGTATATGTACTTTAAACCTTTTTACAGTTGCTCGGCTTTAAATGAACCACAGGCTTTCTCCAGAAAAACCTATAAAATATGATCGATCTACTATTCTAGAGAAATAATAAGTGGGACCTTAAGACACCTATAGAATATTATCTTCCAAAAGATAAAATTAATCTTAAAAACCAACTCTGAGACAATAAACATAGCAAATGGCTTTTGCTCACTAACGTAACACTTCGAAGTAACAGAAGATTTCATTCATTTGTGTACCACAAGCTGACACTTCGAAGATGTCAAGAAATCAAGTTTCCTAATTTGCCAAAAGAAAATGCAGGGTTGATAAGTTTCCAGCTGTCTATTAATTTGCCATTGAACTGTTTACCACTTAGGTAACAGAACACAAACAATTTCAATCTATGTGGAACTGGTAAATCTAGATCAAAGTAAGGATTTTTCACCCTGAAGTTTTTTCTTCTTTCTAGTAAAGCTATTAACGATAGTAAGTTAACACTCAATTCATTAAATCACTGTATTCCTCGTCTGGTTGCGTAGCCTTAACTAAGCTCTCTGTACCCAAGTTTCCACACCATTAAAATGGATATAATAAAAATA
This sequence comes from Sturnira hondurensis, assembly GCF_014824575.4. Classification (NCBI taxonomy): domain Eukaryota; kingdom Metazoa; phylum Chordata; class Mammalia; order Chiroptera; family Phyllostomidae; genus Sturnira; species Sturnira hondurensis. Next base: position 15,558,608 of record NW_028095541.1, on the reverse strand, counting down.
CATACCTCATGGGGTTGTTGTGAGGATAATACGAGGTAAAGTACATAATAAGAGTTTAATGTTCTCCCTTAAAACTCTAAATAATTACCTAAAATCCACTTTGTATCACTGTATATTTCCAGAAAAACACATTACAGCCTAGCACTTACACACAGTATATTACAAGTAAATACATATTAAGGCTGGTAAGTGTCAGTAGCATTAATACCTGAAATGCAGTGAGAATGAAGACTATTAAAAGGCTTTGACACTCAAAACCAGGCATATACTGCATGCCAGAAATCGAAGGACCACTAAATAACTTTTTTGATTTATATATTTCCAAGCCGAAAAAAGGGTACAAACTATACATTCTTTAAGAACCATATCACCTTTGCAAAGACAAATAAAATCTTATATGGAAACCGATTCACAGAATAATAAGTATTGATTAGAATATGGCTTTTCTCCCTTAATTTGGTGGCTTTCCCTCTTAATCACGCTCATTCTCTGCCTGGCTGTACTGCTCTCCTGCCTGAAACTCGGACTTTAAGATTCCCCTCAGAGGTTGTCTGTCTTCTTACTATTGAATTGTAACAGTTCTTTATATATTCTGGAAGCAAGTCCTTGATCAAATACATGTTTTGCAAATATTTTTTCCCCATCTGTGGCTTGACTTTTTGTTTTCTTAATGGCATTTTACAAAGAGCAGAAGTTCTTGATTTTGTTAAGTCTAATTTATCATGGGTTTCCCTTTTTCCAGTTAGCTTTTTTGTGTGTCCTGTCTCAGAAATGTTGGTGTGCCCCAAAGCCACGCATATTTTGTCTTTGACTACAAGTTTTATCGTCTTAGCTTTTTTTTTTTAAGATTTTTTTAAAATTTCTTTATCTTCAGAGGGGAAGAGAAGGAGAGAAGGAGAGAAATATCAATGTATGGTTGCCTCTCGTGAGTCCCCTGCTGGGAACTGGCTTGCAACCCAGGCATGTGCCCTGACTGGGAATCGAACTGCAGTCAGGTTCGCAGGCCCGCGCTCAATCCACTGAGCTACACCAGCCAGGGATCGTCTTAGCTTTTTTTACATTTACTTCAGTGTTCTATGTGGGGCTAACCTGTAAAGTAAAGAGGGAGGTTCCCCTCCGTCCATACACATATTTACTTCTTCCAGCACCACCTGAATTCACCCACTGAATTCACATGTTCATACTCCCCCTCTCTCCCATAGTTCTGTGTATCTATCACCATACCTATCCCATACCTTCTTGATTTTGTGGCATTTTCACTAACAATTACAAAATAGCAGTGTGAGTCCTCCAAATTTTTTATTTTTCAAAATTGTTTTGACTACTCTATGTCCTTTGCCTTTCCATATAAATTTTAGAGTCAGCTTGTCTATTCTTAACAAAAAAAAATGTAAAGCCATGCTGGAAATTTAATTGGGAATGAATTGGATTTACATAGCAATTTGTGGCCAAGTCATAATCTTAAATAATACTGAGTTTTCTAATCCATAAACATAGTATCTCTCTCTATTTAGGTCATCTTTAATATATTAAAACAAAAAAATAAAATAAAAATAATAATAAAATAAAAATTAAATTAAATTAATTTTTTTTTAAAAAGTTGAACTTAGGATCCAGAAAATTAGTGCAGTGTATTCTAGATTTTGGTTCATGGTTAAAATATTTCAGGTTGCATTTTTAAATATTTCTTTGGTTAAAAATTTCCCAATATGATCTTTGAAACCTTATGGTTTTTAAAATTATTAAAGGAATCTTTGGAAACCAAAAAATAAAATAAAATAAAGTATTAAAACAATAATACTATTACTTTTATTCCATTTTCTCATTGTTTGTTCATAGTATATAGAAAATATTAATTTCTTTATAGTAATTTTGTATCTTTGTATCCTTGTATCCTGCAACCTTATTAGCTCTGGTTTTCTTGGTAGCTCCCTTACAACTTCTTAACTTACTTACTTTCCTTCCTGTCTTCTTAAAGATTTTATTTATTCATCAGCAGAAAGGGGAAGGGAGGGCAAAAGAGAGGGAAAGAAACATTAATGTGTGGTTGCCTCTCACACAACCCTACTGGGGACCTGGTCCACAACCCTAGATTGGGAATTGAACCTGTGACCCTTTGGTTCACAGGCCAGCACGCAATCCACTGAGCAACACCAAGCAGGGTTTTGTTTTGTTTTGTTTTTAAATCCTCATCAGAGGACATTTTTCATTGCTCTTAGAGCGAGAGGGGAGAGAGAAAGAGACATCAACATGAGGGAGAAGCCTCAATTGGCTGCCTCCCATATACACCCAGATCAGGGAAATCATTCGTGGACCTGGACCAGAGATCAAACCCGCAGCCTAGGTATGTGCCCTGACCAGGAATTAAACCCGCAACCTTTTGGCAATGGGATGATGCTCCAACCAACTGGGCTACCCTGGCCAGAGAGATTCCTTACCACTTTCTGTGTGCACTATCATGTCTACAAGAGACGAGTTTTGTCTTCGTCCCTTTTCCCTTCCTTTCTTTTATTTCTTTTTCTTGACTTATTGCACTAAAGAGGGTCTCCAGTTAGAAGTTCAACAGAAGTGTGGACAGCAGACATCCTTGTCCTGGTCCTGATCTCAGCACTACAAAAGTATTCAATATTTCGATATTGACAGACATAAGGAGCCCCTTTATCAAGTGAGTAAGTTTCCGTATCTTGCCCTGGCTGGTGTAGCTCAGTGGACTGAGCGTGGGCCTGTGAACCACACGGTCGTGGTTGGTCGTGGTTCGATTCCCAGTCAGGGCACATACCTGGGTTACAGGCCAGTTCCCAGTTCCCGGCAGGGGACGCACAAGAGGCAACCATACATTGATATTTCTTTCTCTCTCTCTCTCTCTCCTTCCCTTCCCCTCTAAGATAAATAAATAAAATCTTAAAAAAAAAAGTTTCCTTATCTTCCCAGTTTTCTAAGAGTTTTTATGATGCATGACTGTTAAAATTCGTCAAGTGCTTTTTCTGTATCTACTGAGATCATTGTATGAATTCTGTTAATATGTTAAGACTGTTAATATGCTAAAATGATAAACCTCTCATTCCTGGGATAACTCCCAGGAATTAAAATTAAAATTACGATATATTGTCCTGCGTATATACTGCTAGATTTGATTTGCTCACAATTTGTTAAGGATTTTTTTATATCTACAACCATGAGAGTTATTGGTCTGAATTCCTTTTTTAATAATGTTCTCAGCCCGCTGTTGCCAGGTTCATGCCAGCTTCATAAAAGAAGGGCAGTGTTTCCTCCCTCTCTATTTTTGAATTTGCATAGAATTGGTATTTCTTCCATAAATGTGTGACAGAGTATATCTATGCCATCATCTGGATCTAGAGTTTTCTTTGTCAGGAGGTTTTAAATTCCAAACTCAATTGCTTTTACATTTATGGCACTAGTGAGAATTTTTTTTAAATTTCTTCTTGTGGCAGTTTTTGTAATTTGTATCTCTTATGATGTGGCACTATGATTCATAATATATATATATATATATATTTGGCCCCATCCCCATTTCTGACACAGAGCTCCTAAAACCCTTGTAATTTCCTGTGATGAGAGCATCGAAGGTGTCTTTTGTTATGTTAATAAGGTGAATTTTGGGCTACACCAAAGGATGGTTGCCACAAGATAATTAGATGGATGGAACTTTTAGTCCCAAGCCCCTGACCTCCTCTCCGGGGAGATGAGAGGGACTGGAGGTTGAATCAAAATTCATCAATCACGCCTATGTAACGAAGCCTCCATGAGAACCCACAAGGATGAGGTTCAGTTTCCGGGTTGGTGAACACGCAGAGACGCAGGAAGAGCAGTGCTCCGGGAGAGGGCATGGCAGCCCCAATCCCCTCGCGCACAGCTTGCCCTGTGTACCTGCCCCGCATCTGGCTGTTCCTGAGTTACATCCTTTTATAAACAAATCGCTGACTTAGTTAAGTAATATGTTCCTCCTGACTTCTAAGAGCCATCTTAGCAACTTAACTGAATACAAGAAGGGGGGCTGTTGGAAGCTCCCACCTGTAGCCTGTTAAGTCAGAAGCACAGGTGACTGGCTATCTAGACTTGCCATTGGCTGAAATGGAGGTGGGCAGTCTCAGTAGACTAAGCCTTGAACTGTGGACTGTGACGCCATGATGCTTTGTGGAGAGAGTGTCAGAAAGCTGAATTGCAGGGCATTCAACTGGTGGAGAACTGTTTGGTGTGGGACCCCCACACACTCACAAATCTAACTGGCATCAGAATCCTTACACAGAATTTACATTTCACCCAAGTTGTCATATTCACTGGCATAAAGTTATTCATAATATTTCTTTTTTATCTTTTTAAATGTCTGTAGGCTCTGAATGATGCCCCCGTTTTTATTCCTGATATTGGCATTATATCGTCTTCTTAATCACACAATCTGCTCTCTCACGTTCAAAACCCTTTTCAGAAACTAACATAAGATCCTTCTCTAGTATACCGTCAATTGAAAGCCAACTAGAAAAGACACTATACTGCATACATAAAACTAACATAACATTGAATATCAGCTGTAATTTAGAAATTAAAAATAATTTTAAAAAAAGACGCCAATGTAAGATGGCAGAGTAGATAATCACAGCTCGGCTCCTTGCACAACCACATCAAAATCATTACTACACCACAAAACAACCATCATTCAGAACTGCTAGAAATCAAGCTGAATATAAGTCCCACAACTATAGAATTAGAGAAGAAACTGATGAGGGAACTCAAGAATTAAAGATTTTGGCTGTAGTTATAGTTGATAGGCTTAAGTGATTAATGCACGTGGAAAGCTGTTATTCCAAGAAATGGAATGCATGACCTACGTGACTTCAGGAGGTTAACAAGATTTCAACTTTTGTGACCCAGACAGTCTTCAAGCCATCCATCAGATGGTATCTAAGCAGCCGTGCTCCCCGAGGGGAAAACAGATGAAGATGCAGATAAAGCACTGTTTATCAGCAGATAAAGAATTACAAGAAAATCTCCAAGCTGTACTGCAACTCCTTTCTGATTAATGTTTTTTCCAAATCCCCCAACCCATCCTTTTCTTCTCCTTATAAAAGGGTTGGCTTAACATGAGCTATTAAGATGGTTTTGAGGATACATAACCCACCATATTCTCAGATCAACAGCATCTAAATAAAGTGCCCATACAGATTAAATCCTTGTCTCTATTTACTGCCTCTGGTGGTGACAGACGGCACAAATCCTGACTTTTCCAAATTCAAAACCACACAGAAACAGGTAGAAGGGGTGTAGACACAGAAGGTGCTGGTCCCATATCCACAGGTGGTGGATATTAATGGGTCCCAGCCTTACACCAGGCCCCCCAGCCCAGAGTAGCAGTGCCAGGAAAGATAAATGCCCATAACCTCAAGCTGAATATAAGCTGAATATAAGTCCCACAACTGTAAAAACCAGCAGACTTTTAGGCAGCAGAAGACAGAAACTGCTGTAGTCCCAGCCAGTTCATCTTAAAGGGCCTGCACTCGGACTTTGCCGGAGACTCAATCCCTCTGAGCTCCACCACAGGGGCAGCAGATTAAAAGGCATCAGGGACTTGTGGGGAGGAACTGAACTGCCCAGCATCAGAGCAAGAGCTGGGGGCAGTGCTTTCACAAACAAAAGTGCTAACAGAGCCCACTGTTCCTTTTCTGAGCCTTCAGCCAACAGAACCAAAGAGCCAGCAGGTGGGCACCATATCTGACATTCCATCAACCTGGTTCACACAGTTTGTCCCACCTTGGTGATTCTCTGCGACTCTGCCCTACCCAACTTTAGGGCCCACCCAAGCTGTTTCCAGTGGCTTTTCCATAAGAATGGCTTGCCTTGGCCCACGCTTCAGATCTTCCTAAATCCTCTCAAACAACAAGCACCTGTCCACAGTGAGCTTCATAACTCCCCCTAAGTGGCCCTAGGTCTTGGTTCACAGCTGGGCCTCACCAGGACACTTTCAAGCCCAGCACAAGTAACAGCAATATGCAGATCACTCTGTAGCTTATGCTGGGTAACCTTGGGCAGAACACAGGTGGTAGCTGACCTTGGCAGTGCCAAAAGCAATCAAGGCTCAGGAAGGTGTACACTACAACAGGAAGGTGTACACAGCCCACACGGTGATGCGCTGGGCATACTCAGCTTGGGTGACAAGGGAGGCTGTGCTACGGGATCCTGCAAGATACCTATACATTAGCTGCTCTATCAGCCTGGGAGATGTAGCAAGCAGCTCGATCTAATACACAGAAACAAACATAGGAGACTACCAAAATGAGAGGCCGAAGAAGCATGCCCCAAATGAAAGAATAAAACAAAACTCCAGGAAAAGAAGTAAACAAAATGGAGACAAGCAATCTCCTAGATGCTGAGTTCAAAACACTGGTTGTAAGGATGCTCAATGAACTTAGTGAGGACCCCAACAGCATAAAAAAGATCCACTGAGAAACTAAGGATACACTAATTGAAAAGGTAATTTACAGGGAATCAACAGGAGAGTGGATGAATCAAATCAGCTATTTGAAATATAAGGAAAAAACCCCACCCAATCAGAAAAGCAAGTAGAAAAAAGAATGCAAAAAAATGAGGACAGTGTAAAGAGTTGCTGGGACAACTTCAAGCACAACATTTGCATCATGGGAATGCTGGAAGGAGAAGAGAGACAGTGAGAAATTGAAAACCTACGTGAAAAAATGACAGAACTTTTCTAACTTGGTGAAGGAAATAGACATAAAAGTCCAGGAAGCACAGAGTGTCCCAAACAAGGTTAATCCAAAGCAGCCCACACCAAGAAACATAATTAAAATTCCAAAGATTAAAGACAAAGTTAGATTTTAAAAAGAGCAACAGAGAAAAGCAGTTACCTACACAGGAGCTCCCATAAGACTGTCAGATCTCAAAAGAAACTCTGCATGCCAGAAGGGATTGGCAAGAAACATTTCAAGTTATGAAAAGCAAGGATCTACAACCAAGATTACTCTACCTAGCAAAGCTATCGTTTAGAATTGAAGGACCAATAAAGAGCTTCCCAGATAAGCAAAAGCTATGGAGTTCATCACCCCCCCCCCAAACCAGTGTTATAGGAAATGTTAAAGAGTCTTTTTTAAAACAAAGAAAAAATATGGACAATAAAATGACAATAAATACATACCTATCAACAACTGATTCTAAAAAACAAAATAAACAAGCAAAACAGAATTACAGACAGAACATTTTGATGGTTGCCAGATAGGTGGGGTATTTGACGGGGAGGTTGAAAAAAGTGAAGGGATTAAAAGCAAATTGGTTGTTACAGAATAGTCATGGGGATGTAAAGCACACCACAGGGAATACAGTAGGCCAAGAACATATATGCATGACCCATGGACATGGACAATGATATGGGGACTGAATGTGGGAGTGTGCAGGGCCCTGTGGGTAGTAGGAGGCAAAGGAGGAAACGGGAAAACTGTAGTAGCATAAATAAAATATTTATTGATTATACTATTACAGTTGACACATTTTTTCTCCCCTTTATTCCCTTCCACCCTGCACCCACCCCCCCACCAAAATTCCCCACCTACTTTATGTCCATGGGTTATGCATATAAATTCTTCGGTGTCTCCACTTCTTATACTGTTCTTAACCTGCCTGTCTATTTTTTACCTATCATTTATGCTTCTTATTCTACCTTTTTCCTCATTATGCACCCCTCCCCCCTGCTGATAACCCTCCAGGGGATGTTCACTTCTGTGATTCTGTTCTAGTTGTTTGCTTAGTTTGTTTTTGTTTTTCTTTTTTCTTAGGTTGGGTTGTTGATAGTTCATTGTTTTGATCATCTTCTTTTTCTTAGATAAGTCTCTTTAACATTTCATATAATAAGGTCCTGGTGATGATGAACTCCTTTCACTTGACCTTATCTGGAAAGTACTTTACCTGCTCTTCTATTCTAAATGGTAATTTTCCTGGATAGAGTAATCTTGGATACAGGTCCTTGCCTTTCATGACTTTAAATACTTCTCACCAGCCCCTTATGCCGGTAAGGTTTATGTTGAGAAATCTGCTGATAGTCTTAGGGGAACTCCTTTGCAGGTACCTGTCTGCTTTTCTCTTGAAGCTTTTAAGATTTTCTCCTTATCCTTAATCTTGGGTAATGTAATTATGATGTGCCTTGGTGTGTGCTTCCTTGGGTCCAACTTCTTTGGGACTCTCTGAGCTTCCTGGACTTCCTGGAAGTCTATTTGCTTTGCCAGTTAGGGAAGTTCTCCTTCATTACATTTTCACATAAGTTTTCAATTTCTTGCTCTGCCTCTTCTTCTGGCACCTCTGTTTAAAGTTCTCCCTGAGGTTCCTAAGCTTCGCCTCATTTTTGTTAATTCTTGGTTCTTCATTCTGTTCTGTTAAATGTTTATTTCGTGCTTATGGTCCAAATCGTTGATTTGAGTCCTGGTTTCCTTCCCTTCACTGTTGATTCCCTGTATATTTTCCTTTATTTCACTTTGCATAACTTTCACTTTTTCTTCTATTTTGGAACCATACCCTACCATCTCTGTGAGCACCGTGATTACCAGTGTTTTGAACTCTGCATCTGATTAAGTTGCCTATCTCTTCATTGCTTAGTTCTATTTTTGGAGTTCTGATCTATTCTTTCATTTGGGCCATATTTCTTTGTCTCAGCCTCCTGTTATGTAGTAAGGGGCAGCACCTTAGGTGTTTGCCAGGGCAGGGCAACCCACATCACTACATTGTGGCACTGTTTGTGAGCGAGGGTTCTAAGAGGAAACAATACCCCTTGTTGGGCTCTTGGCTGGCTTTCAGTCACTTCTCCTACTACCCACAAGTAAACTGGGCCCTTCTGGTGCTGATTTCCCCCTGGGTGTGTTTGTGTACATTCTAAGACCCTGTGGGTCTCTCCAACAAACTCTCCTGTGAGGCTTGGAGTTTCTCCGGCTGCCTGCCACACTCCCATAGATTTTTACATCCAGAGGTTCCAAGGCTCTATTTCCCTGCGCTGAAACCCTGGGTTGCACGGTCTATCTTGTAGCCCATTTGTTCCTCCCCGCTTATCAGCACACGAACGTGGGACCACACTATCCTTCCAGCCGCCACCTTGCCGCCAAGTCCTCTCCACCTGGGCTGCCCATCTCTGCACCTCCTACCGATCTGAATAAATGTTTTTTCTTTAACTCCTTGTTTGTTGGACTCCCATACAGTTTGATTTTCTGGCAGTTCGGGTTATTTTGTTTTAAAATTTGTTGTTGTCCTTTTGCTTGTGCAAGGAGGCAAAGTGTATCTACCGATGCTTCCATCTTGGTTGGAAGTCCATAAAATACATTTTTTAAAAGAGTAATTAAAGGCAATATCAATCTTTAATTGTATAAAAATTTTTTTTCAATAAAGCTAATTTAAAAAATAAAAAAGATAAAAGAAAAGATACTTTTTCCATTCAAAAAGATGTCGAACTTTCACCATAGTTGAGAGATACCCAGCAGTATTCACTTGTTATGCCATGTGATTTGGGTATCCTTATGCTTCCTGAATATACATGTACAGTTCAGGGCTTTAAATATCTGCCTCCCTTTTTCCTAGCAATCCCACTTGATCCGAACACCATGCTTCAGTAACTTGTTTGAAAGTAAAAGTTAGATAATAGATTATGGTGGTCAAATAAAAAGATGGCCAAGAGTGGCAACAGTAGCCAAACACTAAACAGGGAAAAATTATTCTTTTCCAAGTTCTTCTCAACTGAAGAGAATTTGCATTACCCTTTGTCTAGAAGAGATGTATTTCTAGCGGCCATAAACTAATGCGATCTATTAATATCTTCAGCTACGAGTTCTTGCGTGGCTCAGACCACCCCAAGGAAGACTCCAGCGATACCTGATCTCGCCCACTGAGTCGATAGTACAATAGTAACTGTTCCTACTAGTATGATTTTTAGTAAAAAACAAAAGTAGCTAAAAAAAATCTAATTTAAAAATGGGCAAAGGACCTAAACAGATATTTCTATAAGAAGTGCTTAACCTTCATCAATCACGAATGAAATTGCAAACCAAAGCTATAATGATATGATCTCACCCTCTTAGAATGGCTGTTGTTAAAAACCAAAAGATAGCAAGTGCTAGTGAAGATGTGGAGAAAGAGGAACCTTAGGCACACTGTTGGTGGGAATATAAATTTGTACAGCCAGCAATATATGAATGTTGCTGCAAAATAAAAAAATAGAACTATCATATGAATCAGCAATCCCACTTCTGCATATTTATACAAAGGGATTGAAATCAGGACCTTAAAGAGAATATCGTTCACTCTTAAAAAAGGAAATCCTGCCATTCGCAACTACACAGATGGACCTGGAGGGCAATGTGCTAAGTGTAATAACGCAGACACAGAAAGGCAAAATACTATGATCTCACTTGCAGGTGTAGTCTCGTAGTCTCTAACAGTCAGACTCATAGAAACAGAGAGCATACTGCAGGAATTGCAGAGATGACGGCCAAAGGGCACAAAGTTTCAGGTATGCAAGATACATAAGTTCTGGAGATGTATACAGCACAGGGCATATAACTAACAATACCATATTTTATACTTAAAATTTGCTAAGGTGGTAGATTTTATATTGTGTTCTTACCACAAAATAATAATAGTAATAACAACAACAATAATAAAGGCACCTTTGGGAGGTGATGGATACATTTATGACCCTTATGGTGGGGTGGTTTTACGGGTGTTATGCACAATCTCACAGTTAAATATGTTCAGCTGTTCACATTTAAATCATACCCCAATAAAGAGATTTTAAGAAGAAATGAAGTGATCTAAAATATTCAGAACTCTGAAATATTTGGGCATGTAAGAACTATTATAAATGTAGGACCTTTCAAGAAGCTACCCCTGGACCTCTGTTTAAACAGCTTCATTTCAAAGTCAACTAGAGAAGCTAGGATTTCCTATTAACTTTCAGTGGCATAATTACTGGGGTCCAAACTAAAGATCACTTCCTAAAAGAAAAGCAATACATCCCCTTATATGCAATCATATTCAAGAACATCGGTTTTCTCAAAGTCTTCTCTTAATCCTTCACATTCAAATCATTCTCTTTTGAGATGCCTATCAACCTTGATTATGCTTTCTTCATTTGTCCACTGGTCTCACTCTGCCAGATTCTCTTTGTTAGAGCTTCGCTCCTTCTCCAACATCACACTCACTGACGTCAAGAAATCCTGCTTCTACTGCAGAACTGGCAATTGGACTCTGTAATTAGTTTACATTGTATGTGCATTGTACTAGCCAATGCATCGTACAATCAGTGAGACTGAAAGACAAGACTGATTCAATGGACAGACAGAATAACTGCTGGTGTTAAAAAAGAAAAGGTGTGCAGAGAGAATTATTTTGTTAATGATTTATTATTAATGTTATATTGATTTCTGAAACCATTCACAATGCATACCTAGGTAAAGAACAATGTATTTTTTTCCCTTTCATTGTAAGTTTTCTTATTCTTGATAGTTAATATGAACAAATAAATACAAGATTTACTACAGAAATTATTCTCTCTCTGTATATAAAATAAATTTTATAAATGGCAATAGATCAATCTCCATCCCCTTTAAGGAAAAGTATCTAAAATACATTATTAAATGAAAATACAGCCCTGGCTAGTGTAGCTCAGTGGACTGAGCGCGGGCCTGTGAAGCAAAGGATCATGGTTCGATTCCCAGTCAGGGTACATGCCTGGGTTGCAGGCCAGTTCCCAGTGGGGGACACATGAGAGGCAACCACACATTGATATTTCTCTCCCTTTCTCCTTTCCTTCCCCTCTTTCTGAAAATAAAAAAAATATTTTAAAAAATGAAAATACATCAAAAACAGTTTCCTAAAAGCATTACAATTAAAATCTGATTTAAACTGGGTACCCAGAACAATTCCCCCCTCTTATATATAAAATATATTTCCAGAAGCCAATATGGAGAAACCAGAAGAGAAAGCAAAGTCTTGATCATGTTAACACAAGTTCTTTTACATACAGAATCTTTATTTACTACAAAATACTAGGGATTATGATGTCTAGATATCTCAAGGTTTTAAAAAATGATGTCAATTAATCCCCACAATCAAGGTAGCTGAGACATATCCAAAAGAAATGTAATCATTCTAAAGTACCGATATTTAAAGAGAGTCACCACATTTTAAATAAGAAAACCAAAATGTTCTTAAGAATATTAAGTCCTGTCAAGATATCTTAAAGATTAATGCAGTAAACAAAAGGGAAGTTCAGAAACTACGTCTTCATTAGCTTAAAAGGAAAAATAGGTGTGGGGGTATAAGCAGCACAGTGTGCATCTCATTACTCATAACCATGCCAGATGTCCCTTCAGAACAGAGACAGATAATAAGGGGAAAAGGCAGCAAGTAATCAATTCTGAATCAAAAACATGCCCAATATCACATGGAAAACTCAACAGCAGCTAGCCTGACTATGGAAAAGTAAACTCAACTTGCCGTTTTTATATAACTGTTTGCTCTGGTCTGTCTAAAAACTTCCCCAACAGATGAATATTCAGAAATATCAAATTTGGGTTCTAAATCTATTCTCTTATTCACAATCTACACAGTGGTATAACTCAAATATTAATAGACAATTAGAAAAAAAGCAGACTTAAAAAATTAATTTCTATCACATTAAGTTTCTCCATCCTATAGTATAATATGTCCATTTGTCTTTCAGATGATCTTACAGGCACAAAGGCCAGCTTCCAGATTTTATTGTGAAATACACTAGTTGCACAATACTCAATTTTTTAGAGAATATGACAACTAAAAAAAAAAACTATTTTGGTGGAAGCAATCCAAAATTGAGATTGTGCCTGAAGACATCTTCCTATTTCAACCAACAGAATATATATATATATATATATAGAAGGTTCATGATATCTAAACATATTTAATTCCTTATGGTCAATTAAAATTAAATACTTGGACAATCTTTAAGTCCAATAACCTTTTGTTCTACTAATCTAATCACATCAACCAGAAAGAAAAATAAGTGCCTACCATATGGTCTTTCTGTAACAGAAAATAGCTGCTTTCAATAACAGCATCTGCGCATCTCTATCAACACTAGCAGCGCCCACACTTAAATCAACATATCGTTAAACATAGTAAGACAACAAATTTCTTCACAAAGCAAAGAACAAAAGAAATCGGACATCACTTGTGTACTAGATTATTTAACCTGGTCACAGCTAAAGCAGTGAAGGATCAGAGATTATGTAATCAAGGAACGAGGACTTCAACACGTTTACCTTGAAAGAAATGAATGCTATGGATCATAAACAATGTACGGGGACATTCTCCTTAGACCTGGGCACTCATTTTCTTGAGGGACCTTGTCTAGTGATAGGTCCCACTCCACATTTTCAAATCCAGCCCTCTGCTGAATGCCACTTAAAGACACTTGCTGCTGGCACTGCTGCTATTCTTTTTTTATTTTTAAGATTTACTTATTCTTAGAGCTAGGGGAAGCAAGGAAGAGGTTGAGAAACCTCAATCAGTTGCCTCTTGCTCGCCCCCAACTGGGGACCTGGCCCAAAACCCAGGCATGCGCCCCAATCAGGAATCTAACCTGTGACCTTTCATTTGCAGAAAAATGCCCAACTCGCAGAGCCATGCTGGTCAGGGCTGGCACTGCTGTTACTCTTCACCCCAACAGGCTTTAATCTTTAATCCTAGTTGCAGCATAAAGCGTCTGACTTGCTGTGGGATTCTGACAGATTCAGGAGTACGAATGAACACATGTTTAAAATCAAATGATAGTGTTATATTATATTGTACTATAACTAGGCCAGAAAAGTCCTAGGCCTCCAATTAGGAAAACATAAGCTTCTAAGGTAATTTTTAAATGTTGGGTTTAGTAGTGATGTATCCTTTTCAGAAAGTATTTATCCATTTTTTAAGCAAGGTAGGTTTTCTAGAAACCAGATTTTCAGCAGACTGAAAAAAAATTACCTATTTTTAAAATCTGTAAATGGTGTCTTTTTACTATAGCTTTGGAATTAAACAAAAAAGAGAAAATACAAAAATAATATAATCCCCAAATTCTCATCATTCAAAATTAACAACTGTCAACATTTTGTCAATGTTGTGATTATTTTTAGCTCATAATGAAATATTTGATATTAAAACATCAAAAATATAATAAGCAGCATTCCTTTACTAGCCATTCATTCATGCTAAGGAAAAAAAATTATGTCAATACAGACACAGTTTCTTTCTACAGTTTCTCCACCAGTCTAATTCCCTATCAACTACGTCTGTTAATTACTATTATCTCATTTCTTGATACAAATTATTTCATACATTTGTACTACACGCTGCCTTGGTTACTGTTACTTGGTTACCAGTTTCCCAAAGGTAAGAAAAACGCAAAGAAAAAAAGGCACCAAAACTGTTAACAGCAGTGCTACTAGAAATACAGGTCTCAGAAAGAACATACACTTCGCACTCTACATATTTTTGTATAATCTAAACTAAGTACTCACATATTACATACCTCGACAGAAACTCAGTAACATTTTGGAGTGTTTCTTAGTCCTCATTTCATTCATTCACTGGAAAAAAAATATCTGAGGACCTACAATGTACTTGGTACTCTTCTAGGCACAAGAAATATTAATATGTTACGGACACACTGCATTTCACACTTATGTTCTAGATACATTATTTGTCCAAATGAATAAGCAAAATGAGGATAAGCACATCAGATGGAGATTATGTGACCCTGACAAACATTAAGCAAGGAAAGAGGGCAGATCTTGTCACAGGAGCAGGGGAGACATATTCAACAAACAGAATGGCCAGTAAAGGCTTTACTCAGGAGGTAATCTCTAAGCCAAATCAGAAGCGGACAAGGAAGCCAGCTGTGAGGACACCTTGGGGTGGGGAATGTTGCAAGGAGAGGGTACAGCAAGTGGGAAGGCTCTGGGGAATGGCATGTGCCGTGTGTGTGCCCAAGAGACAGAGTCCGCGAGGCCAGGACAGAGTGAGGAGGGTGAGGGTAACAGAAGGTAAGGTCAGGGAGGGGGACGGGGGGACCACACAGGGGTTTGCTGGGCAGTCAGGACTTTGGCTTTTAGCCTGGGGCAAATGAGAAGCCATTAGAGGAATCTGGGCAAAGGAGTGACATGATCTGTTTTATGAAAGGTCCACTCTGACTACTGTGTGAAGAACGGACTCTAGGCTGGCAGGCACTGAGGCTGAGAGGCCAGTCAACCAGATTTGCATGTTATGCCTGAGAAAAGTAAGAGGTCAAAGATCACTCCCAGATGCCTGGCCTGGAAGGGTGAGATTACTATTGTTTCAGATGAGGACTGTAGAAGGAGCAAACTGGGAAGGTGCCCTGGGGGAATGGATGCAGAGAAGGAGAAATTTGGTTTTGGATATGCCTCCTTAATATCCGAGAGGACTTCGATCAGTCAAGTCAGTTGGTTATAGAAACCTAAATTCAAGGGATAGATCAGGGTGGACATGCACATACATACTCATACATACAGGTATATGTGTATTTATATACATATATGAATTAGCAGTTTATATTTGATATTTAAAATCATGAAACTAGGTACAGCAAAAGGAAAAGAGTGTCAAACTGAGCCCGGAGATATATGAAGATTTAATAGGTCAGGAGGCTGAACAAACTTCAAAGAGACTAAGGAGGAGGAAACAATGAGGTAAGAGGGTAAACAAGACACTACAGTATACTGAAATCTAGGTGAACATTTAATAGAAATTAAGGCCTTTCCTACATATCCATTCATTCATTCAACAAATATTTATTGAACATCTACTATGTACCAACTGCTGTAGAAACAAACATGGTCCCTAGTCTTATGGAGCCTGCAATCCAGGAGAATATGGATAATAAACTTTTAAGTGCTACTCCTAACAAGGTACGGGGTGCTTTGAGATAATGGACTAGGGGCAACTAATCCAACCTTGGAAGATCAGGGAAGGCTTTTCCTGGGGAAGTAATGTTGAAGAAAAGACAAAAATGATGAGTGAAAATCAGCCGGGAGGAGTAGAGGCAGAGGAGGGGAGACTGAAGGAAGGGTGAAGGAAAGCAGCATTTATAAGGACCACTTATAAGGACCTGAAGTGAACAGACACTGATGCCCTCAGGGAAACTGAAAGCAGCTTTGTGTAGGACATTCAGAAAGAGGAAACAAGTGAGACAGGAGATGGGCAGGCCAGACAGTCACCGTCCTTTAAGACTTCTCAGGAGTTTGAACTTTATCCCAAGGCAATAGGGAACCACAAAACAGTTTTACGCAGGGTAATGCAATAATCAGCCTTCGGTTGCAGGAGTCTTCTGTGGCAGGGACAGAGCAATGGAAGAAGACAGGCGTGGCCCGGGGTCCATCATGGAGATACAGTTGATTTGAACTCAGGTAGTGACAGTGGGATCTGGAATGTGCCCTCAAGAGGACTTTGGATAGGAGGAAGGAATGAGATGAGCCAGGGATGATAACCTAGTTTTTGACCTGGACAAATAAGGAGATAGCGGTGCTACTCACTAAACAGAAGAAACACAGGTTGATAGTAGGGGAACAATTTGTCGAGTCTGAAACACCTCTGGGCTATCCAAAACAAAACAAAACTGGTACACAACTGGCTATATAGGTCTAGAAATAAACCATAAAATCTGAAATAGAGTTGTAAATTTGGAATCACTGGCATATAAATTGAAGCCATGGGAGATTGTAAAATGAAACCCAGGAAATGAGAAAAGAGAACAGATTAACTGGGAGGGCCTGGCTGTGTTTAAAACCAACTCGAAGAGGGAAGCAGAGGAAGAAGATCCCTACAAAAAGGAAAAAAAAGAGTAAGGGGGTGAGGTATTCAAGGGGGGGAGGCAGGAAACAAGGGAATCTGGGATAAGAGCAAAGTGTATAGTGTGTATTCCAGAAAGAAGAACGAAAGTATGAATTTTCATATGAATTTATGCATGGAAAGTGCCTTATTACTTACACTCTTCCAAAATCAACCAACAAATGTATTTCGCCAGCTATAATACATTCTAGTCACAGGATCATCTTAGCCCAGGTGAAGAAGCAAAACATAAATTAATAAGCAGTAGTAAATAAGTTTATTTTAATAATGGACAGTAGAAGTACTAAACACTTGACAACACTATGAACTACAGACAAAAAGCAAAATGAATGTTATAAATGGGAAAAATGACGTGGTCTAAAAAACTGAAAGCCAAAGTTTTCACCTTTGGCTAAAATAAAAAGTAAACAAGAATACGCAAGTTGAACCTCAAAGGACAAATACTATATGATATGAAAGGGCGAGAGAATATCAGAGGACTCAGAGTCTACACAGTCACTTTGTGAGCCAAGTTACTCAAGGCTAGGTGTCACAGTACTTTATAGATCATACCACACACACGTCCACCCCCCCCCCCCACACACACGCACACACACACCCCCTAAAAACCTCTTATCTGGCTCAGATTAAGTGAAACCAATTTTGAGAAATCTATCTTTCCCTGTGCAAAGTATATAATTTTGTGTGAATACAATGTGTCATCCTCACTGTACAATGCCAATCTAGATATACTCTACTGGCCTGTCACAGTTCTTCATGACATAACAAGATTGCTATTTGTTTTTTTAACTTTCCAGCATATTCTTGGAGAAGGGTACCTACATTTATTCACATACCAACAGAATTAGATTCTGATGCTTAAAATGAAGAAGAAACTTCTGATCATTTTCCAACAAAGCAACAAATCTTATCCATAAAAGGTGGAGTTAGCTAATTAGGTAAGCCACCAAACAGTGAATCCTATTAACTCACTATATAGATTTCTTCTGTTCTACAAAGTTAAGTTTTTTGGCTGATTAATATTAAGACATATGCTCACCTCTTGGTTAGGTAAAAACACAAATTTATTACTCAAATACGCATTAAGAACCTAGCTATTTTTTAAGTTTTTAAATAATGAGAGTACTACTCTAGAATGCAATACTTCTGATAAAATTAAGCATCAAAATTAAACATGGTGTTCAGAGACTTTAGTATTTATTAACCCAAAGTTGATACTCAAAGCATTCCAGGAGCGACTCATCTACCTATTCATTACAAGACCAACAATACCTTAGTTTAAAACAAACTCAGGTATGTATACAGTCTTAAAATGAGCAAAATACAGACAATCCAGTGTTTCCTTGGTTCTCAGAGTAAAAACAACATGGCCATGCCAGCAGCAAGAGCCAAGTGAAAACAAATTTCACAGCCCTTGAAAAATACATAACTGTCATTGTTAATAAAAGCCAAGTTTGCAACTGGAAACACTGCCTTGCAAGCCAAGAACAAGATGTGTCTATTATAAATTCTCAGTTTCAGGACACCCTTTAAGTGACAAAAAAAAAAGATCAAATAACATTGTTCTTGCAAATATAATGCAAATGAATGCTAATTAAAGTATTCAGAAGACAATGACAAATAAGGCGTTAGGACCACAGTACATATTATCATGTAACTACAATACACATTAAGCAATCGCCAAGTTGTAGGTAGGCCTTCCAAAAGGAGTGATTATGGTTTACCATGATCAGAGGTTGTGTTGTTATACTTAATCATGTTTTTTACCTGCAAGCAGGTGTTTACAGGTGTCAAGGAGTAAAACACTGATTCTACTTATAAATCTATAGTTCTGTTTAATAAATTCTACCTACCTATTTTTCTGCTTAAACTTTCTAATCCAATATGAAGTAAGCTGCATGATGTAATATTCTATGCATGCTGTACAAACAAAAATTTAACTTGATTCATTTTTATTAAAATGCCAAAACTCACACACTTAGAATTAGACCTTGTTTCAACAACCACAAAGTTAAAATTTAACACTTACAAGGCACAAAATGAATGTGAGTGAAAGCTCATTTGGGAATGCTGCTGCTATCCAAAGTAACCTTCAACCTTACAACAAAAATACAAACATCTCAAAAATAAAGTTTATAAGAATAACAATATTCAATATATTTAGAAAGTAGATTACTGAAACTATTGATAACAAATTAAACACAACATAGTCATTACAGAGGAAAAAATCCAAATAAAAGGGGGAAAGATAATGAGAGGCAATAGGGTATATGGGTGTCATAAATCAAAGGATCTTCTATGATTTCTGTCCTGTCTGCTTAAAGAATTTCAGGAAGCCTGGCATAAAATCTTCTGGGCCCTTCCAAAGATGCTGGCCTGAAGGCAATGCAAGCCACCTGACACCCCAGAGCAGCTCACAGGTTTTCTGATCAGTGAAGAGCCAAATAAAGAACAGCAGAGGGAGGAGATTTTTCAGATAGGTGGAATTACAACTCTCTAAAGTTTTCCAAGACTGTCCCTAAACTGGCAAAGAGGAAACACTTATTTTTCTACATAAAATAGAGATCCACACCAACAGCAGCCAGGATACCCACTGGTATCAAAGAGAGATGAAGATTCAGCTGCAAAACAACACACGAACTGGCACCACCTCAGAGAATAAACCTTGGGTACACACATACAAAATTCACAAAGCCACCCCCTAACCAGCTCAACTCCAAAAATACTGGAGGATGGGGATCAACGGAAAACAGACTTCTGGCATTCTTAAACAACTGAAATGGGAGAATTCCCCACTCAGAGGTGACTAAGATGGTGACATTTCAAAGTGAGGAAAGCATTCCTGCAAAGAAATCACTGGCAGTTCTTAGAAATAAAAATGAATGAGGCTTCACCTTGCTAGTTCTCAGGCAGGAGTGCTCCCACCAATCAGCTCAAAGCCCCCCAAATCCTTTTCTTAGGTCCAGTGACAAGTACCCTGCTCCCAGAAAGGGCACCCTCATGAAAACAGGCCACAGGCCTGGAATGCTGCCTCTGCACTTACCTCACAGGCGGGGGCCCCGTGGGCCTTGAGTGTGTCACCATCTCCCTCAGGCAGACCAGTCCGACGTGTGGCCATCATTTCATTTCAAATCACAAAGAAGGGACCAACCCTTTGGAGCCCACATTGGGGTAGGAATGCCACCAAACAGCAAAAAAGGGGGGGGGGGGAGATAATTCCACACTAGGCTCCAAGGAGGGGCAGGGCTGGTGCAACAACGTGCCAGGGAAAGAATGTTTTTATGAAGCCCCTGCAGGATGTCCTGATGATTTCTTCGGACTTCAACTGACTGCACCGTCTCCGTCCATTTCTAGAGACTTCAAAAACAAAGACAGGCTTCTTGGCAGCTACTGAAGCCAAAGGCAGAAAGCGGTCCCCTTCCTCCGAATCCAACTGGAATCTGAGTAGGTCGTGAAGGCTTGAGCGTCAGCTCCCAACAAGATCGCTCCTGGAACGGGGAAAAGTTAAAGGGCGTGAACTTTCTCCAGACGCTGACCTTAGCCTTGCCCACAGGTCCACCCCAAGTGCCCATTTCCAACACCTGGAAAGATAATTCGATCCATGCTGATGAACTTCACAAATTAAAGCTGAAATAAGCTTCCCGTATTAAAAATAAAAGAAAAAAGAAAAATGTATAAATCGGGAGAAAGAAGAAATATCATAATTGCATGGTGGTTGAGACAAAGACGCCTGGCTGTTGTGCAGCCTTCAACAAAAACCATTCCCTTTTCAAGTGCATTTAATTAATGTATTTGCTGTGCAGAAGTGAAGGAGTATGGACGTTCTTCCGCATCACCCAGATAGGTACACTTAAAGGAAGTTTTCTTTCCACGAGACTAAAACGGGATAATACTTTACAAAAACCCTCCTCGCTCCCCTCCCACCCACTCCAAAATAAAAACAAAAAACCAGCCTCGGACTCAGCCAGCGCCCTCTGGGTGCCTCTAGGCGCCCGCAGCGAGCCCCAGTGCCGGGGCCCGAGTCCCGGAGGAGACGGCTGTTTTCCTTGGCCCGCGGCGAGGCTGGGTGGGGACGACGCGGGGCCGGGCGGGACTCCGGCGCAGCTCCCTCTCCCGGGCATGATTCCGGAGCTACCTAAATGAAGCTGCAACTCAAGCAACTTTTATGTAGTTGCTGCTTCCCAAACTACCACTCGACCTTATCTTTCCCTTTCCCTGTGGCCACCTAGGGGGGAAAAAATTGGAAAAAGAAAACCACCACCCACCTACCACGATTTCCTCCGCCCCTTCCAGAGGCGGGTCGGTGATCTGGATCTCAGGCGAAGGGCGGCCCAAATATGTACTTTGAAAAGGTGTGGGGAACCCGGTGGGGAAAAGACAAAAAGCTAGGGGCTCAGCCTTCCCGCCCGCTGGGCTCGGCGGCCAACAGGAGTGGGGACGCGGGCCGGGCGCCGGGCCCCGCCGGGACGCGCTAGGCCGCAGGCTCGCTTAATATTCATGAGCAACCGGGAGGCGCCCCTCCTCCACGGCCGTCGGCCGGACCCCGGCGCCCGCTGCCGGCCTTTGTGCCCTTCCCTCCTCCCTCCGGCTCTCCCTCGCTCCGCACACGCGGGTGCAGCCCCTCCGTTCCCACCGGGCGCCTGCCGTGGGCTTCCCTCCAGCCACGCGCCAGGGCCAGCCAGGCGGGGTGGTCCGAGGTGGCGCGAAGGGAAGGAACCCGCGGCGTACCGGACTCTCCACCCGCGGGCTCTGCACCCTCTCGGCTAAGGCGGAAAATCGACAGAAACGCACCGGAGGAAGCGGGCTAGTGGATCCTCAGGGCACTACCAGGCTCCAGGAGAGCGCGCCCAGCAAGCCCAGCGCCAGCTGGTCCCAGCCGGACGACGACCTGGCGCTGCCCGCCGCAGCGCTCCGAGGCCGCCGCCCCCGGCCGGCCGCTCCCAGACACCGCCGCGACCTGTCCCGGCCGGCCCCGGGCTCTCGGCCGCCGCGGGAGGGCGTGGGGCGGGGCGGCGGCCGCCGGACTCTCCCCTCGCCTCGCGGGGCCGGGCCGGGGCCGCGCTTGAGCGCCCGCGATCGCCAAGTGACAGAAGTGCCTTGCTCCGCCGCGGCGCCGAGCTGTTTCCCGGGGGCGGATTTCTCGCTTCTTCCTCCCTGGATCCACCTCCTCCCACTCCACCTCCTTCCCCTCCCCTCCCCAGGGGAGGCTCTGGGGCTGAATATTTTCTGTCTTGAATAATACGGTCCCGGGAACCGATGCTGGAGAAGGGGGATTAGCCAGGGGGGCGGGCGAGAGGGAGTTGCTCGCCCCCCCCCTCCCAGTGTATCTCGGGACCTACAAGCCCACGCTACCCAACCCCCGGTACCACCCTAAGTCCGAACACAAATAAAACCTTCCCCGCCTTCTCCGATCTCTCGAACGCTGAGCGGGAGAGGCCAGGAACGGAGCTTTCTACTGGGAAGGGACACAGAGTCTCAGAGCTCGGCGTCAGAGCCGGAGGCGGGGGGGGGGGGGGGGGGGGCGGGGGGGCGGCGCAAGTATATGGCTAGATGTGCAGAAGTGAGGGGTCACAGGTCCCAGACTGAGGGGAACAAGTCTTGGTGAATTTTTGCCCCTTTTTCGCAGCGGGAGGGGAAAGAGGCTGCCAGGCGCTCAGGGACTAAGATAAGGGAGTGTCTTTTCAAGCCCAAAGGCAAACCAGCTTCTGGTAACAGGGAAAGAGGGTAGCAGCAAAGCGTTATTCATTCAGTTTTTTCCCCTTTTCAAATCTCCAGAGCAGCTGAAAAAATTCGGCGCTGCAGGCGGAACGGTGGAAAGGTAGCTGCGTTGCTCCACACCACCGGTCACAGCGCTCCGGGTTCAGAAGACCACCGCAGCCCCTCCGCACCCAATTCCCGGGCTTGGCTACAGACCCCTGGCGGCTTGCCCCGCCCCGCCGGGCCTCAGGACATCTCCCGCTGCAAACGGCCCAATCGGGAGACGCGTCGAGACAGCAGGAGCCAGTCAGGAGCTGCTGACTCAGGCTTCCCTCCACCCTTTGTCCCGCCCCCCAAAAGGAAAAGCCACCGCCCCTCTGCCTCCCCTTCCCACCCACCCCACCCTGGCTCTAGGGAGGAATCTCCACAGCTCCTATCACCTAGGGGTGGAAGTAGAGTAGCCCTCGGAAGAGGCAGCGTTTGTCACCTTGTTGCTTTCATCTTCGCCCCTTCCCACCGGCACCTCTCCTCCCTTTCCCATTCCTTCTGCTGGTGCTGTTGAGGGTCGTTTTAATCCGCGCTCAGGCCGGGGTACTGTCCGCTATTGTGTCTGATCCGCTGCCACCACTACCATCCTGAGGGAGGAAAGAGGAACAAAACCAAAAAGCTATGGAGTTTGTGTACCTTCTTACGACACTATCCCGAGAGGATTTAGAGACACCTCCCCACCCCACTCCCATCTTTCCCACCCCTCACCCTGCCCGCAGCCTCACGTCCTGTTTCTTGATGATGGAAACAAAACAAAGCACTAAAAGCACTCCCTGGAGCCTGAATACCTGTTCCTTGGTTTTTAGTCCTTCCTGAGAGTGGAATGTGCCAAATATTTAGAATATACAACTAAATCCTCAGCCTCAACTAGAGGAGACTCTTTGACTAGATCATTTTTATATGATCAAACATGCATGTTCTTGACAGCCCCTGACAAAACTATGTCAGTCAATAACAAATAGAATAAACTAGAGGGAATGACTGCCAGGCAGCTGGTAAATATACTGAGCAGCCCACTGGGCTATAGCAGTATCCAGTTCTAGGTACTGTTGAGTAAATCCGCAAGAAATGAATGGAAATGCAGGTTTCAAGTAGCAGACCTCTAGTGGGCTTACAGAATATGCCGGGACTTACAGAATATGTCTAGAAAGGAAAAACAATTTTAAGCACAAAACAGCTCCTTACAAATGCCAGTGGGCATGCATGGCATAAACTATTCTAACAGTTGACATTTAGGGTTAAGATTTTTGTAAGTGTTGATTTTAAAAAGGGTTTTCAGGTTGGTAAAGGAGAGTAAATATAAATTTCATGACATGAAAATGAGGTAAAACACATTTTAGGAATTGTGAAAAATTAGCATAACATAGAAAGACATTTCTACAAAAGGTAGGTAATCTACATTTCAGTGTAGCTGCATTGTTTTCCATATAATGTAGAGCATGTATATGTACTAGAGCTACCAAATAACAATAGTAACAACCACCCATATAGCACTGCCTTTGTGCTAAGTATTCCTTGAAAAGCTTACACACAACTCAGTGAGATAGGTGTACAGAGCCAGGATTCGAGCTCAGGGAGTCAGTTTCAGAGTTCATGGTTTCTTCACAGCTATACTACCTCTAACATGGTTTTTAATAACAACAGCTAATACTTAGTTTAATATATGCTAATGATTGTGCTTTCTGAATACTAATTTAATCCTACTCCTGGGATCAGTGTGAGTATCATGTTGCAGTATTTGGGAATGTTTTTAAGAACCATTATTATAAGTTAGTACCATGTGTAACTTACCTGAGTTAGGATAGGTATTGTTAAGACACAGGGTCTCAAGGTTGAAGTCCTTCATGCTAAATGTTAAAATGTAGTACAATATTTTGCAGAGGCAGCTGAAACCAGATGAGCTTGACCCAACCCAACAAGATAAGTTTAGCCAACTGCAAAGAAGAAATCAACATGTAATTAACCAAATAGTGTATATAGACAACGACTAAGCCTCCCTTTGGGGAGACAGAGCTTTGGATATGAATCCCCAGCCTCCTTTACTTGCTGCAAGTAAATAAAACTACCTAATAACAACCACCTCTTGTTGTTGAATAGAACACCCAAGTGAGGAACCCTTGGAGTTCAGTAACGGTATGGTTATGATGTTCTAAAATTTGGGAATGTTTTTTAAAAACCTTTACAATAATTTGCTAGCCTACGAATCTTATGTATATTAAGGGATCTGAATAGAGAAAGACAAAGGCACAATGTTAAGATTTCAGAAACCTGGGTCCTAGCTCTCTACTAGGACCTCAGAGTATGTCTACCTTGCTGGCCTCCTGAGAGCATCAAATGAGATAATACAGGTAAAGGAGCTCTAGGAAGGTTTGACGAAAATATTATTTTGAAGCAGGAATTTGTCTTGTTCCCCAACAGGAATGCTACCCTTTATAATGTCATATTGATATTTATTAGGAACATATAAACCCAGTTAAAAATTATGTCTATTCCTCTTTGAAGGAATGAGTAATAATAATGTTTTGATAACTGTGTGAGTTCTCATTTAGATGAATTCTGAATTGACTAAAGTGGACGCCCTCTAGGCTCCTGGGAAGTGGCAGCAATCAGCCAGTCACTCTCCAGTCCCAAGGCTAATGGTGTACAGTTCAGGGCACAAATCCTTAGAGTTGTCTTGAGCTGCCCATCCTGGGCATTTCACTCATTAACACCTCCACCAGAGGGAGGACAAGAGAAAGGAAAAAGAGTCACATTTGCACATCATATGGCTACTGGATAACCACTCCAGCGAAAAACTGAAACAACAGGTTTGAAGATCATTACAAATGAAAAGAGATTTGAAATTAACTGTGGGTTTCACAATTAATGTCTTGATAGTTTTCTTTGTCCCAAATATCATGGATAAGCAAGAGCTAACAGTGATTCTTGCTTTGTTTACTTTGAAATCCTACTGATTTTTCTCTTTTGAGCATAGTTAATATATCTGTGGCTTTCCTATCATCTAACAACTTAGAGTTCCCCTTGAAAGAGCCTCAAAAGTTACTGCAGCTGTATTAATAACAACTGCAAGAAAACCGTATACACTATAATTCTTGCAATGTAGGCAAGACATTTTTAAAGTTGGAACTATACCCTCAGAATGTAAGATTTGACTTTGTTGTGACTCAGTAATATTGTTTTGGTGAATCCTTATCAAGGAAAAATGTCAACGCCAGAAATAGAACCAAAACGTCCTAGACCCTGGTCTAATGTCATTCTCTGATAATCTATGGATGATTTCTACTCTGAATATAGAAGTTGGCAATTCTAAGCTGTATAAGTGTTTGCCAGGGAATTCTACAAATGAAATGGGTAACATGGGCTGAAGCATTTGCAAAACTATGTGTCTGAGGCAGTTAGACCAATGGCCTTCAGAGGAGTGAGCGTTTTTTTGGTTTTAGTAAAATAGTGTAAACTTTATTTCTTGTTTATACGATACCAAAAAACATTGTCTACTAATACTTCTTTGAAAAAAAGCCTTTCTTGTTTAATTGAATAGCTACAGAAAACTCACCTCTTTAGTAAAGGATTTAACTACTGTAATCAAGAGTAGGGATTGATTTTTCACAACAGGAAATTTCTAAAATTTTTCTTCCTTCATCATCGTTTTAATTAATTATGTAAATGATTTACTAATTTAGTGCTCTGCATTTGCTAGGTTTACAGCTTATTATTTCTGTCCATATAATTACTATCTATCTTCAATTATTAATTTCTAATTTAGATCTAGTGGCACTACTCAGTTCAGTGTGTACAGTCCCCAGCAAAGTGCCACGCACAACAGACTCTCATAACTGCTTTCTCTGTCCTCAGCTGGTTGTGGTCTTGTCCTTCTCTGGACTAGCACTCCGCTTTGGTGCTTCTTTTGGGGGTTGGGTGTTTTTTTTTTTTTTGCTATTAGTTATGATCATAAAGAATCATTTTATTTTCAATGGAATATTATGTCCTTCCCTATCTAGAGCATAAACTTCTCTAGGACAGATTCCTAAGGCTTTACCTTCTTTTCAAGCCCCCATAATAACCATCACAGCTTTCCCATGTAAAAATAACTATAGAATTATGCAAGAAATGAATGATGTGTCACTATGATTGGTAAATATTTATACTCAAGAAATTCCTGGCTGACCACCAACTCTCCAGGTTACAGGAAGATAGGCATACATGTCTGTGTGCACATGCCCAGAATGGACAGTATCAATTTTAAGAGGTGTCCACAAAGAGAACATGTGGTATGGGTGTCAACTTCCAGAAATGCCACCTTTTATCTCTTTACCTAACTTCACCTCTAGTGACTGAGATATTTTGTGGCAACAGTACCATGCCAAAAATTAATACTACTTGCATTTGGAAAGTAATTACGGAAGTTCAGCCCATGGTTTATCCATAACTATGTGTTAAACATTTTCTTCTGAAATAAAATTATTTTTTAGCACCAACACCTCCATAATTAAAATCAAGTGGTATGGTAGTCACTTTCATCTGCATCATTAAGAGTTCATTTCTACAATTTAAGAAAAAATAAGAATAAAAATGTTTTAACATTTTTTATCCTAAAAATCATGACTTTCATTTATAAGCATGCGAATTTTCCTTAAAAATACAAAATGTTTCCACCCACCCTATTACATATAAGTTGGAACATCCTGTGAAAACACTGTATAATCTGGATAGAAACCCATATTACAACTAGAGAACTGAAATGCGTTTTTATCATCTTGGAATAGAATGCTAAATTCCAATCATTCTAACTAGGAACAGTGCTAACAATTGATTTTTGATATTATAGGCCTAATCAGAGCAACCAAATATTTTTAATTATAATGAAGAAAATATACGAGCTTTCCCTTTTATCTTTATAGTACAGAAGTAGGAGAGACATCTAATGACCTCTCAGTTCTCTGAGTTATGGAAGCTCTGGGTACGCTTTAATACTCTCTAGCATTGTAGATTCCATTTCTCTCTTCCTGTAATTGCTTGCATTCTCTACTTATCCAAAGTCAACTCACCGAGGGTTCTTTCTTCAGATAGGAAAGGACTGCAGAAAAATATGTGGCAATTCACATCTGGGTTTAAGTAGGATAATTGTGGAGTTGCGTAACATTTTCCTCAAATACCTTTTCAATTATAGTTTAATTTAAAAAAATTGCAACATAAAAAGGAAAAAATAGACATTGAAACAATGAAAGGGACAAATTTCATCCTACAATTTATGAACCCATTCTCTTGCTCTCCTCCAGCCTCCTGTTGTGGCTCCCCTCATTGGCTAGCTTCAACAGGAGGCCCAAGGCACTCAAAGATAACGTATTCACTCTGTTTTCCTATTAACAGGAAATCAGGACCACAAGTGAATGGGAAGAGAACTTTAAATATTTAAAAAATCTAAGTATTTTAATATAAAATGTTTTAAATAATTATTTAAAATAATTTAATATTTTAAATTGCAGGGGGAAGAGGAAGATGAAATAACAGCATATTTTAAAGAGAAAGAAAGAAAGAAAGGATTATAGAAGAAACTAACCCCAGTAAACAGAAGAATAGAGAGAAAAGTGAAATGACAAAAGAATGAATAAGACATAAAAGTGGTTGGAAGAGTTAAGGAAAGATATTGAGAGGGGGGAAAATCACACCATTGCAGAAATAATAAATGGAGTAGAAATGAGAAAGAATGAGAAAAATAACTGGCAAAAGATAGAAAACATTTAGTAGGATGGAATGACAGGCTTTTTAAAAGCCCATCAAATACAAATAAAAATGGCAAAGTGATTAGACAAGAGATGAAAAATAAGGAGGACAAACAGAAATCAAATTTAGAGAAATTGATGTTTCTAACAGAGAGTTTAGAACTGATGAAACTAAAAAATCTTCAAAGATATAAGGTGGCAGACTACTAAATGTCTCCCCTATATCCATTCTCTCCTCTCTCATGAGGATAGCATTTTACCTGGAACATGGTTAACAAGTTGGACTTCATTTTTCAGTCTATCTTCTAACTAGGTGTGGCCATATGACTAAATTCTAGGCAATAAAATGTGGGCAGAAATGAGTGTCTGCCCCTCTGGAGGATTACCTTTAAAAGGATTAAAACTTGTGTTTTCCTAGTCCTTTTCCTCTCCCCCCTTCTCAGTGGGTGGACATAAGCATTGCTACATTTTCACAAAGAAAAATATAGAATGTCCAGTTCAATTTGGATTTCCCATAAACAAAATTTTAGTGGATTTCAATTATTGCATGAGACACATTTATACTAAAACAGTATTCACTGTTTATCGGAAATTCCAATTGAACTGGATGTCCTATATTTTGCCTGGGAACCCTTCTGGAAATAGAAGTGCAGCATCCACCTATGACTCAGATGGAAGCTGCATGTGCAAGACGTCAAACACACTAACACTGTAGTAGGCCTGAACTGCCTCCCTCTGGCTTGTGTCCTGAAAAAAACATAACTTTCTATATTGCCACTTCTATATACAGGGTGGGACAAAGTAGTTTTACACTTACTTGTATGAAAAGAGACATGCAGGTTATGATTATTATAATAGTTTTATTAACCCCGTGTTTCGTGTAATCACAAATGTAAACCTCCTTTTGCCCCACTTTGTGTTAGGATCATGGTATTTTCAAGATCATTTTGTACGGGAGCTCAGCCTTTGTCTTAACAGACATGTGTAAACTTTTTACAATTCCAAAGATTAAAAGGATTTACCGTGTTTCAGGAAGTCATTAAAAAGAATAACTACTTAGGGGAAGTTATTAAACTTTGGGTATAAAGAATGGAATCCTAAAAACAAATCAGAGTGAATCACCTAAAGCAGAGGTTGGCAAACTGTGGCACACAGACTGAATCCAGTTTGCTGCCTATTTTTGTAAACGAAGGTTTATGGGAATGTAGTCACCCTCATTTGTTTACGGGTCTGTGGCTGCTTTAGCACTGTAATAGCACAGATAAGTGATTGCAACAGAGACCATGTGGCCTGCAAAGCCCAAAATATTTTCTGTCTGGACCTTTGCAGAAAAAGGTTGCTGACTTCTGGCCCAAAGGAAAAATGTTATTGGCCTTAGAACTCTACTCAGCATTAATTGATGTGAGAAGAAACTTGAAGGAAAAAAGAAAGTGACTTAAAGATCACATACAATCATGCAGTGATCTACATTTAAAAGCTGCAGAAAGACACTCAATTATTTAAAGGTTTTGGAACTATATCACCTTTCACCAAAATAATTATATATGATGATGTAATTGATTAAATGATGAGTCAAGATAAACATAAAAAGACTGCAAGTGAAACCAAAACAATTATTATGATGATAATATAAAATGTATGTTATAAATTTTGAAAGAAAAGTACTACTATGAAATGTAATAATGCTATAATATACCAGAACAAAATCAAGAATACAAAAAAAAATAAGAGGTAGAAGGGGAAAGACAGATGGAAAAAGTAGTTATAGAGAGCTCTGGAAATAATACTGTTATTATTTAAGGCAGAATGGTTGAGTAAGTAATTAGTAATAAAGTGAAAAGAAAAGCCACAGGCTAGCAGAAGGTATATGCAACTGATATAGTCCACCGAAGAGTTACACTGAGAGTATATCAAGAGCCCCTATAAATGAATGAATAAAATAGAAAACATAAATAGGCATTCTACAAAAAAAGGAAACACATGCGGCCACAATCGGTAGCAAAAAATGTTTAATATCACTGGAAATCAGCATAATGCAAATTAATATGATAATGAGACTACTTCAAAGCCATCAAACTGAGTCAAAAACGAGTCTGATAACATCAAGTGTTGAAGTGTTGAAATGCCGAAGTGATTAAAATAGCAGCGCTTACGCACTGCAGGTGGAAAATAATAAATTCATAAAACCAGTAAGTGGCAACTCTAGTTGCTCAGGCTCCAAACCATGGATTGTCTTCAAAATCTGCAATGACTATTATCTTCACCTTGATATTCAATAAAGTTCTCACATTTAAGATGCCCTAATCGACTTTTCCCACATTAAGTAGGTAAATCTGTTGATCCTGCAGCTTGACACCAAAATCTTTAAGGGAGACTTGACTACTCTTTCTCTCACACCACACACGCAACTCATCAGTGAACCCTGTCAGCTCTAACATCAAATTATAGCCTCAAGAAAACAGGGAAAGATTATATCCAGAATCTGTTCACCTCCACAGTTATCACTCAAAGCTAGGTGAAGTCATCTGTCGCCTGGATTATGACAACAGTTCAATTGCTCTTCTATGTTCTGCCCTTGTCTTGACTAGTGTCCACTCTCAACACCAGACCCAAGGTCACCCTTTTAAGACCTAAGTCAGATCATGTCACTGCATGGCTTCCCAGATACAGATAAAAGAGGTCCCATTCTATTTCAAGCCTGCTCTCTCTCACCAAAGAACCAGAAAAGGGGCAGCCTAATAAAAAATAGAGCTTTGAAACAATAAATGCCCCAGTAAAATACCACAGAAAATATATATTATGCAAACATTAATAAAAAAGAAAGCAAGAGTTTCTATATTAATCTCAGCTAAAGTAGTCTTCAGAGCAAAAAAATTTACCAGAGACAGAAAAAGACATTAAACAATGACAAAAAGGGCAGTCCATCAAAGAAGACCTAGCAATTCTAAATATGTATGCACCGAACAATAGTGCTGCAAAATGTGTGATGCAAAAATGAATAGAAGTGAAAGGAGAAACAGATAAATCCACGACTTTTGTTGGAGACATCGATATACCCTCTCTCAACAACGGCTAGAACAACTAGACAGAAAATTAAATAAAATATTGTTGGTGGGGGAGGTTTGAATGTGGGAGGGAGGGGTGGACAGAGCAGGGGAGAGCAGTGGGGGAAATGGGGACAACTATAATTGAAGAACAATAAAAATTTTAAATAAAATAAAGATTGTTGTTCCATGCAATGCAATAATACCATGCAGCTGCTTAAAAATATATATATAGTTATATGCACTTACATGTAAATATATTTGTATCAGTCAAGATAGGCAAGATTTACGCTGTGGTAGCAAATGATTCCTAAATCTCAAAGGCTTCTTTCTTGTTCACTTCACATATCCATCATGAATGAGTTCTACATCATTTTCTATACATCATTTAACTCTAGAATTTAGTCTGATGAAACATCTTCTATCTAAATTCTTTGACCTCATGGAAGAAGAAAAAGAGACATGATGAAAGTTTAAACCAGCTTTCAAAGCGTTTGCTTGGAAATGATACATATTTCTGCTCACACCTTAGGAAGGAACACCAAATATAGATGAACCCAACATAATCTATCATAATGTTCATAATATATTGTAATCAAATAAAAAAACAAAAGACATCACAGTGTTGGGAAGACTATTCACTATGAATATTGATTTTTAAAATAAGGTGAGGAGGATTAAAAGACAGCATGGCTGCTATGTTGTGATTTTTATGTTTTTGTAATGTTACAGGATTTTGCAAAGAATATGTATTAATTTTAGATTAAATAATATTTGATTTAAAAAGTAAAAAAGGCCCTGGCTGGTGTAGCTCAGTGGATTGAGCGTGGGGCTGAGAACTAAGGGATTGCAGTTCGATTCCCAGTCAGGGCACATGCCTGGGTTGCAGGTCAGTTCCCAGCGGGGGACACACGAGAGGTAACCATACATTGATATTTCTCTCCCTCTCTCCTTCTCCTCCCCTCTAAAGATAAATGAATAAAATTTTTAAAAAATTAAAAAAAATAAAAAGTGAAAAAGGAGGAAATCTGATCTTAATCTCATCTGCTTTAATTGAAATACATGCATTTTTCCTTTGTCATGAATAAACAAAGAAAATAGGTGTAATCTTCACCGAAAAATGCTTGAAAGCATTTGTTAAACAAATTCGTAGTTTTTAAAAACGAATCTTGCTAAAATCAAACATGTACTTGGTCAAGTGGGAGGTTCTATATACTGCACCAAATTCTAAGAAAGTTTAAATCTAGTCATTAAAGAAAATACCCATATACTGAATACATATGTACTACATTGCAGAATTTAATTCACCAGAAATGAAAACAGAAAAAGAACAACAGTATTTTCTAAGAGATTTTTTGGATTTTGCTTTGTGTGGGGAAAGGGAATATAGGGGTGTTAGTGGGCACAGAGCTGTCAGATCTTCTGGCCATTATACAATACTTGGTTCCACCATCAGGCAAGAGAGCCAGTCCCAGAGAACATTTTCAGCTGGGAGGCTGTGTGAGATGGGAGGGGTGGGGGGAGAGAGAAATCAGCAGGAAAGACAGAATGGTGATGAGGTAAGACATGCTGCGAAAGAAGAGATATTTTTTAGCATATTTCCATCAAAGTGAAATATTGGGGGTGAAGGAGGATTGTCTAAACAGGATAAGTGTGTTCTTCTGTGTGATGGGTTGTGCAAGACTCCATACTGCCCCATGAAGAAAGCCCACTGTGAAGAGTTCACACTCTTCACAGAGATACAGGTCCTTCTTATTTCCATGTAATGTCCATATGGCAAGCCCTTGGTATTCCCAAGAGATAGCTATTAATACGTTAACCAATACCCAAATTCCCAGGTGTCGCTGGAGGAACATGCTGGGATCACTTCTAGGGGCTCACCACGGGGGGAGATGAGGGTAAGATAACACATTTTCTACAGTTCTCCTCCAGAGACAATTAGAATGGACCAAAGGCTTGTATACAGTAAAGGAAAACACCATTTCAAAACCCAGGCAGTTGTTCTTTTAGCCAAGGGGTTGAGGGGCCTCATTTCCCCTACACAGGTAGGACCCTTGGCATAGCCCAGAGGAAGAAAGTGAGAAGAAAAGCAGTGAAATGTATCTGTTGTGATGCAGAATGTTCTCTCTACTGTGAGTGGAGCAGTGGTACAGATTTTGTTGCTTCTATGAAACCATTTCTTTCCCCCAGTGTGGATGCAAACTATTGTCTGTGTCTGAGGATTGTTTGTCCTTGGGAGAAGAATGTGTGAATGTGTGTGAGGGGACATAAGTGGGTATATTTCTGTAGGAGTGTATTTGAGCATGTTTCCACAGTTACTCTCAAAAAGGGCTAGTAATGAGGACTTTCACTTCACCTTGATACAAACATCTCAAAGGCTAAGCACCTTGAAGTGCCAAACCAACTCTGGGCAATTCTGCCTGTCGGAGCTCACCTGAATAAGTTTGTGGAGGCCTCTAACTAGCCTCTTACTGTGAGGTATTATCTAAAGTGAGAGCTGGCAAACTAGGACTATTGGGTTAAATCTGGCCCCCACTGCCTGCTTTTGTAAATAAAGTTTTATTGGAACAA
Source organism: Sturnira hondurensis (assembly GCF_014824575.4). Classification (NCBI taxonomy): domain Eukaryota; kingdom Metazoa; phylum Chordata; class Mammalia; order Chiroptera; family Phyllostomidae; genus Sturnira; species Sturnira hondurensis. Next base: position 15,524,644 of record NW_028095541.1, on the reverse strand, counting down.
ACACAGCCATGACCATTTATCGACATATTGTCTATGGCTGCTTCCATAGCTGTAAACTTAAATAGTTGTGACAGAGACCACATAGCCCATAAAGCCTAATGTGTTTACTATCTGGCCTTTTTCCTAAAAAGTTTGTTGACCCCTGGTCTAAAGTTAGCACTTCCAAAGAAAAATTGCATATAAACAACATTACCCTTGAAAATCCTTTAGGAAATAAAGATGATATGTTGTCATCTAATAAGCCCTTACCAGTGTTTCCTCCAGTGATAGAGGACAGCATTGTTTCTTAAACTGAATGCCTCATGAAATGGTTGGCATATATTTAGGAACCATATTGTGTGAAAAATGCATATATCTAACAGCAGAGTTATCCTTAGCACAGGGAAGTTAGAAGCTTGGGGAAATGAAGACCCATGTGCCCCATCTCATCTTCACTTTTGGTCCAAAGCTCTTTAAAAAGAAGGTAGGCGGCATCATGTGCAGCATCAAAGAGTCGTTGCTTGGTATTTTTTAAGGAGGTATAGTGCATAGTTGAATTTGAGTAAGTTAAGTGGAAGCGTGCTGCCACTTCATTTTGGGAAATGTACCGGGGGAATTTGGGTGCTATAGGTTGCCCTGGCTGGGGGAGGCATGATTTCAAAGGGAGGGAGAGCTATTCCAGCACTCTAGAGAACTAGAGGAAGGCCTTTCTGCAGAGAGAGACAGGGAGGTAGAGGTTGAAACAGGGAAGATAGGCTAGTGGTCTGTCTGAATGTGCCAGGAGAAAGGCACTGTGAGAAGCATTTAATACCTTTTCCTTTTGCCTTGGATTTAAAACAGACACATTTCACCTCTCATTTAAAGTTCCTTTGCCTACATTGCCTTTCTTTCCTCTTAGTTGCAAACCTTCAGTAAATCTCATGTACTCAGGTTGGGGTAGAATAAAGAACCAAAGGATGGGGCAATAAATGGCTTTTGGGCTTCCCCTAATCCCCTCTGCCCAGCATGACTGTAGCAAGTTTTATTAAGGAAGGCAAGTGGCACCAAGGTTTTCGGCAGCAACCAGCTGTAATTTGAACAGAAGCTTAACACAAAAGCTGAAAGACTTGAAAGGGGACAGAGGGCAGTGCAAACACAGCTACATGGTTTCATGACTTGGGGGACAAACATGAGATAAACTTGCTTGTCTTTTTCCCCAAGTAGACTATGGAAATGTGACTGACTCTTGAAGACGATAGAGAATGAGTGTGTGTGCATGCGTGTGTGCACGTGTGTGTGGGGGGGAGTAAGCACATGAGTTCTATAGTCATGGAAATGTTTTACAGTTTAAAGGGTTTTTAAAAGTTATTTCGCTTATTTGTTTTTAGACAGAAGGAAGGGGGTGGGAGACAAAGAGGGAAACATCAATGTGTGGTTGCCTCACACAAGACCCCTACTGGGTACCTGGTCTGCAACGTGCACAGACTGGGAATTGAGCCAAAGGCCCTTTGGTTTGTAGGCCAGCGCTCAGTGCCAGGCCAGTGCTCAAGCCACTGAGCTATACCAGGCAGGGCTACAATTTAAAGGTTTTTATATGTCTATTTAGAGCAAAAGTTAACTGCTCTTTTCACACTCACCAACATGTGCTTTCCCACTTGGAGGCTACTTTTAACCAGAAGACAAAGGTGTTATGCAACAAATTGATCCATGACAAGTAGAATAGTGCAAAAAAGTGAACTGAGATGTAGATGCTTGGTTTTCTGGCCTTGAAGCACACCTTATTTCAATTTGTGCTTCAGCCAAATTACAACGTCCTACATGTTTGCTCATGAATGCCCAAGCTGCAAAATCTAATTAACTAATACTTTTAGAACTAGGGACATTTTATTTTATTTTTTACCTTATTGAGGAATAATTGACAAATAAATAAATTGTTTATATTAAAAATGCAGAATGCAACAACTTGATGTACATCATGGAATGATTACCAACATCAAGAAAACTAAGTTACTGATTTAAAATTGAGCTGCCTAATTACTGAAGAGGGAACCTAGAACCTTGATGCAAAGTTTGATTTGGAATTCCAATGACAGTTTTGCAAAATGCAGGTTCATCAGACTAAGAGTTAAGTGGATTTTTTAAGAGAAAGGAAGGAAAAGAGAAAGAGAAACATCAGCTTGTTGTCCCACTTATTTAAACATCCATTAGTTGATTCTTACATGTGCCCTGGCTGGGGATGGAACCCACAACCTGGGTGTGTCAGGAGGATGTTCTGACTAACTGAGCTACCTGGCCAGGGCAGGAGTTGAGTTGATTTAGAAGTGCGAATTAAATAGCACCTGGATACCATAGAATGTATAATGCTTTGTGCTTCTCAACAGGAACTGCACTTTTCAAACTTTTGTGGGACTTAAAAACTCCTGAGGCTTAGGGCACACTGTAAACTGATCAATTCAGTTTGGAGGTGGGGCCCAGGCAGGAGTATTTTTTAAAACTTCTCATGTGATCCTCTCCTGCAGGGAAAAGACTGAGACCCAATCGCTGCTCTAAGAAGCGAGGAGAGTAAAGAGGGACAGTTACATCACAGAAGGCTTCAAAAGTGTGGCACTTCATAAAGTGTGGAAGGCATGCCCTGGCCAGGTTCTCAGTTGGTTGGAGTGTCGTCCCATGTTCCCAAAGGTTGCAGGTTTGATCTCTGGTCACGGCACACATCTAGGTTGTGACTTCGATCCCCGATCGGGGCGCATAGGGGGGGCAACCGAATGATGTTTCTTATATTGATGTTTCTCTTTGTCTGTCTGTCTGTCTTCCTCTCTAAAAAATTTGTGAACATAAACTCAGGTGAAGTTTTTTTTAAATAAAATGTCCAGAGGTCCTTATCTCTCTGCTTTCTGGTGTTTTAGAGCAGAAGGCATTTTAAGAGTTCCGATTTAGTCCGGAAATGTGAGCTGTTCTGTTTAGACTTCATTAAAGCACGTATGGTTGACGTTGCCATGAAATCACCTCAAGAATCTGGCAATGCAACAGAGAGTCATTCTGGTTTTGAATAAAGTAAAAAATGAGGTGAGGCAGCAATTAAAACTTATCAAAACGGCTTTGATTTTCTGAGTGGTACAGAAAGATATCCGTCCTTTCCAAAGGGATTTTTTTCCTTCTCCCTTAGTTCCATAGAAAATATTTCTAAATCTAAGAGTTAATTTAATTGTGTCTATTAAAAAATAAAATAAACTATTATTTCAAAGGCTTTAATTATTTCCAAAGGGATTTTTTCCCTTCTCCCTTAGTTCCATAGAAAATATTTCTAAATCTAAGATTTAATTTAATTGTGTCTATTATATTAAAAAATAAAATAAACTATTATTTCAAGGCTTTAATAAAAACATAAGGTTCCATTCTTATTCTCACGGACAGAAATGTATAAATCTAATTAATGGACATTTGAAATAAATATTGAAGCCCTATTAAACAACTTAAAAATGTGCGAAGGACTTGACTGGTAGAAGACCGAGTTGGAAGCAGCAGGCATTATCCAGGCAGGTAAGGTGAGGAGGAAAATGGTCTCCATAATACGCTCCTTAGTGCGTCAAGTATCACTTAGTGGGTCAAGTGTTTTAAGGTAATCATCATAGTATCAACTCTTTAGTCCCAACACTATTTTATCTACTTGATTAATTATCTTGTTTCTTTTCATTGGCTTTTCATTTGCTTTCGTGAGTTCTGTTTTCTTAACCTCTTCATTCGAAGAACCTCTTTAAGCTCTGGCATCGCTCCATTTCACCCCGCCCACACCACCGCCTCAGCCATAAAGGGTGCTAGAGTGATAAATCAGAACACGTCTTTTTGTTGTCCTTGAGCCTAAATATGGTTTTCTGGAGTTAGGAACATTATCTGTTTCTTAACTAAACTTTCCATTTTGGAAAAACTGGAGATTCACATGCAGTTTTGCAGAGAGGTGCTGTGTTACCTCTCCTAGTTTCTCCCAACGGTAACATCGTGTACTTCCGGGACATTAACATTGGTACAGACACATTGGGAGCACTTCCATCACGTCAGGAGTCCCCTGTTTAGTGACCCCTGCTCTTCTCCCACTCCCAACCCCTTCTTAATTCATAGCTATAATTTTTATATTTTTGTCCCTTCAAGAATGTTATATAAATGGGAATGTACAGCTTGTAACCTTCTGGGAACACCTCTTCTGCTTGGCCTAATTCTCTGGAGACATTGTGTGTATCATTGGTTTGTTCTTTTTTACTGCTGAGTAGTATTCCATGTTATGAATAGACCACATTTTGTTTTATTATGCACCCAATGAAGGATATCTGGGTTGTTTCCAGTTCAGGGCTTTTGCATGTAAAGCTGCTATAAAAGCATTTGTGTACAGGTTTTTGTGTGAACGTAAATTTTTATTTCTCTGAAATAAATACCTAGCAGTGTGATTGTTGTGTTATATGGTAGTTACATGGTTTTTTTAAAAGAAACTGCCAAAGTGTTTTCCAGAGTGACACTACCACTTTCCATTCCCTGCAGCAATATAGGAGTGACTGTGATCTAGTTTCTTGGCATCCTTGCCAGCATTTGGTGTTATTGTTATTTTTTATTGTAGCCACTGTGATAAGTGTGTAGTAATCACTCATTGTGGTTTAAATTTGCATTTCCCTAATGCCATTGATATGGAATATCTTTTCCCATACTCTTATGTATATAGATAATGTCTAGTGTTTCAGTTGTATCTAGCAGCAGCAGGAAAAAAAGTACCACGTGTGTCCTACGGTAGGCCAAAATAGGATAACAATTAAGATATCAAGTTCTGCTCTCACACGGCCAAAGTGCAAATTCTGGCTTTGCAAGCTTGAGCAGTTTCTTTCCTTCATTTTCCAACCTGCAAAATGGAGTAACACTTACCTTGTTTTGAGGCATCAATTATTTTTAGCTACTATATAGAATTCATATGCATTTTATAAAATTGGTTATATGGTTTCACCAAATTTTAATAATTAAATCACTCTTTTCTGGTACATCATAATACAGAAAAACTATTTTGATGTACACCTAATTTCCCTTTTTATTTTTTATTTATTTTTTATTTTTTATTATTTTTTATTTTTTTCTTAATATATTTTATTGATTATACCATTACAGTTGTTCTATTCCCCCCCTTCAATCCCCTCCACCCACACCCTCCCTGCCCCACCATTCTCCCCCCCTTAGTTTATAACCACGTGTCTCAAGTTCTNTATTTTTAGCTACTATATAGAATTCATATGCATTTTATAAAATTGATTATATGGTTTCACCAAATTTTAATAATTACATCACTCTTTTCTGGTACATCATAATACAGAAAAACTATTTTGATGTACACCTAATTTCCCTTTTTATTTTTTATTTTTTTTATTTTATTATTTTTTATTTTTTCTTAATATATTTTATTGATTATACCATTACAGTTGTTCTATTCCCCCCCTTCAATCCCCTCCACCCACACCCTCCCTGCCCCACCATTCTCCCCCCCTTAGTTTATAACCACGCGTCTCAAGTTCTTTGGATTCTATATTTCCCCCACTATTCTCACCCTCCCCCCTATCTATTTTCTGCCTACCATCTATGCTATTTTATGTGCCTTCTCCCCTCTTCTCCCCCTCCCACCCCCCTGTTTCTAACCCTCCATGTGTTCTTCATTTCTATGGTTCCACTCCTGATCTAGCTGTCTTCTTGGTTTGCTTTTGTTTTAGGTGTGGTTGTTAATAACTGTGTGTTTGCTGTCCTTTCACTGCTCATCTTTTTCATCTTCTTTTTCTTATATAAGTCCCTTTAGCATTTCATATAATAAGGGCTTGGTGATGATGAACTCCTTGAACTTGACCTTATTTGAGAAGCACTTTATCTGTCCTTCCATTCTAAATGAAAGTTTTGCTGGATAAAGCAATCTTGGCTGTAGGTCTTTGGATTTCATGACTTGGAATACTTCTTTCCAGCCCCTTCTTGCCTGTAAGGTCTCTTTTGAGAAATCCGCTGACAGTCTGATGGGTACTCCTTTGTAGGTGACTGTCCCCTTATCCCTTGCTGCTTCTAGGATTCTCTCCTTCATTTTGGTCTTGGCTAATGTAATTATGATGTGCCTTGGTGTGTTCCTTCTTGGGTCCAACTTCTTTGGCACTCTCTGAGCTTCCTGGATTTCCTGGAAGTCTATTTCCTTTGCCAGACTGGGGAAGTTCTCCTTTATTATTTGTTCAAATACGTTTTCCACTCGTGGCTGTTTCTTTCCCCCTTCTGGTACCCCTATAATTCGGATGTTGGAACGTTTAAAGATGTCCTGGAGGTTCCTAAGCCTCTCCTCATTTTTTTGAATTCTCATTTCTTCATTCCTTTCTGGTGGGATGTTTTGTTCTTCCTTCTGGTCCATTCCATTGATTTGAGTCCCAGTTTCCTTTCCATCACTATTGGTTTCCTGTGCATCTCCCTTCATTTCAATTAGTTTAGCCTTCATATGTTCCTCTAATTTGTGACTATGTTCCTCTAATTTGTGACTATAATCTACCAGTTCTGTGAGCATCCTGATAAATAGTGTCTTGAATTGTGCTTCTGAGAGGCTGGCAATTTCTCGGTCGCTTAGAGTTATTGGCTCTGGGACTTTGAGTTCTTCTTGCGCCATCTTTCGGGTTGTTCGTGCCTGTTCCATAGCAGGATCAGAGCCCTAAAGTGTTCACTAGAACAGGGCAACTAAGTCGCTGGGTTGTGACGTTGTATGTGGGGGCGGGGTCAAAGAGGGACTATGGCGTCCTGTCCGCCGCCTGCCGCCACGGCCCTCACAGGTGCCACAGTTGCTGCCGTCACCAGGCCCACGCGTTTCATCCCACTGCACGCGAGTGTGCCACCGTCGTCAGCCCTCGCCCCCTGGGGCCTGCGTGGTCTGTCTCACTGTGCGCGAAGATGCGCCCGCGGTCTGCCCCGCACCCCAACTGGTTCCCGTCTGCCTGCGCGCCTGGGTCGGGGGCCCTGTCTTGCCCGACCCCGCTCACTGCTGGCTCCGCCCCACTTACCGTCCCGTTGAACGGTTAGATGTAGTCGGACTTCCGTATAATTCAATTTTCTGTCGTTTGGTTGTGTCTTTATTTCTCCAAACCTTTGTTGTATTCAAACTTGGTTGTGGGAGAAGGCACAGTGTTTCCACCTATGCCTCCATCTTGGCGGAAGTCCTCTAATTTCCCTTTTTAAAGTAACTTTTTCTGGGTGTGTCTGTACTGCTTGGGAGATTTTTATTTTTCCTTGTAATTCCCAGCCATCACCAGTAACCATCGCCTAAATTGAGTTAGATGATTAATGCATAGGAGTCAGAAATATCAAGGAGGAATATGATTTTGTGACTGAGTAGATACCTTCATTGCTCATAGTCCATTTCTTCAACTGTGTAATAAAGAAATTATAGCCACCCTCTTAGCTTGTTGTATTAATATGTGTGTTGGGGGAGGGCTTATAATGTATGTAAAATTACTTTGTGCACTGTAAATCCTATATATATTTTAGATGTCTTACTTGCTATCATCATTATCATTTTCTGCCTTGTGTGATAGTCCGAATTCAACATCTTTTTGTGACAACGATTCAACCACATATTTTATTCTGTCATTCCCAGAAGCAACAGTACAGTATTATACTTAATTTCTCTACCAGATTGAAGGGTCACCATCTCTTTGGCAGGGAGGGAGTTACTGTCAGGAAAATCTTGGGTCTGGGACAAACCATTAAAAAGTTACGTAAGCCTTTGTCAGCTTCAAGTTGTACTGCAGGTGCTTTGCTGTGTTGACACAGCTCATGTTTGCCTGTTTTATTTATTGCTCTTTCATTTAGAGGAAATCATAGAGAACACAGGACTCAGACCTCAGAAGAAACCTTTATCTATTTAGCTTTTAAATTCCTTGGTCAAGAAGGAAGAAACCAGTAAGAGATGTGTGAATGAATTAAAAAAAAACTTTAAAACACACTAATAAAGAGTAATGAAGGAACCAGATTAGGAAGACTTGTACCAGAGAGACACTAGAGCTCTGGAAATGTGGAGGGAAAAGTGAAAGGCAATTCGATTAATTTCAACAGAGTAGATAATTGTTAATCTCCAGATAAGGAAAACACAGTGCTTGGCCTCACATTGCTTATAGCTGAATAGAGAAAGTAGAGCAAGCAAACAACCCTAATGTAAAGCAAACCATAATAAAGAGGCTGTAGCTGGCATGACATCCCCCATTCTAGTTACATTGCATTAACAGGTCTTAATCTTCAAATTTTATATTTTCCTAGAAACTCATATTAGAATCTTGTTCTCAAGTACAGCACTTAATGAGTCCAGTGAACAAACTTTTAGAGAGTAATATGTAGTTGTCCAAGAAGAAACAGTGGTTGTAGAAAATACAAGTAGCTTCTGTCCAAATGCCTGTCCTTGTGCCTGTTGATGGCCACTGGAAAAGCTGAGCATATAGAAAATAGTCCTCTTTCTAATGTGAAAGGCATATTTATGTCCCATGGAATGAGAAGTATGCATGGTATGAGAACAGGACCCAAGGTCATCGCAGGGCTCACAGTTGCAGTGCATATTTCCTGAGTTATGTTCTTCCAAATGGATCATTACTTGTTGGTTATTCACATCCATGATTTCTATTGGATTAATCCTAGGGTGTTGAATTATTCTTGTAATTTTAATCTTTCTTCCCTTTCTTTAGTGTTCTTTATATTTGTTATTGTGGAGTTTCATTTCAGTCTCGAGGTCCACTCCATTTCATTTCCAATGTCTCAGTAACATTTGTTGCACAGTTTCTCAGTTTTTACACATGGTTTCTTAAAATGTTAACTCTTTGATGAAGTAAAGGCTCAGAAATGTGTACAACTTTTAAAAACACATATATTTTTAAGTCTGTATAAAGATGATGTGTCTTTAATGTTTTGCAGAGTAGAAATTGGAAACCTACTTTAAAAAAATTAAATAACTACACAGAAACAGAAACAAACCTTATAAACTGTCAGTCATAACCTATCACCTAGCAAGGTTAATATTTATCTAATTTTTAAAGCAAGATTTATATAGAATACCATACAGAAATCTGAAGCATACATTTGATAAATTGTGATAAACATGTATACTCAGGAAACCACTACCCTAATCAAGACAACAAGAAATTTGTATCTCCTTCCAGTTAATCCTCGACATCCTCGGGCAACCACTCTCTTTACTCCTATCTGCACAGATTAGGTATGGCTGTTCTTTAACTTATGTATGGAAGAGTCTTTTTCCATCAATATACCATTTTAGGGATTCATCAATATTGTGTATATTGGTAGTTCCTTTTTTATTGCTGAGTAAGTATTATGTTGTCTAGAATATGCCACAATTTGATTATCTCTTCAACTGTTGGTGGATATTTGGGTTGTTTCTGGCTTTTGGTTATTATAGGTATACATTTACAACTAATCCAAGTCCACTTTCAGACCACAATGTGCTACTTACTTCACAGGTAGTGTGAATACCTTATAGTAGCAAAATAATCCTAATTTCTCCTCCGATCCTTTGTATCACCGCTGAGATTCATTTCATTTATTTGTAAGCATGTGTATGTATATGTAGACACATATGGAAAAGATATATGCATAGGCATACATAATTGAAGTAGTCTTATTTTCAAGAAACTAGATCTGCTAGATCAATTAAGAATTAAGCAAAATAAATGTTTATTTTGCCTTCATTTATTCCTTTTTTGATGCTTTTCCTTTCTTTATGTAGACTTCAGTTTCTTACTTATAATATTTTCCTTCTCTCTGAAGAACTTCTAACTTTTCTTTCAAGGCAGATCTATTGGCAATAAGTCTCTCGATTTTCCTTTGTTTGAAAGTCTTCATTTCTCCCCCACTTTTTAAAAAAACATTTGTTTATTTATTTTTAGAGAGAGGGGAAGGGAAGGAGAAAGAGTGGGAGAGAAACATCAGTCTGTGCTTGCTTCTCATGTGTCCCCTACTGGGGACCTGGCCTGCAAACCAGGCATGCACCCTGACTGGGAATTGAACTGGCGACCCTTTGCTTCACAGACTCATGCTCAATCCACTGAGCTATACCAGCCAGGGCTCTCCTTCACTTTTGAAGGATAATTTCTCAGGGTCCAGAATTATAAGTGGGTGGGTTTTTTCCTCTTAACACTTAGTTATTTTATTCCACTCTCTTCTTATTTGCATGGTTTCTGAGGAGAAGTTAAATGTAATTCTTGTTTTTGTTCTATATGTAAGGCTTTTTCCCTCTGGCTTCTCTCAGGGTTCCTAACTTTATCTTTGATTTTCTGTAATTTAAAGATATGTCTGGATGTAGATTTTTGGCATATATAGTCCTTCACATACACTCAGTCCCTGCATCTGTAGTTTGATATCTGACATCGATTTGGGGAAATTATTAGTCATTGTTTCAAATATTTCTTCTGCTCATTTCTCTTTTTCTTCCCCTGGTATTCCCACTACAGATATTATACCTTTTAAAGTTCCCACAGTTCTTGGATACTCCATTCTGGTTTTTTTCCTCTGTTTTCTTTGCTTTTCAGTTTTGCAAGTTTCTATTGATATAGCCTCATACATAGAGATTCTTTCTTCAGCTGTGGCCAGTCTACAAATAAGCCCACCAAAGGCAGTCTTCATTTCTGTTATAGTGTTTTTGATTTCCAGAATTTCTTTTTTGTTCTTCTTTAAGATTTCCATCTCTCTGTTTATACTGCTCATCTCTTCTTGCATGTCATCCTTTTTATTCATTAGAGTCCTTAGCATATTCACCATAATTGTTTTATATTCCCGATCTGATAATTCCAACATTCCTGCCATGTCTGGTTTTCATACTTGCACTGTTTCTTTAAATTGTTTTTGGTTTTTTTTTTTGCCTTTTGGTATGCTTCGTAATTTTTTCTTGGTAATTGGACATGTACTGGGTAAAAGAAACTGCTATAAATAGGCCTTTAGAAATGTGGTTGTAAGGTGTTCTATAGACTTATAATTAGGTCTCAGTCTTTAGTCAGTGTATGCACTTTGTACTATGAACTTCATGGTGTTTCTCAGTTTTTTTTCTAATCCCTCTGTAAGTGGAACTGGGTGGCTAGAGTAGGGTGGAGTTGGAGTTAGTGTCTCCCTTGTCAGTTAGGCTCTGATAATACCCCAGCAGGTTAGACTCTGATTTACCAGTTTTGTCCAACAGCAAGTATTGCCCAGGACAGAGTACTAAGAACCATTTCAAAATGGTTCCTTTTCCCTTCCCCTGTGAGAAGCACAAAAGGGTTTTTCTTCAGCATTCACTGTGGAAACCAGGTTAGAATCCCAGAAGTCCATCTCACTATATTGTGTCCTGCTCCAGGAAATGTTTACTCTCAGAGCAGTCCACATTGATCTCCCAGAAACTTGTCAATCACAGCTCAGGCTCTCTACCATGGTACTGGTTCCCACAGTAGTTTCCACTCCTGAGCCTGCTCTAACCAGCTGTCACTCCCTGTATTCGTCTGTCTGTCTCTACAATCTTGGGACAGATTGGGACAATGGTTTGTTTTCTGTGTATACCCGCTCTCTCATGTGTCTAAGAAGTTGTTGATTTTTCAGTCTGTTCAACTTTTTACTTGTTAGGATAATTTAGTGAATCCAAAGCTTCTTCCATGTGGAACTGGAAACCAAAATTCTGGTTATTATTAATAAAGCCAAACATAATTGTCCAAGTCTTTTGCAGCCATGTTTAATTTCTTTGGGATAAATCCCTAGAAGAATTCCGCTGAGTGGAAGTACAGACATCCTTATCATGTTCCTGATTTTAGAGAGAATGAATTTTTCCCCCCAATTTTTTCTGTATCTATTGAAATGATCACATAGTTTTCCTTTTATGGATTGTTAATACAGTGAATTACAGTGATTGATTTTTGAATGTTAAGCCAATTTTGCATTTCTGGAATGAATCTCACTTGACCATAATGCTTTTATTATGTTGGATTTAATTTGATAAAATTTTGTTGAGAACTTTTGCATCTAAATTCAAGAGGAAACCTCCCCTTAGTGTTCTCTGACTATACTCTTGCATTTGTCTATTTCTCCTTGTACATCTATCAACTTTTGCCTGTTTTTGCTTGAGTATTTTGTCCATAAACTTTTTTCTTGTGCTAAGGGTTTATTGATTTTGGTGGGTCTGTGGGTTTGCAATTTTCATAACATATGGAAAATTTGGGGACATTATTTCTTCAAAAAATTTTTCTGCTGTTTCATCTCCTTTAGCAACTTTAATTACACGTATATTAGATCACTTGAAGTTGTCCCATGGTTCACTGATGCTCTTTTTATTTTAAAATATTCTTTTTCTTCTACTTTTTGACCCAGCAACCCCACTTCTAGGAATATATCCAAAGAATCCCAAAACACCAATTCAAAAGAATGTATGAGTTATGTCCAGAAAGTATCCAGCCATGCAATACAAAAGATAGAGACATTGAAGATGATACAAGTGCAAGAAACATTGTACATAAGACAATGACTCCTTAGTCTCCTTCAAAGTAGGCATCTTGGGACCTCATACAGTTTTCCCAATCATTGTCATCTGCCCTGTCATATTTTCCTGAGTCTCATCAGTAGTCTGAAATCTCTTCCCTTTCAAAGGTGATTTCAGTTTTGAGAAAAGCCAGAAGTTGCAGGGCACCAAATCTGGGCTGCAGGGGGCTGAGTCACCTGGGTGATTTGATGTTTTGTCAAAGAACTCTACATGAGCTGTGATGCGTGAGCAGGCATGTTGGTGAGATGAAACTGCCAGTCACCAGTTACCCATATCTCCAGCCTTCTGAATCATCTGAATAGTTTCTGTGGAGGAATATTAAAGGTTAACTAAAAATCTGATGCAGATACATTGCTCTATGCTCAGTCATTTTGAATGTGACAGCTACACAGTACACACACCCACTCAATGGTGTCTACCGACCCCACTAACAAGTACAGTGACGTCATTATTATTCATGTATGTTTATTCCAGTCCACTTTCCTTGGCTGCCAGGTTCATTCCAGTCCACTTTCCTTTCCTTTTCATGACATCCATACTGATGGCATGAAAACTATTCTTGTCATATTAACAATGGCTGGACTTTTTCGGGGCAGTTCTTGTTGTATGCAGCCCTATGTTCATAGCAGCGTTATTTAAAACATCCTGGATTTGAAAACAGCCCAAGTACCTATCAATAGATGAGTGGATAAAAAAGGTGTGATACATTTATACAATGGAATACTATGCAGCACTAAAAATCAAGGAATTCTTAGCTTTTGCAATAGCATGGATGATACTGGATACTGTTAGGCTAAGTGAAAAAAGCCAGGCAATGAAAGACAAATACCTTATTATCTCACTTATAATTGGAATCTAAGGAACAAAATAAACTTACAAGCAAAATGGAACCAGAAGCACAGAAACAAGGAGCTGACTGGTAGCTGTAGGAGGGGAGTGGGAAGGTGGGTCTGGTTGAAAAAACATGAAGGGATTAGACAAAGAACATATATGCATCACCTGTGGACATGAACAATAGTGTGGCTTTAACTGTGGGAAGGGGAGGCTAGGGGAGGGGACAAAGGGAGAAGTTTGGGTATTACTGCACTGGGTTACCATATATACATATTTTCTATGTTATTAAATATAAATATTTCAATGTTAAAAAATTCTTTTCTCTTTGTATTTCATTTTGTATAGTTTCTATTACTATGTCTTCAAATGTCCTAATCTTTTCTTCTGCAATTTTTAATCTGCTGTTAGCCCTATTGAGAATTGTTTCATCTCATATATTGTATTTTTAGCTCTAAAGGTTCAATTTAAGTTCTTCAAAATAATTTCTACAACTTCTAATATTGCTCTTTATATGGACAGGATTCAAGACAAGTGTTTTTTTATAAGTTTCCTAGTGAAATAATGAGATTAATAAAAATAAAATATAGACCTAAAATGAATACATTTTTCTGAGGAATGTGATAAAGAATAAGACATATCTTGGTATTAGGAGACAATGTTAGGGATTAAATTGGGATAAAGACCTAATTCTGATGTTTTATATCTGAGTTTTCTCAAGAAAGCCACTTGAACTTTCTGAGACTTGGCTTCATCAGCTACAAAGTGAGAATAATAACGCCACCCTTTTGCTCTAATGGATTATTCTAAGAATCAAATCAAATGACTCAAGTTATCTTGAAGTTTGTTAGTTACCTAATGGTCAAAGCCGATGGCTTTTCTTGTCTTTGTGCTTTCAGCTTTTCTATGTATTCAGTTAAGTAAACCAAAGCTCCTTCCTTTCATAACATAACACTCTATTGGTTCCACACCCAACTCCTGAAAACTTTTATTTATATTCTTGGTCAAATTCCTTTCTCCTGCCACCTATGAAGTTACTTCTCCACAACTGTCTCTTTGATCTCCTCCTTTTTCTTTCTCCTACAACTTCTCCTTCTCCTCCCTCTTCCTCCTCTTCTTCCCTTTCCTCTTCCTCCTCCTCCTTCCTCTTCTCTCACTCTCTCACTGCCCCATCTCATTGTTCCCTAGAACTAAGTTTTTTCTTCTTTTTAGTTGGATAATGTCCCTAATTATCCCTGACTCCATGTCCCTAATTTACAGCTTGATGTTTCCAATTAGCTCATCAATAGATCCATTAGAAAACTCACAGAGAGCCCTAGCTTGTGTAGCTCAGTGGATTGAGTGCGGGCCTGTGAAGCAAAGGATCACAGTTCAATTCCCAGTCAGGGCACATTCCTGGTTTGCAGGCCAGGTCCCCAGTAGGGACACATGAAAAGCAACCACACATTGATGTTTCTCTCCCACTCTCCTTCCTGTCTCCTCTCTCTAAAAATAAATACATAAAACATATTTTAAAAAAAAAGAAAAGAAAAAGAAAACTCACAGGTAATTGATACTCATGATTGAGAACTACCTCCCCAAACCAGCTCTTCTTCTTAGATTGCTATTTCCATGACTGGCTCGATTTTTCTCCTAATTCCCCATTATTAAAACATCAAGCATATAACTTATTTCTCTATTCCTTCGTATCCCTGATTTCCATATTTTGTTGGTTTTCCCTCTACAGAAACATTCGTATGTGTTTCTTTTCAATTCCTATCTCCTGCCATTGTTAAGTCTCCTCCTATCTCATCGAATTCAGTATCCTCCTCTCCACTCTCTTCATGCCATGCTCATCTCTCTCTAATTCATTCACTACATGTTGATAGAAAAATCTTCTTAAAGCACAACTCTGCATGTAGCATTCTCCTACAAATACTTTTAAAGACCCCCAATTAAATCCAGACTTTTTATTTCGATTCCATTTGCCAATTTATTCAATAGATATTTATTATTTCATGCTAGAACTACAAGAATAAGCAAAATAGGCATGACTGCTGCCCTCAGGTAATTTCAGTCTTACATGGAAGACAAACATGACGTGAATAGGTAGAGCAGAATTGTGAACACTATTAAAGAGAAATAAATCTCACATCAAAAGAGTTAACCTGGTCTGGAGGATCAGAGAAGGCTCTTCTACAGAAGTTTTTTTTTATTTATATGTTATATATGAAGATACTTTAGTTCTTTCAAAGCCCTACTCATAATCAACATTTCATTCAAGTTGACCCTCGAATCCCTCATTATGCCTCCTTCTGTGCCTTGTTCCGATTGTAACTTTCACTTATTTTCTACATGTCTTTCGAAGCCATGTCCTCCATATTAGTAGTTGTTGTCAGTAACTTAGAAGGGTTAAGGCTCAGAATCTTCATTTGCCATTATAGAATGTTGTTTGTTGGAATCACATAGCTTAGTAAACAGTATTAGGAGATTTGTCTTTCTATTAGAGCATCAGACAGTAAGACACATGTCAAGTTTTCCTCTTTGATTCTGTAAATAAACTAAATATGCTTCATATTTCTTTATGTTTAAACTTGATTAAAGACTCATATATGTATTCACTGATTTTATCCAATTGGTGACTTACTGTTATTATCTTAAAGTAATACAAAGATATTTAAATACCAATAACATTTTGCGAGTACACTATAATTCTGTAAGGCTCAGAACAGCATGCCTATTTTCCTTAAAATCAAGTATTAATCCCAAAAAGCACAGGTGTGTGGCAAGGGGTTGAAAAAAAGGCTCAGAGGATAGTGACTTACTAATTTACTTTTTTTTTTACTTTAGAGAGAAGAAAGACATTGGAGATAATTAAGCTGATGGGTTTGGTTCCTGTCTTAAGTAAATAGCTAATATAAGACAATAATATGTGTTATTGTCATCTCCAAAAACTTGTAAAACAAATAAACAGACAAATGAATAAGAAAATAACTGTCCTACCTGTAGAATCTAGTGTTGGAATCTGGAAGGTAGAATATTGAGTCCATTGATTTCTATGATGGACATTTATGCACAGGAGGAACTGACCCTGTCATAATCAATGGTTATTAAAATGCTTTCTATTACATAAAAGGGGTTGGTTCATTTAGTTTGGAGAAGAGTTGCAATTATTGTCCTAAAAGGCTGATGTCTAGGCCTCACAAAAAGAGGGTATTACTTTGAGGGAGAGAAAGCTCTCCATTCAGCTAAAAAAGGGTGAGAACATGTTTGGAAATATATGTGTTGTTGTCTAACTACTGACTCAGGGCATAATCCTAACACCAAAGTTTTGGGTAGGTTGATTCTTCTCCTAGAGTCTCTGTTCAGTGGGTTTATCAACCCCTTGAACTAGAATTAAAATTTGCTGTATAAATTGGTACCATTTTTCATAAGAAAATAAGAACAATTTTAAGAGCACTCTCATGGATACTCACTTTTCCCTTGCCAAAAAGTAATGAGACAAGCCTACAGGCTTGGTTCCATTTTGGTCAAATTGCAAATATGTGACATTTGAGGAATCTTGGGCTGTTTTACTTTTCACACCCATTTAATCACAGTTTGGTGACTGGAGTTTGATGGAATAAAGGAGTTCTGTAGATTCAGTGCAGTTCTGTTTCTGGAATTTTGTAGCAACTATGGTTTCAGAAGAGAATGGAAAAAATAAACACACTTAGCAACTCAAAGGCCAGCTGCCTTAAAACTGGCTTGGACATTCTGGACTCTCACCATGACTTTTTCAATTTTTTTTTTTGCTCTAAATTGTAAACAGACTTGTGTGGATTCTTCTTTTGTATATTTATATTTGGGGAAGGAGAAGGTTTGGGAAAAAAGGTTATTCCTTTTTTTCTACATTTATATAACCTTTAGAAATTTAAAATAATAAGGCCATGATTCCGTATTTATTAAAAATTGAGAGAAAATATTGGAAAGAAATGTAATTGATGAGTATTGGCACTATTTCCTTCCACTTTTAGTGAAACTGGATAACAGTATTCTTTTCCTAAATAACACTCTGTGGTCTAGAGTGTCAAAGACCTTAGGAAAATATTCATTTAGACTCAGAGATCTCTAGTGTGTGACGGCTACAGTACTGGCTGGCATCATAGAAAATTCACGAGAAGTGTGGCGTAAAAGCTTAACTAGTAGAGGTTAATTGAATGACCTAAGGTGATATAGTCCATACCTGAGAGGTTATGCATTCACTGACTCCACCTTCTTTAGGCCTAAGCAAAGCTTTTAAAGTTGAATTTCCTTTACCATGGTGCATCTAATAATTTTATACCTTCTATGATACTTACCCAAAGATGTGTATGTTCTAATAATTTTATACCTTCTATGGTACTTACCCAAAGATGTATATGTTCTATACATGTATCATGATGGGGAGCCACCAAGATATAGTGGAAAGTGTGCTGCCCGGGAAACCTAATCCAGGCTACAGTAATGCCTGAGTTCTATGACTTTCAGTATGGCATTTAAACACATCCCTATACACCATTTTGGAGAAATGGTAAAAATGAAGGGTGTAATGGAAATTTAGGGGGTTATCCACCAGAATATCTTCTGTTGTTTGCTTAAGGTACTCTGAGGTATTTTGGAGGAGAGGGGATCTCTTTGTTAATCCATAGTTTACTAGTCATGAAATTGCAGTAATTACAGTGGGATTGTCCTAGGCTTAGGCTTGAATGGTTTAAACCATACAGGACATCCTATATTTCTGTCTATAATGATTACTCAGAGATAAACATCATCAGATTTGGGTCAGCGAGACATAACTAGGTATATGATAAGGTTTCCGAGAAGTTAGTTGCTTTACTTTTCTAAACTACGTCAAAGGATAATTTTTCCTCTTCATTGGGTGAGAAGGTCTAGAACTTCTAGAGCCGTTACCACCATGAATAGAGCTGGCCTGAAGACAAAGCATTGAGTGGCAAGAAGGAAGTGAGAGGAGGGGAGACATGAGAGATAAACAGATAACAGGATAGGGGCCCATATGGCCTTGAGAACCTCTGGTCAGGGCCTGGATTATCCCGTAATATGAGGCAATAAATGCCCCACTCTTTTATTTTTTGGTTAAGTCAGTCTTGGCCAGGTTTTCCCCTATTTGGAACCAAAAGCATTCTAATTGCTACAAAGGGATTAAATAAGAACATAGTCACTAGAGCCACAGTGTCCAATAGAAATTTCTATGATGATGAACACATTCTAAAAATGCACAAATGCATATTTGTGCCAAATATGGTAGCCACATGTGTCCACTGAGATGTGCTTGGTGTCTGAGGAAATAAGTTTTTAATCTAATTAATTAAATTTAAATTTCAACAGTCACATATGGCTCATGACTACCATATTGGACAACACATCACTGGATGGTCTTTAAGATTCCTAAGAGTTCTGATACTGTATAATTTTATGAATGTACTTAGTGCACGTAACAGCCATGAATGGATCCAAATGTTACCTAAAGTCTGTTTCAAATACACATAAGACATCTGATTTCCAGTAAAAATGGACATATTAGGTTTATGCTTTGAGTAAAAGCTTCCATAGCAGATAGTTTATGAGCAGCTGATAAACACATCAATATTCACTACTTCTTTCCACATTAGTCATTTTGTAGTGGGTGGACTTGGGCAAATTACATAAAAATCTCTAGTGATATTTTGAGGATTAAGTGAGATAATGCATGTCAAGGACTCAGCATAGACTCTTGCCTACGGTAAATTTTCAATGAATGGCAGACGTGCCTGTTGCTACTACTGTTGTTGAAAAGTGACACAGAGGACTAAGTGTTGCCACCCCTTGGTGTCTGGCAGTGCGTGTATCTAACTGAGTAGAGCAGTGGAAAATCACCGAGATATGGACATACTCAAGTTGGAAGATACTTAGAGTGCAAGTAATTTAATAAGATATAGTTGCAGAGGGTTAAACTAAGTCTTGGTCATCAAAATGACCAGAAATTTAGTATAAAAAAGAAATTAAAACCAGCATCAACTGGCTCAAAATTCAGGGCCCTATTTAACCTCCTGTACTGTATTTCATTTTGCTTCACCTTTTCCTAAATTTTTCAAACTGCCTGGCATTCTCTATTCAATTTAGCAAACAAGTTAAATACTGGCAGCATATAGAAAATCCCACTTGCTGTTTAGGCAGTTTTGCAATAAGATAATCTTTTCAAGACCATTTTACCTCATTGTTTGACTCTAGTTTTACTCTTCAAGAAGTGATGGAAACATTTGCATTCAGTGTTACTAAATGTCTGAAGCATAGCTGTTTAAGAGATGTCAACAATTCAAACATTGTTTTGATCTCTTTCTCTATTTCTTTTTTTCTTAGCAGGGGAAAGATCTTTTTCTTGAGCTTATAATACTGTATTTGTATGGCCTAAAGCAGAATCATATGAATTCCTTCTCAGGTCACAGATTTTCCTCTCTTGTTCATGGACTGCCATTTTACAGCTTTCAAAGCACAGTGAACAGCCCCTAAAAACAAAATCTCTGCTGATTCAGCCCTGAGTTAGCTCATCTCTAGGTCAAGGTGGCAGGATACAGTCCACCTATCATTTATCACTAAATAAACACATGCTATTTGTTCCACATCTCCAAATGTAAGAGTTTTAAAAGTATTCAAATCCTGGTCTCCATGGCACGGTTGGGATGGAGTGGGGAAGTGTAAATTTTGCAGCCACACTACTTCACTTAAAATATTATTAGATTACTACTCCTATTAGATCGTGGTCAATACTTTCTGGTTGGAAAATCAGAATGAGAAGGTGAGGCACCATTTGCATTAATTTTGCATTATGTTGCTTCAACATGAATGTATATCTTTTATGCTAATGCGTGATATTAAGTATGAGTATTTTGGAAAAAATATCTGGTTTAGAAAGACCTTTTGGTCTTTCCAGCCCTCTCAGACCATGTTGAAGTTCTAGTGGCTCACCTTAACTACCTGAAGAGGGAGAGGAGATTCCTATACTTCCATGCTCTTTTTTAAAGAAAACGTATTCAGCAGACCATAGTTTCCATGACCTTAAGAAGGAAAAAAAATTTTCCCTTCTCATATGAAAGCATTTTCTCTGTATAAATATGTGCCTTTTCGATGCCAAAGAATTGATTACCACAAAACATTATTATATGGTGCTTAGATTTCTAAGATGATCTACACATCTTAGAAATGTGTGTGTGTGTGTGTATGTGTATGTATATATATATATATATATATACACATATATATGGGTTAAATTGGCTTTGGGTGGCTAAGGTTGGACCTAATCATGGATTTCAAACTTATTTCTGAGACATGTCAACCCAGCTCCTAAACAACACAGCCCACGGGCAAGTTGGGGTCTTCCTATATTTTAATCAGGTTTAAAGTCTGAATTATATTAATTCAAACATTTCATAATTCAGTTTCCAGCAACAATGCAAAATAAAATATAATAACAAATCTTTTATGAAAAAAGCCTCAAACTGTAAAGCACTAATCCAAATGGAAGGCTACCAGACATATTCAGGAAGACATTCTAATACTGGTAGCCAAAAAAGTGTCTTATTGGAAAAATAAATGTTATGGTTGATGTATACATACAAAAGATGCAATAGGTCAATGTTAATCATATCATCCATTTCATTTTTTCACTTGGAAAGCACTGAGAGATCCAGTAGTGAGTCATAACTGTTACTCCCAAGCTAGATCAATTTTGAAGGAGACCTCTTCCTTAGACTAGCTGATAACTGTCATTTGTAATAGGAAACATTTGCTTGCTGGCTAGGTTCGTGCATTTAGGTAGACAGTAATGAGCTGCAGCTGCAGGGTGGAGACACTCTAAAAAGAAGTGTATTTTTTCTTGCCAAATATAATGAAAAAAGTATGCCTTCCAACTGCCCCATTATTGATATTCATTCAAGAAAGATTCTTGTAATGTGACTCTTTTACAGAAAAAAGAACCCACTGGAAATTCAAAAGAGAGGATTATTACAGCTCAGTAAATAGTATGGAGACATAAGAAAAATTACCAAGATTTATCACTACAGAAGCAAAGACACAAATTAAAACAAAAAAATAAATATGGGTTAAAGTACAGAAAAATTCATGTGTGGTAAACCACATATTAAGATGGGCTAGTTAATGTTTTAGTTACAAATAAATCCCCAAACTCAGGTATTCAAGGCAGTAAAGGTTTATTTTTCACATGCTATATGCCTGGCATGGGTATCTGCAAGAAGGCTTTGCTCACCCTTGTCGCTAGTATTTCCCTATCAGTGTGGGAAGGGGAGGCAGCACCACAGTATCTGGCACTGTCAGATAAATGCCTCCACATAGAAATGACATGCAGCACTTTCAGTTTCATTTCATTGACCAAAACAAGTCACATGCCATGACTAAGTTCAGTAGTGTGAAGTGCAATTCTACTCTATGTCTACCTGGGAAAAGGTGAATCAGAATGTGTATTTGTGAATAACTTTAGTGACTATAGCATCATTTTTTACATATTTGGCATGTAAGAAAAATTAGTTATAGACCAAGAACCATTACATGTAGAGTCCATGGGAGCTATTAATACCAACAACTGGAATGTGTTTATTCACTTTAAAAGAATAACTTCTACATTTGCATTCTAATGTCAATACATTGAGGTTAGAATCTAGAAAATGTAACACTTAGGTTGAACAGAAGGCTCCAAGTAGTCATGAGAAATGGTCCAAACATACACATCAGGCAACACTTCCCTGGTCTACCAATTTTTCTGTGTATGCGTACTTGGTAAGTCAAAGAAATTTTCTAACTAGTTTTATTAGGAAGTATTATCTTGGTCAGTAGACTTCAACCTTTTATTTTAATTTCTTTAATCCAGAGGAAACGTCCATCCCCATCGGACCTCTGAGGTAATATCTTATGACAACGTGGCACTGGAAAACAGAAAAGTGGGGGTACGCTAGGTGACCTGGCTTTGGAGCCTCAGAGGCCCCACAGGGGTCCTGAATCACTTCCGAAAGCCTGAAATACCCTATGCTGCAGCTTTAAGAACACGTCTCAGAGGAAGGAAATTGTCTAATTGTCAAACAATGTGAGTCTTCATTTTAAAAAGTCAATAATTATAAGGGTGATAATGGGGTTTTCAGCTCATTTCTATGTTAATCTATTTAATATATTTTAAAAGAAGTGACAATGTTTATTCTCCAATTTAATTATGTGATTCATGTGACAATATTATTTCTACCTGTCCATGATTGTGTTACATAGACCTTAATAGAATACGTGTGTCTGACTGAGACAAAAGTTTCACAACATATAATTTGTCTTTCTTGCATGCAATGAACTCTGATGTGTTCTATTCTATTCCATGTTAGTTTTTTAAAATGCTGATTTCAACCTCCTAAGTTGTTCCATTATCCACTAAGGATTATCACCACAGCTTGAAAAACATTAACCCGGGGGAAGTTTCTAGTTGGGATGCCATCAGGATCTAGTCTGTTGAACATATATATTTCTTCTGATCATTTGAATCAGGACATTGATTGAACACCAATCATGCTTGCAGATGATATCAGATCGGAAGATGTAGCTAATATAGCCTCAATAGGCTGCAATGGTGGGTCCAAGAAAGCAAGTTACGGTGTAAAAGAGCTAAATATATAACCCTACACTTGACTTGGGAATGTGTAAACCATATATATCAAGTAGGAAAAATATTTTAATAATTTATTTTATTCTTATGGAAGGAGATATGGCTTAGAAGTCAAACACATAGGAAATATTCCTGTAACTACAACTCCAGTTCTCAGTGTTAAGTGACTGCCAAAATAACCAGAAGAACCTGAGTTGAAGAACGATCAGATGAAGACTCCCTGGGAGCCTTCTCTGATACCAGAGTTTGCCTGAAGCTTTGTGTTTAGTTCTCAGGACCACAGTTTAATCAGAGGGGCAATGGCAAAGGAAAATAAATTTAATAAGCACAGTTGGGGAGAATCACATCACATGAAGGACAGTTGAAGGATCTAAGCATGTGGAGCCTGAGAACATGAGACTAAAGGACTGGGGGTCTTAAAGTATGAGAGAGTGAAATGAAATCCCATGAAGAAAAGGTTGTTCTCTCTTCCTCTTTTCCCAGAAGGTACCCCATTCATTTGCTCCTTCCTCCAGTCAGTTGTTGAGCACATGCCACTGTTGACAAGCCAGGTGACAGAGGTAAAGCAGTTCTGTCTGCCCCCAACATCCAGTCTAGGGGAGATATAGGTCAATTTCCAGCTTTCTGAAACCTGCATTTATGTCTCTCATGGCGGCACTGTGTTCTCGGGCTGGCGTTGTGCTGCCTCCTGAGTGGAACTGCTTCACAGGCCAGACTCATGGTCCGTACACTGTGCCTGACTATAACACCATCCAGCAAAAGTCTTTCCAAAGCACCCAGTTACCTTTAGAATAAAATATAAAATCCAACAGGCTCCCAAGTCTTGTCTTTAAAATCTCTATATTTTCATTAACATCTCCTGCCATTCCCCCAATATACACCTCATCCTCCAGCCTTTCTGAGCTCAGTTCAGTCCCCTGATGTACCCCGCTTTCTCACTCCCTGCACAATGCAGTGTACCCTTCCTCCCGGTCAGACCCTGGCTGTCTTCTGTTTGTTCACCATGACAACTCAGTCTCCACATTCACTGAGAAGCCTCCATGACTCCCACTGGCTGTGTTCCATGACCCTTCCTCTGGGCTCTCATGGCTCCCAGTGCCCCTTTGTAACTTATCCCACTGAATGGCCACTCATCTATAAACTCCCTGAAAACTGTTCCTTCTCACTGCCTCAGCACCAGGCACAGTGCGTGGCACAGAGCTGGTCCTTAACAAATGCCTATTAAACATGCCAGTGAATGAGTGGTACGGAATCACTCTAGTAGTTCAGGTTGCATTAACAGATAAGTATTGATAAGGATTAATTGTTCGCTGACTTTCAACTTTTAAAAATGAATCTCAATGAATAAAACGTGATAGAGGTCCTTAGAAACTCCACCTCTAAGCTTCAGACCAGTGTTAACTGAGGCAGCAGTCAATAGTGGAGTGAATCAGTCGGGTAACAGGAAGTGCTCTGCCAAACTTGCTTCCTTGGGACAAAAGAGGAGAAGATGAATTACTGAGCATCATCATCAGAAGCCCATTTTCTGCTTTGTAAGTTGTCCTCACATCACAGGAGGCACCCAGTGTTTCTCTGCTGTGTGAAGGCTGGCACCGGCCAGTCCGTGTGTCAGGGCAATAAAACAATCTCGCACGAAGAGCAGCACATTGTCCCTGAGCCATGCCAGCCCAAGGAAACAGTGCTGCCTTTGAAAGACACAAAGAACCACTGTCCTTGCCTTTTTTTTTCTTCAAAAACTGTTAAGAGTCCAGAACTCACTGTGGAGACAACAAAGACTCCTCGCAGATTGAGCAGAAGGTGGCAGTCATTTTACCTGCATAATTCTAGCCAAAACCAGCCCACAGGACACAGCCCACAAGATTAAGGTGGTTAAGCATCTTTTTTACCTGGACTGTAATTTGAAAAAAAAATAACTCTGTCAAAAACAGAATATCCCCCTTTTCTCAGCATTTGTCTGTTCTGGACTGCCCTGTCCCCGTGGACAGAGTGAATCAGCTCCTATATGTCAGGTTGTTGTTTTGGTAATGTTCACCCCACATGCTAGTATCTGCAGGATACTTTCATTATATCTGCTTAATGGAAAAGCCTTAGGAATTATTTCAGCACAGACTGAGTGACCACCCCTAAGGATGGTTCTGCAATAAATGGGAGGTTGGAGTGCTGACCACTGAGATCCCTTCCTGGCTCTGTAATTAGAAGGCTGGGAGAGGGATCATGGTAATTCATTCAACTCTGTGGGTGCCTAGTGGTCATATTAATACCCAAATGGTTCAAACTGGATAGTGCTGCCATGGGTTCACGTGTAAAGAGCACGAGTTCTTAGAAGAGAGAGGACTAGAAAAGCTTAGGGAGAGGGTTGGTGTTAAGAAGAAAATTGACTTAACTAATCCACACTGGGCCCTTATGTTTCTGGCAGGGCCTGGAGATACAGAGATAAAACTCTGGTTGCCTTTCAACAAGTAGAGGGGATTACAATAAAATGGACCTAGTGCCACTCAGGTAGCAGAAGGAGGAGTGTCTGTAGGCAACCGAAAAGAAGTCCTTCAATGAAGTGACAGGTGAGCTTAAGCTTGAGAATGACTAACAGCTAAATCAGGTTAGGAGTTGTGCATCAGAAGATGTTCCAGGTAGGAGGGACAGCTCAGGCAAAGCAATAAAACATGAGAGAGCATGCAGCCCTGGTGAGCCGCAGGTAGTTCCTTGGCCTGGCTCGCACAGACGACACATGTAAAGAGATGACAGGAGATGCGTTGGAGAAACAGGTGGAGGCCAGGCAATGAAGACCTTTCTACCATGCGTAACAGGAGAAAATGTACAGCAGTGATGAGAAGATAAGGGTATCAGAGCCATGGGGACTAAGTTCCTGGCAGGAACCCGTGGAGGGGACGCGACTTCAGAGAGGGGAAGAAACCAGAGGCGTTGGACTTCTCAGCCTAATCAAAGATTCTCTTATGCCAAGCATGGCAGGAGAATGAGTGAAAGGTCCACATGGGCCAAGGCAATAGACATCTGAAATGCAGATGAGAATCCCTTACTCCTCACCCTCAACCACTTCCTGGTGCTGTATGGGGCCTTGCAACTCTGTCTGGGGATGTGGATGAGAAAGCTTTGAGACGATCTGAAGTTAAATTTCTGGTAACCCAGAGCAACAGGGCTCAGGGAATACATAATTTTTTTAAAATTTATATGTATATGTGATATTTCTTTTACATCAGAATTTGTGGATTGAGATTCATCCCTCCTACATATATTATCTCATATTAACTTACATATGAGGTACTATTGCCCTTATTTCAAAGCAGTTAAAACTGGAGGCTACATAAAGAATAAACATGTACAAGGAAATATTCTCATTCAAGCACCTCATTTTACTTCCCAGGGAATGGAGATTTTGGAAAAACTAAATAGGTCTTCAGGTTCAAAGTCCAAGCTGGGACGAGAGGCTGGTTATACAGACTAGCATTTACATGAAAATAATTAACATTATCGTTTTTGCTCCCTCTTTTGTAAGGCAAGTACTTTTGAAAAGCAAATTTCCTGGAGATTTTCTACTTCTGAAATATTAATTATATCCTAAGATGATAAGAACATGTTGTAGAACACGAAGTTCCAACATCTCACAGGGACTAATGTTTTCTGAAATTCCTCCCATCCCCAGTTTCCATGAGAGCGAGAGCACATACTAGGGAAGAAGAGGGGGAAACTTCTGGAAGGGACGGCTGCGGTTCAGAGAGGGAACTGACCAGCAGCACCCAGCCTGTGGAGCAAAGCCAGCCAGCAGCACCAATCAGCTGCCAGAGTAAACTGGAAAAAGGCATCCCCACTACAGGCAGAGGTTCCAACCCTGTTGTCAACCCTTCTTGGCTTAAGAAAGAAACTACAATTTCTAAGAGCCTACTGTGTGCCAGAAACTCTTGTGTTATCTGGCTTAATTTCATAGTGTTTCGTAGAAACACTATGAAAAAGGTATTTCCACTTAACAGGAGATGAAACTGAAGATCAAAGAGGTTAGGGGTTTTGCCAAAATCAGAACACTAGAGATGGAAAGAACTGAGATTCAAAGCCAGGGCTTCCTATCTGCAAATCCACTTGCTTTTGTTTTCGCTCCCCACCCCCACCCCTCATTCATTTCTAAACCACCCCCCTCACTTGTTTTTCCATTTGCAAAAGGGGACTAGAAAGGGAACACTAAAGCATTCCTTACCTTTATGAAAACTGAGTGAACCAATGTGAAATATTTTGAAAGAGTAAGGTGTAAAATATATGAAAAAGCTTCTTGCAGCAAAAAGGAACTCGAAATTGGGTTTTGCATGATCTATTAACATTAGTTTAAGTCCCCACACTTAGTGTAACATACAAAATCATTTTGATTCCATTCTTAGCACAGCAGAGACTGGGAGAAGGGAAAGCGCACTGTACTTTTCCCAGTGACTGTGTTTTGGGGAAAAAAAATCCTTGGTGAGCTAATCTTGAACGTGAGGCACTGTTCCTTTGTTGCCCAGCTGCTGCCTTCGAATCCTGTGTTTGTGTTACCGACAATTGCCACGGAAGTGTTTCATTTCATTTATTTATTATTCATATCCCCCCAACTTCTAAAGATAAATGCAAGGCATGGAAGTGAAGCTTTTTTCATTCTCACACACGAGATTCATATCTCACCCACTTTGTTTTGCTGATACGTCAGTTTAAAAATTACGAGGCAAATACAACCCCAATCGACAGGGTTAGGCCACAGCAGTTACTCCAAAATTCAAATATTTGGATTTGACGCAGAGGTCTAAGGCCAAGGACATGCTGATCTGCAATTGAAGAGCTGAAACACGAAAGTCCCAATCCTATTCTCTGCCCTCTTGACTGCGTTACAGGGATGCACTGCGGATTTAATCTCTTTAATCTGCCCTGCCTTTCTCAACACCTCAATTATTCTGAAACCACGCACCCGCCGCAGGCAGCGGTGAGGACCCCGCCCCTGAGCGCAGTGAGCGGCTGGGACCACCGATCCCTGCGGACTCTTTGTTCTGTGGGCTGAAGATTCTCTCGGTGGCCAGCTGAAGGCCTTTTCTTTGTGTGGTGATTGACAGACATGAATTAAATATCACCCCACTGGGCTCTCTGATTGGTGAATGACAATGGATTACAAGAATGTCTTGGGAAAATGGCGTTTCAGGATAGGGGACGGACCAGAAAGGCAGGGTTTTTCCAGCTGCTCCTGAACTTGACTATAGCAGAGATCGTCATTCTGAGCTCTGTTTTGTTTGTTTGTTTGTTTGTTTTAGCTTGAGATGCCTTGTTCAAGTAGTAAGGAACTATCCTACAATGGCTTAAGAGAAGAGGATGAAACCAAAGTAAAAATTTGGGGGAGAAAAAAGGGTTGCTTTCTTTAAAAATCTGATGCTTCTAGAGATGAGCTTGAAGGATTGATTCTATTGTAAAATGTGCCTGGCATTGTCTTTGAGGCATTTTTTTTCTTTCTCCACTTAATCAGAGTGGCGATTAATGTTCTGTAGGGCAAAGAATCCACCTTATTACCAACATACCATGAGCAGCCTTGGGCATAAACAGCTCCACACATACAATCCTGTTTTGAACAAGGAGAAAGGGTGTGATAAAAAAAAAGTGGGGAGAAATGGAAGAGCAAAGCAGGCATCCAGATTTCTAGGGGACAGCATGAATGCAGCTAACGAGACAAGGAGGAGGAAAATGGGGAGCAAAATGAGAGAAACAAACTTGTCATCCAATCTAAGAGCTGGTGAAGGGTTTGAGTGTTATTTCAAAAAAAGGTGGTTAGGCTCGCCCAGTAGACGACCCCCTAAAACGGAAAGGGGTGATTGTAATAGGAGCTGGGAACAGCATTATTCTCTTAGCATACATCTTGTGAACAACTTTTTTCTGATGATCTAACATACATTCCACTGGAACCCAGCAGGCTGGGTTCTTAGGTTTGCTAGGCAGGTTTGCTATCACTAACACTGTTGGAAGAGAGCAGTAGGGAGGAAGCTTTGTCTGACTTTCAATAAATATTGAAGTCATTTTGCCATTATATCGGGCACGAAGAATCTTTCTACAGAATGAGAGGAAGGGGGGAGTATTTAGATGTTGGCCAGACACCGAACAGTTATAAACGTGACAAGCACAGAGTTTGTTTGGCCTGGGAGCTCTTCCTAGGTCTGGAAAGGTAGTGTCAGTTTTAGATCGGAAAATCAAGATCAGGATCATAACCCTCAACTAGGAATATCCATTGTGAGCATCCAGGTGAACAGATAAAAACTGGATAGGACTGTGCAAGGGTCAGAAAAGCAGTCAAGGATAAAGCTGGAATGGAGGGTAACAGATTGTAACAGATCAAGAAGCATCCTGGGCACAGGGCTCAGGAAATTAGGGGGAAAGCTGGGAAAACAGTTCAAAGTTCTGGCAAGAAAATTTGGGAAACAGGTAGAGTCCATAGCACCAGGAATGAGCTGGAATCAAAGAGTTGACTCAACCGGGATGCTGTGATGTTCCCTGAGGAAGCAAAAGTGAATCTTGGCATGGACCTGCTGAGTAGGCATGTGGCCACATGGCTCCCGTGGGGTGTGCTGGAGGTGGTGGTGGTGGGAGAAGCACCAGGCAGACATTTAGGAATGCAAACCAGAGGAGTTTACCATCTACATTCTCTGACTGCTGGAAATGGCATCCTTCTTGGGGATTAAAAGTTGTGGGCTTTCACGTTCATATAAATTATAATCAAAGCAGGGTCCTTATTTAGAGGCTGCCGAGTTTGACTGAGCCACTTGTGACAGTGCTGAATAGATGCCTGAGTGTTGAGTTATTAATGCAGCAATGCCAGCTCAAGGAAGCCCTCCTGCACTGGAGGAGTCCTACTCTGGGAGGAAATGCGAGTAATAACAAATGTGCTTTCTTAGTAGATCAACAGCTTGCTGAGCTGTGCTATGGTACATCCCCACCCCCTCCCACCATATTTTCTTCCTATGCACACTGTGTTGCTAGGAAGATTTATTAGCTCTGTGTTTCTTCAGCTCCTTCACGACTCTAAATAGTCCTAGTGTCCTGGATATGACATTACCGAACAGAATGGGATTATTTAGTAGGTAAATGGAATGGGCACTGATGGAGTGTATTATTTCTGGGGCTGCTATAACAATGTACCACAGACTAGAAGGCTTAAGCAACAGAAATTTACTTTCTCATAATTCTGGAGGCTAGAAGTCTATGACTAAAGTGTCAGCAGGCTTAGTGTCTCCTGAGGTCTTTCTCTTTGGCTTGTAAATGGCTTTCTTCTCTCTGTGTCTTCACATGGTCTTTTCCCTGTGTGTGTCTCTGTCCTAATTGCACTTTTAAGGGCACCAGTCTTATTGAATCAGGGCACACACTAATAACCTCATTTGACCTTAATTGTTTCTTTAAAGACCCTATCTTTAAATACATTCTGTGGTATTGAGGGTTAGGACCTCAACATATGAAGTGGGAGGAGAGAACACATCAACCCATAAAATGCCACCAGTGGCCCCCTGTCTACCTAGGAGATACAATTGCTTTGGTGTCTGTAAGAATGCAGTAAAGCAGCTTCCACATAAAAACAGTGTCTATGACCTACAATCAGTGAGTTTTCATTTAAACCAATCACAGACCCATTTATTATCATAACCCTATTATTGTCACATACCTTATAACTATATCAATATTGACAAATATTTGTTGAATAATTGAATAACTCTTCTTTCTTAAAACAACTGGCTGTTTCTTGTTAGAAGAATTTGACAGTTTAGAGGTAAGCAAGGTCTCAGGTTACTCTGCTAATTGCCTCCTATTGAATGAGTTGTGGGCAGTCTCTAGTGGACAATAAAACATCATAAATCATTGAAATTAAACAACCCTTGTCAAAATAAATTAATAGAGTGCTCTTTATGACACAGTCACTTCAGTTTCTTTAAGTCTGTTGGCTTGTTCATTGACTTGAAAACTCCAACAGCAGATGCTGTGGCTGCTGGCTGTGACATCCTCTTCAGGCAATGGAGCAAGAAACTCCGGCAGAGAGCCTCCTGCAAAATGAGTTCTCTGAAGAATGTCAGATTGGCAAGGATGGGAATGGGGACCCTTCACTTTAGGTGCAATCTAGACTAGAGCTAAACGAGCTTGTGGTTAATTCGTGGACCTGCTCTGTGCAGGTTGATGGGCAGATGAGCCTCTAAGTGGCAGTGAGTCTTTCCCCAGAAGATTCTAGCGTAAATTTGTTGGCTGTTGCCCCTGAAGACAAGTCCTTCCTGTGGGTACATAGTTTTCTCTTGGATAACATTTTGTCACAACCACAGCAGCCATGAAATAGCCCTGTCAGGAGTATCTCAACATCAATACACTACTTAGAAGGAAGGGCAAGGTTGTGAATCAGAGCCAGGAAAAGAGGTTAAGAATTGAGTTATGCAATATCTAAGGGCTAAGGACAGACTGATTCTTCTTCTTCTTCTTCTTCTTATTATTATTATTATTATTGTGGTAAAATATACATAGCACAAAACTTACCATTTTAAGCATTTTTAAGTGTATAGTTCAGTAACATCAAGTGTGTTCGCATTGTTGTACAACCGTCACCACCATCCATCTCCAGAACTCTTTTTATCTTGCAACTCTGAAACTCTGCACCCATAGAACACTGTAGCCCCATTCTCCCTTTTCTCCATCACCTAGAACCTACATTCTACTTTCTGGTTCAATAAAGTAAACTACTGTAGGTACTTCACAGAAGTGGAATTAAGCAGTATTCGTCCTTTCATAACTTGCTTATTTCACTTAGCATAATGTCTTTAGGGTTCACTAATGTTGTAGCATATGTCAGAATTTCCTTCTTTTTTAAGGCTGAAAATATTCCATTGTATGTATAGACTGCATTTTGTTTATTCAATCATTCATCAGTGGGCACTTGGATTGCTTTCACCTTCTGGCTATTGTAAATATTGCTGCAATGAACATGGATGTATAAGTTATCTATTCCATTTTCTGCTCTCAGTATTTTGGATCAATTACACAGAAATGGGATAGTTAGATGGACTGGATCTTTTTTTTTCTTAAAGATTTTATGTATTTAATTTTAGAGAGAGGGGAAGGGAGGGAGAAAAAAGAGAGAAACATTGACCAGTTGCCTTTAATAAGCACCCTGACTGGGGACCCAGGCATGTGCCCTCACTGGGAATTGAACCCACAATCTTTTGTTTTGTGGAATCATGCCCCCAAAACTGACCCACACTAGTCAGGGCTGGATGGGCTGATTTTCTCTCTCTTTGTTTAAATACAATGTTACATTTCAAATTTATTCTTAAAATTGAAAAGAAAAGAAATAAAATTGAAAAGAAAAAATTGTTCTTAAAGGTAGGTCTCATGCCATTTTCAAGCCCAGGAGGGAATGATAAGAAAAAAATAGGGACAAACACTGAGCACTGAAACTGAGGAGGAATAGGGAGAGACGGCTGGGCAAACAGTATCTAAGTCAATGCACTTGAATAGTAGGAACTCTATCCCAGACTCCTGAAGTATCGTTTATCAGGAAGAATGTCTGATTTTAGATTACGTATCTCCTTTGGTTTCCGTAGCTCTACATCTGTGCTACTCTACCATCCCATACCGCTTTCTACACTGAGGTTACTTATGCATAACCCGAGTTTCCTACTCACTGCGGACTTCCTGAGGGCAGCTCCTATGCTGCCTTCATCTCTGGAGGCAGAGCGGCACCTAGCACAGTCTCTGGAGCTTACGGTTAGTACATATTTACTAGATAAATGAGACTAATCATAAAAATGAGAGAAACACACCTACTTACTCATTTCCTGGGGTTCCTTAAGGAAAGCACCACAACCATGTCAGCTTAGATGTTATTAATAGTAGTTGAGTAACCAGAGGAAGTAATAATACCATTGTGGGAAAATAGGCCACATCTGAAACATGATGAGCAATTCCAGGCCTGTCGTAAGTAGTTTCTATCATAGGTGCTGGGAACAATCTAGAAAAGGCTCAGGGGGCAGGTAGGCAGAAAAATAAAGACTCTGGAGGCTTTCAAGTGAGAAACAATGGAATGAATTGACTATTTATCTTGGAGACAAGAAGACTAAAGAAAGAGATTTAGTAAGAGTTTGCAAATACTTGAAAGGCTTCCTATAGAGGAGGAAACTCCACCGGGAGACCCAGGGCCATGGGTTTAAGAGCAAGGAGACAAAGTCAATATGAGAAAACTTTTAATTTATTATCATTTTAATGATCACCATCTTTTATTGTATTTTTTCCATGACAATTTATCCCATCTTGCAATCCAGGAGGTCAAGCCAGGGGATCTGGATCGTACATACTGATAAGCTGAAAAATCCACAAGGAAGACTGGATAGAACAGACACTGCCTTTATTACTCACATTACAGGACTGCCCCCCCCCCATGTATCCGAGACTTGTTTTAAAGGGTCCTAGATGAAGGAGGCGTGTGTCCTACGTGACTTAAACTACACTACCTCAGTGTAAAGAAAAGGTCAAGAAGCAATCACAGGACAGGAAGCCACTCCCAAAAGGTGATAAGGAAGAAGTTACCATCCATTTCCCAAACAATACACATTCCTTCTGGCCAGAGATCCCCTGGCCAACCCCTCAGCATGGGTGGTGGGGAGCCATGTATTGACCCCACAACTCTATACCCTCTTCTTCTACCTCCCTCAGCCCCTTTGCCCCCCCCACAACTACCACACTGTTGTCCACGTCCATGAGTTCTTTCTCTCAAAAAGAAAGTTCTTTCTCTCTCTAGTCCACCCGCTACCCACCTACTCCCGGAGCTGGCAGCCTGCTCTATGAGAGAACTTTTAAATTTGAGCTTCCCAAACAACGAAACAGACTGCTTGAAAAAGATAGTGACTTTCCAACACAAGAGATGGTTAGAAATGTTTTAGAAAGGGAAATACAGACCAGACCCTGGAGATTCTTGTTTTGATCATCATAAATTTAATTTCCAAGCCTCTGATAGTTTCCTTTAAAAAAAGGTCCTGATTTTTTGATTGGAGGATTTCTAGTCAAGATGAAGGCCCAGGCAAATGTGGCTCACGTCCTCACACAACCACAGCAAAATTACAACTAAAATATGAAACCACTACCACTCAGAACCATCAGAAAATTGAGCTGTATGGAAGTTTGACAACTAAGGAATTAAAGAAACCACTTTCTTTGAGATGGGTAGAAGGGAGGCACGGGTGGAAATATGGAGATGCGGAGGCAGCTGGTCCCAAAACCACATGTGGTTGACATAAAACAGAGG
Organism: Sturnira hondurensis; assembly: GCF_014824575.4. Classification (NCBI taxonomy): domain Eukaryota; kingdom Metazoa; phylum Chordata; class Mammalia; order Chiroptera; family Phyllostomidae; genus Sturnira; species Sturnira hondurensis. The sequence goes on along the minus strand of NW_028095541.1, from coordinate 15,490,390 downwards.
GTTACCTCGGGAATGAGGGAACCCAGCTCCACACAAGACCACCCAGCCCAGGATTACAGTGCCAGAAAGATGAGTTCCCATAACTCCTGGCTGTAAAAACCAGTGGGGTTTGGGTTGGCAGAAGAAAGTGTGAGTTTCTCTGCCCCTCCTCTTAAAGGGCCTCTCACCACACATGGACTTACTGAGACTCACTATATCTGTGCTCCAGCACCCGGGACAGCTGCTTGAAGGGCACCAGTGGCATATGGGCAGGAACTGAAATGCCTGGCATCAGGGCATAAGCTGGGGGACAGCTTCTTCCCAGGTAGAACTACAGACAGTGGTCCTTGTACCTTTGCTAAGCCCTCCCCAACACAGAACCACAGAGCGGTGGCACCATATCTGAATCTCCATCAACCTGGCTCACATGGTAAGCCCTGTCCTGATGATTGCCTACGGGTCCACCCCATACAACTTACAGGCCTACCCAAGCAAACCTCACAAGCAACCCTCCCGCCCTGGTAGCAGTGATTTTCCACAAATAGTTACAGATGAAGTTAGAGCACTACCCGATACCTTCACACTCTATAGAGGGAGGTGATTGCTGGCCAGGGGTCACAGGCAGTCCTACCTAGACTGGGCAAGTCTCTCCCATTGAGCTGCTGAGAGCAATCAAAACTCATCTACAAGAGGAAGACTCATCTTCAGCCCACATGGAGGGAGCACCTCGAGACACAGTTTGAGAGATAGGGGAGGCTGTGCCACAGGACCATACAGGACACTTACTATATTAGGCCAGGCTACCAAGACACAGAGTCAAAGCAGCTCTACCTAATACATAGAAACAAACACAGGGAGGCTGACAAAATGAGCAGACAAAGAAATATGGCCCAAATGAAAGAACAGAACACACAAAAAAGAACTAAACAAAATGGAAATAAACAATCTAGCAGATGCAGGGTTCAAAACACTGGTTATAAGGATGCTCAAGGAAATCAGTGGGTACTTCAACAGCATAAAAAAGACTCAGGCAGAAACTGAAATAAAGAACAATTTACAGGGAATCAACAGAAGAGTGTATGAGGCCAAGAATCAAATCAAAGATTTGGAACATAAGAAAGAAAGAGACATCCAATGAGTACAGAAAGAAGAAAAAAGAATCCAAAAAAATCAAGGATAGTGTAAGTAGCCTCTAGGACAACTTCAAATTTTCCAACATTTGCATCATAGGGGTGCCAGAAGGAGAAGAAAAAGAGCAAGAAATGGAAACTTATTTGAAAAAATAATAAAATAAAACTTCTCTAATTTGGTGAAGGAAATAGACAGGCACATCCTGGAAGCACAGAGAGTCCCAAACAAGGGACATATAGAGGACCACAGAAGATGTAAAAGAGGACCAAGACACATCATAATTAAAATGCCAAAGGCTAAAGATAAAGAAATAATCTAAAAGGATCAAGAAAAAAACAGATAATTACCTACAAAGGAGTTCTCATAAGACTGTCAGCTGATTTCTCAAAAGAAACTTTGCAGGCTAGAAGGGATTGGCAAGAAGTATTCAAAATGATGAAAATCAAGAACCCACAACCTAGATTATTCTATACAGCAAAGCTATCATTTAGAATCAAACAGCAGATAAAGTGTTCCCCAGACAGGGTAAAGCTAAAGGAGTTTATCATCATCACATCATTATTATATAAAATGTTAAAGGGTCTTATTTAAGAAAAAAAAGACCAGAACTGTAAATATTAGCCCTGGCTGATGTGGCTCAGTGGTGTAAGTGCAGGCCTGTGAATCAAAGGGTCACTGGTTCAATTCCCAGTCTAGGGCGCATGCCTGGGTTGCAGGCCAGGTACCCAGTAGGGGGAGCATGAGAGGCAACCACACACTAATGTTTCTCTCCACCTCTTCCTTCCTACCTCCCTCTCTCTAAAATAAATAAATAAAATCTTTTAAAAAACCCTGTGAATATTAAAATGGCAATAAATATATAATTATCAACAATTGAATCTAAAAAAGAAACTAAGCAAACAACCAGAACAGAAACAGAATCATAGATATGGAGATCATTGGAATGGTAGCCAGTGGGGAGGGGAGCATGGGGTATAGGTGAAAAAAGTGATAAGTTCAAGAAGTACAAATTGGTAGTTAAAGAATAGAAAGGGGAATGTTAAGAGCAAGTATGGGAAATAGAGTTGCTAAAGAACTTATACACATGAACAAAGGAGGGGAGATTGACAGAGGGAGTGGGGGGTTCTGGGTGGAGGGGGGACAAATGGGGAAAATTGGGACAACTGTCAATAAAATAACTACTTTTTTTAAAAAAAGGTTCTGTTCAGTTTCAGGAATACAATACCTTCTTTTATTTTTCTGAGGACACTACCCTTGTGTCCTTGGGGTGAGGGGGGAACATTGACCCTTCAGAATATTAGTTTTTCTCAAATGATTGACCATTCTTACCTGTGAGCTCATTGCCGCAGCTGGAATCTCCTGGTAGTTTGTCTGGGAATGCTTTCTCTGCTTCCTGGCATTCTCAGGTGGGAGTGGTGGACCTACCTACTGTCAGGTTGGGTGTGTCAGTAGTTAGTCATCTGGGAAAAGGGATTTCCCATTAGTTCTGGATGCTTCCCAAACTCACATTCATTGCTCTGGCCTGTAGGCAGACATCTCTACTTGACACGGAGGGGTAGGTGCTTGTTCAATCTGACGTCCATAAGCAGTCACCTACAGGTTTGCCTCCAGGCTCCCCTCTTGTTCCTTGTAACTGCCACCTCCAAGTTTGGGATTGAAGGCTTGGAACATTCCAGAATGATTTCTTCTTTCTACAACAGCCTTTTAATTTTTGAAAAACATCTTCCTCTACTCTCCCAATCCTGCCTGCCTTCTCTTATTTAGGAATTTTTTCTTATTTTTGATCCAGCAAAAATATCTCATTTTGGCTTCCAGGCATATTGTGGTTTTATGATGTTAAACATGTGATCTTTTTCTGTCATTTTTAGGCATCTGTGCTCAGCTAACCATCTTAATTCAATCTCCTGTCTCTTCCAATTCTTAATGTTTTAATTTTATAAGTACAAGAGGAAAAGTAAACAGAAAACACACAGGCATACAAAAAGAACTCACTCAAGATTGTTTTCTGCCTGGCTCTCTTTCTTTCAAACTTGGGCCTGGCTTAATGGCTCCCACAAGTAAGATGGTGAGAAGAAGGGTCATCTGACCATCAATGGGTGGTGACCAGAGATATTCACAATTGCGTCCCTGGAGTGAGTTTCAACAAGCACGCCACTTGGCCACTCAAAGAGGTCCAGAAATTTGCCATGAAAGAGATGGGAGCTCCAGATGTACATTTTGACACCAGGCTCAACAGAGCCAAAGGAACAGGAATGCCCCATATTGTTATCAGGTGTGGTTGTCCAGAAACCATAAAGAGGATGACAATTCAAAAAACATGTGCCACCTATGTACCTGAGTCCACTTTTAAAAATCTATAAGCAGCCCTGGCTGGTGTAGCTCAGTGGATTGAGTGTGGGCTGTGAACCAAAGGGTCGCTGGTTTGATTCCCAGTCAGGGCACATGCCTGGGTTGCGGGCCAGGTCCCCAGTGGGGGCCACATGCGAGGCAACCACACATTGATGTTTCTTTCCCTCTCTCCTTCCCTCCCCCTCTCTCTAAAAATAAATAAAATATTGTAAAAAAATAAAAAAAAATCTATAAGCAATTAATGTCAGTCAGAACTAACAGCTGATTGTCGAATAAAGTTATAAAACTGCCAAAAATTGTGTTTTTCCTCACAATAAATGAATAAACAAAATTGAAAAATGGAAACAGACTTATAGATGCAGAGAGTGAACTGGTGGCTGTTAGGAGAGTGAGGTCAGAGGACTGGGTGAAAGAGGCAAAGGAATTAAGAAGTACAAAGTGGTTGTTACAGAATGGTAATGGGGATGTAAAGTACATCATAGGGGATGTGGTCAATAATATTGTAATAGTGTATATGGTGCCAGATGGGTACTGGAAATAATGTGGGGAACCCTTTGTAAAGTATATAATTGTTTAACTACCATGCTACACCTATACAAAATAATACTGAAAGTAAATTGTAATTGAAAAAATAAACATCTATAAAACAAGAAAAAAGTTGTGGTTTTCCTAATTATTACAATACTAGCACAGAGATGAAATCTAAGATCATTCAAAATAATATCAATCACCATAATACCAAACACTGCAAACATTTTGGAAATACATGAAATTTATGTGAAATACACATGTGCATATACATATATAACTGACTACAAATAATATGCATATATTCACATATAAAATATGCTACTTTTACATACATATATTACTAAATAGAATGAAAGTAAACTCTTCAAATTACCTTAACTATTTCTTGAATTCCCCTATAAAGTGCTCTGTGATTATTTCAGTAATTAAGCTAAGTACAAACTGCTGGTTGCCTTTCTTTGAGCTCTTTGGTTTTTCTCATTTTTATGCATTTTGTCTTATAAATGTTACACTTTACTGGCTCACCCCAAGAGACTTATTTCTCTTTCCAGCATTGTTTTCTTCCCCATGTACAGCAGTCCCTGCAGGCTTAGTGAACATGAACATGGCCTCTGCCATCTGACATGCTGGGAATGGCATGTGTCCTCTGCCTTTTAAGGTCAGTTCATCTTTGTTTTTATTAAAGTAATTCATGAGCATAGTTTTAGAAACCTAATAGTAATTCACATTCTTCTTTATTTATATCATAACTTCTTAGTAAACCAACATTTAGAACTTACATTATTATGATTATGTAATTTTTTTTGGCTGAGCTACATAAAATAGCATGATTATATTCTCTCTCCTATTCAGTTTTTAAAAATATTTCTAGACTTATTGACTTTAAAATTTTCTCTTAACTTATACAATCATCAATTCTGAATATTCCAATAGCTCTGTAATATGCCTCACAATTCCATTTTCCATCCAATCAGGTAGATTTGATTTTTTTCCCCCAAGAGACCTGTTGCCTGGAGCCTTCTCTCCTCATGTTCCAACCAAGGCCTCCTGTACAGACATCATTCTGTGCTGAATCTTCTGGTCCTTATAATTTCTGTTGCTTGGTTTTCTTCCTTATTTTTCTAAAAACACCATTCAGCATTTTTTTGATAAAAAACACATGAACAGCAATGAGTCAAAAAGATCATACTCATGATCAATTGGGAATAGATTCAACACAACTCCTATCAAGATTCCAATGATGTATTTCACAGAAGTAGAACAAACATTACAAAATTTTCTGTGGAACCACAGAAGGCCCCACATAGCAATAGAAATCCTGAGAAAGAAGAACAAAGTTGGAGGAATCACACTATCTGATATCAAACTATACGATAAGGCCATAGTAATCAAAACAGCATGGTACTGGTATAAAAATAGACACATATGACAATGGAACAGAATAGAGACGCAGAAATAACCCCACATTAATATTTGACAGAGAAAGCAAGCACACACAATGAATGGGCTAGGTAGTTTATTCAATAAATGGTGTTAGGAAAACTGGGCAGATACATGCATAAAAATGAAACTAGACAACCTTCTTACACCACACACAAAAAGAAATTCACTACAGATTAAAGACTTAAATTTTAGACATCGAACCACAAACACTGTAGGAGAAAACATAGGCAGGAAAATCTTGGACATAACTCAGCAATATTTTATTGGATATATCTCCCCAGGCAAGGGAAACAAAGCAAAAAATAAACAAATATGATAACAGCAAACTAAAAAGTTTTTACACAGCAAAGGAAAACATCAAAAGAATAAAATAAAAGCAACCCACAGAATGGGAGAACATACTCGCCAATATATGTGATAGGGGGTTAATATCCAAAATTTATGAAGAACTTACAAAATTCAATACACACACACACACACAAACAATTAAAATATGGGCAAAGGACCTGAATAGACACTTCTCCAAAGAGGACATGCAGATGGCTAATAGTCACGAGAAGATGCTCAATGTCACTAGTCATCAGAGAAATGCAAATTAAAACCACAATGAGATATCACCTCACACCTGTCAGAATGGCTATCGTCAACAAATCAATAGACAAGTACTGGTGAGGATGTGGAGAAAGGGGAATCTTTTTGCCCTGTTGGTGGGAATGAAGACTGGTGCAGCCACTGTGAAAAGCAGTATGAAGATACCTCAAAAAATTTAAAAAGGATCTACCTTTTGCCCTAGCAATCCCACTCCTGGGAATATATTCAGAGGAAATTCAAACACTAATTCAAAAGAACACAAACACCCCTACATTCACTGCAGCATTATTTATACTCATCAAGGTATGGAAGCAGTCCAAGTGTCCATCAGTAGATGAGTGAACAAAACAACTATGGGACATTTATACAATGGAGCACTACTCAGCAACAGTATGGATAGACCTGAAGAACACTGTGCTAAGTGAAATAAACCAATCAGAGAAAGGCAAATACCATATGATTTCATTCATATGTGGAATCTAATGAGAAAACTGAACTAAGAAGCAAAATAGAGACAGATTCATAGGTAGCAGGATGACAGCTATTGGGAATGGAGGTTAGGGGGTAGAGGAACCAAGCAAAAAAGGAAAACAAAGTCATGGACCTGGACAACAGTGTGGTGATTACGGGGACAGGGAGGAGGTATAAGAGGACTAAATGGTAATGAAAATAATACAATAAAATTAATTTTATAAAAGGAAAAAGGAGTACACAAAAGATAAAACACTTTAGGATTTACACTTTCATATATCTAACAAGAAATTTTTTATTGGGGGACCCCCCAAAATTATCTTCTAGAGCATGGGCCTCTTGTAGTATAGTCTTCCCTCTGCTGGGTCAGTGTTCTGGGAACCCATCTGTATCAGTGTACCACCTGGTATTGTTTTTTTTTTTTGAAACTAAAATTCCTTTATTGTAATGTCTGCATCTTTATTTTATTTTATTTTTTTATTATTTTTAAATTTTATTTAATTATTTTTCAAGTCCAGTTTTCTGTCTATTACTCCCATCCCATCCCACCCCACCCCCGTGCTCCCCCCTCCCTCCCATTCCCACCCTCCTTAGTTGTTGTCCATGTATCCTTTATATTTGTTCCTCTAAATCCCTCTCCTATTTCCCCTGAAATTCTCTCCCCTCTCCCCTCTGGTCACTGTCCCCCTGTTCTCTATTTCAGTGTCTTTGGTTATATTTTGCTTGCTTGTTTGTTTTGTTGTTTAGCTTCCTGTTAAAGGTAAGATCATATGGTATTTCCAAAACCAGATGAAGACACAACAAAGAAAGAAAACTTCAGGCCAATATCGCTGATGAACATAGACACTAAAATTCTCAACAAAATATTGGCAAATCGCATCCAACAATACATCAAAAGGATCATACACCACGACCAAGTGGGATTCATCCCAGGGATGCAAGGATGATTCAATATCCACAAATCAGTAAATGTAATACATCACATAAACAAAAGCAAAGACAAAAACCACATGATCATATCAATAGATGCGGAAAAAGCTTTTGATAAGGTACAACACCCATTTATGATAAAGGCACTCAGCAAAGTGGGAATAGAGGGAGCATTTCTCAATATAATAAAGGCCAGATATGAAAGACCTACAAGCCAACATCATACTCAATGGGCAAAAACTAAAATCTTTTCCACTAAGATCAGGAACAAGACAAGGTTGTCCACTTATACCACTTCTATTTAATATAGTATTGGGAGTTTTAGCCTCAGCAATCAGGCAAGAAAAGGAAATAAAAGGCATTCAAATCAGAAAGGAGGAAACAAAACTGTCATTGTTTGCAGATGACATGTTAGTGTACATGGAAAATCCTATAGCCTCTACCAAAAAACTGCTTGAACTAATAAACGAATTTGGCAAAACAGTGAGTTACAAAGTCAATATCCAGAAATCAAAAGCATTTTTGTATACTAACAATGAATCAGCAGAAGCAGAAATCAAGAAAAAAATCTCATTCGATATACCACCTGGCATTGTTGTGAGAGGCTGCATTTGGCTTTGGTGAATTTCTTTTTTAAATGATGGGTGATTTACAAGCGCACTTACTGACACCACACTGAATGTTCAGCAATTTTTGACTAAAAACAGCATGACCTCTGTGCCCCATCCTTCCTATTCCTCCCATCTCACCAGACTTTCTTTTGTTTCCCCAGTGAAAATAGTCCTCAAAGGGAACAATTTTGCTGATGTGGAAGAGTTGAAACAAACAAATAATGGCAGAAGCACTAAATGGCATCAAAGTTGACAAGTTCAAAAACTGTTTTGGGCAGTGGAAAAAACGTCTTGATAGTTGTACTGCATCAAATGGAAAGTACTTTGAAGGTGACTAAAGTTCAAACCTGTAAGGACAAATGCTCAATTTTTTATAAATAAATTTTGTTTTTTGAGTCTCCCCTTGTATTTATACTTGGTTAATATTTTGGCTGGATAGAAAACTCTGTGTCAGAAAATAATTCCTCAGATTTTTGAAGGCAGTGATCCATTGATTTATAACTTCTATTATTGTTATGAGAAGTTCAATGCCGTTTTGATCCCTGATACTTCTTAAGTGAATTATTTTTTATACTTTTCCTCTGAAAATTTTTAGGATCTCCTTCATATTTTTGATGTCCCCATGATATTTATGGTTTGGGAACTTTGTGGTAGGTGTCCAACATGTACTTTTTATTCTGGAGACTCAGATTGAAAATAATTTGTTTCCTCTGTTTGTGTGTTTGTAGGGAGGAAGCCAGTTTGCTTGGCTGTACAAGGAAAATAAAAGAAATTGCACCGTGCATGCAGTCCTTCATCCACAATTTTAGTTTCATGCCTCACACAACCTTCCATATTTCTTGCTGATTCAAAACTCACCCGCCTCTCTTTGTTGTCTCCCTTGGGGGCATTTAAATGGCTGGGTACTCCATTCTGCATATTGTCTCATCTATTCATTTCTTTTTAAATCTAAAGAGATGTTAACATATCATTCATTCGGTCTTTTGGACTTTTTATTTTTTTAAATTCCCGACATTTTATCACATTTATTATGCTTGTGTTAAACCCACAATATTTAATCAAAAGTCTAAAGAGCTTTTAGAGTAAGCTTTTGAAGCCAGAAATGCTGTTGTTTGGTTTCGAAGGAGTTACTGGGGAAATATTTCAGGACAGGACAGAGAATAGAAACATAATGTTTCTCTTTTCTTTAGTAAACTTAACTCCTTGCCTCCTGCAAGCAAATGATGTAGGTGATACCAATTAACTCTAGCCTTTTCCTCTTGCCTCAAGTCTTATCTGTTGCTGACTTTACCAATCCTTCTTTGGTTGCTAACAGCAAGAAGGTTCTATTATTTTACATCACTGGGCTGGCCAATAGGCTAGGAGTCACTGTGAGTGCTAATTTGCAAATCAGACCTAAATACAGAGATTGTGAAGAGGAGTTAATCCTAGGGACCAGCTGTTACTTACTTCATTTTAAGGATACCTGACTCTGAATTTGATTTTTAAAATAACTTCAGCAAAGGCAAGAAAAAAATTAACATGCTGACACTGTGATACCACCATAGCTGTTATATTTCTGATGATGCATTTGATTTTTTCCTATATTGGACGTCTTTCTAATTCAGAGTACTATATCTTTCCTAGAGTTTCTAAGAATACAGGCTATAGCCCAATTGCCTAGGTTTGAATACTGGCTCAATCACTTATTAACCTTGTGACTTTGGGGAAAACACTTAATCTCTCATGCTGCAGTTCCTCATCTGTGAATTGGGCATACAATGGTAACTAGCTCATAGGGTAATTGTGAGACTAAAATTAACATAATATCTCATACATTTTAAATATAAGGGTTTGCTATGGTTATTGTTGTTATTTCAAATGACAGTATGCTGGGATTGCTAATGTAGTTTTAAAGAAAATCATTAGAGCCCTGGCCAGGTGGCTCAGTTGGTTGGAGCATCTTCCTGTACACCAAAAGGCTGCAGGTTCAATCCCTCCCAGTCAGGGTGCACACCTAGGTTGTGGCTTCGATCCCCAGTCAGAGCAAGTATGGGAGGCAACCAATGGATATTTCTCTCTCACATCAATGTTTCTCTCTCTCCACCCACCCTTTCTCTCTCTTTTAAATCAATAGGCATATCCTCAAGTGAGGATTTAAATTTTTTAAAAAGAAAATCTCATTAAGCATTAAGGGAAACACAAAACCCAATGATCTGGACTCATAGCTAGTGATCAAATACAAGATGTACAGCTAATTCCTTAGCAACCAGGTTTCAAACGATGTACGAGAGACTCCTTTCTGAAGACCCACTGTGTTCCTTTTTTATAACACTGGTTGTCAATGTTTCCAAGGCAAAAGTTCAAGTTTGCCTAATAAAGCAACTATTCCACATGTGAATAGAATGGGTCAAGGGAACTCCTTATGTGCCCACGTGATATCCCTAGATTTCCTTTTCCCTTCTTTTCAGGAAATTCCCTTTCTTATCTGATTCTTTTTCTATAAATGGACACAGTATGCTTGGAAGACCATGACTAACTATGGATTCGGATGTGAAGCTTTTGTGAAAGGTGAGGTACTTTGTTCTGGCTTATCTGTAGCCTTGAGCCCTTGCCTGATGTTGAGGGAAAGTGAAAGACTGGCAGGGAGAGGGTGCTGCACACAGGAGCCAATGGTCAGCACATGTGAAAAGACCTAAAGATGCCCTAACCTTGAATTCTCTCCCTGAGGAGAATTGTGTGGTGCTAAAAAGAGCCCAGGATCCAGAGTCTGCCAGATCCAAATTCTACTCCTAACTCCCAATTCAACTTCTCAAAGCTTTATGACCTTTGGTTTTCTCATTGGTAAGATGAATATTTTTCAATGCTGATACTAGGAATGAATCATATATGTCCCAGACACCAAGCTGTGTGCTCTTCCCACACTGAACATGGTGAACCAAGTTGGAGACTGCTTCCTGGGGATACGTCGGTTCCTTATACCATTAAATATATGTCTCAGCCTCCTTCCATATTTTAGTCAGAAACCATTTGTAAACCTATTTTGTCACAGAGAAGCATGATAGTATGATTAATAAAAGACTTTTAAGAATAAAAACAAGTAACATTAGCATAGAATTGTGTGGAGAAGTAGAATGGGTTTAATTCAAGAAGAAAAATAAAAGATATCATTTCTAAATATTAAATAAATTTTTCATGTAAATTTTTATTTATATATATTAAAGGGGAGAGAGAGAAACATTGATTTGTTGTTTCACTTATTTATGCATTCATTGGTTTCTTCTTGTATGTGCCCTGACTGGAGATTGAACCCGCGAGGCATGTTAGGACAACGCTCTAACCAACTGAACTACCCAGCCAGGGCTCATATATTTTTTAAGTAGATGAAAATGAGTGTCAAACTGTCCAAATTCTTAGGTTCCATTAGATATATTTTAAAGTAATGTGTACTTTTCGTTTAGTATATTAACATTTACAATCTGCTAAAAATTATGTCCTTGGCAACTATTTAAACATATTGAAAAAAATTTAAGTATATTTTATTGATTATGCTATTACAGTTGTCCCCTTTTCTCCCCTTTATTCCCCTCTGCCTTGCACCCGCCCTCCCATTAGCATCCCCCTTCCTTAGTTCATGTTCATGAGTCATACATATAAGTTATTTTGATTCTCCATTTCCTATACTATTCTTAACGCCCCCCCCCCCGGTCTATTTTCTACCTACCATGTATGCTTCTTACTCCCTGTACCTTTTCCCCCATTCTTCTCCCTTTACCTCCCCACTGATAACCCTCCATGTGATCTCCATTTCTGTGATCCTGTTTCTGTTCTTGTTGTTTGCTTAGATTTTTTTCTAGGTTCGGTTGTTGACAGCTATGAGTTTGTTTGTTATTTTACTGTTCATATTTTTTATCATCTTCTTTTTCTTAGAGAAGTCCCTTTAACATTTCATATAATAAGAGCTTGGTGATGATGCCCTCCATTAACTTGATCTTCTCTGGGAAGCACTTTATCTGCCCTTCCATTCTAGATGATAGCTTTGCTGGTTAGGGCAATCTTGGATGTAGGTCCTTGCCTTTCATGACTTGGAATACTTCTTTCCAGCCCCTTCTTGGCTGCAAGTTTTCTTTTGAGAAATCAGCTGCTAGTCTTATGGGAACTACTTTGTAGATAACTGTCTCCTTTTCTCTTGCTGCTTTCAAGATTCTCTCCTTATCTTTCATCTTGGGTGATGTCATTATGATGTGCCTTGGTGTGTGCTTCCTTGGGTTCAACTTGTTTGGGGCTCTCTGTGCTTCCTGGACTTCCTGAAAGTCTATTTGCTTTGCCAGATTGAAGAAGTCCTTCTTCATTATTTTTTCAAATAAGTTTCTAGTTACTTGCTCTTCCTCTTCTCCTTCTGGTACCCCTGTGATTCAGATGTTGGTATTTATAAATTGTCCTGGAGGTTCCTAAGCCTTTCCTCATTTTTTGGAATTCTCGTTTCTTCATTCTGTTCTGGTTGACTGTTTATTTCTTCCTTCTCCAAACCATTGATTTGATTCCTGGTTTCCTTCCCTTTACTGTTGGTTCCCTGTATATTTTTCTTTATTTCACTTTGCATAGCCTTCACTTTTCCCTCTATTTTGCAATCATACTCAGCCATTTCTGTGAGCATCCTGAACACCAGTGTTTTGAACTCTGCATCTGATAAGTTGGCTATCTCTTCATTGTTTAGTTCTATTTTTGGAGCTTTGATCTGTTGCTTTATTTGGGCCATATATCTTTGTCTTGGCACACCTGTTACATTGTAAGGGGCAGGGCCTTAGGTATTAGCTAGGGCTGGGCAACCCACATCACTGCATTGTGTTACTGTGTGTGGAGGGAGGGTCAGAGAGGGAACAATGCTGCTTGCTTGGCTCTCAGCTTCCTTTCAGCCACTTCCCCTGCTAACCACTAGCAAATTGAGCCCTTCTGGTGCTTATTTCTGGGTGAGTGGTCTTGTGTACATTCTAGGACCCTGTGGGTCTCTCCAACAAACTCTCCTGTGAGGCTGGAAGTTTCTTTCACCACTTCAACCCCCATAGGTTTTTTCAGTCTGAAGTTTTGAGGCTTTAGTTTCCTGCACTGGAATCCTGGGTTGTGCAGTCTGTCTCTAGCCCCAGTTGTCCCTCCCTGTTTATCCACATGCAAATGTTGGTCCACCTGGTCTACCAGCTTCAGTCTCACCCACCCAGTTCTCCAGGCACTGCCTTGTTGCACATCCCCTTTACCTGGGCTGCCTATCTCTGCCCATCTCTGCCCCTCTTACCAGTCTGAATGAATGTTTCTTCTTTAACTCCTTGGTTGTTGGATTTTCATATAGTTTGATTTTCTGGCAGTTCTGTTTTTTTTTTTAACTCTGTTGTCCTTCTTTTGGTTGTGTGAGGAGGCAAAGTTTCAGAAAGTTTTTGATGTCTTTAAAACAGATGAGAAAGTGCATAGCTTTTCAAAATTCTTTTTTGGGGGGCTGGGAGACGGTGAGCAAAAATATTTGAGGAATTTCAATTTAAAGTGTTTTAAAAATATATTCTGAACAATGGATTTCTATGTATTTTATTTCATAGATTTTTTTCATTCAAATGTTTTATGTTTGTTTAAATTTACTTTTTCATTGTAAACCCTGAAGAACAATAATTATATTAGACAGGTACATTGATTTGGCTCATCCCCTATCCTTGCTCAACTTACTGCCATCTAGACACTTGCTCAAAGCAAATATACCTCATATTACTATGATCACTAGATGAAGGAATACTCCCTGTAGGAAATGACATTAACATGTTTATTTTAAAGTCTAATATGTTCCCATTCTTTGCTGTCCTCTTCAACTTTTTAATAAACTATCAAACAAAGAAAGAGAAAGAAAGAAAGGAAGGAAGAAGAGAGGAAGGGAGAAATGAAGGAAGGAAAGAAAGTAGGAAGGAAGAAGGAGGCAAAACTGGAGATTACTTGGCAATGAGGATGAGTGGGAAAGGAATATAATTAGTGAGTAATCCTCAGTCTTCTTTGTGAGTTTATTTCTATGGCCATCCCAAGCCTCAAATATCAGCGGGGAGGAATGAGTTGATAATAAATCAGTATCTTCATTATGAAGAGAATCCTTTCCTGATCAGAAAAAAAAAACCAGTTGCCTCGGGAAAAACTGTTTTATGGGAATGAGCTTCCCATGAACATCTTTATGCACTTTTCTGTTGGCTACAAGAGAGACCGCATTCAGTGGCTGGAAGTGAAGAGAAACTTTTGCCAGCTGCATTTGTTGTGGGCAGAGGGACAAGGATTTCTTTCAGCAGAGGAATTGCAGAGAATATTGCGGTCCCTGGGATCAGTGGTCAATTAAAGCAATCAGGTATTTAATAAGAGGCATGTCTACTATGAGCACAAAAATAAAAACAGAGGTTAATGATCAGAGCAAGTTATAAACCAGTTTCTAAGTCTCTAAGGCTGTCAGTCAAGAAGATTTTTAAAAGGCTCAGTTTTTTGTGCTGGAATGAAGACAGGCAGTGACATTCTGATAGTTTCTCCCGGTCTGCAGTTTGAATGTCTCTGGGGATGTCATCACATTCTCAGGTAAATTCTGCATGGTTTACACAGCATCAGTCACTGAGATTGTTTAAGCATAAGCTGTCGTGGCAATTTTTCTGAAGTTTAGGTCAGGTAACTTCAGCAAAAAAAAAGTTATACTTCTCAATAGTTCCAAGTCAAAGGATGGTAGAAAAATGAAACAGTTCAGAGAGTAATAGTTAAATATTTTTAAAAACTTGAAACATTCAGGATCCAGTTCAATTTATAGGTGAAAAATAAAAACTAAGACAACTTCATTAGAATCCAATATCCACAAATTTACTGAAATGTAATTTCACTAAAAACTATAATTCATGCCCTGGCTACTATAGCTCAGTGGATTGAGTGCAGGCTTGCAAACCAAAGGGTCATGGTTCAATTTCCAGTCAGGGCACATGCCTGGGTTGTGGGCCAGGTCCCCATTAGTGGGGCACAAGAGGCAACCACACATTGATGTTTCATTCACTCTCTTTCTTCGTCCCTCCCCCTCTCTCTAAAAAAAAAACACAAAAAACTATAGTTCAGTAATTTCTCTCTACAAGCACCCTCTTTTTTTAAAAAGAAAGTCAAAAAAAGTCTTTTTTTAAAAAAGAAAGTCAAATCAAGACTGTTTTACTGCATAAGTCTAGTTTCAATAAATTTAGCCTGATTATTTTCATAAACACAACAAGAATACTAATTGATTATGCAGGCTCTTTTAAATTCATTTTGCTGCAATTTCATAGGAAAGCTTCAGATTTAACTTTAATTAGCCTCTAAGGCTAAGAAGTCAAACCACATAATTGCCACAAGACTTTGCAATACCTATAGATTTCGGTGGATTCCTTAGGTTCTTGAAGCATCTCTGAATGTGTTGAGGTTCTTTTGCCATCTTCCAGGGAAGAAACCTCCATTTCTTACCTGGAAATACATGTAATCCAGGTACCAGGCTGTTTTTACAAAGGGATTTGATCAGCCTCCAAAGTCAGTCTTAATTCTTTAAAGTTTTCTGGTGACACCCAGAGTTTGTGCATGTCTTTCAAACATGACATTCCAGTCGAAGTCTTGTCAATAAAACCAATTACCAATTGAGTCCTGTTGTTAAAAGAACAGGTTGTTATTTAATTTATGCAAACAGACATATTTCCATGAAAGGAATACTCATTAAGAGTTTTCAAATTGTGAAGGGATCAAGTAAGGAGAAAGATATGTATCATCACTGCTTACAAAGGTATAATTGCCAAATTGCTCTAAGAACAACATGTTTTCTTATATTTGGGGAAAAAACACAATTGGAAGGATCAGCAATATTTCAAAGAAGAAGTCATAAAATTATAATCATCCTCAGTTCACTCAGTCCTATATAATCAATTCTTGTTTATCCTGATCATTTGTCAGCATTTTATGAATCCAGTTATTCCTTACAATTCTATAAATCTTCATCCATTTTAAAGATATAATCTTAAAATTTATTTTCAGAAACCTGTGTTTTAGAATAAGTTAATCCTCTCCATGTTTCTTTATAAAGATAAATATTTACAAAAGCATCGGAGTAAAACAGTGACTTTCAATGGCAAAATTTAACATGACACATGGTTACACATCTGATTATAATTCAAATAAATACATTAGCTTTTCTGTAACAGTATATTAAGATAACAATTAGAACTACAAATGAAAATATATCAAAACTTTGTAGATTAGGAATTTTTTAAAAAGATTTTATTTATTTATCTTTAGAGAGGAAGGGAAGGAGAGGAGGAGAGAAATATCAATGTATGATTGCCTCTTGTGTGTCCCCTGCTGGGACCTGGCCTGCAACCCAGGCATGTGCCCTGACTGGGAATCGAACTGCGATCGTGTGGTTCACAGGCCTGTACTCAGTCCACTGAGCTACACCAGCCAGGGTGATTTGGAGATTTTTATATAATCTCTAGAACATTCATTTTAGTAATAACATTATTAATTATTTGACAAATCTCCCTGTATAATTTTAGCATATCAAATTGGCTTAATTTATTAAAAAATTTTTAATAAAGAGAGAACAAATCTTTGACATATTCCAGGGGCCCACTGGAATAACCCAAAGCCATTTTCAGGTTAAGAAAACGTCTCCTACATTTTGAATCCTGGGATTTTTGCCAAACATACTTCACCAAAAGGATCATATATCATTATGAAACAATATTCAATTATCTATTTCCCCAAAGTGACAATAAAAGGTATCAAATATAAGTACATGTGAGCAAAACTTTAATTCTTAGGATTGAGAAAATTGTTTGTTTTCTTAAGTAACAAACCAGCCGATTGAGACGGCACAAAAAACGTAATAGAACATAAAAACTTTGTTTTCTATGTAAAACATTTTTTAATAATACCTGGAGCAGAATAATAATACAAAAAAGACACTTTGGGATCTTGACTGAAAAAGAACCAAATTCTGATTCTGTATTAGCTTACTTTTGATATTTATATTTACTTACTCAATTATATTTATTCCAACCTTATTCAAATATCAAATTTTCTCTCAATCTTTCTTTCAAAAACCCTTCACAACTTTCCACTGCCCTTTTACTTTGCCTCTTCCAAACTTCCTATTCAGGAATAACCAATGTTAGTAAAAACTATTCTTTCAATTTTTTAAAAGTGTACCTTATACCTTCTAATACCCAAAACATACTTTTTGTCCATCTTAATAAGAATTCTAAACTCTTAGAAATTTTAATTTCTAGTAACAACTAAAATGTAAATAGTCAGCATTCTTCAAATTTGCAAATTTACAAATACCTGCCATAATCTTTAGAATCATCAGCTCTTTCATTGGCAAATCTATTCACAACTTATTAAGACACATATATGTTTAAGAAAGTGCAATCCATCTTCATTATGAGGTTCAAATTTAACTTCTAGTTTCTCTGTGATAACAGACCCAAAATAAGAAAACTTAGAATAACCCAACAACTAATGTTTCAGTATAGAATGTTATTTTGAGATATCTAGATGCTCAATAATTTTTATCATTTAACTTAGTAAAGCTGTAAAATTTCAGGTTACCAAAAGAATTTGGTAAATTATATTTAAGCACATATATCATATAACATAATTATTACTGAAAAGTTTAATTGAAAACCTTTTATTTTAGTTTTGTTTATTTATTAATTCTTAACAATTCTATGCAATTTCAAATTATTATCCAATCTATTTTCTTCACAGATTTTGTAACAGAGATAACATAAACTTATTTTTGTAAACAAAAATATAACATAGTTGATATTAGTAAGTCTTAAAAAAACATGTCTATTTAATGAAATCAAACCTAAACTAGCTTTAATACCAAATATTTTCCCAGATCATATGATCTTAAAAAGCATTTGTGTTAGTTTCTATTTCCTAATTTATATGAATAGTTAATTTTAAGCCAATTAAATAGTATAAACTAGTAATATCATCAGGACAGAAAACATCATACTATGCATATATAAACATAGACAAACAGATATTGCAAACAGATAAAAATAAACAGAATTACTAGTAATTGTAGAGTAGTTGCAAAAGTTTTTTTATTTGTTCTTGACAACTTTTCCAAAATTACTATTGCACTTTAAAAAATAAACTTCCAATTTTGTCAAATTTCTTATCAGTCATTAAATCCTTTAACGCTTGTTCAAATATACCAATTCTTATAAACTTATATCTCTATAAATGTAATTTTTTTCACTTTGTTGGGAAATCTCTAACTTTCTTTTCTGCCTTTTTCCCCTTAAATTTCTTGTTAATTAACTCAACTAGTGCCTGAAACCCCCAAAATTAAATAGCAAATTAAAAAATTTTAAGACATGTTATATTTTGTTGTATTTGTTATTTTCATTGTCTTCTGAAGTGCTGGGCAGTTGTATTTTCAATGTCTTAATTTGTTACAATATCTGCAAATATCTGAAGGTAAATAGGAAAGGGTTTAAGTAGACTTTGATTTTTGTTCTAATTTCTGTCCTTCCTTCCATCTTAATGGAAGGACAGAAATTCCAGCCTTAACTAGCCATTAACTAACCATTAAGGGTGTCTTACTGGCTAGTTATTATATCAATGTGAGAGCCCTCTGAAAGTTTTTAATTTAAATTTTTTTCAATTGAAAACATCCACCATTCACTCAGAGACGATAGGATTTTAACAGCAGTCCAAATCAATAAGCATTTTATGTACTAACTAGGGAAGCAAAATGCTTTCATAAAGAGCATAAAGCGAAAAGATACATCCCTCACAGTCTATTCCCAGAAAGAAAGATGTTTAAGAAAGATGGGGAGCCCTGTGTCTCAACAGCTGTTCCTAAACACAGGGAATCGTGTGCTTTCCCCTCTCTGAACGGAATAGGGTGTAAGATCCCCTAAACTTGGATCCACAGACCATCAGGCTGCCCAGCAGATGTATATGCATCATCCAGGAGGCAGAGAGGGCAGCTCTGGAAGGAATGGGATCCATACAAGGTACTCACACTAAGTTTTTACCAGAAGTGCATTTGCCCAAGAAACAACATTCGTAAATATTTTCTCTTGCCAACTTAAATTTAGAAGAGAGAAAAGAACTCACCATTTCCAAATTCCACCAAACCCTGCAGACAAATAGTCAGAGATGCTGACAGGGTCAAATGCTTACTGCCTCTACCAGATGTGGGCAGATGTCCATGATCTCTCAACTGCAGCAGTCCAAGAAGTTAGCCATGTTTCAGCCAGTGAATTCTGTCAAGGCTCATTACACGGTTGGAGGTAAAAACATATTAATACATTTTCCTCTATGTTCTAAGTTCTTTTGGCTGGGCTACTCATCAAATTAACCAAAACAGATGAACAGAAGTTTTAATATATTCATATTGGGAATTCACATAAGCATGAAAATTCCAAAGACAGCGAGGTAACATTGGGTGTATAAGACATTTTGGGCTATCATCAATCAAGCAACAAACAAGTGCTGGTGAGGATGTGGAGAAAAGGGAACCCTTGTGCACTGTTGGGGAGAATGCTGACTGGTACAGCCACTGTGGAAAGCAGTATGGTGTTTCCTCAACGAATAAAAAATGCAACTGCCTTATGACTCAGTGATTCTGTTGCTGGAGGAAATAGGATTCTTCCACATTATTGCAGGAAATGCCTTTCAAGGACATACAGATAGGAAGATTTGAGGTGTTGTGGTAAGATTTATTGTGCAAAAACAAAGGACTGCCTTCAGTGCACCATGCCCAACGTCTCATCCATTATCAGGTGGCTCAGCTCTGTATTGCTGCGGAAGAAGTACCGCCTTTGGGGCTGCAGGCCCACACTTGTCCCCACCAGGCCAGGACCCAGAGCACTGCGCCATACCTGCTGCTTCTGAGGCTCCAGTAGTCCAGCTTAGTCTCTGTTCTTGTCCAGCCCACGGCCAGCACTGTGCCTTGGTCGGCCTGGATGCTGTATAGAGAGGAAGCATGCATGGGTACTGTTAAGACAGGCCTTTGTTAAGCTTTGATTATATTTCCATGGGCTAGGGAGAGAGCAGGCTTTCTTTCAAACTATCCAATTTCCTTCCTAGATCTTCCTGGGGCCTTCCCTTAACCAGTCCTTTTCCTGGATCTTCTGGGGTTTCATGCCTTTATCCTATCTGAGCCTTTTTCCCAGGCTAGACTCCTCCCCTTTATGGTCACCATTTTGGCTCCTACTGTACGTTCTCATAGTTTTGCCTGCTCATCTGGCTTCTATTATGCGTGCCTCAGCAGAGGAACTTCCCCCTTGTTGTTTATCCATCTTCTCAGTAACCTGGGTGAAAGGACTGGTGGTTCCCTAAGGTGATTGGAAAGCCAGTCCTTTCTCCTTACTTGGAGGGATGGTGGGGCGTGAATCCCTTTGATGGGGCAATGTGGCTATTCCCTGCAGTACCTGGGAGGCTGTTATTTCCTAGTTAATCAGGCTTAGTGTCTGATGTCATTTGCTCTCTTTCTTTGTAATAACTAACTACCTACTGTAACAAGTCCACTTCTGGGAATATATCTGAAGAAATATGAAACACTAATTTGAAAAGAATACATGCACCTACATGTTCATTGTAGTGTTATTTACAATAGCCAAGGTTTGAAAGTAGTACAAGTGCCCATCAGTAGATGAGTGGATAAAAAAGCTGTGGTACATTTACACAATGGGATACTATTTAGTCGTTACATATATTTTTTAAAAAGAGAAATTTTTACCTCTTGTAACAACATGGATGGACCTGGAGAATATTATGCTAAGTGAAATAAACCAGTCAAACAAAGAAAAATATCATATGATTTCACTTATATGTATAATTTAATGAACAAAATAAACTGACAGACAAAACAGAAACAGATTCATAGATACAGAAAACAGACTGACAGCTGTTAGAGTGGAGGGGATTTGGGGGTTGGGAGAAAAAGGCGAAGGGATGAAGCAAAGGGGAAAAAAACCCATAGACACAGACAACGGTGTGGTGATTAGCAGAGGGGGAGAGGGATTGAGACAGCAGAAGAGGATAAAGGAGGGGTAAGTGGCGATGGAAGGAGGCTCTGGGTGGTGAATACACAAAACAGCATACAGATGATGTATTATGGAGTCATACACGTGAAACCAATATAACTTTATTGACCAATGTCATCCAGATAAATTCTATAAAAATTAAAAAATAAAAATAAAAAATTAAGTAAAACTACAAAAAAAAGAAAGATGCAGAACAGTATGTTTTTATTAATGTTGTATATAACACATTTGAAAAATTCAAAAGAAACTGGTAATAGTGGTTGTCTTCTGAAAGAAAACTGGACCAAAAAAAAGACATTTCGGACAAAGAAGAAAGAAGCGGAGGGTGGTATATTCAATTTCAGAAAGGCGATTTACAGCTAGTTGAGGAAGAGAAGAATGTACACCCTAGGCAAATCCATGCTAGGTGGCTCAGACATGGTACAACACAGGAGGCATCTAGGTAAAAGTTCTGCCTGAAGCCCTCTTATTTACCATACCCTGAAGCAACCGCTCTCTGCCTGAATCTCCTGGGCAGGCAAGAGGGGAGGGTCAAAATTGCTTTCTGAGTCTTGTTTCTTAATAAGCAGCTTTAAATCAATATCCCCCACAGCAGCTTCAGGTGGCAAAACTTTGGTTCCCTTCAAGCTTTTCACAGCAAAACTGCTGCACAGAAGCTAAGCATAAGCCCCAGAAGGCTCCAGACTCGTTTTAAAAAGTCAGGAGCAAGTTAAATTTGTTTCCTCTTATCCTGGTAATAAACACCAGTCATATTTAACAGTGAAAATGGGGTTTAGCCAGCAAGAAATTCAACTTACATCCAGGTATTTGTATTTATATGTCATGTTCTAAATGACATCTACTTCAAAATTTATTGACTAAGGTTTGTTAGATATTTATCCTGGTAACTTCATACAGTTTTATATTTCTATATAAATACATATCCATACACACGTACATTTTATGGGAAATATTTAACCTATAGCAGCTCCTTGTGATGAATGTTCTGTCCAGTAGTCCTAGGAAAACCCCAGATGGCTGGTTCACTTTATACATCCAAGCCTTCAAACACCATCGTTCATCATCCAAAACTGTAGGCACTGTGCCTAAGAAGAAATCATCACTTTCTAGGGTTGCCCTTGCCAACCCAAGCCTCAAGGTGAGGACAAAAGGCTGTCACTTCTAAACACTCAGAGGTAGTTGGTGAAAGTTCTGACACCTGAAATAAATGTCCATCTCTGAATCCACTCCCTTGGTCTTCCTTGATACTCATTTCTAGCCCGGAAGCCAATATTTCTCGTCCTTATTATTTAACTATGTGTCCTGTGGTAGGTGGGCTAGAGGAGACCTGAGAGAATCACACGGTTTCATGGAGTCACATCGCAAGTTAGTCTATCAGAGAGTTAAATGGCCATGGTGGGCACCCCCGAACGTTATTGACAGTGGGGACACAGAGCTTTGCAGTTGTCAGACTCTGTTGCCTTAGGGAAAAGCCATCTCCTGCAAGGGGCTTCACTGTTTCCTACTCTGAGTGAGGGAGTTGTGAATGGAGGTTCCATGTGGAGATTGGAAATCACTACCCCACATGCCCAGGGGTACACACAGAAAAGTGGGTCTCTATTCACTTGTTTTTCTTGGCCAAGTGGGAGGAAGAATGTTGGAGAGTCCAGGACATTTCCGTAGAAAAGTAGGGCCCTGACTTGGTATGTTGCTCACGATCCCTTTCTGAGGGAAGCCCCTGCAGATGAACTGGCTTGGGCACCAGTGTTCACAGCTGCATGAAGGATGTTGGAGGGACATAATGGCTGCTGTGTGTGCTGGAGTACAAACAGTCCCACACTGCTTGGGCCTGAGAAACAATGGGGTGACAAACAGCTTCAGTACAATGCATTCATTTCCTGTAATAACAGTGGGCTAAACACGGCCCAGGAGGCAGGTTCCACCTGACCAAGAGACACGCCAGTCATGCCGTCATTTTAGAGGCCTGCTTTTTGTTTAGAATAAAAGACACACATAAAAAGAAGAGAGATGGCAAGTGTTTGGTTTTTTTTTCCTTCCCTTACAGAGCAAGATATAATTAAGACTATTCTTTTGTTATGCCTGGATAAAATAGTGTGGTAAAAATACTAGAGAGGTGTTAGAAGCTATTTCAATTTTAAGTCTTTCTGACATTAAATGCTCATGATTCACTATCACTGCTAAAAATACTACCATGTGGCACCCTGGGCTTCTCTGCTTCCTGGCAAGACAGCTGCCTCTAACGGGACCTCACCTCTCTGCCGTGTCTGAGCTTCCATCCTCATGTAGGAAGAAGCCCTTTTGGGAGTTGGTTTAATATAGCGCCATGATGGTAATGATAGGGATAATGATAATGACAAGAGCTAACATCTACTGACCACTTACTATGCAACAGGCCCAGTCCTAATTGCTTGAACCCTCATGAGAATGTTGTAAAGTGGGTACCATTATTAGTCTCATTTTACAGATGAGGAAGCTGAGGCAGAGTTTAAGCAACTTACTCAAGCTCATGAAATGCTCAGGGCTTCCCATGAACCCACTTTGCTGGGTGGCATTCTACCTGTGCAGGTAACTGCCTCAACCCCCTATCAGTGATGAAATGGCATCACTAGATCTTGCACGAGAGAAGCATATTTTGAATACACATGGAGAGGGGGCTCCCGAGATGGTGAGTGTTTTGAGGAGACACAAAAGAGAAACAGGAAAAAAGCTCATGTTGGTTTTTGTAGGGGATCCAGCATTCTCTTGTGTGAGCCTGAGAAGAGAAAGTATTTGGAACTGCAACCCCAACAAGACAGCTTACTTCCACGGTTCACAGTTAACTGGACACCAAGAAATTCTCCGTGAATCTTCTCAGAAAACCAGGCCCTGCCCACAGAGTGTTCCTGATTGTTCAGGTTGCAGGGAATATCACCAAGACAGAAATATATACATATATACAGAGAGAACTTTAGAACTAAAAGAGACTTTATTTATTTATTTGTTTATTTATTTAGTTTGTTTAGAGCCTCACCTGAAGACACAGTTAATGATTTTAGAGAGAGGGGAAGGGCAGGAACAAGGGAAAGAGAAACATTGATGTGAGAAACATCAGTTGGTTGCCTGTTGCACATGACCTGACTGAGGTCTGAACTTGCAACCCAGGCATGTGCCCTGACCAAGAATCAAACCTGTGACCTTTAGGTCTATGGGATGATGCTCCAACCAACTGATGAGCCACACCTGTCACAGTTGAAAGAGACTTTAGAGATCATTCAGCCACTTCTTTATTTTATTATTCAGAGGCTGAGTGTCAGGGAGGTGTAGTGTCTCAGCTAATAGCACTCAGGCTTGAGACAGAGTCAAGAGGAAAACTGAGGTCTCATCTCTCTGCCTGTATAAAAGAACACACTCAGTTAAAATGATTTCTTAAGAATTTAATTGAGACTTCCACCAAGATGGAGGCATAGGTGGAAACACTGTGCCTTCTCCCACAACCAAGTTTGAATAAAACAAAGGTTTAGTAAATAAAAACACAGCCAAAGAACAGAAAACTGAACTATATGGAAGTCTGACAACAATGAACCATTCAGCCGGGACTGGTAAGAGGGGCGGAGCCAGTAGCAGAGCAGGGTCAGGCAGGAAGGATCCCGCGACCCAGGCGACCCAGGGAGCGCAGGCAGCGGGGTAGCAGTGTGGACCCAGTGAGGGTGCCGGGCAGGCTGAGCGCGGTCACACATTCGCACGAGGATAAACCAGCAGAGATGTGAGCAGTGACACGGACCCCCGCAGGCCCTAGTAAGTGAACCCAGTGAGGGTGCATGGCAGGCTGATGGAGGTTGCACTTTTGAGGTCACACTTTTGCGCCAGACTGGGCGGCCCCGGCAGCGGGAGGAGGCAGATTTCCTTTGACCCTGCCCCCACATACAACCTCACAACCCAGCGACTGAGTTGCCCCACCCTGGCGAACTCCTAGGGCTCTGCTCCTCATACATAGCAGGCACAAATAGTCCAAAATATGGCTCAAGAAGAACTCAAAGTCCCAGAGCCCATAACTCTAAGTGACCGAGAAATAGCGAAACTCTCAGATGCACAGTTCAAAACACTGGTCATCAGGATGCTCACAGAACTGGTTGATTATAGTCACAAATTAGAGGAACACATGAAGGCTAACCTAATTGAAATGAAGGGAAATGCACAGGAAACCAATAGTGATGGAAAGGAAACTGGGACTCAAAGCAATTGAATGGACCAGAAGGAAGAACGAAACATACAACCAGAAAAGAATGAAGAAATGAGAATTCAAAAAAATGAGGAGAGGCTTGGGAACCTCCAGGACATCTTTAAATGTTCCAACATCCGAATTATAGGGGTACCAGAAGGGGGAAAGAAACAGCCACGAGTGGAAAATGTATTTGAACAAATAATAAAGGAGAACTTCCCCAGTCTGGCAAAGGAAATAGACTTCCAGGAAATCCAGGAAGCTCACAGAGTCCCAAAGAAGTTGGACCCAAGAAGGAACACCAAGGCACATCATTATTACATTAGCGAAGATTAAAATGAAGGAGAGAATCCTAGAAGCAGCAAGGGATAAGGGGACAGTCACCTACAAAGGAGTTTCCATCAGACTGTCAGCGGATTTCTCAAAAGAGACCTTACAGGGAAGAAGGGGCTGGAAGGAAGTATTCCAAGTCATGAAATCCAAAGACCTACATCCAAGACTGCTCTATCCAGCAAAGCTTTCATTTAGAATGGAAGGGCAGATAAAATGCTTCTCAGATAAGATCAAGTTCAAGGAGTTCATCATTACCAAGCCTTTATTATATGAAATGTTAAAGGGACTTATATAAGAAAAAGAAGATGAAAAATATGAACAGTGAAAGGATAGCAAACTCACAGTTATTAACAACCACACCTAAAACAAAAGCAAACCAAGAGGACAGCTAGATCAGGAGCAGAACCATAGAAATGAAGAACACATGGAGGGTTAGCAACAGGGGAGTGGGAGGAGGAGAAGCGGGGAGAAGGTACAGAAAATAGCATAGACAGTAGGTAGAAAATAGATAGGGGGGAGGGCAAGAATAATAGGGGAAATATAGAATCTAAAGAACTTGAGACACATGGTCATAAACTAAAGGGGGGAATGGTGGGGGAGGGGGTGTGCAGAGTGGAGGGGAATGAAGGGGGAAATAGAACAACAACTGTAATGGTATAATCAATAAAATATATTAAAAATGTTAAAAAAGAACTTAACTGAAAACTGAAAGCGGTACTGATGAATGTCTTGGCAGGGATGTGACCAGAAAGAAATAGAAGAGATGATTCCTCCCCTCTCAGGGCTTACAGTTTCCCTGGGGATACACAGGATTACATAAATTCAAGCTCCAATGGACTAACATGGCCACTTAACTCCTGGGTCCAGCACACATAGAAGAACAGAGAGACATGACCAAGGGCTAATCAGGGTAGGGTGGGGGTAATCCGAAAGGCTTTCTGAAAGTATGCCCTGTTCTACACTGATGTAGATGAGAGGCATGTGAATGGGTAGATTGAAAGTCAAATGCATTTTGTGGAAATACATTCCACTTGTGCTAACGGACAGAGGGGCAATGAGTGAGAGTCGTGAACATGGTCAGAAAACCGGCAAGTCTGACTGGTCAGGACGGTATGTATCAACGAGTAATGAGAAATGATGTCATGGAGAGAAACCAACCTTGAAAACATTCCTGTCATATCTTGAGGCAGCTGGCTGTCTGACATTTGAGAATCTGAAGAATCTGCCCTGATTTGATAGCTAAGGAACAAAACCAGTTGCAGGCAAAACAATGAGATTGCCGGCATTGTTTCCCAGCACACACTAACAACAATACAGTGATCATAATGCTGTCACCAAGCTACATAAAAATCAGTCAAGGTTGGTGATGGGCTTCTTACCACGTTCCTTGCTGGGCTCCGCGGGTACTGTGAGCAAGACAGACTCAGAGCATGTATTTTAGAGTGGTGTTCTGTCTTGACAGTTCCAGGAGAAAAATCAGCACTCTGTGTGCCATTCAAATGTAAGGAGGCCTAGAAATTCTCAGAAGCAGTAAATAATCAATATGTTTTATAGATGTTTCAACCAGTGAAGGAAGCCATTGGGGACCTGCTGCCCTGTCACCGACGTTCAAGAGAAACAGGCCTCCATGTGTTATTCTTTGTGCTCGGCTGGGACTCAGGCAGCCTTCTCATGCCTGACCCCACTTCTAGGTGGGCTCACCCTGCAGAGATGCAAGGTCATTTTTTGGTTATGAGACTGTTTTTATTATGGACATTCCTGGCTACCACTTTGTAAGACCACGTCAGGGGCAGACTTCAGCTGGGCCTCGCCGGGAGAAGTCAGGCCAAGTGCTCCTGAGCCGAGGGAGGAACCCCTGGGAGGAAAGCCTTGGTTAACCTTCCTCATCTGCCTTCTCCTTTGGATCAGTCAGAGACCAGGCATTTCCCTCAAGCGGTAACCTAGAACTAACAGGAAGGAGCAAGGTAGCTGGCAGGTAGGGGTGGTGTGTGTGTGTGTGGGGGGGGAGAGGTTGGACAAGAACAGGGTTTGGATTTTAATAAGGAAAACGTCTTTATTGAAGGACTAGACTCCCTCTTGTTGAGAGGGTGCTGGTGATGGGGAAAGGGGGTGAATCTAGATTACAATAGGCCAGACTAGCACATCATTTTATTTTGAATAAACCAGCTCAATTAAAAAATATTTCTTAGGTACTTAGCATGAGTTTGAATCTATAAGTCTGGAGCACCTTATTGTTTTTCTTCTGCAAAACTGCATTTCTTACCATCATCAGATACTTGAAGTGTAGAAACTGATACGTTTAGAAATTGGTATGTGCATTTATTGAGTCTTTTTATTCCTTATTGTCTTTCTTTACTTTTTCTTTAACCTTGTTTTTTCCTGTGGAAAGCCAAGAAGCTTAGGTCAAAGGGCCAGCTCTGTGGTCTGCCGTGTGTCCACCAGCAAGGACACATGGAGGGAGTAGCCAGGATGCGGTGAGAGTGAGGGTGTTGAGGCAGTGGAGCCACTGAGCCTCCTTCCTCCTTCTTCCTCAGTCCCCACAAGGGTTTGCAGAGTCACAGTTTGGAGGTTATATGTGAATCTGGGTATTCCCAGTTCTGAAAACCAAAGCTTTCTAGAACCTGCATGGAGAACTCTTGGTCCTAAAGGGATTATGGCAAGAGTGGAGGGAGACGGGGGAAAGGTACTTTATCAGAATAATGGCTTCTCTTCCAAAGGAAGAAAGCAGTGTCAGGGTAGTTCAACTAGTCCCAGTTTAAAAGGAGCTGAAGACAGCAAGGAGGACTTGGCCCATCCACCTGGGATATCCTGCCCTCAAATCTCTATAACAAGAACTGGTCAACTGAGTATCAGGCTAGGAGGGATCTAGTTACTACATGACATGTTGTTTCCTGGAAAGATTTTGGCCTAGAATCGGAAGGCTCAGGACAAGTGGGAGCTGTGTGCAGTGGGAGTCAGAGCTGGTCAGTGGATGATGAAGCAGTTTGGGGCCTACCGTTTATCAGCTGTCTGGCTTTGGTAAATAATTCAACTCTTCTGAGCCTCAGTTTACTCACCTACATAAAGGGGGAAATGCAGAGCAGGCTCTGGAGGTAGATCAATTTAAATTTTTATCACTTTCTAGCAGTTTGACCCTGAGAAATTACTTTCAACCTTCCTAAGGCTGTTTCTTCTTATGTAAAATGGGGAAGAATAGTTATTATCTACAACAAAGAATTTAAGTACTAAATATGATAGCACAAGTTAAGTGTTTGAGACAGTATCTAGCACATGGTGTTCAATAAATATTAGCAATGTATATAGTAGTATGGGTGGGAGGATTAGAGAAATGCATGCAAAGTACCTAACACCCTTTCTGACACATAATGGGCACTTAATAAATATTAGATACCATGCCATTTTGAGCAACTAATAAATAAATATTTGTTGAACAAATACCCAAAGGAAAAATGTGTCTTTTCATCTTTGACTCCCTGGCACTTAGCATTGGTATACAGTGTCTGGCACAAATAACACCGCTTTTTTATTATAAACTCTTTTATTACAAAATCATAGGAATGTAATTCTGTAACATAGCAATATCACACTCAAGCACACCATATGATATTTTAGGTGAAATGTTCAGTTTAAAAGTATAAATTACTATACCCATATTATTAGCCTGCCAACCACACTCCAGCAGGCCTTACTTCTGCTGGACCCTGTAGAGTAAGTGTATTAGTTTCATATGTTTGCTACAACAAATTACCACTGATTCAGTGACTTACAACAGCACAAATTTTTTACATTACAGTTCTGGAACCAGAAGTCCAAAACAGCTTTTGCTAGGCTAAAATCAAGCTGCATTCCTTTTAGTGGAGAATTCCTTCTAGTGGAGAATCCACTTCCTTGCCTTTTCCAGGTCCGAGGCCTCCTGCATTTTCCAGGTGGCTCCCTCTTTTCCATCTTCAGAGCAAGCAGTGGGGCACCTTCAAGTTTCTCACACCCTGATCCCCTACTTCTGCCTTTGTATCTCCTTCTCTCAGCCAGACTCCCTGCTTTTCCCAAATAAGGACCTTCATGATTACATTGAGCCTACCTGGACAATCCAGGATAATCTCCCCGCCTCAAAGCCTTAATGTAATCACAGCTGCAATGTCCCTTGTACCACATGGGGCACGGACATCTCTGGGAGACCAGTGATCTGTTGACCACAGTAGGAATGCATGAACAGCATGTTGTCTGCACGACAGCATTTACTTCCAGAGCCTCTGCTCACCGTGTGACCTTGCCCGATCTGTCTCATATTGAACAATTACGCTCCGGACCTTCTGTAAATTCCAGGATGTTTGTTATTTCCAAATGCTAACAGCTCTGTGGCCTTGCCGCAGAGAGGAGGGCAGCTCCTGCTTGAGGTAGGCGTCTCAGCCACCTCTTTCTCCCAAATGATTATAGCTTCTTGATGTTTACTATTGTCAATAGATTTACCTCTTCTTTATTAACTAATAGTAATCATAGCTATTCTATGATAGGACTGATTGTCTGTCCTGGCCTTCTGCGTGAGCAATGGAAGGCCTAGAGAGGACCCACTGGGGCCCCGAATTATAGCTCAATGTTGTGCATGTCAGAACTTCTTGTGTTCAGAGTTTTGGCCTCAGTATTCACTGCTTCACCTCTGACTGGAAGAGTGGAACCTGTTAAGTCTTAATTGTTGAAGCTATGGCTTCGAATCATGCTGAGATCAAAATTCTCTTTGTTCCCCTCACTGTTGGCACACTTCCTTGAAGGCTGCTGTCAAGAGAGCATTCACAAACTCATGGCCCTAAACTAGCGGAGACCCGGCCCCTCTCTGGTGGTTTCTTCCCAGTGTGGAAACAATTTGCCAAGTCATTTCAGCTTTCTGATTAAAAACTGGAACTTCTTGTAAAAATTTTAACTATAGTCAGTTTAAAGATAGTTGTCAAAATAATTTGTACTCTAAAAGAAAACAAGCCATTTGTTCAAGTTAGAACAGCACCACAATTATTTTAAACATAATTTTGACTAGTATAATTTCAACAGCTAAGATTTTTGGACCCTTGTAACAAAATTAAGGTTCAGGCAAACATTACTTGGCCATAGAAATATTTACTAATTATTTTAAGTGTGCCATAGACGTAAGGATTGAGATGGAGCTGAAGGGAATGTTCGGAATTGAAGAAAATGTCAGCACTAAGTATTTGTATATAACCATGTATTTGTATATTATATATAACTGTGTTGATTAATACCAAGTGCTAAGAATTTTACATATATTATCTCATTTAATCAGCACAACAATACTAGGGGGGTAAATATTTTATGTATTTAACTGAGAAGTTAAGCTGCTTGTGCATGGTTCACAGTTAGTAAGTAGGAAATATGGACTCATACATGGGCTTGGATATCTCCAAAGCCTGTGCTTTTAATTCTTATTCTAGTGTTTTACTCAGAGTTAGTTCAGCTCCCTCATTTTAAGTGTGAGTTCCAGAGAGGTTAAATAATGTGTCACTAACATAGTAAAAGGTGATTAAAACTATAGAGTAATTTGTAGTAAATCTGTTACCATTATATGAAGGAAACTTCTTTCGCTATTAGCTTTTAGACGTTAGGAAGCAAACTCACACTCTAAGGAAGGTCTGGGTTGCTGGGGCTGGGAAGAAAATGCCTTGATTTGAGTGAGATATGCTGGAATGAGGTAGATGGGAGATTTTTCTGGAGCTGAAAGGATGACCTGCCCCTATTAGTCACAACCGTCAGGCATAGCATTGAGCAGCTGTGGACTGTGGAGTCAGGGCACAAAGCCGGGAGCAGGCTGGGAATACTAAGAGGCCAAGGGACCTGTCCTGTGGGGTGATCTCAGGTCTAGGAGGAAGGTGAGCAGATAGAGTCTCTGCAGGCCAAGGCCAGGTGGCCAGAAAACAGCTGATCAGTCAGAAGCAGCCTCAGCC
The DNA here is from genome assembly GCF_014824575.4 of Sturnira hondurensis. NCBI lineage: Eukaryota > Metazoa > Chordata > Mammalia > Chiroptera > Phyllostomidae > Sturnira > Sturnira hondurensis. Next base: position 15,458,817 of record NW_028095541.1, on the reverse strand, counting down.
CCCAAGGCACCAGCACCCAGCAGGACCAGTCTGGAGGTTGTCTGCACTTTGCTCCTGTCTGGGGGCCTGCACATGCCTGCCTGGGGGGAGAGCTGGGTCATAGGTGTCAGTGCTCAAGGCCAGGCTAGACTTCTGTGAGCAAGCTTGGACTAGCCCCTCCAAATGTACTGTAGGAAGTATCACACTTGAAAGATAGCTGGTTTCTTTATTCCCAGTGACTCAAGAATCTATGCAATTAGAAAAAAATTATTTATCTATTTATAGAGTAAGGGGAAGAGAGAGAACAAAAGGGAGAAAAACATTGAGTGAAAGAGAAACATTGATCGGTTGCCTCTCATACATGCCCCAACCGGGGACCCAGCCTGCAACCAGGCATGTACCCTGACTGGGAATCAAACCAGCAACCTTTCGCTTTGCAGAATGATACCCAAACAATTGAGCCACACTAGTCAGGGCGAGTATGTGTAATTTTTAAAAACATGTCTCATTATATATCTAGCATTGAGTTGGTGGTCAAGATCATTGTTTGGTTTAAGTATAGAAAGTCATTCTCAAGGTAGTCTCTTAATTAATAAAGGGCCAATATCTAAGATATTAAAGGGTTATATTAAATAGACATGTATTGCTAAGGGACAGTGCCTAGTTTATACTAAATAATAAATATTTGTTACATGAATCAGTGAAACTGCATACTATTGGGCACTCTACTGGAAGGCCTACTCAAATACCCCCAAATTAGGAACTAATCCATCGGTAAAATACTCAGTATATTTGGAAAGTGGAGAAACCATCGCCCTTCCTGCATAAATAAAATTTAGACTTATGAAAGACCCTGGCTGAGGGCAGCAAGAGGAGGGAGCTAGAAACACTCTGATGAAGGTCACTTTCAGCCTTCCTGCCTCTTAGCTGCTTACAGACTGCAGCGCAGGAACAAATATATTCAGCTGCCTAACGTCTGTGTGTACCAGCAGTAGGTTAGGAAGTGGATTAAATGTCAGATTATTACATGTTGCACGTGGGAGTATCTGAAATTGAGATTTTACTCATTTTTGACTCTTCCTTAAACACCCACGCAACACAAACGGCTCACAGTGCACTGGCTGGGCACGAGAGAAATGCGGAGCAGCTGGGAGCATCCTGGAAGATGCTCTGGTGTCTGTCTGTACCACGTACCATTATTCCCTTCTTTCCAAGTCCCTTTCTCTTTATCTAAAAACTAATCACGCATCCCATTTCATGAGAATTTAGATTTCTCTAGGTGAGTGAGGGTGGGGGCTAATGGCAAGTCTCCAAACCTTTTAAAGAAACACAGTGCGGAATTCCTTCTAAATTTCAATTCTAAAAATCCTTCTGCCTGAAATCTGAGCACTTCTAAAACCCAATCGGGTTTTGACAGGAAAAATTAGGTAACAACTTTGAAGCATGTAAAGAAGAAAGAGAGACTTCTGTTATTTTTAAGGCACTTGGAGACAGAGGAAGATTTTTTTACTCTCTCCCCACGATGGGAAATTTTAAAGTAAATCAACTTAATCAACTTTTCTAATAAAAAATCTTTCTGAGGAAATCATAACAACTTTTTAATTTGTTGATAATTGTGATAAAAACACATAACATAAATTTCCATCTTAACAATTTTTACGTGTACAGTTCAGTGACGTTAAGTACCTCAAGCACAACATCCATATGCAGAAGCCGTTTCATGTGGCAAAACAGAAACTCTGTGCCCATTAAACAATCTCCCTCACCCCTCTTCCAGCTCCAGACAACCACCACTGCACTTTCTGATTCTATGATTTTGCTACTCTAGGTACCTGATATAAATGGAATCACACAACACTTGCCTTTTCGTGACTGGTCTGTTCCCCTGAGCTCAATGTTCTCAAGACTGATCTGTGTTGTAGCATATGACAGAATTTCCTTCCTTTTTAAGGCTGACTAACATTACCTCATTGTATGTAATAACATGTTTTGCTTACCTATCATTCATCGGTGGGCAATTTGGTTGCTTCCACCTCTTCGCTATCATGGATAGTGCTGCAAGGAAACAGCAATTTCTTAACCTGAGGTAGGTACTATGTTGCCCAGAGAAGGATGAGTGGGTTTAAGGACTCAGTGAGGGTGGAAATGAGGCAGTGTAGCTACCGGTGAGTTTTTGAAACATCACTAACATTCGAAACTATGCCAAGACCTAAAACTACTTTGCTGTATCTCAAAGTTTCTCTTCAAAATAAAAATTTTAAACCAAGTTTTTGTTCTTGGGCTCAAGGACCATACTTATTCTTTAGTGAAATATTCAGAAATAAAAATTGAAAGAGAAAGTACAACTATTATTTTTATTAAAACCCTGCAAACCACCAAATGTTCAAGTGAACCACCCATTTATTTGGAAGTTAGAATAGTTTCATGCAAAGAAAAGTATTAAATAGCCTTTTTTGAATAGTATCTTCTCTATAATCAATATTAATCTATATTGGATGTCAACATATTTTTTCTAAAAGTCATTTGATACTCTTAAGTATCTGGAGTCAATTATTATCTTGTTGTCTGCCCAGTTTGATCACAGTGCATTTTTAAACTCCCAAAGTACTTTTTTTTCCTCAGCAGAATGCAAATGCAAACAGATGGAGGGTAAATAACTGGAGCTAATGTTGTGCTTTTTTCTGCTTGAGGAAACAATAGTAGAAAAATTTCAAAGAATCTTATTTAAGTGAATGTAATTCCTGTTGGGGAGAACAAGACTATTTCCCCCATTCTCATTTCCAAGATTAAAAAAAAAAGTCCAGACTAAAGCAGAAATATTAAAAAACCCAGGGACATATTTCAAGAACCTTCAGTAGTGTGACTATCATGAATAGTTGATCTTTGTCTGAAGGACTGTGAGTCAGAAAGGATGTGAAAAACATCTGGGTAGGAAGAAATAGTATCTAGAGATACATTTTGCAACATCTGATCCTTATCTTCGTGTTAATCCTTGTGAAAGAGACTAAAAAGATTTCATAATAAAAATTCCCGAAGAGAAATGCGACTCTGCGTGTGAATTGTACACGACCGATATTTTTGCTGTCTTGTAATTAATTCACAATTATCCCTACTTTTCCCTTTTCAAGGTTGGACCCACTCAGAAGATATTAATAAAAGAGATTTAGAAACCAATCATTATAAAGTTTATTATGTGAGATTAGACCAAATTTCAGCACGTGACTGATGGTAACTACACTTATTTAGGAAAAAAATTAAGATGTCTGTGTGGGACTACATGAAGGGAACAACTAAGGGAAAAATGGAAGTCTGCCAACTGCAGAAACATGTTGTCCAGAAAAATCACTGACTGTAAAGAACATCCTCCCTCCTTGTATAAGCTACCAGATGTTGTTGAACTGAATTTAAAATAGGGGAAAAAAAGCTGATGAGTCATAGGGTGCAACCACAATTAAGCAAAGTTAAGCAGCTCTCTTAATTAAACGACGTTGTGGTGTGTGTAATAAACAGTGTTAAAAATGAGAAAATGTAGATTCCTTACTGAATGGAAACTTAAAGATATGTATTTAAAATACTATTTAAGTCATAATGGTGTTGAAAATGATGCCATTTGAATGGTACTGAAGCGAGATGCCATTTAAGTGAACAGGGATTAAATACACAGTGTGTGAGCATAAAACTGCATTAGAGAAAACGGTATGGAGGTTCCTAAAATAAAATGAAAATAGGACTGCCATATGACCCAGCAATTTCACTTCTGGGTATTTAAAGAAAATGAAGACACTAATTCAAAAAGGTATCTGCCCCCCTGTGTTCATTGCCACATTATTTACAAAAGCCAAGAGATGAAAACAACCTAAGTGGCCATTGATGGATGAGTGGATAACAAAACAATGTGGTAGATATATACAATGGAATATTACTCAGCCATAAACAGAGTAAAACCTTATCATTTGTGACAAGAGAGTATTATGCTAAGTGAAATAAGTCAGACAGAGAAAGGTGAATGCTGTATGATTTCATTTACATGTGGAGTTTAAAAAATAGAACGAGTGAACACACAAAACAAAATAAAACTGATTCAGAGAACATATTTGTTGTTGCCTGAGGTAAGCAAGGTTCAGGGGGATGAAATGGGTAAAGCAGGTCCAGAGGTACAAACTGCCAGTCATAAGATGAACGTGTCCTGGGGATGTGATGTGCAGCATGGTGACTATAGATAGCAATACTGCATTGCATATTTGAAAGCTGCTAAAGAGAGTAAATCTTGCAAGTTCTCATTGCAAGAAAAAGTAAATTTGTAACTTTGTATAGTGACAGATGGTAACTATATCAATTGAGATCTATATAAATGTTTAATTATTATATGGTTCACCTGTAACTAGTAAATGCTGTATGTCAACCATACCTAAAAAGCCCCCCAAACACCCTACATTTGGGCCAATCAATTTAAACATATCTTGGGAGACATTTGGCTTTTGATAATTCTCAAGATTGTTTATCAAGTGTATAGTGACATAGATAAATTCATCAGCATGTATATTTTAAACATGAGAAATGTCTTTTACTGGATCATTTAGGAGATCTTAATAGCTTGAGATGGTTGAAAGGACTTTGAGAGGTTTGGACCATCACTTCTATGACCATCCATCCACTTCCCTCTATACCCCCAAAGCACATTTTGGAGAAATCTTTCCATCTCATGTCAAAGTTTAGTATTATAGTAGTGCCAGATAAGACCGAGAATTGAGAAAATGTCCTCTGTATATCAAAACAATTCCAGTGCCACGTTAGGCCATCCCTTCTCTTTCACTCCAGTGCAGATTGGGAACCCTTGGACTTGATTTCCCAGAGTGGGGACCCAGCCCTTCGCCTCCTACACATAGGAGTTAAGCCCGACAGCTGGACCCTCTACCTTAGCACTAGATTTCTGAGTTCCTTATTCTGTCTTTAGACACCTAATGTCACTATCTTCTTCGCAATTTTCTGCTCTCTCCTTATCCTCTACATTGCTTTTTAAAGCTTGCCATTCCCAGAACTAGTGCTGGTTCTCTAGAAAGAGTATCGGTTCCTAGGTCAACGGGACAAAACAGTTTTGTTAGCCCCATGTTACGCGATTAACAAATACTGTACGTGTATTTTATCAAATGCCTATTATGTGCCATTGCGCAAGCACTGGTGACAAAGATGAAATGACACATTTCCTGCTGTCTTTCATGCAGTTGTCTCCAGAGCTGGATGTTCGTATCTCAGGATGGAGACACATGACTCACGAGGCGGACAAAAAGTATTACAACTTCCACTAATGGTTCGTAAGTCTAAAAATAAGAAACTAAGTCTTACTAGCATTTAACATATGGATGGCCATGGGAGCCCTCGCTTAGCCCACACGTTGGATGTCACGTGTCAGGTAGAGTATTTAAAAGAGCCAGAGCCTCTAATGTTGAAGGGTCGACAATACAATGCACATGTTACATATAATATGTTTTAGATTAGATTATGTTTTAGATTATGTTATGGATTTGGGATAGTATTACCCAGTTACCTAATTGTATTTTCTTTAACAGCTTTATTGAGATATAATTGATAGGCGATAAACTGCTTATATTTTAAGTATGTAATTTGATGAGTTTTAGTTTATGGCTGTGTCTGTGAAACCATCACCCAAATCGAGATAATTCAACACTAATAAAAATTCCTCCTGCCCCTTTCTGGCCCTCGCCTCCCACACCTTCCTCTTTTGTTCTCCCAGCCCCGCCCCCGAGTAACTGCTGATCTACATTCTGTCACTATACACCGCTGTTTACAGTTCCGAGAGTGTTATATAACTAGAATCACACAGTATGTTCCCTTTTTATCTGTTTTTTAAAAATTCAGCATAATTATTTTATTACCTATGGTTTTAACATGTATCAGTAATTTATTTTTTCATTGCTAACAGTATTCTATTAAATGGATATACCACAGTTTCTTATCTGGTCACCTATGGATGGACATCTGTAATGTTTCCAGTTTTGGCTCTTACCAGTAAAGTTGTTAGGAATATCCTGTGCCTCCCCTTTTCTCAAATACGTACTTTTTTATGTCCATGATAGGTCTCTTTTGAATACAACTCTAAGCATTTGTGCCGTCACTCAGTAGCTATGAAGTGTAAGTCATTTTCTCAGGCTGTTGATGAATATTCACCTGGCAGAACGGAAAGCCTTGGTAAAATAAAGGTAAGACAATATTACATCAGTGTCTTTTTCCAGTCAACCAACTCTGTCACTCAACATTAGATTAGATAAATCAGAATGAGCAGCTCTCATTGTAAAGCCCTATTGGTTGGTATTCAGTAATTTCTTGTTTTAAAAATGTTTATTAATTGGTTTGATTATTGCTTTTAAGATTATATATATATATATAACAAAAATCCAGATTATATGTATATATATATATATACATATATATATATACACATATATATATATATGTATATATATAACTGAACTAGGTTCAGTTCACCTATTTGTATTTATTATGTTTTAAGGTGCTTTCACCCTGGTTGAATTTCTTGACAAAATTATTATGCAATTTCTTCTAATAAAAATAGAAGTACTTTCAAAATTTCCTTATGAAGTGACATTTATGGAACACTTGGCAAGCAAAAACTAACTACATTTTTTATGTTTCACACTTAACCATCTTAATAAAAATAAAGTGTGCAAACACGTATTTCTATCTTTATAATCAAGATGTGTTATTATCTGGTGTTCTTCTGTATATTGTCTCACATTTTTCCTTGTGGCTAGGTAGTATTTGCAGTTTTTAAGGAGCTGTGTCAGCAGGCATGTTTTCAATGATGCATTGTGACCGCTGAATAATCAACTTTTTCACCAATCTGATTAGTAGAAAAATATGCAGGGAATGCACCTTTTCTGTGGCAGATTTCATCTTCAGTTTTCTGAAGATGGCCACAGCAGTGTGTATCTCGTTCCACCCGATCTCCTTATGGGGTGATGCTGCTGTTCTCCTGCTGAGTGGTGATCCCTCCCCTTGAACTCAGACAAACCTTTGTAACTGCCTTGACTAACAAAGTGGTGGGCGTGAGCCTGGCATATAACAGGCAATATGTCAACCTGCTTCTCTGTCTCTGCCTCTCTCTGCACTTGCTTTTGGAACCCAGCCACCATGTCGTGAGGAAGCCCAAACAAGGAGAGAACACACATGAAAATCCCAACTGACAGCCTCATCTTAGATTCCAGCTAACAGCTCATATCAACCACTAGACAACCATCTGCCTCCAGAGCAGATCCCTGCAGGACTTTCTGTGATCATGGAAATTTCATGCTTGTGCCGTCTAATGTGATAACTCACCACACATGAGTCTGAGGGAGTAAATTTCAAATTTTATTGAACTTTAGATAATTTAAATGTAAGAACTACATCTGGCTAATGGCTGTCACATTGGATAGTTTAGCTTCCCAGCCTTTGAGTCTTCCAGCTGAAGCAACAGCACGGAGCAGAAACAGACCATTCCCACTGTGCCCTCCCTGTATTCCCAGCTCTTGTAAACCAGGAGAGATAATAAATAAATACGATTGGTTTAGGTCACTCAGTTTTTAGGGTTAGCGTGACACAGCAATCCATAACAAATACACACTTTCTATAGTTTTTCCCATGCTTGTTTTAATGTTCTCTACAGCAAATAAAAATGCACAGATCTCTTCCATCTCTTAGAAGCCCTCTGGCAATGGTTATGTGTCTCTTCTTTTTACAGCCAGTTTTCAAACGAGTTGTCTACACTTACCATCTTTGCTCACAACTTCTTCATTAGTCAACACCCACTAGGCTCTGGAAACAAATGAGGTCACAGTGACATTAGTTCAAGCTTGTTTCTCCCACTTGGAAAATGCAGGACTTCAGTACCCCACCCTGCATTTATGCTCTTCCCTACTTACTTCTGAGCAAACCCCACTTTGGCACAAAAAATCATCCTCCTTCCGGTTGACAAATTACAAAACACAAAAACCAACCAAACAAACAAAATAAAACATCTCTTTTTCGAGTGGATTAGACAAAGATACCCCTTTTAGAAAAAGTCACTTTTTCTGGAGAGCTGATACAGTCCTCAGGCAGGGTTCATGGCTTCACAAGTAGAGCACGGGGAGGGTGTCAGCACCTTGGTGCTTCCCTGAGTCGGGTGTCCTTGTGCAGGATCAGCAGCACAGGCAGTACAACCATACACAGTAGCTGTGCTTCTGGGATGCTCAGAGACTTCTCACTAAGTCCATTAACTTTCCTCTCACAGGTGGTTCTAGTCTCCTTGTGGATGCCTCTGGCCCATGAAATCTTTGGAGGGTGGTATCTTGTGAAATATCCTGGATGTTGATACACTTTCCAGCCCAGAGTGCCCCCCAAACTGCAAAATCCTAGGGATCCTGGAGTGGAGCTGTTTTCTCATTGCTTCCTGCATCAGAGCTGTGCCATGATCTTCAATGGAACATGGAGAATGACCTCTCGGCCACACCGTGTGGCACAGGGGCTACCATGAAAACAGCTGTTCAGGTGGCATCCTTGTCTACTTCTTTTCATAGGGTTCAGCAGCAATAAGAGGATCGGGGTCAGGAAACAGTGCCTCCCCCTCCATGCACACCCTCTTTCCTTCCTGCACAACTCCTAGCATGAATGTGCAAACTTCCCTCTCACTGTCCCTTTTCCCTTCCTGAAATCAGCCTGCCTCCAGCCCTCAAACATCATCTGGGGAATCCCGAAGTAACTTTAGCAAAATAAGTAAAACCCCCAAATGCTATTTTTGTTCAAATTTACAAGACGTGTGGGTGGAGAATGTGCTTTAGGGCTTCAGTATCCTAGAACATACTGCCTCTATTACAAAAGTGAGGAAATATTTGCATGACACCCGTTCTCCAGAGGTGGGATAGGTTACCTTCTCTCTCTCTCGTGCTCTGAAGGGCTGTTTTCAGTCTCAGAAGGCCTGATACATGGCAAACATGCTATACCTGAAGACATCCAAAAGTTACACAGGTTACATCAGGATTTGACTACAGTAGACCCTTGAATATTGCCGGAGATAGGAGCAGCAACCGCCTTACAGTTGAAAATCCATGCATAACTTTTGACTCCCCTAAAACTTAACTATTAATAGCTTACTGTTGACCAAAAGCTTTAGTGATAACATAAGCAGCTGATGAACACATATTTTGTGTGTTATACAGTGAGGTCTGACCAAAAGGTATCCAGCCATGTATTATGAAAAACAGAGACAATTATTGAAGAAATACAAGATATAAGGAATATTGTACACAGGACAATGATGCCTCAGTCCCATTCAAAGTAGGCGCCTTGGGACCTCACAGTTCTCCCGTTACCATCAGCAGCCCCAGTGTATTATCCTGAATCTTATCAGACAGCCTGAAATCTCTTCCCTTTCAAAGATGATTTGAGTTTTGGTAAAAGCCAGAAGTTACAGGGTGCCACATCTGGGCTGTAGAAGGGCTGAATCACCTGAGTGATTTGATGCTTCACCAAAGAACTCTGCATAGAACGTGATGCATGAGTGGGTGCGTTGTTGTGATGAAGCTGCCAATCAATCACCAGTTGCCTATAGCTACATCCTTTTGAATCATCTGAGTAGTTTCCATGGAAGATTGTTCAAGTTTAATGCAAAATTGGTTGCAGATTTGTTGCTCTACTCACTCAGTCATTTTGAGTACAATAGCCACATAGTACATAAGCTCACTCAAGGGCATCTACCGCCCCTACTAACTAGTATAGTGAAGTCATCATTGTTCAGGCATGTGCATTCCAGTCCACTCTCCTTGGCTGTCAGGTTACAGTGATGTCATGCAAACTGTTCTAGTTGCATTAACAATGGTTGGAGTTTTTCTGGACAGACCTCTTATTTACTGTATTCTTATAATAAAGTAAGCTAGAGAAAATGTTATTAAGAAAAGCATAAGGTCCATCTGAGAATTTTTTCAAATTGTCACAAATCTCCAGAAAAGTTTTCCAATATACTTATTAAAAAATCTTTAGATGAGTGGACCTGAGCAGTTCTAACCTTATTGTTCAAGAGTCAACTGTATTTGCAGTTCACATTGGGGATAGCTACATGGTACAATATGTGATACAGTCCTGTCCAGAAAGGTCCAATTCACAATGAGGGACTTTGACGTGTTTGGAAGATTCATTCCAAAGTAGTACTGATTTTGTTGTGGTATGACTCTAGTAAAAGTATTATGAATTCTCATAACTAAATCCAAATTTTTCCAGTAAAACATACCACACAATCTTTTCCCCCCTACTTATCAGTTTTGGGACACAAACTTAATGAATTCAGGGGTTATTAATTAGGTAATGAGCTTTTATATTTTGGGTGTAGGTTGAATAAACTCAGTGGTATTAAATAGATTAAATTTTGCAAGAGAAAAGGAAATGCTCCTTTTCCTAAGATAATATTCTTGGGTATCACCTTCAAAATATCATCTGATAGAAAAGTATTGCAAGAATCTAAATTTCTTGTTTATTTAATGATTTTTTCTTTTTCAGCATCAATTAGTGCAAGTCCTCAAAATCTTGTATAGTTTTCTTTTTTAATTGAATAAATATAAAGCCCTCAAAAATGATACTGATGGTTACCAAAATTCAAAAATTTAAAGAAAATATTCAATAAATCATACTTTATGGGTAATTTTAAATTTAAAATTAAATGTGTCTGGATTATTTTAGGATATAAATGTGGCATATAAAATTATTATTATGTTTGGAGCATTAATTTTTATAGATCAAGAAATAGGCCAGTTAGAATTATCAGTTCATAATTTTGATCCTGGTTGTTCTATGCAACAAAGCTAGAAGGAATTCCTGTTGCTGGTTTCCCCCTGAGGATATCTGGGTGTGGTTTATTTTCTTCTCTGGCTGGAACAAAAATATGCAGGAAAATCTTCTTCGAGGACTAAAATTCCTTGTTCTCACAAACAAACTTAAGGAGGAGAAAAAAGCAGCAGATCAAGGCTAGCTTAACCATTTGCTTATACTGGTGCATATATTGGATTTTTTCCAGGTTGACAAAAATAAAGCCATGGGGAAGATATATGCAGTAGTATATTTAAGCTACCAGCTCACACACACTTTAATGGCTGAAAGTATATAAAAATATGAAGGCGGAAGAAAAACAGTAAGCAGTTATGAAACATAACATGGTTTCTTAGTCTTTATTAGTTTAAAGGAAGTTAGAACCTGATAATAATATGCCACATACAGTTCAGAACAAAACAAAGGCTGCTGAGTTATTTATTTTCCATTTGCTCCTTTTAGGAAGTGAGAAAAATAGCTCTATTGGCACTCAAGTTTATTTTCAATTAAAATCCCCATTAATTATAAAACATCTCATAAAACAGGGAAAAAGGAAAGAATATTAATCAGAAAAAACTTTCTTGAGTATGCTTTTTTTTTTCCATAGTGCCTTGGACTGTGTGATCAGTCTTATAAGGCCACTCAAAATAATAATTCAACTTTTGTGTTCCTGTTTAGGATAACACATAATAATGGTTTTCCTTCGGTGCAAATAAGAGGATAAATTTATTTGTACTTAGTTTTCAGCATGGAAAACACTTGCCCCTCCCCCAAATCCTGCCATTTGCTCACGTCCCACATGAGTAAAAGGATGCCACTTAGAAACAAGGGCTTTGCTGCCATTGTATTTTTCTTAATTAACATTCAGAGTATTAAGCACAGTTGAGTACATCCAAGCATCCATGACATACCGTTATCACATACCGGAAGCTCCAATCAAGAGCATTAAGCAAGGCCTCTTTCATAACATCATTAAAATTCATTGTATGCTGTGGTTCAGAAAGGCTTTGTCAAAGCAGATAATAATGGCCTGTCAGAAAAGTGCAAACAAAAATTTATATTAAATTGTCCTTTCTCTCCTTTTTCAGCACGGAAATTCAGTTGCATTTCCAGTGGGTGGGATCAGAGCTTAACTTAAACGTCTCCAGTTTCTTAAGACTGCAAAATAGTACTTGAGTATATTTAAAAAAATAAACAGTTCAGCGAGGAGTATTTGAGTAGCCAGGTGGGGGTAAAGTCTTTGAGCACAACGACTGTGTCAAAACAAAAGGTGTTGCAGGAGCGCACAGGGAGATAGAGCTCCTGAGTCACCGGTGGAATGTTTGATTTGGAACCAGTCAGATAAAAACATTGTTTCCCTTTTCTTAAGCACTTTTGATATCCTTTATGTTATAATCCCAGAAAAGAAAACTCTCTCACTAAAACATTTTTTTCTTTTCTGCTGAGTGAAAACACCTGGGGAGACAGACTGTATGTGGTGGCTTCCCGAATGTAGTTCTAAGTTTGATGTTATCTGAAGATTCAAGGATGAGAATTGACTTCTTTACACTCGATACTTCTCTTTGCCTTTCTCATTGATCACGCATATATGCTGAAACAATAAAGAATTTAATAATGCATCCATTTCTTAACAAAATATGAGGTGCAGAAAATGGTATGCAATAATAACAGACTATCACCTTGTAATTCATTACTGTTGCTTTAAATATATGTGTGTATTTACATGTGTATATGTGTGTGTGTGTGTGGAAAATCTAAAGATACCCGCTCAAATTCTTGATAAAAATTTCTTCATTGTTTCAGTTTTGAGCCTTTTTCTGAATTTTGCTCCCTAGGTCTGTAAGAACCAGAAATTCCGAGGGAACGGTATGCTTAGCTGTGACAGAGATCGAAGTCTACCAGTAAAATTACAATCGCTAGGATGAATGGAGAAATAGCCATAATAAAAATAATATTGACTCTTATTTGACCCTATTTGGGTATCAAAAATGTGTCATGTATATTTTGATTGTAAGCAACAGAAACGGAGTCAGGCTAGCACAGCAAAACAGGGGATTTGTTGGTGAAATACTGGGGTAGGTCACAGAAGCAAAGACAGGGCTGAGCAATGAAGGAGCTGGAAGGCAGAAACAGGGGTAGCCCCAGACCTCAGCCCATCGCTTACCCCTTGGTCTCTGTAATTTTGGTTTAAGTTTCTAACTTTTAGGAGAGAGAAACAAATTGGTCCATTTTGGACAAGATGTCTACTTCTAGATCGTTCAGGAATGGACAGGGTCACACAGCTGGGGGGTCCACATGTATATATGTTGGTTAGCACATCATGCTGACATGCCAAGGTTGTGGGTTTGATCTGTGGTCTGGGCACATGCAAGAAGCAAGCAGTGAATGCATAAATAAGTGGAACGACAAATCGATGTCTCTCTCTCCTCCCCACCCCAAACTGGGAAGGGCTATGAGCCAGCTGTGTGTCACTCTAACTGAACTTGCTGGATTTCAAGCACTGACACAAAACTGTTTGTAAACACTGACTGTTACTGTGGGTGGGTGAAGACAGTCAATGGCTTGGATAAACTCAATATCAATCATTCTGTTTTTATCTTTCTTATTTCTTTAGTACAAAATAGAGATAACCAAAAAGAAAAAACAAAAAAGTACAAAAAATAAATAAATTAGAGATAATCATAATTGCTTCTATCACACTAATTCTTAACTTGCAGGGTAGTGGAGGGGTGAATTGAGTTTACATATACAAAGTACCCAGAATATTCCTGACATAGAAGCTACTCAATAAGTGGTAGCCATCATTACTCCTAGTTCAATAGTTTGTTAAATGATGGGTCTGTCAAGTTCTTGTGAATGGGGTGGAGGTAGGGAGTTACATGCAAGACTTACATTGAGATCTCTGAAGTATTCATTGTAATCTAAGGCATAACCCACCACAAATAAATTTGGAATCTCAAATCCAGCATCTGAGCAAAGAGAATGAGAAAAAAAGAAATAAAATTTAGATAATATAAGTATAAAGCCACCATATGTTCTTGGTGACACTTCAATGTTAACAACTTTTCATTTAGGCAGAAGCAATGAGAAAAGTGATGAGCAATGCATAGGATGAACCCAGCGGGAACCTGGACCGGAGTGAGTACTCAGGGGGACAAGGCAAACAGCATACAATGAAGAAGGACTAGCCCTGGCTGGTGTAGCTCAGTGGATTGAGCGCAAGCGGTTCGAATCCCAGTCAGAGCACATGCCCGGGTTGCAGGCCAGTTCCCAGCGGGGGACACATGAGAGGCATCTGTACATTGATATTTTTCTCCCTCTCTCCTTCCCTTTCCCTCTAAAGGTAAATAAATAAAATCTCAAAAAAAAGGACTATACTCCTGGTATCCTGAGCTGAGAAAGGGCACAGGCAGCCCAGTGGAGAGTTAGAAGTATGCCTGAGTTAGTCATGTACCCCTGTTGTTCCAAAGGTAGAATGACAAAGGAAACACAAAATGCTGCCTTCCTTCTAACAGCACAAAGTGCAGTTCACACAGAAGGTACGATGATACTGCACTACACGCATAGGTGTGCAGGCTGTTGCAACTGAGAGGGTATCTTCTCACTGTATTTAGTGTCCTTGACGGGATAAAGGGCTTGGAAACAAACTTGGAAGGCAATACGAAAGGAAATGGAGTGGTTGAGCTTGAGGAAGAGAATGTGTGGTGTACACAGTGCAGGTGACAGTAATTAGCTATTTACCTCTCTGAAGGAGAGAAGGAGAAGAAATGGATTTAAATGCAGTAGAAGGTACTTCAGTTAATAAAAAGAAAAAAATATGGACAGGAAGATGATTTTTATTGAAAACAATCCTTAAGACAAAGACCAGAGCTCTCCTTTTTGAAGGTCTTGAAATAGAATAAATGTATTTATGGTAGAATAATTTTTCAAACTCCTTTCAGTTATTTGGAATCTATGTTTGTTTACCACAGTACTACAGATGAAGATGTACTTGCTTACTCTTATGAAATGGTACTTCAGTGCAGCCAGTGGAGAGTTACAGTGGCACAGCCCAGAGAAAGTTACCTCCACATTACTGCCCACCACCACTCTGATCCCTGTGACCAAAGATGCTTTCACAGGCAGAAACCAACTGGTTCATGCTCACTGGACATGCTAGCAGGGAGAAGCTTATTTTCTGGGGGACGGCATCATGTGTCAGTGTTAGGAAGCCCACTTGATTCTCCAAACTGTAGGTTCTTGAAAAAAAAAATAATCAGAGGAGAAGAAAAGATGTCATTGAGCATAGAGGAAAGAGTCAATTAGGAGAAAGGAACAAAAAGTACAAAGCCTAAGAAATCTCTGAAGAAAGAAGAAACAGAGATTCTGAGCTAAGTAAAAGAATACCAGTAGACCCCAAGAAACCCTGGTTGTAACAATAAGAATGACTTCAGAGTGAGCTACGCAAATCCTAGAATAGGTGTGGCAACTCAGACCTGGAGGAGAGGGCTGGGAGAGCCAAACCTGCAGAGCTGTCTCAGCCCCACAGGAGGACTTGGAGGAGAAGGACAGGAACCAGAGTGACCTATCTCCAGCTGATAAATGGGTGCAATTCCCACTCTTCTGTTTGCAATCGCAGATGTGCAAGCATAAGAGCAGTGACTGAAACCAGACTGCCTGGTTCAATACTGACTCAAAACCTAAAGCTATATGACCCTGGCAAGCTATCTAACTTGGTTATGTTCAAGTTCCTTGTCTGCAAACTGGGCATGACAACAGCACCTACTTTAAATAGGTGTAGCACCTATTTTAAATAAGAGCTACATCTCTGTGTAGCTCTTAGAACAGTGTTGGGGCACATCATAACCTCTTACTATTATTTACGGTTATTTGCTGTCATTACTTTATTAATGTTGTTGGTATAAGTGACACAAGAAAATTTTAATTAACTGGATGTCTGAAGTGAATGTCTTTGAGTTTCAGTTAAAACCTTTTCTATACAGTGTCTTACATTATTTCCTTAGATTTCTGTTTACTAATCTTGTCTAACTTTAACTACATCCAGATTATATTTTCCGAGCCAGTAACTGGATAAAAACACACTATTGTGTCTATCTGCCCCAAACTGACATTGTCTAGATTTAATACATCCTGCATAGGAATGAAACTTGTTCTGTAGAAGCGAGTCACTGGCTAAACATCACTGGCACATTACCCTTCCATAGAGCATGTTTTTCTTGCTATAATGTTTGTTCAGCTTGCTAATCAGAACTGCAGCCAAATTATCTGAGAAGCTTTAGAGCAAATGTAAGTTATAAAAATCAAGCAGAACTCTGCCTATGTAAGTGAAAAAAAAATCACCTCCAGTGTTAGAATAATAAATAATCAAGTTGCTAGTTCATCCTTCTGCCCTAGATGAGAAGTCTTCCAGAACACATGCCTGAAGGCAAGTGTAAAGATAGTATCTATAGATATTTGCTCTGCTAATCCCGTTATTGTTTTGTTTCTGTGAAGTTATATTTTATTTTTATATGTTTAATTGAATTATAGTTGACATACAATATTATATTAGTTTCAGGCATACAACACAGTGGTTTGATGTTTTCATACACTACTAAATGAATAAAATAAGTCTAGTTACTATCTGTCATTATACAAAGTTATTACAATATTGACTATCTTTGCTATGCTGTGCATTTAATTCTTTGTGTTATTGAACTTTTGTTTAGAGGTGGTGGGGGGATTTCCCCTTCTGTGTGCTAAATCTCAGGCTCACTGAAGGTCAGCATTGTTCATTGTTTGGTGACAGTTCCTGGATATGGTACAAGAATACCTCTAAACCTTTGTAACTACCTCTCCGCGTGTGATTGCTGGGGACAGTGGTGAAGGCAGGGATCCCTGCGTTGGAGTCAGTCTAGAGTGGTCAAGTCTCCCTCCACCACCTGAAACCTAGTATTTGAGTTCGTTGGAGTTAAGGTACTATGGAAAACCTACAGATCAAACTATTCATGCACACGACTGAGTGCCTGTGAAAGATGCAAATTGGAAAAGTTAAGCCCCTCTTGTAAAGAGTTCTAGCTTCACTAGCAAGGCTGAGGAGACCAGGGGGAAGTCATGGGTCTATCAAACCTATTCAGCTTCCACTTCACACAGAATGTCATTGAATAGGAATTTCTTAAACACAAACCACCACCACCAATCAACCCCTTAACAAACAAAAACCAAAAACACTTACAGTCAGGTCTAAAGCCATCACTTCTAGGTGTTCTCTTTACCAGCAAACTACCATAAAAAAAGAGTTTTAGTGATCCAAATAAAATCTCTGAGTTGCAAAATTGAATTAAACATCATTAAAATATATATTTAAAATGTGTATTTTTCTTCTTGGGCATATGGGGTATCATCAGAGGCCCCCTACCTCATGCTTCTGCTACTGCATACACCTCAGTGATTTTGCACAAAAGCAAGGAAGGGGGCACTGGTACCAAGTCCCAGCCAGCTGCTCCGGGAAACAGCTAGAAGCACACATAGAGGAGCTCAGCCATAGCAAAGCACATCCACTTCCCTTTCCTCTTTCAGACCAGCAGTCAAATGGGCTATGTGTATAGTGTGGCCAAACCATAACACCCCAGAGCAAAAGGTCACTGGTGGAACAGACTGTACTCTCTGAAAACAGCATCCTGTGTTAGCATCCCTCTTGGACTGGTTTGGAAAGACAGAAACAATGATGATGTGTATCCTACTTACCTGGCCACCTTAACCATGTTGGGTTTGTATTTCTCTATGCTGCTGAGTAGCGCTTTCATGGTCCTCCCCGTTCCAACAACATCCTTTGCAAAGAGAACAGACAAATTCAACCAAATACATTTGGGCGGCATAATAGATTTTTCATTCAGACAGATAATTATATTCCTTATTAATAATGCATCATGATTAGAATTGCAATCAACTTGGAGTCAAAGTAGGAGACAGAATTAGTTCTATTTTTTAGACAGGTGCTTCCTTCTGGAAGCTGGGTTTAGGAAAATATATTGGTGAGTATTTCCTCGAGTCCTTGAGCTGGGTTGAAGGGCTAAATTCAGCCTTTGGAGAGCATGTGGGGCTCCTTATTGAGTACATTTGGACTCGCTCACACGCCTTCAAGGACTACATTTGGCCCTGAGGTTATGTAACAATACAGGACGCATAAATTTTCATGGACATGGGATGTACATCTGAATACACTGAATGGATAAACACCTCCCCCTTGCCCTCCCCACTCAATTGGGGATTCTATGGCTGGGAAGTGAGATGTGTCTGGACAGCAGCTGGTGACAGCCCTTGAATTCTGAGGGTGCGAGCCTGCAGTGAGCTGAGGCTCATCTCTGCTGATGAGCTGCTACACAATTAGAGTAGAATGGGCAGCAGAAATTTATTGTCCTCAGGACAGAAATCAGCTGTCAGGAGTTGATTATCAAAACAAGAGGTCTGAATTTAGCCAGAGTTGGGCAATTCATTTGGTTAGAGGGTCTACTTCATGGATTATGTCTGAGCCAGAACTGCAGATACATATGGCACACAGGCAATTGTGTAACAAAGGCGTGAAAACAGCTCCCCTGAATTTGTGCCAGCTGATAAGGCAGGTGTGCTCTGGAAGGAAACATAGACATTTGCTGTGTGAGTCCACTGATGCCACCGGGCCTGTTTTTTCTTTCTCTTTCTCTCTCCCTCCCTCCATCCCTTCCTTTCTTCTCACTTTCTCTCCCCTTCCTTCCCTTCTCCCTCTCTTCTTTCCTTTTAAAATAGAACCAATTAAGTCAATTCATAGCTTTCCTTTGGACTGCTATTTTTAAATTTATTATGATTTGGATGCTGAAGAATTGCTTAAAGTCGTTAGGAAGAACATTGAGTTAAGGGTGAAGTGAGTTCTAACCTTGGCTTAACTATTAAATAAATTTGGTTTGGTGAGTTAGTTTTCTCTTCTATAAAAATGTCTGATTCACAAATAACCAATAATAACCAACTTGGACATGTGTGAAATTAAATATTAAAAAGCTTTTTTGTTAAGTTATTTCAAGTCAGTGATTCTAGCTGGCTCCCGATCAATAAATTTGAAGAGCCATGTGCACAGAAAAAATTCAGTAAATCCTTGGCCTATTAGATAAAAAGTTCTTTATTTTAAGTCACTGTTCATCCTCTTGACTTCCACATATGGATTTAAAAAGTTTACCTCAATAATGGCTTACCTCAACAATGAGGACATTCTGAAAAACAAAACAAAACAAAAAACACCAGTTATTTAGAATCAAATGCAAATCTGGCTCACAAGTTAAACATACATTTTGCTTACAATTGGAATTTTGCAGTTTGCTTATTTGGTCCCCCCGCCATCCATCTAACACAAATAAATACTTAGCAGTAATCTATGTGTTCCAGATCCATTTTAACAGACTCTGAAATTACTTGGTGCTTCAATATTTATTAATATCTATATTCAGGTTAAGAGCAGGCTTATCTTTGACCCGTTTGCCTGTCTGAAGAGCTATCCATACTCATTCCACCTTCATAATTCTGGCAAGTGTTCCACCCAGCATTCTCTGGAGTACAAAGCTTACTTTGCATTTTCCAGGAAAACAAAGCCAACGTGAACTGCATTGCTAATGGAGAGAGTGTTCGGTAGAGGTGTTATGTATTCAGATGGGACAGCCCTATTCCTGCAGGGCCACCAACATCAGTGGGGATTCTGTGCTTTCAAATTCTCAACACTGAAGAAGGGGGTCGGGATACATAGGTGCTTAGTTTATATTTTCAGAGACATAGTTAGATTCCTTACTCTGTGCTCTTAAGATATTCATTGCCTTCTCTCCTAAGAACACTGGTTATGCTTCATTTAAATTTCTTGTTTGATACCTGTCTTCCTCACTAGAGTACAAAGTCCACAAGGGTGGGAGTCATGTTTGTCTTGCTTATTACTGTATTCTCGGTCTTGGGTATAAATATTTGTATATAGGTACTAAGTAATTATTTGTTGAATTAAGGAATAATAACTAATTACACTTATTAATGAGTTAAAATCAACCAAATAAATGGATTAGTAGTTACATGTCAATACTGTCTCACCAAATTAAAATATGACTGTGTCAATATGCCATTCCAATTAACTTAATGGTGTGGATATTCCCTCAATGTAATAGTTTCTTTCTCTAGATGATTTTTCATTTACCCCATTGATTCATAAAATAGTTTAAAAAATGGGATCAAACCTTACACCTTAAGAATCTTACTTATAGCTAATGCAAAAGAGATTTAAGTGAGTAAAATGTTAATCAACCAATAAAAACTGTTAAATTTGTACCATATTACTTTATGTGTCGAAAGCATTTTGAGGTGAAATTCTTTCTGGAAATGTTTTTCTCCGAGGTATATGGTATTGTGTTCATTAAATCTGTTTTTAAAACTCTTAATTTTATCATTAAAGTGTAAGATAATTTTGTCAATGTTTAAAGCAGGACATGTTCTGAGCACGCTCTCTGCCCTGAAAATCACACTGACATAGGAGTCCCCTTGGCATTCTAAGCACATTGTCTTTGTCTTAACCACCAACCCATAACAGTTAGTTAAGATACACAGTTTTAGTTTAATCTAGACTTACCAACTGTGTCTATTAAGCAACCAGAATACTTGAAGAATACTTGGCTAATTTAATTTCCTAGACCACACTCTCTTTTTGTTTTAATTTGATAATGAATAACCTTTCTAAACTCTGTTACTCTGCATTCTTGCCTAATTAAGTAAAGTGGACTGAATGTGATTAAATCTGTGTTTTGGAAGTTCAGAACATTGCAAAACAAAAGTCATCTTTGAAAAGATTAGCTTCAACCGTAAGATATAGTGGTGCCTGGAAAGGGAGCTTGGAAGTGTCCTAATCCAGAGATATATTGTCAAAATAACTTAAATACATTTTAAAATCCAGGTAATATATGTGCATGCTCAAAACCAAATAGGAAAGTCTGTTTTCTAACCGCTGATGGGTCCCTGTTTAAAATATTTTAAAATGCTTATGTACTTAGAATACATTGCTTATGTACTTTAAAATACACTAAAGTTATCATGATAGCCTTTATTATGCACAGCTAAATATTATCATACTTAACAAAAATGGCAATTTCTTAATATCATGTAAACCTTAGTACATATTTAAATTTCCCAGTTGTCACTAAAATAGACTTTGTTGCTTGTTTGTCAATCTAAGACCATGCATTGGATTTTTAATTCTCTTTTAATTTAGAATACTCTATTTTTCTGTACTTCTATTTCTCACTTTAATAATTTTAGACGTTACCTATTTACTATATTATACAGTAGATGAGAGTTTAGTTCTTTCACACTTACTCACTTTCTTTCCCCAGTCCCTCAATGCAGTTACCTTGTTATGACTATCTTTTTTAAAAAAGTTTTTTAAATACCTCCCTGAAGACATATCTTCATTGCTTTTTATTTTTAATTCTGTAAAGAATTTTATTTATTTATTTTTAGAGAGAGGGGCAGGGAGGGAGAAAGAAAGGGAGAGAAACATTGATGTATCAGCAGTTGCCTTTCACAAGCTCCCGACTGGGGACCCGACCTGCAACCAAGGCCTATGCCCTGACAGAATGAAACTGATGACCTTTGCCTTTGCAGGCTGGCACTCAACCCACTGAGCCACACCAGTCAGGGCTTTCGTTGCTTTTTAGAGAGAGAGGAAGGGAGAGAGAGAAGATGGGCTGGGGATCATGCAAACCTAAACTGGGGACCTGCAACTTAGGTATGTGCCCTGACTGGGAATCAAACTCTCAACCCTTCGGTTATGGGATGACACTCCAGCCAACTAACTGAGCCACACCAGCCAGGTTGTGACTCTTTTTGTGCTGCTAACATTTTTTCCCAATAAAGAGTCAATTATAGTGTACTATAATTATATCTCCTTTTAGACCTTGTTTATACTTTTCTTGGAATTCTTAATTGGTTTTTCTATCATTTCCAGTGTTTTACGCTGAAACAATCCTCTATTATTTTTTTTAAGCAAGCTTTTCTTTCTTGGAAGGATTATTATGAGGAAACATTGGTTAGTTATGGTTTAACTATATTTCTCGGAGGATTTTGGAGGATTAAGGAATGGGTTGATATCTGTAACAATACAAAGCCCTCTCTGTTATGTACCATACTGTACAGTATTAAAAAGTAAAATTATTCGGTGGGTTCATACATGAAGGGCAGGCAATGCTGATTTAGACAAACTGCTTTTGAAAAGGAACTATGGAAATATCTAGAGTTATTTAGTGAGATATAGAGCAGTCATTACATACATATTTATTTTTCTTTATAGATCATTATACTATGTTTTCAAATTCTCTTACTAGCAATATATGCCCCTATCCGAATTTTTCAGGGGCCCACATGTTATGTGAAAGCTCACCTCTAACCAAAAAAATGTGTTTCGCCCCTTTGGAAGCTTGACTCCGTCATTTGAAACAAGAAGTAGCCCCAGAGGAAAGGGAAAGCAGCTACTCCAAATTGGAAGCATTTTCACAAGTGTCTAAAAAGAACTAATTTCTTCACATTGTCATGCACCAAGATTAACACCATGAGACAAGGAACAAAGACTAACTCATCTTTAAACGATTGATATGTAATATGGGGACAGGTATAAAGTAGTTGCTCAAGAAATGCCTGTGGAACAAATCAACAATTTTGAGCCAATTTTTCACTTTCTCTAGTTCATTATATTTCTTATACATTTTTTTTCTTAATGATGTATAACCCCTCCTTAATTGAGCTATACTTAATATCTACTGCTTTTAATTTGGTTCTCAGAAATCTCCTAAAATTCTCTCTCTCTTTTTTTTTTTTTTTTGAGTGGGCAGCCTTGGACATTTCTTCAGAACACATTGTGCCTCTTGAACACTTGCAATCTGATAACTCTGATCACTGAATCTGAGATGTTCGCCAGCTTCTGTCTTAGTCATCTCACTACACCTAGCTCATTTCCTCCCAGAAAGCCGGTAGAATCTGCAGCCTGGGGGCCACTGGCAAAATTCTATGGGGAGTCTCTGAAGTGTGTTCTTTCTGTGCACACCCTAATTGAATCTTATCACATCGAGCTTACTAAAGGAAAAGAAAGAGAAGGAAAGAATTATACAAATCTAAACGGTTTTCTTAAGTAGGTTATTCCTACTCTCACTCTTTCAAACTGCAAAATGATTAGTGTATCACAGTCTAATCCTTGGCAGCGCAATTTTTTGGCTCTGGTCAAACCAAGCAGAGGGATGGCAGTAGGGTGAAGAGCTGATTGTGGATGTGTAGCATGAGGAGGAGTGCGAATATAAACCCCACGGAGAAAGGAATGTAGTTTAGCATTTCATTTTATGTAATAATTCACAAAATTGCCAGAATCATCACTTGGTGGGCATTTCCATTATTTTTCGCAGCCTAGTCAGATGCAATAAAAAGGAATGATTTCTAGAGTAAAGGCAGCCAAGTAGGAAATTTTGGCAAGTTCCAATGCTTCATTCTGGCATTTGATTAGAAACTTATTTGGGGGCAGGGGGGCATGTCTCCCGAATCTTGCACTTAACCTGCACATCTGTGTTTTCTTGTTGCCAGGTCTGAGCTTGTTTCTATGCATTTGGTTTTATTCCATCCTTTTCGAGATTTCACTTGAACATGAATAAAATCTTCTTGCTTTACACAAATTTTATGAAGTGCCAGGATTAAATCAACTCTGAAAAAAAAAAAACCAGCCAGAGAGCATGGTGCAGAGACAGTTTAAACTCACTGAGTAAAAGGCTTTTAACATTGTGAGCAAAGAGGCCATTTAACTTCATCATTGAGGGCTCCCTTTATTCAACAGCCATGACCTATTTAGAACCATGACTCAGCCAGCCTCCCTTGTGAGCTTCTCTCTCTTTGCTTCCAAAAAAAAAGGGAAAAAGCAAGCAAGCAAGCAAGCAAGAAAGAGAAAAAAGGAAAGAAAGAAAAGAAAGAAAGGATGGAAGAAAGAAAGGTGCATGCATGGGGGCTGTTTAGGGTGCCCCTCTTCTAAATCTTCTAACTGACGTGTCTTTAGAGGGTTTAAGAGTTACATAGGAAAGTCTGGGGCTTGCACCACTTCTAGCCCATAGCATGGGAAATTACTCAGGTACACTATTTTCCCATGTTTCTAAAAGTTCTTTCATAAACAAATTTGAAAACCTCCTGCCTTCACTTAATCATTTAACTCTGTCTCTGCTCCAGGGAAGACACTACTCCTTTGCTCATGTGGGTCAATTATACACCAGGGTTTGCTCCACACACACTGCCTCCTGGCTGGCCTCTCTACTTTTAGTTTCCCTCCCTTCCTTCGATCAGTTCTACCCTCCTGGCAGGTTCATTTCCCCAAAACACAGCTTCCTGATATCACCTCTGCTCAACAACTTTTGTGTCTCCTCTTTGGTTTTCTGAGCAAGTCAAATGAATTTCTCTTTGTTGAGAAATTCAATATATTTTACAGACCAAATGCAATTCACACATTCAGCATTTGAAATTGTTATTTCTCTGTTTCTGACTAATGTCCTTCAGTCACATGGTCCACACTTGTCCTCTGGCTCTGCTCTCTCTCCCCTCATTCCATGCTGTTCTTCCTCCCTCTTCCGCATTATTCCCAGAACTTCTGGCCCCAAGGGAAACCTCTTCCTCTTCTCACTAAGGCAATGACAGCCCCAAGGAATCATTCCATCTTTGGATTTCTTGAAGGTCAAGAAAAGAGTATTGTGTAGAGAGTATGTGCTCATTTTAGACAGAGTCAGAGAAGGTGGTCCTTTAGGCTGAGACCTGAAGGCTAGGAGGAGAATAGGTTCCAGGGGGAGGCCACAGCTTGTCCAAGGTCTTGGCAGAAAGGTGCTTAGCCAGTGTGGTTATAGCACTATGAGGAGGTTAGGATGGCATTTGGGTGGTGTTTGATGATGCTGGAAAGGAGATGAGGCCAGATCACTCAGGTTTTGCAACCTGCCGTAAGGAGTTTGGATTATAATGTCGAGCACTGGGTGTGGGGCTGACAGGTAAAATGCAGAATGCCCAGTTGCATTTGAATTTCAAATGAATTACAACGAACTTTTTATTTTAAGTATGTTCCAAATATTGCATGGGACATACTTATACTAAAAATGTTTTCACAGTTTATTTGAAAATCAAATTTAACTTGGTATTCTGTTTTTTCATTGTTTTTGCCAAGTCTGATAACCCTAATTGAGAGGCTGCTGAAAGGTTTTTGGTAGTCAAGTGATGTGATCCAATACATATTTTAAGAAGATGCCCCTGACTGCCTTGTGGAAAGTGGTTTGAAGGGTGGTAGGGTTAAACAGAGGCTGGAGTTCAGGGAGACGAGTCAGTCTATTGCAGCAACCCAGAGGAGGGATGGTGGTAGCCTTGCCCTAGAACCAGTGCTTCTAAAATCCTCAATTCCATAAGAATCCCCTAAGAATCTTGCTTAAATGACTTTAATTCAGAAGATCTGGGGAGGGATCTGAGACACTACCTTTCTACTAAGCTTCTAGATGGTATTGGCCTTGCTTGTTCCTAGATCAAAGGTTGGCAAACTGTGGCCCACTGCCCAAATCTGGCTTGCTGTAAATAAAATTTTATTGAAAAATGGTCACTTGTTTCCATGTTATTTATGGCTGCTTTCATGCTACGAGGGCAGAGTCAAGCAGTTGTAACAGACACTATATGCCCCACAAAACCTAAAAGACTTATTATCTGGTCCTTACCTGAAAAGTTTGCTGATTCCTTTGAGTCCCAAAAGTCTAGACTTGGGAGATTACCAAGGAGATAAAGAGAAGTAGGCAGATTCAAGATATGGCACTCTGAAGGCACAGAGTGTGGTCTACACTGGCATACTCAGCATTCCCCTCTGATGTGAGCCTAGGCACCGTGAACTGCAGGATCTTTAACCTTAAGCTGTTGTGACAGTGGATTCATCTTGGAAATATCAACCCAGTGTGTTCTAAGCCGAAGGAGTCTTACTTGGCATATGTTGAAACACATATAGAAAGGCCTCTCTGTACACATGGAGAGAGTAAAGATATCATGGAACAGTACCTGGTAACCTGACAGAAACATGCGTCATGCTAACAAAGCTTAGAGCCAACTCCTGTCATTCTCACTGCTGGCTGGTTTCCATCTCTCCCATCTGAACTTCCATGATCTCGACTTTCATATGGTGGTGGCGGAGGATCTTTGTAGTAGTTATAGAAGGGGATACTGAAGCACAGGGCTGTCAGCCCTTGTGCTCACTCTGCTCCCAGTAAGAAAGTACCCGTTCCTTGACCTCCTTTCTATGTCTTAGAGGAAGGGACTCTCCACTGCTCACCTAAGAGGGAAATCACTCTAAGAGGAAACAGATGATTTTAGAAGGAAGGACAAAAGGACCACCATTTTTTGTGCAATATTTTTCACAGAGGCATTCATTTGAGATTCTTAGAGTTGCCATTTTGACAGACCCCATGGTAAAGGCACAAGGTATATTTCTCTTGTGTAATAAATCTGTAAAAGGCTTTACGTCACACAACAAAATACTAAAATGTCTTATCATGTTAACTAGTTGTCAAATAGACTTATTGTGGTGATCATACTATATACAAATATTGAATCATTATGTTGTACATCTGCATCTAATATAATGGTATATGTCGATTGTATCTCAATTAAAAAATGTGCATTAACTTAGAATACAGTTGCTATTCATAAACCTAATAACCTGAGCTTTGACTTCAGATCTCAGGAGAAAAAAGTACAGTCATAATATAGCTTGGTGTAATGACTTGAGTTATGTTTGCCTCATCTTTTCCTAAATAAAGTCAGTACTTTTTATTCAACTAACATTTGCATACAAAACATAAAATAGATGTAGTTTAATATTGAGCTGTGCTTAGTATCACTTGCCAACTTCTGACCTCCAGGAATACTGATGATATATTTCTACAGTGTTACAGGTTGCAATCTAGCTTTATTTTTGATTTTTAGTTCTCCATTTGACAAAAACATAATGTTGAAGTTGGATAATCTGATATCACACATGTCAATTAAACATATTGCTACAGACATACATTGATACATTATAGAGATTCTGAACTATGTGCAGATTTTTGAATATTGATAAAATGATACATTTCATAAAGATAAAGGTAAGTTAAAACATAAAAAAATAAAATGACATCATTTAAAGATCACTTCAAGGGTGTTAAAAATTATGACTTTATGGAAATTGCTTGGAGCATTTTAGCTTTCTAGGATGTTATTTTATGCACTGAAGTAGTAACACCAAATGGTGGCTTAGTAATATATCAACAAGGTAATTTCAATTTCTATGGAAAAGAATTTACCACTAGATAGTAATTTAGCGCTTGGATGCCACTATGCGTGCGGCCTGCAGAGTTGGGGGAAGTAGCTGTTTTGTAGAGAGAGTCCTTGTGGCATTGGAGTGTCCCTTGTGTTATTATTCATCTTTTCATTAAATGTGAATGGTGCTCCTGTTCACCATCCAGGTGTTGCACAATAGTAACAACCACAAATATGAGAGATTAAGCTGTGTAACAGACTGAGCCATTTTATTTAGAAAGCTGAAGCTGTTCAGAGACAATGAATACAAGATACGTCAGTAGAGCTGAACAAAAACAAATTCTGCATTGCTTTCATTTACAGCAAAACTTTAGTTTCAGTTCACATTGCCACAAAGAGTGTCTGCTTTATGACACAAATCCTCCTTCTGATGTATGCATTTATGTCAGAATTCAAATAATTTTTCACTTGATTACTAGGCATTGGTGAGTTTTGGAATTCCATATTAAAACTGAAGGTATTTCCCCTATAATCTAATGGGTTAGGTCATTTTAATAGGGGGAAAAAGGCAAACAGCTGAAAAACAGGTTGTCACAAAAATCTTTTTTATTCTCTGCCCAAATTTTATACATTTCAACAAACCTGTTTATTAAACGTCTTGCTGAAGTGTCTCGGTTCTTAGGCATGGATGAGAGACATAAAGCAGACAAGGAAAAGAAAAGTTTCCTTTTCAGGAGGTACCTAAAATGGTGAGTAGAAAACAAAGAGCAAGGAGACTCAAGGGGGTGCATAATTCGAGGTTGTCTGAAATGAGATTGGAAGGAAGCTCGTAGATGAAAGATACGGTCTGCATCATGTTCTGGAAGCATTATAAAAGGAGTGTTTTATAAAGGAGAAATCATTAAAAAAGTTCACACACCCATTTGCATGAATTAGCAAACCCTGGAGAGTGTCTGAAATGTATTGCAAGTGCTGACCTGACATGAAGGTCACTGATCTCCCCACAACATCAGTCATCAGTGTGAACTGAACAGTTACATTTACAAACCTTCCCAGCCAGCGTTGAAAGGTCATAGCCTCCAATGAGCTGCATCTGGCCCATGGACTGGTCATTCTAAAAAGAGAAGCCGATATTTTACTGTACAAGAAAACCTGTAGAGCACATTTTTCCGTCTACCCAACTAGTGGCTAGATGGCGCCTTACAAACAGTGGTATAGCACAAATAGTTAGTGCAGGTTCGTGGTTGCCTATGGTTACCAATAGCCACTTGCTGCTCCTGTGCTTGAGATAAATCGTTCTGATGGCTGAGGGAGAGACCATGGAGAGAGGGGATGGAAGGAGTGGAGAGAGAACAAACCTAATTTTGGAACACAAATCTGGAAAGTGCCACAAACTCTCCTGAGGCAGAAGGAATTGGAGATGACAGTCATAATCCCAGAATTCCCTGGGGTGGGGTGGGGCCACGGGAGCCCCAGGAGTGGGCCAAGCATTTGCCAACTGTGCCAACGTGTCATGGTCATAGCTCTGCTGCGGAGAACAAGTAGACTGGTTCCCAAAGCAATTAGAGGCCTCCTCTACTCCCTACTAGTGCGGGCCCTTTCCCTCAGCTGATGTCGAGGGCAATTCTAACAGGCCACGGATCATGAACTACCACACTGAGAGTTTCAGACACGGATGGCAAAGCCTCAGGAACCTATTACAGTCCCAGGAAAATGAGACCCAGAGCCCTCTGTAGAT
Source organism: Sturnira hondurensis (assembly GCF_014824575.4). Classification (NCBI taxonomy): domain Eukaryota; kingdom Metazoa; phylum Chordata; class Mammalia; order Chiroptera; family Phyllostomidae; genus Sturnira; species Sturnira hondurensis. The sequence goes on along the minus strand of NW_028095541.1, from coordinate 15,429,935 downwards.
GACTTTTCACTCAAATCCCGTAAGAGATTATGAACATTTGCTTTCACAATGTTTATGCATGGTACGTCATCCCGTCCTCATTAAACTCACGCGTGCACAATAACCAAATATGGATTGTTACTTAATGAATATCACAATAGAATAACATGGGACAAAACAGGAAACAGAAAACAAGTTGTTTTCTAGCCTCATTATGGAGACACATTCAAGGAACTGTAGCAGATATCCTACAGACAATTGGCTCCATGACCAAGAAAGACTGCTGTAGTGTTGCAACCTCCTGATGCAAACGATAACCTAAGGGAGCAGATGACGATGTAGGCACCAAGTGTACAAAGTGTGGAACAAAGGTCCCGCCTCTTTCTGGGGGGAGTTCATTCCATACGGATCAGGTGAGGCTAGGCCTTAACCATGCAAACCAGTATGACTGAAGAAAATATCCAACCCTGAACTTTCCACTTACAGAAGCCAATTTATTTCCTTAGGAATGTTCTTGGGTTGGTTTGAATTGGATTCCGTCCCTTGAAAGTGAGTGTCGATCTAGACATGGACTTACTTTGTCATAGAATTAGTCATCTGGGAAGGGAAAAAACAGCCAAACAACCAATATAACAGTGTTACCAATGAAACTGATTTTTGTCTTTTTACCTCTTTGCTCAGGAGAAAAAATAAATGACCTTAAAATGTTTTCATTTCTGCTTGGTGAAACATTCACTCCTTACTGCAAAGAAGTGGAGAGAGTGCTTGAAAGTGGCCCACTAAATTGGATAAAACCAATAATTTTCATCTTATGAGAACAGATCACAAAAGAAAACCAGAGAATATTTAGAATTCTCAGATCTTTTCTGTTTTTGTACAGGCATATATAAGCATATATCCACAAACAATCATGTCAATAGGTCAAGAATCTGTCAAAAATTTCAAAGGAGAAAATTTTCTAGAGGTGTGCTGAAATATAGGAGTTGATATAGGAGTTATCATAGTAGTTAACATAAGGAGAATTTTTGTATATTAGGTTCAAATATGTTCTTAATAGCAAGAGGAAAAATAAGATTTCAGTACCCCCAGAGGAATGAGTTATGCAGAACTGGATATAACTATCAAACTAGCAGGTTTAATGTAACAAATTAGATTTATACTTTGCCAGATCATAGTATATTTCACAATACTTCCATTATCATCTCCATTCTATTGATTGAAAACAAAAAAACACCCACTACATCGGAAAACTAAATAATGTGCTCTAAGTCACACAGTAGTGTATTGCCAAGCAAGTCCTATTTCAGAAGGTTTTACTTAGTCCAAGTTTATAACATGTTCTTAATATTAGATTTGTCCTTAATTCTTCTGGGCCTTATATATTTCAAGTATGTATATAGTCAGTTGTCCTCATATTTATTGAATTGTTTACTTTTCCCCTGCTGGTTTATAATGTTATTAGTTCTGATTTGATAATATTTTATTTGGGATTGTTCATCTTATTTTCATAAGATTGAAAACTATACTTGAACAAGAATTAAATAAAAAAATAAATAAAAGAAATAAACTTCGCATTTAGACTCACAAAAAAAAAAGATTGGCCTATAGTTTTAAAGCAAAGTGGATTTGGCCTCATATAATAGGTAGAGTGGTTCTTTATATATTTTTCTGTAAATATTTTAAATTTTATTTTTTAATTACAGTCAACATTCAGTATTATTCTATATTAATTTACAAAGTGACCCCCCTGATTCAGGTACCTACCTGGCCCCACACACAGTCATAACAGTATTATTGACCACATTCTCTTTGCTGAGTCTTACATCCCCACGATTACTTTGTAACTGCCAATCTGTACTTCTTCATCCCTTCTGTTTTTCCACCCCATGCGCCAACTCCCTTCCACTCTGGTAACTATCAGCCTGTCCTTCGAATCTATGAGTATGTTTCTATTTTGTATGTTTGTTTTGTTCTTTAGATTTCACATATAAGTGAAATCATATGGTATTTGTCTTTCTCTATCTGACTTATTCACTTAGCATAATACCCTCTGGGTCCATCCATTGTGTCACAAATGATAAGATTTCATTATTTTTGTGGCTAAGTTACATTCCATTGTATATGTGTACCACTACTTTTTTATCTATGTGTCAAATGGGCCTTGGGTTGCTTCTGTATCACAGCTATTGCAAATAATGCTGCAATAAACATAGGAGTGCATATTTCTTTTTGAATTAGTGTTTTAGGTTTTTTGGGTATATACCTAGAAGTGGAACTGATGGGTCACAAGGCGGTTCCATTTTTAATTTTTTGAGGACCCTCCATACTGTTTTCCACACTGGCTGCACCAATCTGCATTCACCCCAACAGTGCACGAGGGTTCCCCTTTCTCCACATCCTTGCCAGCACTTGCTGTTTATCGATTTATTGATGATAGCCATTCTGACAGGTGTGAGGTGATATCTCATTGTGGTCTTAATTTGCATTTCTCTGATGATTAGTGATACTGAACATCTTTTCATATGTCTACTGGCCATCTTTACGTCCTCTATGGAGGCGAGTATTTAGGTCCTCTCTCTGTTTTTATTTGGATTGTTTGGGGATTTTATTCTGGTGTTAAGTTGTATGAGTTTTTTATAAATTTTGGATATTAACCCCTTATCAGATGTATTATTGGCATATATTTTCTTTCATTCAGTAGGTTGTCTTTTCATTTTGTTGATGGTTTTCTTTGCTGTACAAAACTTTTGTTTGATGTGGTCATATTTATTAATTTTTCTTTTGTTTTCCTTGCCTGACATATACCAGAAAAAATATTGCTGAGAAGTGTAAGAGAGTTTGCTGCCTATGTTTTCTTCTAAAACTTTTATGATTTCAAGTCTTATATTTAAGTCTTTAATTCACTTTGAGTTTATTCTTGTACACAGTATAAGAAAGTAGTTTCAATTTTTTCATATATCTGTCTAATTTTGCCAACACCACTTACTGAATAAACTTTCTTTACCCCATTGTATGTCCTTGCCTCCTCTGTCACATGTCAGTTGACCATATAGACATGGGTTTATTTCTGGGCTCCCTATTCTTACCTGAATAGACATCTTCTGAATAGATAGGAATACTGTGGCTAGAACTTCCAGTACTACGTTGAATAAGAGTCATGAAAGTGGACGTCCTAGTCTTGTTTCTGATCCTTTTTTAAATATAGTTAATTGATTATGCTATTACAGTTGTACCATTTCCCCCCTTCACTCCCCTCCACCCTGCACACCCTCTCCCACCCACATTTCTCCCCTTCAGTTCATGCCCATGTGTCACACAAGTTCTTTAGCTTCTACATTTCCCATACTATTCTTACCCTCCCCATCTATTTTCTACCTACCATCTATCTACTTATTCTCTGTACCTTTCCCCCTCTCTCACCATTCCCACTCCCTTGTTGATAACCCTCCATGTGATCTCCATTTCTGTGGTTCTGTTCCTGTTCTAGTTGTTTGCTCAGTTTGTTTTTGTTTTTGTTTCAGGTGTGGTTGTTAATAATTGTGAGTTTGCTGTCATTTTACTGTACATGTTTTTTATCTTCTTTTTCTTAGATAAGTCCCTCTAACATTTTATATAATAAGGGCTTGGTGATAATGAACTTCTTGAACTTGACCTTACCTGAGAAGCACTTTATATGTCCTTCCATTCTAAATGAAAGCTTTGCTGGATAGAACAATCTTGGATGTAGGTCCTTGCCTTTCATTACTTGGAATACTTCTTTCCAGACCCTTCTTGCCTATAAGGTCTCTTTTGAGAAATTAGCTGACAGTCTTATGGGAACTCTTTTGTAGGTAACTATCTCCTTATCCCTTGTTGCTTCCAAGATTCTCTCCTTATGTTTAATCTTGGCTAATGTAATTATGATGTGCCTTGGTGTGTGCCTCCTTGGGTCCAACTTCTTTGGGGCTCTGTGAGCTTCCTGGACTTCCTGGAAGTCTATTTCCTTTGCCAGATTGGGGAAGTTCTCCTTTATTATTTGTTCAAATAATTTTTCCACTTGTTGCTCTTCCTTTTCTCCTCCTGGTACCCCTATAATTCAGATGTTGGAATGTTTAAAGATGTCCAGAGGTTCCTAAGCCTCTTCTCATTTTTTTGAATTCTTGTTTTTTCATTCTTTTATGTTTGGTTGTCTCTTTCTTCCTTCTGGTCCACTCCATTGATTTGAGTGCCAGTTTCCTTTCTATCACTATTGGTTTCCTGTACATTTTCCTTTATTTTACTTAGCATAGCCTTCATTTGTTCATCCAGTTTGTGACCAAATTAAACCAATTCTGTGAGCATCCTGATCACCAGTGCTTTGAACTGTGCATCTGATAGCTTGGGTATCTCTTTGTCACTTAGTTGTTTTTATTCTGGAGCTTTGATCTGTTCTTTTTGGGGGGCCATTTTTTTGTCTTGATGCACCTATTATGTCATGAGGGGCAGAGCCTTAAGTGTTCACCTGGGTGGGACAACCCAGTCTCTGGGTTGGGAGACAGTATGTGGGGGAAGGGGTCTGGGAGGGAACAATGGCGCTTTCTCCACTCTCTGCTGGATTTCAGTCCCTTCCACCACTGCTCCCAAGTAAACTGGGCCCTTCTGTGCTGATTCCTGTGTTGGTGGGCTTGTGTACATTCTAGGGCCCTGTGGGTGTTTCTAACGAACTCTCCTGTGAGGCTGGGAGTTTCTCCTGGCATCTCAACCCCCACAGGTGTTTTTAATTGGTGTTTTGAGACTTTATTTCCTGGTATTGGGACCCTGGGTTGAATAGTCTGTCTCACTCCCATTTCCCCTGGTTTATCCGCACACGAATGTGGGCCCTCCCATCCCACCAGCCACCTTGTGTCCCACATCCATCCACAATGTGCCACCTTTCTGGGTCTGCCCCTTGCCACCAGTGTACCTGGGGTCTGCCAGCCTCCATTTAACCACAAGTCCTCTCCATCCGGCTGCCTGACTCCACCCCTCCTACTGGTCTGGATGAATGTTTCTTCTTTAACTCCTTGGTTGTCAGACTTCCATATAGTTCAATTTTCTGTCAGTACTGGTTGTTTTTTTGTTTCTAAATTGTTGTTGTCCTTCTTTTGGTTGTGTGAGGAAGCACAGTATGTCTACCTATGCCTCCATCTTGGCCAGAAGTCTTGTTTCTGATCTTAAGGAACCACTGAAAGCTTTTCCCTATTGAGTATGATGTTACCTGCAGGTTTGCTATATATGGCCTTTATTATGTTCAGGTATGTTCTCTCTATTCCCATATTGCTGAGAGTTTTTTTTTTTAAATCATGAATGAGGGCTGAATTTTGTTAAATGCTTTTTCTACATCTATAGAAATGATCATATGATTTTTATCCTTCATTTTGTTTATGTGGTATACCATGTTAATTGAATGCAGATATTGAATCAAACTTGCATCCCAGGAATAAATCCCAGTTGATCATGGTATATGATCTTACTGATGTATTGCTGTATTCAGTTTGCTGATATTTTGTTGAGAATTTTTGCATCTATATTCATAAGGAATATTGGCCTATAATTTTCTTTTTGTATAATGTCTTTGTCAGATTTTGGAATCATGATAATGTTGGACTTGTAAATGAATCTGGGAGACTTCCTTCCTCTTGAATTTTTTTGGAATAGTTTGAGAATAGGTGTTAATTCTTCTCTGAATGTTTTGGAAAATTCACCTGTGAAGCCATGCATTCCAGAACTTTTTTTGTTGGGAGTTTTTTTTTTTCTTTTGAAGATTTTATTTTTAGAGAGAGGGGAAGGAAGAGAGAATGAGAGGGAGAGAAATATCAATGTGTGGTTGCCTCTCACATGGCACCCACTAGAGACCTGGCCTGCAACCCAGGCATGTGCCCTGACTGGGAATCCAACCGGTGACACTTTGGTTCCCAGACCACACTCAATCCACTGAGCTACACCAGCCAGGGCTTTTTTTGTTGGGAGTTTTTTGATTACTGAATTAATTTTGATGGCTGTGACTGGTCTGTTCACATTTTCTTTCTTCTTTATTTTATCTGGGAAGGTTGTATGTTTCTAGGAATTTATGTGGTTGGCATATAATTGTTCATAGTATTTCTTATAATTCTTTGTATTTCTTTGGTGTCAGTCATTGCTTCTCTTTTATTTCTGATTATATTTATTTGGGTCCTCTCTCTTTTTTTCTAGATGAGTCTGATTAAGGGTTTGTATGTCTTGTGTATCTTTTTAAAGTACTAGCTCTTGGTTTCATTGATCTCTTGTATTTATTTCTAGTATGATTTAGACTCTTCATTTATTTCTAGTATTTCATTATTATTTTCTTTCTTCTACTCACTTTGGGCTTTATTTGCTGTTCTTTTTCTAGTTCCTTTACATGTAAGGTTAGATTGTTTATTTGACATTTTTTCTCTTCTTGAGGCAGGCCTGTATTGCTATAAATTTCCCTTTTAGGATCGCTTTTGTTGTGTCTCATACATTTTGGGTTGTTCTGTTTTCATTTTCACTTGTGTCAAGGTATCTTTTGATTTCTTCCTTAATCTCATTGTTAACCCACTCATTGTTTTGTAAGATGTTATTTAGCTTCCATATGTTTCTGTGTTTTCTTTTTTTTCTTATAACTAATTTCCAGTGTTATACCATTGTGGTCAGAGATATGATTTCAATATCCTTAAATTTGTTGAGACTTGTTTTTTGGCTTAATATGTGATCTATCATGGAAAATGTTCCATGTGAACTAGAAAAGAATGTATATTCTGCTACTTTGAAGTGAAATGCTAAAAAAATTAATTAAATCCATCTAGTGCAATGTGTCATTTAAGGCTGCTACTTCTTTGTTGATTTTCCATCTGGAAAATCTATATAGTGACATCAATGTGAGCGTTAAACCCCCTACTATGACTGTATTATTGTCAACCTCTTCCTTTATGTCCATCAATATTTCCTTTCTATATTTAGGTTCACCTATATTGGATACATAAATGTCTACAAAGGTTATATTCTCATCTTGGATTAACCTCTTTATCATTCTGTAATGTCCTTCGTTGTCTCTTTTTACAACTTTGTTTTAGTCTATAGTCCATCAATATTTCCTTTCTATATTTAGGTTCACCTATATTGGATACATAAATGTCTACAAAGGTTATATTCTCATCTTGGATTAACCTCTTTATCATTCTGTAATGTCCTTCGTTGTCTCTTTTTACAACTTTGTTTTAGTCTATTTTGCCTGACATAAACATTGCTACCCCAGCTTTCTCTCTCTCTTTTTGGTTTCAATTTGCATGAAATATCATTTTCTATCCCTTTAGGTCTGTGTATGTCTTTCAATATGAGGTGGGTCTCTTGTAGACAGCATATATATGGGTTTTGTTTTCTTCTCCATTTAGCTATCCTATGTCTTTTGATTATAGCATTTACATTTAAAGTGATAATTGATAGGTATGTCTTTATTGCCATGTTATTATTCATATGTACTCATATATTCCATTTCTTCTTCTTAAAACATCCCTGTATTATTCCTTATAATACTGCTTTAGTGATGATAAACTCCTTTAGCTTTTCCTTGTCTGGGAAGCCCTGTATGTCTCCTTCAATTTTAAATGATAGATTTACTGAGTGGAACAGCTTTGGTTGTAGGCCCTTACTTTTCATCATTTTGAGTATTTCATGCCACTCCCTTCTGGCCTGAAGAGATGTGTTGAGAAAGCAGCTGATAGTCTTATGAGAGCTCCCTGTGGGAAACCAACTGCCTTTCTCTTGCTTCTTTTAGAATTCTCTTTTTAAACCTTTACCATTTTAATTATGATGTGTCTGGGTATAGGACTCTTCAGGTTCATCGTTTGGGATTCTCTGTGCTTCCTGGACTTGTGTGTCTTTTTCCTTCACCAAGTTAGAAAAGTTTTCTGTCATTATGTCTTCAAATAGGTTCTGAATCCCTTGGTCTCTTTCTTTTCCTTCTGGTACTCTTATGAATGTTGTTATATTTGATGCTGTCCTAGAGTTTCCTTAAACTATCCTCATCTCATTTTTTAAAATTCTTCTTTCTTTTTGCTCTTCCAATTGGGTATTTTCTGCTCACAAATTGTTGATTTGAGCCTCTATTTTATCTGATCTGCTGTTCATTTCTTCTAGTGTATTCCTCATTGCAGTTATTGTGTTCTTCATTTCTGACTAGTTCTTTTTTATGGTTTCTATGTCTTTTGTTCTGCTTTTGAAGTTCTCACTAAGTTTCTTGAGCATCCTTATAATCATTGTTTTGAACTCTGTATTAGATAGATCATGTGCCTCCATTTTATTTAGTTCTTTTTCTGGAGATTTCTCCTGTTCTTTCACTGGAGGCATGTTTCTTTGTCTCCTCAATTTTAGCTGCCTCTCTGTGTTTTTTTTTCTATGTATTAAGTAGATCTGTTGTGTCTCTCAGTCTGGGTAGGGTGGCCTTATGCAGTATGTGTCCTGTGGGGCACAGTCATGCAGTTTCCCTGATCATGTTGGTTGAGTGCTCCAGAAGTGTCCCTTGTGTGGTTTATGTGGTCCCTCCTATTGTAGTTGACTTCTGTTGGCACATCTTTGAGTGGGGCTGACCCTCAGGATGGCTGGTTGTGAGGATTGGCCACAACAGTATCTGAGCTACTGTGCAGGAGCTGACCCCATGAAATGGAATTTTCCCCAGTAGGATCTGGTGCCTACTGAGACCTCTCTTTCAGTGTGCTGCTTGTGGAGCTAATCGGGTGGTACTCTGTTGTAGTCTCAAGCAATCCTCTGGTTGTGTTTGTTCTGGGGTCTCTTGGGAGTCTCCCATGTAGGTCAATGTCAGACTCTGCCAGTTATCAGCTCTAGGCTACCTGTTATGGACTACAAAGTGATCCATGGTTTATAGTTGCCTCTGCTAGACCTGGGTGCATGTGGGAGGGGTCAAGCTGTGAGTTGAGGCCATTGGCCACCTCTACTGCTCCTAAGGCAGGTGAGCAAAAGGCTCAAGGCACCCGATACCTGCTGCCGCCTACTGGTTAGGCTCAACCACTGTAGGAGCCTTGGGCTATATATGAGTTGCATGTGGCTGCTTCTCAAAGAGTCACCAGATAGGTGCAAGTGGTATTTACCAGTTTAATGCTGTTTCAAAGTCAGCACCTGAGCTGGGTTTGAGATCATTCAGCAAAAGTCTTAGGGTATTCTAACGCCAGCCACCACCCACCTGGACCACTGTGGTACAGGCAGTGACAGGGAGTCATCAGGGTAGAGCTGGTAGAGTTCACCAGGCTAAAGCAGATTAAGATTTGGCTGTATGGACTGAAGGCTTAACACAAGAAAGGTGACCTGCGGGAAGATGGCCCTTGCCCTGTGGGAAGCCAGACAACTCAGTTTCTTCCTGTAGCTCTGGCACTCCAGAGCTTGATCAGAATTCCTGGAAACTTTTTAAGGAGGAATGCAGCATGGGTAGTAGCCACCACTGACAGAGCTTCTGGCAGTGTGTGAGCAGGTTAGGGCAGAACCTCAGGGAGTCATCAGGAAGGAGCTAGTGTAGTTCACCAGGCTAGTGCCATGTGTGGAAAGGACTCCACACAAAAATGGGTGACACCTGGAGACAGTAAGAGAAGATGGCCCCCATCTTCAGCCATGTTCAAGCTGGTTAGTGTGGGGCCTTAGGGTGGAGCCAGTGTCAGGCAACTGCCTGTTGGGAGAGTGCTTATCCCAGGAAAGATGGTGCCCATGTGCCGTGTAGTAGGAGGAACCCATACAGGGACATTGGAAGGCTGTCCTTTTAGCCCTTGCCCTGAAGCCACACAACCCAGTCTCTCATTGCGTGACTCTGGCACCCCCCTGAACTTGCTGTCCCTCTGCTGGAGCCCAGGGTGAGTGTCTATGAGTGAGTAGTGTGTTGGCCATTGAAGAGGACACACGGGTTTCTAGCAGCCTTCTATCTTCTGAGGCAAGCAATATCCCTACTAATTTCCACAGTCTGATGTTATGTGGGTTCCTTTTGTCACCGGTGCTCTGGGCTGGGAAGCCAGCGTGGGGCTGAAAACCCTCATTCCTCCAGGCGAAACTTTGTAGCTGAGATGTCCCTCCAGATTCTCAACCACTGCATGTGTGTGCATGGTCTGTCCATTCTCATCTCCACCCCTCCCACAAATCTCAGTGTGACTTCTTTACAACCTTAGTTATAGGACTTCTGTTCAGCTAGTATTCAGATGGTTCTTTAGGTTGATTTTTCTGTAATTTAGATGTAATTTTGATGTGGTCATGGGAGGAGGTGAGTACAGCTTCTACCTACTCCACAACCTTGGGTTTTCCTCTTCATTTTTTCTCCTATGCTCTAAAACAGTTTGCATATGACTGGATTTATCTGTTGGGCTAAGTAAGGTTCAGTAGAGCTCAGAATAAATATTATTTAATCTCCAATTAACAGATGAGGAATTTGCCAATTAACAGAAGGCAATGAGAGTTTAAGTTACTTGCCCAAAGAGATGTAGCTAGTCAGTGAAAAAATCCAGTTCAATCCTAGAATTGCCTGCCTCCACATTATTTTGGTGAAACCCTGCACCCCCAATATTCCTAGAAGAAATAGGCACATTGTACATCTTTGAGAGTAACACAGAGAAAAAGTGGGTCCTGGTTGTATTAATGAAGTAACTACATGAGTTGAAATGAGTAGAGAAACCAACATTTTGGTAGAAGTATTGATAGAAAAGGTGTGGATTTATTTAAGTAGTAAAGGAAACCTCTGTCATTGAGTCTAGGCATCCTTGCAAGAAATATTTTGAAACTATATGAGCTTAGGTGACCTGATTTCCAGGTACAAAGGAAAAAAAAGAAGCACATCAAATAGCCCAGCAGATGTGGTGATGCCTCATGCAGGGAATTTGGACTGTGTAGACAATGGTTAGAGAGAACATAAAGGGGGAAGAATAAATATCCTGGATTCCTGTCCTTTTGAGGAACTGGAAGGGGAAAAGTCAAGAAAAGAAACAAAAGTATCACTCTCTCAGGTACTCATTTCCAGAGTCAGAGCTTACTTGCTTTAAGATCTATACATACCAAAGCTTTCTCAATATTCTCATACTCCACAGATGCCTTAGTTTTGTTTCCTGCTCCCACCTTTTTAGCCTAATCCTTCCTCTCAGCTATTTTCCTGTGCCTAATAAGGTCATGTAGATTATATAAAATGGATAGGAATGCAAAACAATACCAAACCAGTTCATTCTAAGAAGTTTTAATGATCAAACTAATTAAAATGTTGCAAACTGCTAAAAAAATTCTTTTACTCTAATACTTGATATCGAGTCAAAAAGGACAGGTGAATTGATTCCAGTATCCCAGGTTTTCAACCAGTGGTTGATGTAGGATATGACTGTTAACTGAGCCCCTTAGTTCTTTAAGCTGCTGAGGCCAGAGTGGAGAGCACAGCACACCAGAGTTGGTGTGGCTTTTGTGCTTCAACCAGACCAGCTTTAATGTTTCTGTTATATTGATTGGATTGAAAGGAAGATGGTATGGGCAAAACAAGTTTGAAAACTATCGTGTTTTCTTTCTTTGAAATTGACTAACTTTCTTTTGGGTTTCTTATTCATTTAATTATCCATTTGCTTCTGAGATGGTTTATGTTTACAAACTCATTCTAACACCCTGTATAGGGTGAGTTATGAGAAAGGATACTATTGATATGAAGTGCAGAGGCAGCTGGTGTCCCCTGTACTCTGGTTTCCAGTCACAGCCCCACCTTCTAATAGTTGTAGGACACTGAGAAAGTCACTTCACTGATCAGTGCTTGAGTTTCCTTATCTATAAAGACAGCATATTAATAGTTCCAATTCGTAGGATTATTGGAATGACTAAAATAATATGCACTATGCACTTAGAAAAGTGCCCGACACACAATAATAAACAGAACGTAAAGTAGGCCCTGTGTTCTTACCACCTCCCTCTAGTCTTGAAAAGCTTGCACATCTACCTCAGTTTTATAACATCAGCTTGTGATATACCCTTTGCTCAGCTCACTCAGTACATCACTAAGATGTGCATGCCATGTACTCTGCGCTTGGGTTTCCTGAGGCTGACCACATCGCATGAAGCATGTGGTTAAGGAGGACACATGTAATGCCATTGCCACTCTGTATTCTGGTGAGAGGCTTGGTTAAAAACAACCCTGTCTGTGTGTTTTGGGGGGATTCTTCAGTTCCCATGCTGTGATATTTAAAGCTTTAATGTGGACCATTTGGTGGGTATACTTTGTACCATTCCACTTTGCTGTTTCTATCCTTTTCCTCAATAGACAGAAGCCACCTGAAGATCATGCTCTGACCTACTTTTGAACCTATTATCTCTTATCAGATCACGTTTGTTATTCCACGGGGCCGTTTATAGTCAGTTAAGCAAGGAGTTAACCTTGAAGCCGCTCTACGAGATGGCAGCATGTGACCAGTGGTAGAACGTGAGAATTAATGGCTGGAATGCTGCTATTCTTCCACGTCTGGCTGCATATTTACTTTGCGGATCATGAGATACCCCAATTCCTTTCTATAAATCCACCATTTTAGCTTATGCTCATTTAAAATAGGTTTATACTACCTATAAACCAAATAACCTTGACTACAATATCATGCTAATTTCCAGGAAAAGTCAATATGTGAGAATTTTGGTAAATATTATTAACGAAAAATTAATCATGTCACATTGCACCAGTGCCTGTTCTGGCACACAACACACTGCTGTATCCTCTATGTCTTAGCTCACGGTACTTCCGGCCACACCTCTCCATCTTTCTTCACAAGAGTAATTCTTACTCTTTCTTCAAGACTCAGTTCAGGCATCATCAAGCTTTTCGGGAGTCCCCAGGACTTCATCTGCATATCATTAAACACTCTATGCATATCTGCATGTTAACAATGTCCAAATGGAATGTTCTGTGTATGCAGCAATTGCCAATGGAATAAAAAGCCCTTCAGCATAGCAGCCTTGTTTTGATCCTAACTGTAGACCCAGGGGCTGGCACAGTGTGGCATCCAATGTTCGCTGAGATGTTAGATGTTAAGCATCTGAGTACATGTGATAGCTATATTTCTAATACTCAGAACTTAGTTTTTCTTTTTTTTTTTAAATATAATTTTTATTTAATTCTTGTTCATGTACAGGTTTCTGTCTTATATTCCCAACCCTGCCCACCCGCCACCCCATGCTCCCCGCCTCCCTCCCCTTTCCACCCCCCACCCCTAGTTATTGTCCATGTGTCCTTTATACTTAGAACTTAGTTTTTCTTGCTTTAAGTTCTTTCTCCAGCTGTCCTGAAGCCTGAAGGAGCTTCATGCCCAGTGGTAGACAAAGAACAAATAAAAATTATAAACACCTATGAAAAATATCTATGAAACTCAAGTGAGAGGGACATAAATGAAGCTGACTTGAGTAACATGAAGCTGACTTTAAAAAAAACAAAACTGACCTTCCTCTGTTATGTCTGAGTGATTTCCACCCAGACTACACTTTTTTTCCTCATGATTTTTATTTTATTATCTCAGTTCCTAAATAGCCTCCTCTACATTTTAAAACACTTGGATGCAAGAATACACAAGAATTCTAAACACTAAAAATATAAAATTTTGCTCTAAGATATTTTAATACCAAGAATTCATTTCATGATTAGTAAAGGATGCATTTTAAATTCAAACTAGCATTTTTTAACCAGAAAAAAAATATATGTTAGCATATACAGTTTACCCCATTTGAAAGTACATGTACATTTTGCATTTCCCCAATGGGCTGTGTCTAATTTTGCAAACATGATGTGACTTTATTCAAAGACAACATGGCTTTCCATTTATTGGCAGTGATTTATTATTCTGTTGTGATTGGTATTCTGCTCTACCCAGTCTCCAAAAGCAGCACAGGTTAGCTAAGAGTAATCCCCACCCAACGGAGAAAGGTGCTTTTCTTAAGAAAAATGAAGTGCTGTGGGTCAGAATAAGGGACCATAATCATATGAAGAAGCTACAGGCTAGTAGGAATAATGCAGGGTCATCAAAGAAAGGGGGGCATGAAGGAGGGAGAATAAAATAGTCCTTTGCTTCAACTAGACCCCAGTAAAGAGGAAGCTCAGTTTAGAAACAGATTCGGTGACTTTGCTTTACATGAACTCTGTTTGCAATCTCAGAGCAAGATATTCTTCTGTTTTGAACAGACAAGTCCATTGGTATGGACTTGTTTTGGTATTAAATTATGTTTTAAAATTATGGATGAGAAGGATAAACAAGTTGAGCCTCTGAACACATCTCAATGGCCCCACAAGACTTCAGTACAATTTTTGTTTTAAAATATGTACCAACACCACCATAAATCAGGGGTGACTTTTTCTTGAAAGATCATTTTTTCCCCACACATTTTCCCCCTAAAAAACCTGGGAAAGATTTATAACTCTCATGGCCACTGGAGGGGCCCACCGTGGGGAAAACTCACATACTGCTTTTTGGCACTAGACTGCATCTATCTGCATCCCCAACCAATGGTGCTCTGGGTCTAAAAAGTTCTGTTATCTCGTGTCACTTCTCAACTCAAAATATTTTGGGAGATGGCCATGCTCTCAAAATAAAGTCCGATTTTGTCATCACAGTGGGCAGGACCACCCTGACAGCCAGGCCCAAGTGGCCCTGAACATCACAGATACTGAAACACAAAGACATTTGCTATTTTCTTTTTGGTCTTATAAGGAGGTTTTCTGGAAGTTTCTGTAAGAGTTTGAGTTCATGGGAATTCTACAACAAGCACATGTATGATGAACTGGGCCTTATTTTCCGCCCCCACCCCTCTTTCGTGGCTAAGTTTTTGGTGGGGAGGAGGTGGTGGAGAAAAGTACAGAGTTACCTTAGGATACCAAAGAGTGGCTGATATTTTTCAAGTTGGCCACCCTAAATTGGCCAAGCAGGTGAGTAAGAGACCAGACTCCCCAGATAACTCCTGTGTTCCCTCCTGTCTCTCAATTCAGAAGGTAGAGTTTGAGTTAGGAGGCACCTGACTTGGAAAGCTGTGCCCAGAGAAGATCTTAGCTGCCCCAGACCCCTGAAAAGCTTAACCAGGTCAGTCCTGTGCCTGGTTCAGGCAGGCTCAGTTACCCTCAGGAGCTGGTTCTGGGCCCAACATAGGCCCTGCCCTGCCCATCAGACAGGTGGCTCTACTCAGGCAATCTGGGTAGAAATATGAGCTGGCCATGGACAAAGCTATAGTTTTCAAGTTAAATATTTAAAGTATAAAGTTAACTATTCAGTCATATGGTTGTAGATCTGCATTTGTACTCTTGCCCTGAGTCCCTTAAACATCAGGGGCAAGCCTGCCTTTGAAAAACATTTATTGAGAACTTACTAAGTGCCAAGTATGATGCTAAATAGGCATATAACTGACAGGAATCCTAACAAGATTCTATGAGGTATGATCAAGCAGTCATGCTCTTTCACACTTCCCCAAGGAACTGAAACCTTATCTCCATAAAAATCTTATCCATGGCTATTTATAGCAGTTTCATTCATAATTGCCAAAGCTTGGAAGAAATTAAAATGGCTTAGTAGGCGAATGGATAAATAAACTGTGATACATCCAAACAATGGAATATTACTCTGTTAAAAAGAAATGAGCTATCAGGCCATGACAGGACTTGGAGGAACCTTAAATGCATACTACTAAGTAAAAGAAGTCAAGCTGAAAAGGCTGCATACTATATGATCCCAAGTACATGACATTCTGAAAAAGGCAAACTATGGAGACAGTAAAAAGATCAGTGGTTGCCCAGGGCTGGAGGAGGAAAGGACGAATAAGTGGGGCACAGATGATTTTTAGGGCAGTGAAAGTACTCCATGAGACCATGGTGATGGATACATGTCACTATACATTTGTCCAAACTCATGGAATGTATACCAAGAGTGAACCTTAATATAAACTTTGGACTTTGGGTGGTCATGAGATGTCAAGTTCATCAGTTGTAATTCATACCACTCTGGGGCAGGATTTGATAGTGGGAGAGGCGGTGGGTATGTGGGGACAATTTTGCTGTGAACCTGAAACTTCTCTAAAAAATAAAGCCCATTAAAAAAATCCTATAAGGTAACAGGTACTGTTATCACTTCAATTTAAGTACCTTTCTTAAGTAACTTCGCTTAAGGCCCCACATAGTAGGAAAGTGATGGAGCTGAAGGTTGAGCAGAGATTAACCCTGTGTCTTGCCCCCAAGCCTCCACCTACCCATACATTCCACAGCTTCTCTCTTGAGTCTGATCAGAATCTAGCTTTCTGTGTGACTTGCTGCTATATTTTTCTCTTCCCGAGTGCTTCATAATGTTCACTTGAATCACCTCTGCAGACTGTGGTCCTGTGGGGGGTGTAGCCTGAGTACTTGCATTTCTAACAAGCTCCCAGGCAATGGTGATGGAGCAGATCCCATAAACCACACTCAGAGTCACCAGGGTCTGGTGACCAGGGTCTAAGTTCCACCCAAAGGGTGACCAGGGTCTAAGTTCCACCCAAGCCAACAAGTTGGCTGGGTCCAGGGTATATCCTGCTTTTTTATCACCTTTGTGTGTTACAATGCTTCTTCCACCCAGAATGTTTTTCTGCTAAATCTCTGCCTCTCAGAATCATAATCTTCTTGACACATACAAATGAAGGTCGACTTTCATGATAAATTGCCACCTGATGCTCACCCCCTCCACCACTGTGAGCAGGAACTGATTTCTTCTGCCTGTGCGCTTCCTTTGCACGTAGCACCAGCTCACGCAGCTCCCGTTTCCTCCTTGTTACGCTGGCTATTCCTCACTCATTCCCTCTGAATCTTCTGTAATTTTGAAACCCACTTGTGGATCGGGACTTTGTCATGCATTTTATAGGACCCCCATCACTGAGCTGGGCCTTCCATGCAGAAAGGAGCATGGTATATGAAGGGAAGGGGCTGCTTTGCCCCTTCTTTAAGCTCCCTGATAATTGTCCTGTTTCTGTAAAATGGGGACAATAACTACCTGTTAGAATTGTTGTGAGGTTTAAATTAAATGTCATTTATGAAATATTTCCCCCCACAGTAGACCCCTGATAAATATTTGCTGAATTCAATTTTCCTCTTTTATTATTCATATAAGGGAAAGGGGAGGACATGCCAGAAAATTACCGACAGAGCCGGCATAGCACCAGGTGTCTTAACTTTTACGCAAATGATTTTCCCACTCTATCCACGCTTGGTTATGTAACTCCTAGTCATTAACGTAACTAAAATGGATCAGGATTTACAGAAGAAACCTAGAATACTATTTCCTGGTTCACATTTTATATGCAAATCACTGACTAAAATTCAAATAAGGCTTAGACATAATAGGCATTGAAGTAGCTTTACATCTTGGCAAACCAAAGTTTCAACATAATATATTTATTACACACCTATAATGGTATGCCTATGCAACTCAAAACAACCACATTTAAAAATAGGCAATAGTTTTCAGATTAAACGTGATCATACAAGAAAAAAAGAAATGATTATGATCAGCCATTATAATTGCCTTAACCGTTTACTCACTGAGACACCTTGGCAGACTGGCCTGATTTGTCATTCATTGACTTCCTTTGGAAAATGGAGCTAGGACTGACGGCCTTACTTGCTTTTCAGAGTTCATGTGAAGAGAAAACATATTGCTAGCATTGGCAAATACTGTGAAAAATAAAGCACACTTTTTATGTACAAAAACTATTAGCAATATCTTTAGCAATATTATTATTAGCAATAATACAGAGCTATGAGCAAAGGCAAGTTATGTGAAATAAAACTGAAAGTAGAAGGCTTGAGGAGGGCCAAAGGTCAAATGTTTCACTTACTATTATTATTTTTTAGATTTAGTCTTTGCTTAACCTTCTCCAGATATCTAATGAGACACGGGTAATATGTAAGGGGATCACAGAGTAGAAAGCTTCTAGAGCCACCTTATATATTTTAGAATAAGAAAAGATGGTTTATTTGATGTAGGCATGTTGATTGGCAGTGCAGGCTTGCAGATTCCTTCAGTATTAAGTCACGTCTTCAAAACTGGGTGGGGCTCTGAGTTATTAAATTTTCCCTTTTCCTCTGGAGGCCAGGGCTTGGAAGTAGCTGACGGCTACATGTGAACGGAGTTGGGTGGTCTTGGAAAAATTCTGTGTAAACAGCATTGCTCATCTAAAAGTAACACAAAATACTGCACATCTGTCTGTTCGCATTATACAAACAGAATCTGGACTCCATTAATGTGCCTGAGGAATAAATTATTCCCCAGTAAATGTTTTTATAATCACAGTGAAAGGAAGGTCCAGGACACTGAAGGAAATGAGACTCTGCTGTACCAATGTGTTGGTGGAAGCCTGGAGGTGGAATGGGAGATGGAAGTTGTCCACAGCTTTGTCTGACTTAGAGTGGTTGTACCTTCTTAAATACGGGAGATGTAGGGGTCTATGCAAAAGGCTACTGTAGTGTCCCTTATTCTGGATCGCCAACGAGGAATGAAAACCCACCATGGAGGGTGGCTTTCACTCTCGGTTCTTGCTGAATGATCGAAGAAAAACCCCTCAATCATTCAACTGAGGCTCCAGATCTGACGATCTCTGTGCTCAGAATGTCAGAATGCCCACACAATGTGGCCTAAAGGGGCCAGCAGCTATGGAACATGGCATGGGGGCTGTCTGGTTCTTGCATCTAGATACTGCTAATACACAAAATACCTAATCTTCCTTCTCTTTGCCTCTGTCAAATACTTGTTGTCATACTTGTCCTTATACTTGATGAGCATAAGGACCTTTGTTTTCTAAGGGGTTGGGGGTGGGCAGAAGAATAAGTTTGAGTCAGAGGTGGCAGGAAAGAGAGAAGATAGAGGGTCATATGAACACTGTTCCTTGTCTGATTCACTTGACTACAATGAGCCCTAATATTAGAAGATTGAACTCCTTTCATTAGAGCCTGGAAGATTCTGGGAGGTGTGAAAGGTCTAAAGCAAAAATTGGCCAAAGACTTAAATAGACATCTCTCTAAAAAAGACATATGAATAGTGACCAATCATACTAATCACTAGGGAAATATGAATTAACACCACAACGAGACACCTCTGCTTCTTTGAATAGCTAAATTGAATAATTATACTGAGTGTCGGCAAGGAGGTAGAGAACAGGGAACTCACACAAGGCTGGTGGGGATAGAAAAAGAACAATCACTTTAGGGAACCGTTAGTTTCCTAGAAAGTTAAATATGCATCTACTGTAAAGTCTGGCTATTCATGCCTAGCTTTTATCTAAGATAAAAGAAAGCATATGCTCTTATAGAGAACTGTTATGATTATTCATAGAAGCTTTATTTATAATAGCCCCTGAACTGGAAACTACCCACAGGTCCATCATAGATGCCAAGCAGGTGGGCTCAGCGGGGTGCTGACAATGGAAAATGAAAAGGCCTCACGCTCCTGCTGATTGGCCATGTTCAAAGAGTAGTTCACACCAGATTTCAGTATTTGTAAGTTTTTTTCAAAAAGGTCAGTTTTTTAAAAATTAATAAACATATTTGATTATGTCCAATAATTTACACTTTACTGTAGCCAAAAGTTCTCAGAAGTTGCTCCAAATCCTCAAGTCCATTTCCACCATAGACACCAACAAGTCAAACCTCTTTCAGGTGGCCCTTTTAAATTCATTAAAGTCACCCAAGTTCTAATTGTCACTTCTTGCGTAAACCTTCTAGCCTGCTTCTCTTTACTCATCACGATCTGTTTCTTCTGCACGTTCACCCCTGGTTCTCATGTGCTCAGATTGGCTATACACTATTATTTTCCTCCCATAGTCAATATAAATTTACTTCTCCCATTTAACTTATAATAAATGCCACTGGGACCAACCAGGTGATGTGGCCATGATTCTGTGCTCGCGTGCCTTTCCAGCACAACTAACTCCACAACTGAAATTCAGCAACAAATCTCAGGTACTATAAACACACTGGTTCACAAGTGTGAAGAGATAGAGGTATCTCAGGAGGCAAGTGGTGATGAAGGCAATATCCTTCATTAGAAAACTGACATTTCAGATTCTGTTAAAGCATTAGTTATCGCTGGAGCAGTAAAAACCTAAAAGCGCATTTTGTGACCACTGGCAGACATGGCTACGTATTCAGGATACAGTAATGATTCTCAAACCTGCCAAACAGAATATTTGATTTTTAGAACTCTGGTTTTTATTTGGTTGAGAGGGTTGAGAAGGAGTTTCCAAATTCTCTTAAAACCCCTGGATAATAGATAATAACATCCACCCAAACCCTGATCATCTACCATTTGTCTTTGTCATGCACATCTGATGAACAGGAAAAAGAAGCACTTTCTATTCCATATAATGTTAATATTTGATAAAGTAACTCACTTAAAATTCAAATGCAACTTTCAAATATGTGATACAGCATTGTTATTAACAACAGTCACCATGCTGTACATTACATCATTCTAAGAGAGTAGATCCCAAAAGTTCTCATAATAAGAACAAAAACAATTGTAACTATGTGAGGTGATGGATGTTAACTAGACATACTGTGGTGATAATAAAAAAAATTCAAATGACATTTAGAAAGAAACTAAGGGGAAATAGTTTCATGGGTCCATCTATTAATAATTAGGTAACCATACATACTAAGAAGGTTTTTGAAAACAAACAAGCAAGCAAAATATAACCAAAGACACTGAAATAGAGAACAGGCTGACAGTGACCAGAGGGGAGAGGGGAAGGAATTTCAGGGGAAATAAGGGAGGGATTTAGAGGAACCTATATAAAGGATACATGGACAACAACTGAGAAGGGTGGAAATGGGAGGGAGGGGGGAGGATGGGGGGTGGGATGGGATGGGAGTAATAGACAGAAAACTGTACTTAAAAAATAATTAAATAAAAAAATTGGGAAAAAAAAAGAAGGTTTTTGAAAACACTGGTTCTTCTCATTTTCTTATAACTAAAAGAATATGTTTTGTTAACTTAAAATATCAATATTAATAGCCAACCTTTGTTTTGATAGATATTGTGTTGGCTTTTACATACTTATTTTTTAGATGAAAAAAAAATGGAATCAATTAAATAGGTGGCCCAAGCTCACTCAGAAATTGGCAGGGCCAGAATGGGAAGCCAGGCTTGCTCACAGCAAACTTCTCTCTCAACCATTATGTTGAACTTCACAAAAATGATATAAATGAATAGTAATCAATTTTATAATGGTAGTGGAAGTGGTGCTGAAAAATGAAAGCCTGTAGGCTCCTGCATTATCATGTCTGTTGGAAACATGATGGGGTCAAGACAAAGGAAGTGCAGAAACTGCCTGTCTCCTGATAATGTTACTGTGGCCCTGAAGCGAAGCGTTAAAATAAGGCAGCTCTGCTGGTTGGTGGAACTGCTGCTGCTTAAGCTGTGAATCATGCTCTTGGGCCTCTGGCTCTGTGGGCAGTGATCAGCTGATCTTCACCCAGAGACTCTGGAGAGACGGCAAAGGGGGCTTTGCTTTGTCATGGTCATGTCTAATCATGGGAGTGTAGTGGTTTCTTTTTCAACTTCACGTAGCTTGGGGTTCTGTGAAAGCACCATGATCCAACCTATCCTTGTAGATAAGGCAAAGTGGTGGACACCCAGGTTCCCACTCTGCAGTACCCAGAGGAGTTCTGCTTTTGAGGTTTTATGGAAATTATCACTTAACATATTTGAAAACCACAAGCCTACTGGGAGATAGCATAGCGCAGTGGTTAAGATCATAGCTTTGGAGCTTGACAAAATGGGTTCAAATCTAGGCTCAACCATCCCTGAACTATGTGCTTCACAGCAAATTAGTCCATCCTTTTGAACCTCACATATATTTTCTGGCTCAGAATTGGCACCAGGAAATGTCAGTTATTAACACTGCTGCCTGGTCCTATCAGTGGGTGAGGAACTAGAGGGGAATCAGGTTAAAATCCAGAAAAAGAAGGGAAATACCTACTGGTTTATGAAAGAAAGAGCTGGGAGCCTGGCTCCACAGACAGATCTGAAGTAAAGAGAAGGGTTTACCTGTATTTCGCCTTCTGATATGAAACTGGATGCCACCACAGAGAAAATTCAGTCCCTCTCCTGGTACAGATGTGAAAACTGAGGTCTAGGGAAGTTGGGACTTGTACCAAGGTTAAATGAAACCATTTTATTTCTATATCCTTGTAAGTTTTTGCTTCCTTTTGGAAATTTCTAAGCTTCTTTATTCAAATAATTAGTCATTTTTTATATACATGGTGTATGGGGGGAGGAGGGTGGGAATGAGGTTGATGTAAGCTTAGGGAAAAGATACAGTAATGGAATGCAAGTGAAAAAAAACTTTAAAATCTAAGAGAGTTGGAGTTGAGGCTGGCAAAAAATGTATATGATTAAAAATGAAAATCAATATGCCTTAATACAACCTTTTAAGCTTATTATATCAACAATAATGATATATTAATATTACTCTATTAAAAATTTACACATCATAATTTCCAGACCACTGAAAACTAGGTCAACACATACTCAATCTAAAAGTAAAAGGAAAATAGCACCTCCCCCTTCTTTCTCCTACTGCACTGACCCAGTGAAAAATTTGAAGCATCAGTGAACTCTGTGGGCACATCACACTCACACCACATGTGCACAGAGGGCTTTGGTCCTAGATGACAGAAGTCAGTAGTATGTGCTCTAAAGGTTGCTTCTTCAAGCCTTTAATTATGGGACGTGGCCTGTTTTCACTTGGAGCCTCTTGAAGAGAACCCCAGAGTTCACTAAATTCAAAATCTGACAATGTAATGCTAGTTTTAGTCTGTGCTAATGGAAGGGGAGAAAAAGATGAGAACAAATGTACCCTATTTGGAACCACTACAGAGGAAAGACAGAAAGTGTGTCATTCAGGCTGTTGTGAGGAGCACTGGGCGGTCAAGCATTGCAAATGCTTTGCAAAAAGATGACGTGGAAGAGTCCTGAAAAGCGCCTCTGAAGTTCAAGGTCATTCCGACTCCATACTAAAAGACAAATGACTGTGAGTGCATTAAAAAAAATCAACAGCAATCTCAGTCAAAAGAAAGTCTCCCTAGAGCTTGTTTCCAGGCCAGTTAAAGGCTTTTTCCCATCCCCTTGGTCACTAAGTCTAAACAAGACCAAACAAAATAAAGTGAAAATACTCCTTCTGCCTCATATCATCTCTTAGGATGTTTACTTGGTGACTTATCATCCCCTCCTCCCAGAATAAAGAAGGTTGTTGTTGGTATTTGGGATCAAAATGAGGCAACATGATGTTCTGACAAAATGCTCTGAAGGCAGGAAACTGTGAGCTCTTTGATAGAGTTGAGTGAGTCAGCCATCGAGGATGGTGCGGTGATGAAGAGGACCGTGAGCATGACATTGTAAATCGTGATGGCTGTCCAGCCTTCTTCATAACAATGACCTATTTTTTCCAAGATGTGCAAACTAAAAAAAAAAAAAAACCAATGAGGTAGCACTTTTGCCTGTAAAATTGAGAAGCATGTGGAAGAAACTGAATGACCATCCCCTGAGGGGGTGACAATGAGAAAAAAAACGGACCTTTTGTGAGCTGCAGTTGGACACACACACTAAATACAACTGTGACCTGGAAATCTGGCGATAACGCATCGAAGGCTTTCAAAGTACCTGAAGTTTTAGGAGCAAATGTAATGAAATAATCAGAGACATGACCATCATTTGATGAATAAGGATGTTTGTCATGACATTGCTTATGATGCAGGAAGACTTTAAACAATTTAACTGTCTGGGGTCCAGAGGGTAGAGGGGAGAGAAGCACAGAGTAAAAGGGGATGGACTCACATGAATAAGTATGAAAGACACATGGACAATAACTAAGACGGGGGGCGGAGATGGGAGGGGGGTGGGGAGCACTGGGGGGTGCAGGGCTGGGAATACAAGAAAGAAAACTGTACTTGAACAAAAGTTAAATAAAAAAAATCTTCAATAGCAAAAAAACAAACAAACAAACAAACCCCCCCCAAAAAACAATTTAACTGTCTGATAATAGGGGATTATTTAACCTGTAAATATATGCACATAACAGGATGCTTACCAACCACTTAAAATGATATTATACTCTTTTTTTCATTTTTAATTGTACTTTTTTGGATTGTTTTTGTATTTTTTTCCCATAACCATTTAGTCCCCTTAGACCTTCCTTCCTCCTGCAATCGCTACACAGTCGTCCTTTTGATGTGTTCAACTCAGTACTTTCTCAAGGGCAAGTGATAGGAATCCCATTTGAGTGAATCTAAACAGAAAGGTGATTGAGGTAAAGGAAGAGTGGAACAACCAAGCTTAGGCAGGTAGGACACAGGGCAGTTTGAGGGCCAGTGAGATAGAGGGACCCAGATAGCCTCAAGACTCTCTATCTTTTGTCTCTGCTTCCACTTCAGCTGTAAGCTCACATTCTAATGATCTCATCACCCAAGAGGAAGGGAATTTTCCCTGAAAACTCCAGTGTGAAAACCTCCAAGGAAGATTGGCTTGGTCTGGTTTGGACCACATGTGTACCTTTTGGACCAATGACTGCAGCCAGGTATACTTGAAGTCTAAGGTTAGTTTGCCTTGTAGCAGATACATACGCTGAGATCAACTACTGTGACTGGAGGGACAGTGTGGACCCCCTGTGAGAGGAGTGGAGTGGATGGCGGAGGGGAGGGGACAGACTGGCACAGTTGGGGCTTCTGGGGCCGGCACCGGGGGAGCCACTTTGGTTTGTCTCCAGTTTCAGTTTGTAATGTTATTCATCAGTGCTTTCTTTTCATAAAAGTTGGACTGAGTAGTCTTCTTGTGAGGTTAAAGAGTAGCTTTGTCTTACTTTATTTCAAGAAAAGGGACCCTTTGTGACTCTGCAGTTGAGAAGTCCTCTGGAGTAAAGGGCACACCGGGCAGGGGTCATACTGTAGGAACTGCGCATGACTGTCCCAGCCACACGGTGTGAGTGGGACCAGGCACGTGAGCTGCCACCACTAACAGGAGACTTTGTAGTCTCCATGAAACTTAGTGGGTAAAAACAGGTTATACGAAACAATTTTAATTTATCCATTGTGTAGA
This sequence comes from Sturnira hondurensis, assembly GCF_014824575.4. NCBI lineage: Eukaryota > Metazoa > Chordata > Mammalia > Chiroptera > Phyllostomidae > Sturnira > Sturnira hondurensis. Next base: position 15,404,871 of record NW_028095541.1, on the reverse strand, counting down.
AATCCAGCAGAGCATTCCTAAAACATACTGGTTTCTAGCTAAGCAAAAAGGGAACTCTATGATGCTATCATCAGAGATGCCATATTTGAACCATATATTTTGCATAGAAAGAGAGAGAACTACAACATGAGTCTTAAAAAACCCCAGACTTCAAGATAATAGAGATAGATGACTATGGCAAATGATAGTCATTTAAAATATGTTACCACAACAATGAAATGCTGTAATTTCATCAGACAATAGTCAGCAATGTTGCAGGAAGCATTTTGAATTAAACAATAATGTTGCCTTCATGGATTCTCTTGATTACATAGACCTGGAGAATGTGGATTCCCATCTACTACAGATTCTTATTGCCCACTGACAGGCAAAATGCCACAGTTTACCTGATGCAACCTAATCGCCCCTTTGAAAACCATAGCATTTATTTTACATCATTTTTCATGTTACTGAGTTGAGAGAATTTAAATATTTGCCTCTTCAGAGTCTCGTTCCAATATAAATTCTTGTGACAGCCGAAACCAGTACTGAGGAGATGTAAGAAACAGAATGTAGTGTGGTGACCCAGACCCCCCTCAAGATCTGGGTGTGTGGTTCACACGCTATTTCATGCCTGGGTTCAAAAAGGAGTGGAAAGCCCAAAGCCAGCAACTCTGAATCACGGCGTTGTGACTGACTTTTTACATAACCTTAATAGCTTGGTATTTTTGCAAGTGAATTTTCCCCATCACCTTCTGCAGCTCCAGAGAAGTTGCTCTCTTACTCTGGTCAATTAACAGAGAGCCAACACTTCAGACCCTTCTAGAATCTCGAAAGGAGACAGAGAGTGAAGAATGTGCTAACCAATGGTAATAGAGTAACCTGGTGAAGAAAAATACGCTCTTTGGGATATATATCTCTTCATTCTTTTAAATATTCTCATCAAATTCATTCATTGGACTAAAAAAATCAATTGTTTCTCCTACAAATCAAATCAGCAAATCTATGTAACATTGTTTGCAAGCCCAGTGAGTTTGGATTTTAGTTGCTAGATTTTGTACATGTTTATCTTCAGCATTAAAGAACCAATAACTAGCATGAGTGCCTTTTATAATGACTTGGGATAAACATTTTTATATAAATAAAACTTATGCATAAAGACCATTTAAAAAAAGGAAGAACCTTGCTTCTTGTGCATGTCCCTAAAAAAGGAATTATTTCATGGCCACCTGTCACTAGTAACTATTGGCTATTTCTAGTCTCAAGGTTGACCTCCAGTTATCAAAGCACAAAGAAGTTATAACCTGGAAATCACATTTTAGCATTGGAAAGGTGTCTAGTCTTCTAAAATGTGTCAGAATCTTATGCCTCAGACATCATCACACAATTTAACAGAAAATTCTATATTGGTTCCTTTATGGATGTGTAATTGACCATAATGTCACAGTTAAAATCCCTCCATTTGTCACCCCAATAAATTTAATTTAATAAAAAAATAAAATAAAATCTCTCCATTGTCAGGCTCTTCTTTCTTGAATGGCCAAGCAGTCTCTAACATAAAGACTGTTAGAAAAAAGGAAACTGTAACCGTGTGGGGAAAAAACTAAGTGGGTATTTCTTTTTTTGGCATAATGTCAGTGATTAGAAGAGTAAGGGAAGCCGGGTAAGACCATGTCCATGTTGTAACTGTGAGATAAAAACAGAAGTTATAGATGGAAAGTTGCTTTTTAAGAGAAATGAGTGCCATGCCTAGCTTCACTAATATACACTAAAATATGTTGTTTAAAAGCTAAAACAGAACATTTCTAATCTTTCCCATATTTTTGCTCTAGTCACACCTATAATGTCTTATGGCTGTATTGAAACACTTTGCATTTGTAGCAAACTTCTCTTCCTGAACATCTATAAACCTCTCACTCCCCCAGTGGAGATGGTCTAGAGGTGTGGTGTCTGTTCACAAGGGCCAAATCCTGGGCTTCCTCTCGGGAATATCAATGCAATTTCGGTATCCTTTACCCATGGAGTGGGTGGCGGTTGGTAGGCTGGTGGTCTCCTGAGTAGGAGTTGCTTTCGGCAGTGAAAAAACTGCTGCAGCAAAGGATGGTGAAAAAAGAAAGTGATGGCTGAGAGTAATAGAGGGATTACTCATGGCAGCTGCCCATTTTGCTGGATGGTAGAGCAATATGATTGCCCTGGATCTGTTTTTCTTAAGGTTTAAATTGCTGTTTTACAAAGCAACAGTCCACATTTCTACTTAGGCGTTAATCTATGCCTAGTTCATTTGATCAGCCAAGTGATAAAGCTGTGGACCCAGGCCAAAGGGCTCACCTTTGCAAGGCCCCAGTTTATTTTTATCTGCTCTGTGGCCACAGACTGCACCCTTAGCTACAGCCAGTCACTGTGAAAAGTGTTGGTTGTTGGGATCTTGGAATTGGAGTGAATTCTAGCAGTTGTCCAGTTCTGTCCTTTCACAGATGACAGATGCAGTCAACTTGTGTCCAAGACCTTGTAATTCAAGCTCAGTCACATTAGAACCAGACTAGAATCTAGAACTCATAAATCTAATCCTGTACAAACTGCCTCTCTTAGGAAAGGAGACTTGTCCTAGAAGTCTCAGGGGAACTTGACTTTCACATTTTTCTTCACACTTTGGACCAGAGAGAGTGACACTGGAACTTAGACAGCTTTCTCCCGTCACCACAGTGACACCAGCAGGTTATCCTACAATTAAATTCAACTGACACTACCTTTCTGGAGACAGCATCAGATTCCACAGGTTAAGGGTTCAGTTTCACAAGGCTGTTTTTTACATCAGATGCCAATAGAAAGTCTAGGTTTTGCTTCTGCTAAAAATCAGAGGTTCCCACGATTCTCTCTATGGATTTGCTTAATTTGCCAGAGCAGCACACAGAACTCAGGAAACCAGCTTCCTCACTAGATTGCTGGTTTACCATGAAGGATACTGAAGGAGATGAATCAATAGCCAGACAAAGTGTCACACAGTGCAAGGTTCTGAACACAGGAATATGGAGTTTTGGGTGAAGTGGGGGGGCACATGGATGCACTTGGGTTCACCGACCTGGAAGCTCTAAAACCTGTTCTTTGGGTGTTTATGGAAAGCTCACAGGTGGTGATCATTATCTCATGGGATTTTGATGATAATTCTTCAAAGTAAGAGTTATTACATCCACTTTACAAGACATTTCCACAAAAACTCAAGCTAAGCCTGTTGTATCTGAGACTTCCCCTCCAACTTCACCTTAGTTCAAGGCCCTCATCATGTCCTGCCTGGATTATTACAATAGACTCCGAATTGGAGTCTATCCTAGGGGTGGAGCCTCCCCATCCCTAGTCTCTTCCGCCTATAATGGTCTACCACCCTCAGTATGACTTTCTATGCTGCAGCTGACTGTATCAACTCCCTGCTTACAATCCTTCCATAGTTTCTCATCCTCCAGACCCAGAGTGTCAGGGCAAATCCCTCAGAGGAAGACTGGGCTCATCTCTGCAGATCTGCTTCCTACCACATTCCATGTATGTGGTCATCCATCCATCCCAAATCAGGTTTCCTCCTGTTCCTTACAGTTGTAAATGCTGTTTTCTCAGGCCCAAGATCTCCATCGTCTCTTGTGTCTATGGAGAGCCTTACTGCATGTTCATGACTCAGCTGAGGAAGTCTCCCCAAACCCTTTTCTGTTCCCACACTTTGTATATATGTCTCATTATAGTGCTGATTGTATTCTGACTGACCGGTCCTCTTGGACATCAAGAGAGGCCTGGGTCGCCCATTTATGAGGATCCTGATAAATATGAATATAAGAATCTTGAAATGTGTTATAATTTAAATGCTTACCTAACACACACACACACACACACTCCTAGACGAAAACAACTTATATAAATGAACATGTCTTGCCACGTAGAACAAAGAAAATCATATCTCCCTTGGTAAGTGGACAGATTATAGACCACACAGAGGGAACACTCAAAGTTGTTTTTTCTTGTTTGATATCCTTGGCATTTCTACTAGCAAAGCGATGAATTGGAACAATTTTATTTGTCAAGGAAATAAAAGTGAAATTGCTACAAGATCTCATTTCATGGGAGCAAGAGTGGCTACAAAGTTCACAGGTAAGAAATTTTCCTTAGCCATCCTGAGAGCTATCAGCTGCTTGCTTCCACTTGAGTGTTGCAGGCTCTTGTTCTGAAAGGCATGGGGTCAAAGGAGAGGACACACAGACAAGATGTCAGGAGATGTTGGCTCTCTTCCTGGCTTTACTGCTCATTTGTCTTTCCTTAAATGAATTTCTTTGGAATTTAAGCATATAGTTATGTTATAGTTATATCCATTTAGAATATAAAGCAGCTGATGTCTTACTTTCCTGAACAGAAATGTCACATGAGCACATTGCAGAAAATAGGGTAGTATACATAAGTATAAAAATGGAAAGTTACCCAGGAAATGGAGACCGAGGGAGAGAAAGTTGTATGAGTTAAAATTTCCACAGGATAAAAGCATTTGACTTGAACCCTTTCAGGGCAAATTCTTCAAAGAATTATTTCTATAAATACAGTAACATGGTTATTTTTGGAGTTATTACATCATTTCATTTGAGTTCTGAAAATCCTGGGCAGTTTCCCCAACACCACGGCAGAAGTTAAATTCTTTCAAATATAATATCTAACAATTAAAAAAATCTTTGGTGTGATTGTGTTCTTTCTGTCATCTTTTCATTCAAACTACAACCAAATGTATTTCAAAGTGAAGTATTCTAACCCAGAATAAATAGAGGGCACAGAACAAAAGGTTATTTCATTTTGGAACCAGGCAATAAAATGTCATAACCTTTGCCCTAAGAGTTTGATTTTCAGTAAAATTTCTTTATAGAGTTTTCTAGCAACCAAGTGTTTTGAACACTAAATGTGGGAAAATTTTACTTGAGGGCAACACTGCTTTCTAGGATTTGATCCAAGACATTGAAAGTGAATGATGAATAGGGCCTTTTAGAATGAAGTCTCACTGAGTTGCAATCAGATCTTCTGAGGCCCAGGGCTTCGTGGAGGGTTGTGTCCCCACCATTGTGGTGCAGAACATCCTCAGTACATTTTTATCCAATTGCATTTAATCGAACGTGCCTTCTGCTATGTATTGAATAGAGTTGGAAGACCACCACAGTGTGTTTCAAGGCAATCTATTTAATTTTTAAAAAAATATTTCTTTACATATTTTGATGTTTTTCACAATCTCAGGCAGGAAGAAATATGCTATCAAGTAAAAAGTGTCTGGTTTTTCCCCTCAGGACTGCTGGTGGAGCCAGGGCTTGAAGTGGCGGGGAAGGGGTTGAGTGCTGGAACACTCCCTGTGCTGCTGTGCACCTCAGTGGATCTGTGTCCACTCTGGCCCTGGTAACCAATGTGGAGTGTGGATGTGGGATGTGCACTCGCAGAGAATCTCTCTTCCTAATAGCCCCTTACATTCCAGCTACTTTGAGAAAAATAGATCTCTGGGTGGGGTGAGTTTGTAGGTCAGAGGACCCCTGCTTTAAACATAAACTCCCATCTGGGGTGATCAACTTTACATGGGCCCTCTAACCTTCCTGAACCTCGGTCATCTCATATTGTAAGTGGAGATACGACTATATACCTCAGAGATTAGAATGCGGTGTTGTGGGGCCTTTATTAAGTAGCTAGGATGCAAGCTGTCTTTTTATTATAAAAAATATCCATTACCTACTATCTCAATATTTCACATTCCCACCAGCAGTGTATAAGGGTTCGAATTTCTCAACATGCTCTCCAACACTTGTCACTATCTGACTTTTTGTTTATGGGCATTCTAATGGTGTAAAAAGGCATCTCATTACGGCTTTGATTTGCATTTTCCTGCTGACTAATGATTCTGAGAGTCTTCCTATGTTCTCATTTGCCATATATAGGAATATTATATATATATTATATATATTCATATATGTATATATTGAAATGCCTATTCAAATATTTTGCCTTAAAATGGTTTATTTGTCTTCTTATTAATGGGTTGTAGGAATTACTTACGTGTGAATATAAGATCTTTAGCAGATACATTTTACAAAGATTTTCTTTTAATTGGTGCCTGAGTCCCAAATCTTAAGAGTCCTCCTTGAAAACTCTTATTCTGTTTCCATTTACATTCATTATCCCTGATTCTACCTTAAAATGTACCCAGAACCTGTCACTTCTCACCACCTACACAGCTGCCATCCAGCTGCGTTGCCTCTCACGTGGATTACTCAGTAACCTCTAACCTAGTCTCCTTGATTCTGCCTATCCCCTTCATTCTGTTCTGAACATGGATTCCTGAGTGATCCTTTTAAACTATAAATAAGATATGTCACTTTGCTACATGCAATTCTTGAAAGGCTTCCTTTTACTAAATCAAAAACTGCAGTCATAATAAAAAACAGAGAAAATGCCATTTACATTTTTTGAACCCAGATATGAGTTCAAAATATTCAGTACAATGAAATATTTTCACTAAATCAAATATAAAGCATTTCAATATGGCATCCAGCAGTTCTAATGCCATTTCCTATTGAGATTTCAGACACTTTATGGAGAAAGTACTAACTTTTCTAGTGCTGCACAGCTTCCAAGGCAGAGTCACTAGTACAGTCTGAGCTGAAGAAGGTTAACACTGTAATTGGCATCGTTTTACTGCGTTCAAAGGTAGTCTAGTAAAGAGATGGGAGTATAATGCTGTCAGGAAATAATGTCAAGCAAACTTATTGCTCCTTTTAGCTTGACTCTTTAAGTAACTTCATGTGTACTTGTTAGGTTTATGAGATGATTCATCCATTACACAGTTTTAGTTGTAATCAAGTTCTCTGTTGGGTGGTATCACTGACATGCTTCTTCCTGTATCTCCAATTACTTAAATATATTTCAGGCCCAAACCGACAATTCTTCATGCTCAGAGAATTTGTTAAGTCAAGTTCTGGTACAATCTTCACAATAAAGAGAGGTTATAATTAAGAATGGCTAATGCATCCAATCTAAGTGTTTAGGACCTGACATTTCTGGCTGAAATGACCTTAAGTGATTTTCAATGCCCCCATTAGGATGTATTTTCATTCAGATTATAGTTAGATGCTAATAAGGGGAAGACTACTAGGGCAATGATTTTAAAGCAATTTTACCACCTATTTACCTCCAATATAACAACTAGAAGTGAAGGTCAGGAAACACACAACCACTGGACATCCAAGATGTACAAACCAATCTTTCCTTGAGTCAAATGTGAAGAAAAAGTGTTTCCATGGTTATTTTTAAATAGAATCAGGAGATTTTTTAAAATTTGGGGACTAAAAAAATTTCTTTCCCTTTGGGGAAATTACTTGACTTCTGGGAATACCCATTTTGTTGAATTATTTTTTTTATGTTGATAAATCAAATGACCATGGACTATAATACAAAACTAATACTGCCCTGTGAATCTCTTGGCTGAAGTTCTTCATGCCTTAAAGTTTCACAGTCAGGTCTGCTAGAAAAAATAAATCACAGACCCAGGACTCAAATTCATACATTTAAGAAAATGAAGTTAATAATAGCTACAAGTAAACATTGTTTTAGGACAGAGAACTCTTTGCTCAATTTCCAAATATTTTATTCAAGTGTGAAGAATGTGAGTATTTCCACTAGAAATATTCCAATTTGGTCTGAGTTACTGTGAAAATAAAAAGAAAGTCATGATGTGTTTTCACAAAATTATGTCTTATGCATTTGCTGTCTGCTTTCTAGTTTGTGAACCAGTGAGAACAAACCAGCACCCTTGTGCACGTCATGTTCTAAAGTAAGAATACATAAGGTTTAGATTGAAACATAGGATGAAGGTGAGCTTAGGGCCATTAGTGCCTCACACAGATGTATTTCTTGGCAGGCAACATTCTTAGGCAGCAAGGTGTTCTCTTCTCTGCCCTCAGCATCCCAGGGGTGTGGTATTATCTTAACCTTACACATGCCAGGATCTGGTTTACACAGCAGAGTTTAAGAGAAGTCAGTAAAATTTGTTTTGGAATATATCAAGAAAATATGGCCTTGAGCCCTGCTCTGCTTCTTACAAGGTCTAGGTCATAATAAATGCCTTTCAAAGAATTTCGTTAAAACTGCAAGCACAGCCAGCCCCTTCTCCAACGAGGTTCATGTCAACAAATACTTCATCTTTTCCACATCACAGGGAGTGGCCTTTACCTCAGGCCTAATATGGATCTAATAATATTGATAATAGCAATAGTCAAATTTATTGACCATCTGTTTGCATGATTCTGTACTACTGGCCTTCCATATGCCAATTTATTCCTCATCATATCTCATGAGATAAGCATGATTAATTGGCCTTATCTTACAGAGGAGAATATTAAGATCCAAAATGGTTCATTAACTTGGTATCAAAATTAGAATATAAGCACTGGCTGGTGTAGCTCAGTGGATTGAGCACAGGCCTGTGAAGTAAAGGATCGCGGGTTTGGTTCCCAGTCAGGGCACATGCCTGGGTTGCAGGCCAGGTCCCCAGTGGGGGACACATGAGAGGCGACCACACATTGACGTTTCTCTCCCACTCTTTCTCCTTCCCTTCCCCTCTCTCTAAAAATAAATAAACAAAATATTTTAAAAAATTAGAATATAATATTGGAATTTGTAAATGATGCATGTGAATTTGAAAGTTTGTGCTTATGGCTTCATATTCTTTTTCTTTCTTTTTAATGCTTGCCTTTTCAAAGACTTCTGAGAGTTGGACAGGGAAATGGGTCATAGAGCTTCCTTTACCATGCTTCCAAATGAATATGAGCTGCAAAGAGCATACCTATTCAACTTAAATGGTAAAACCAGAGCTTCTCATTTTCCTCTGAATGATACTTTCCCACATTTGGCTTCCACACATCCATAGGCAATGTTAGAATTGCACACACCTCCCGGGCAAGGAGTCATTTTCAACATTGCATTCTACTTCCTGTGACTGGTCGCCTAGATTAGCTGCTTTTGCTGACAGATCATCATTTGCTGACACTGTCCTTCCCTCTTTGATCCTAAAGACACCTGGGCCCTTGTCTAGGTCACTATCAAATTGGACCTTGCTCAATCTGGTGGTCAGTTTTTCAGTATTCCTGTTTGATCTATCAGCTGCTTCCCTAAGCTGCTCCTTTTGAGGGTCCTTTGCTAGTTTCTTCTTGTCCTCCTACTTTTTAATTATTGGGATGCCCCAGGGCTCAGTCCTTAGATCACTTCTTTTATTCTCACTCCCCAGGTGACCAGATCCTGTATCATGGCTTTTAAGTCCTTACTATATGTTGACCATTTTCAACTAATAGCAAGTCCTCACTCAACAATCTTGATAAGTTCTTGGAAACTTCAACTTTAAGCAGAAGTATGCATGCCAGTTTTACCACAATCTAATTGCTATAAACAAGAGTTAAGTTCCCATGGCATAGTTTTTTGGTCACAAAAATATTACCAAATGTCTAAATAAAGACCCCAAATACTTCCAATATTCAACACTGAAATCAATGTGAGTGCTGCATACATTTAAGAACGATTAATAAAAACAAGTAAGCTAATTATTGTCCAATCCTGTTATTCCAGTTCAAGTCATGGGTGGCTTGAGTCTATCCCAGCAGCTAAGGGCTCAGGGTGGGACCCTCAATCCTGGACAGGCCACCCTTTCATCACAGAACCACACATGTACACCCATGCTCACTTAACCTAGGAAAACTGAGACATGATGGTTCACCTAACTGCACATCTTTGGGATGTAGGAGGAAACCAAGAACCCACAGAAAACCCATGCAGACATGGGGAGAACCTGGAAACTCCACACAGTGGCCTGAGAAACAGATTATTTTTCTCTTATTAACATCATAATAAAATGATATCTTTCAAGGACCTGCTGTAATACCTTCACCTGCAACATATTCCCTGAACTCCAGGTTGCTATATGCAACTGACTGCTTATCTTGGATGTTCAAGAGGAAACAGTGCAAAAACAAACATAAATGGGTTTTTTAGTATGCATTATTGATTATTACATTTGTCCCACTTTTTCCTCTTTTGCTCCCCTCCGCCAGGTACCATCGTTCCTTCCAGCAAAACCCTCACTTTGTTCATGTCCGTGGGTCACACACATAAGTTTTTCGGCTTCTCCATTCCCTATACTATTTGTAACCTCCTTCTGCCTATTTTGTACCTACCATTTACACTTCCTATTCCCTGTACTTTTCCCTCATTCTTCCCCTTCCCCTTCCCAGCTGATAACCCTCCAAATGATCTCCATGCCCATGATTCTGTTCCTGTTCTGGTTGTTTGCTTAGTTTGTTTTTATTTTGCTTTGTTTTAGATTCAGTTGTTGGTTGATAGCTGTGAATTTGTTACCTTTTTAATGTTCATAGCTTTGATCTTCTTTTTCTTCACTAAGTCCCTTACAGGGGTGTCCAACCTTTTGGCATCTCTGTACCACATTGGAAGAAGAAGAATTGTCTTGGACCATGCATTAAATACATTATGACATGTAATCACACACACACACACACACACACAATCTTGGACCACGCATTGAATACATTATGACATGTAATCACACACAAAAAATCTCAGTATTTTAAGTAAATTTATGATTTTGTGTTGGGCCACAATCATAGCCATCCTGGGCTGCATGTAGCCTATGGGCCACAGGTTGGAAACCCCTGCTAATAATTCATGTACTAATGGCTTGGTGATGATGAACTCCTTTAGCTTTACCTTGTCTGGGAAGCCCTTTATCTGCCCTTCTATTCTAAATCACAGTTTTGCTGGATAGAGTAACCTAGGTTGTAGGTCCTTGCTTTTCATCACTTTGGATATTTCTTGCCAGTCCTTTCTTGTCTGCAAAGTTTCTTTTGAGAAATGGACTGACAGTCTTATAGGAACTCCTTTGTAGGTAACTATTTGCTTTTCTCTTGCTCCTTTTAGGTTCTCTCTTTATCTTTAACCTTTGGCATTTTAATTATGATGTATGTTGATGTGGTGCTCTTTGGGTCCAACTTGTTTGGGACTCTCTGTGCTTCCTGGACTTCTGTGTCTGTGTCCTTTGCCAAATTAGGGAAATTTTCTCTCATTATTTTTCCAAATAAGTTTTCAATTACTTGCTCTTCCTCTTCTCCTTCTGGCATCCCTATGATTCAGATGTTGGCACATTTGGAGATGTCTGAGAGTCTTTTTATACCATTCTTTTTTTAAAAAATTTTTGTTTCTTCTTCCTGTTCTGGTTGAAATATTTCTCTCTTCCTAATGTTCCAACTCATTGATTTGAATCCCAGCTTCCTTTCCCTTATAATTGATTCCATGTAGATTTTTCTTTATTTCACTTAGTGTAACCTTCATTTCTTCCTTTATGTTGTTGCCATACTCAATGAGTTGTCTGAGCATCCTGATCACCAATGTTTTGAACTCTGCATCTGTTAGGTTGGCTATCTCCATTTCATTTAGTTCTTTTTCTGACATTTCATTTTGTTGTTTCATTTGTCTCCTCAATTTGGCAGCCTTGCTGTGTTTGTTTCTGTGTATCAAGTAGAGCTGCTTTGACTCCCTGTAAAAGGCACCTGTTAATTATGTGGGGCAGAGCCTTAGGTAATCACCAGGGTTGGGGCAACCCACATCACCAATTTGTGGATCTGTGTCAGGGGGGCTTGGAGAGGGAACTGTGCCACTGTCTGGTTTCTGGAGGTTTACCCTGCACTCACCCCATTTCCAGGCACTTTACCCACTTCCCATATGCAACTGGTGTCCTTCCAGCTGTTTCCCTGTTGTTGAGTCCCAGAGTGGGTGGGTTTACATATATTTTAAGACTGTGCTGGCCCTTTAAGTGAAGTTTTCTGAAAATCCAGAGGTTTCTTCTGCTGCCCCAACCCCCCACTGGTTTTTACAGCCAGAAGTTATGGGGATTTAGCTTCCCAGCACTGGAACCATGGGCTCCGAGGTCTGACCTGGGGCTGGAATTGTTTGATCCCAAGGTATCCCTCCTGATCTTTATCCATCACACATCAATGTGGGACCACCCATGCCGGTTCTGCCACTGTCACTGCTGCCTCTCCTCACCACACAGCTTCTCCTCTCCTCTCCACCATTCATCTGCATCTCTGTGGCTCCTCTTCATCTAGATGAATGTGGCTTCTTTAAATCCTTGGTTGTCAGATTTCCATACAGTTCAATTTTCTGATACTTCTGGGTGTTACTTGTTTTGAGATTTAGTTGTAATTCCTTTTTGTGGGTGCACAAGGAGGAAAAGCATGTCTACTTACACCTCCATCTTGACCAGAAGTCCAAAGTTTCTTATAAAGTTAAATATCCACATTTGTTTCCCCTTCCAAGCCTCCTTTTTTACACTCTCTTGTATTTTAGTAAATGGCACCTCAGTTCTTACTTTTCCTCAGGCCCAAAGCCTTGGAGTCATTCTTGACAAGCAACAGCAAATCCACCAGCTAAACTGGCTAATGGTTCTGGTGTTGCTGTAACGTATATACAGAATACAAATACTTCTTCTCACCTGTTCAGTAACCTCCCTGGTTCAAGCTGTTATACCATGATCATGGCAATGACCCTCCAAATGTCCCTCCTTCAACCTTTAGTCCATTCATTCCATTCTCAACACAACAGACTTGTTCTTTAAAACACTCATAAGACTATGTCACCTCTTCGGAGCAAAAAGCAAAGTCCACACGTTGCCTGCCAGATTTAACATGGTTCTATCCTTCATTACTTCTTTGACATCATCTGCTGTTAATCTCTCCTCACTACTCTTTTCTGGCTTTTCTTCAGATAAATCAAGCACATTCTCACCTGATGGCTACTGCAGTTGCTATTTCTTCTGACCAGCACTCGCTTCCCTTATCTACATGGTTTCCTCTCCTGTTAATTTCAAGTCTCTGCTTTAAATGACTCCCAGTCAGAGACTATGTTTCCTGACCACTGCACCCACAACACCCTTTAACCCATCTTATCTCTCTGATCCAACTTTATTATTCTCTACAATATTTTTCACTATTTGATACATTTCATAGTTCTTGTTTTTGTTTTATTTTTAATTTACTGTCTGTTTTACCTAGAATGTGAGCTCCAGAATGGGAAGAAATTTATTTTGTTTACTCTTGTTTCACTAGCACCTACATCAGGACCTGACCCATAGTAAAATTCTTTGTTCAATGATTGAAGTATGGCTATATTGTGCTCATAGAACCTCCGATATCATTATCTCCTATGTTCTGACAAGGCTTTGTGTCTCCTTAACCTAAACTTTGGATCTTATGTTCCTCTTCCCATTACCCTATCCTATCAAGGTCAAAGTAAGTTCCTGAGCTCAGTGGTGCCCTGGAGGACCAGTGTGTATTCCCTATCCTCTCCGCCATCCTCAGTAATTAGCTAAGCCATGTACTTGTTTTAGTGAGGTCCCAGGATTGCCACAGTTCCAGGGGTCACTTTATGACAAAACAACATCTTGATACAACAAAGGAGATTTCCTCACAGTATTTGTTTGTTTTTCATTAGGGAAACAAACCATTCCCTCTGGGAAGACAGTGCAGTAGGCTTCCCTTTATTGTGTTGAATGCCCAGTTCTTACGTGCAAAGGAGGCTGGAAAAGCAAGTTGTTGGCATCAGTAATCTCAGTCCTGGGAGACAGAGAAATTGTGGTCAGGCACAGAGATGACTGTTAAAGGGGCAAGCAAGAGCATCTGATGCAGTGCACATATTTTTGACTTCCAAGAAATGTTATTCTCCTCTTACTCATCTGTTTCTATTACAGAGTCTGGCTGTGGCTTTAGAGATACAATATCTTATTTTGTCTCTTATGTTTAATATTGTTAAACAAAATATTTTGAAGTTTTCATCTTCTCCCTACTTTATCTCTTTTTCCTTAGAGTTCCCTTTATGTGTTTTTTGTTCTGTTTTGTGTGGTCTTTCTCATCTATGTTAGAGACTGTTTTTCTTATTTTTTTTCCTATTTAAAAGATACCAGAAAAGCTGATTGGAAAGAGTTATGTATCCATTAAGGTCAGAGAATGATAACAGATGCATTTACTTGAGGGTTCCCTGAGGAGTCATGTCCTTTTCAGTGGGCAACTCCAAAAGGCAATAAATAACATGTGGAGGTCTTTTCTTCAGGACCATCCAGTTTCTTCAAAGAAGAATATTCACTCTCAAACCTCATAGGTAGGAGTGGCAGGGGTCATAGGCCTGGGCTGCTAAGGTAGGGGATGACGTTCCCAAGATCTTATATAGAAAGTTGAATTCAATTCTCCCAGGCCTCTGCTTTACTTGGTGTCCACATTTTTGGACCTTTTTGGTTAAATTTTCCTGAAAAATAAATCTTCAATTTCCTGCAATAATAGATGGGGGAGGAGGGCAGTGAGGGATAGTTGGGAGGGGAGGATAGCAGTTACCTAACTTCAAACAATGGAGGTGAGGTAAGGTGACCAGAAGTCCAAATAGTCTGTATAGGCATCAGCCCACTATCTGCTGCACCTGACTTTTCCAGAGCAATGAATCTCTCAAGAACATGCTTAACTTGCTGTTTGGTGTCTCTGTGATGCAGGCACTTGGATCCTGCTCACCTCTATGCCATTAGGTCCATTATCTTGGAAACTTTTATATCTTTCTCTCTCTCTCTCTCTCCCTATACGTGTGTGTGTGTGTGTGTGTGTGCATGTGTATGTAATTTAAATGTCATTTTAGTGGAGAATGAAAATCAAATATGTGTCATCAATCTGCCATTTTTACAGATATTCCATAATTTTAAAGGTGATATAAATTCAAAACTCTCAGAGATCCTACTGATCTTGAAAGCTGACTTCATCATTTTATAAAAGAAAGAAAAGGACAGAAAACTGAGTGCCTGTCCAAGTGAACTGTAGTCACAGGGTCCTTCTTCTGGGAGGCATTGTGGAGACATTGTCAGGCCTTCATGCTGTTGAGTCAGGCTGCCTAGTTTTGCATCTTAGCTTTAGCCTCAACCTGTTCTGTGATCTTGGAACAGTTTTTAAAGCTCTCTGTGGCTTACTTTTCTCATAGGTAAAATGGGGATAATAATAGTTACATAACTCATCAGGTTGTGGTTGGCATTAATATTTGCAAAGCACTTAAAGCACTTTACACAGTAGTCGGTGAATGGATATTATTATATTAATCAATCAATCCCATATTATATGAATAGATATAACTTAGGTTTAAAAAAACCCATGCATGATTCTATTATAGTAGAAAGATCCTTGTTTTTCCTTCACCATTTCCATTCTTTCCAAGTTTTATTCCCCCCAAAAGGGGGAGGGGAATTAAAAGGTCCATTAAGAGCAATCACCATTCAAATTGACAGAAAGATCAAGGGCCTAATCAGATGATACCATCCTACTTTTCCACCGTTCAGGTTTTAAGAAAACTAACGCTTTCTCAGTGTGGAAGAGGACAGCTTTCACATTGACGTGATGCCCAAACAAGTTATAAAGTCCTCAATTTAGTCTTCTATTTATTTTTTTCTTTTGGTTCTCTTTCTTTCTTCTCATGCTCAGCCTTAGCTTCTTCTTCCTCGTGTTCTTTGACCAACTGTTCCTCTTCCTTCTGTTTGAGTACTCTGATGACTAATGACCATCTTTCCATTCTCTTTCATTAGTGTGGCAACTTTCACTTTTTCAGCAGAGAGTTTGCCCACATCCATGGTCTTACTGAGGACTCTGATAGCTAAGCAAGTGCTGACTTCAGGGTCACTTCTCCTTTATAGTTTTGTTTGGACATTGACACGACTGTTGCATCATTATTTCCAATGCATGTGGCTTTCCATCCCGCATAATTTTGGCTAGGGTCACTTTGACAGAGCTGAAAGCCATAATGCTAATTCCAGCCAATGGAGAGCAGTGAGACACCACAGGGACATTTTCCTTCAAACCGTGTATAAGTTCATTTGATATCACACAGTGCTGTAACCAACTGGTCACAAGGAATTGGCTCCTGATACTGTAATAAATACCTTTGAGCAATGAGCTTCTCAGTTCATCAGTCAGAACATTAGCATCAGAAGTTATGCTGGCCACACTGCAAGCCATGTCCTCAGTGAGTTCATAAATTTTTTTCGGAAAAAAAGACTTCATCAAGAAGCTTGTGGATATTGTGTCACTCTGCTGCAAGCAAAACACCATCATTTGCTAAATTTCTAAACAGGTGCCTGCATGTCCAATTGCCTCCATTGCATATTCAGTCTGATACAAGCAAACTCCTGGAGAAAATATAATGGTCCTTGAGTCATATCTCTGAGATGTGTTTTCTGAACTTTATAGCTCCAGAGAAAAGAGCCGGGAATTGAGGTCTACACAGAGGGCTTCACTCAGCAGGAGGAAACCACCCTGTATGAAGAGATCTGAATTTAAGAATTTGTACAAGTAATTTAGAAATATTTATTCTAGTATATGTATTTTGTATGTAGGTAAGAGCTTAATGATGCTGACAGAAAAATCATTATCTTTGGAAAAAGCCTACATTAATCCATTTAAAATGTGTTTAAGTTTATCCAATAAAAGAAACAAACTGAATTTACATAATGGTTTTCCAATGAAAATATACTCATTCATCTTCTAAAATTACTAACAATTCTAATCCTTACAAGAACACAATCTAAAAACATCTCAGGCTTTATCCCTGTTTGCTGGTCCAAATTGATCTGCATTAAAAGTGAGTGGATTTTGCTTTATATAAAGATAGAAAGCTAGGATGTGTTTCCTTCATAATTCAGTATTTTCCTTTCCATAATTCAACAACAGTTAAAAGTAATTTAAGGAATTAAACAACAGAGGCATAACTAGTATCTTCCTGGGTGACTTGGGCTCAGAAAGCAGTAAAATAAAAGAAAAAACCTAGTTACATGTTAAGAAATTATCTTAATAGGAGGAGGAGAGGTAACAGAATATGTTTGCACTTCTTAGATCTCTTGAACACTGGCCATGGTGAACTTCAGAGTGCTCCCATACCAGAATTCTAGTTGGAGTAGCTTTGAGTGTCCCCTCCAGTTAGTGCCTTTCCTAATCTGAAGAGGGTCTTCAACAAAAACAACATGCAGAGGTCAGGAGGACACTGAAGTCCATGTCAGTACTTTCAGCAGAAGCTTAGGAGAGAGCAGAAAGTTATTTGGGGCTTCTGCATCTCACATCCCTATGAGCGCTTCCCACTACTGTATTAGACTGACATTTTAAGCAAAGGCATTGCTGACTCATCAGATTCCAGGTCTACCTTTACTGGCCAGCCCTTCCCTGAGGCATTTCTTCCCAGTCATTTCTCTGGTGGCATGAGCTACAGGGCCCTTGATGTATCATTGTGCCCTTTTTCTCACCAAGAGTCATCCTGTTTTCATGGTATTATTATCTAATTTTTCAGTGTCTGTTTGGATTCCATTTCTGTTGCTGAAGATAATAGAAATATTATCTATTTATAATAGATAAATAAAAAAAGAAAGATTTTCAAAACTTCTTCTAACTGAATGCCAAATTATAAAAAAAATTTAAATAATTTTTGTCCTTGAAAGCTATGAGTCTCAAACATTTTAATATAAATTGATATTACCTAAATTGCTAATAATATTATATTTAATAATGAAAATGCATGCCATAAAATAACTCATTATATAATCTAAAGTGAGAATAAAAACATTAACTTCAAACTGTATTATAGCACAATGACCATCAGGAAAGATTTTTAAAGTGATTTATTTCCCATAAGTACTTTGCCTGAGTCATTTTATTATATCCAACTATTTTTTCCCCTCTAAATCCAAATGATTTCCTGGTAACTCTCTTAGCATAAAAAGCCCATGTGTTTCATAAAATACATATGGAATATGTAATTTTATAGACTTTTATGGCCTTGATGCTAGGTTTTATAGTCTATGTTGGTTACAAAATGTTGGTTAAAAATAGCCTAAGATAAAATAGGCAAGGATTTTTGCTGTTTACAATTAGTTTTATGCCAAAAATTATAAATGATATAATTAATCTATAACTATATTAATTATGTATTATAATATACTAATATATTATATTAATATATAACTACTATATAATCAATGTACTATAATATAGTAATATATAATTAATATATAAACATAATTTAAAAATACCACAGTGTATCCTTCTTGGGAAAGGACTGGTACAAATAAATGAAAATGATCAACAGCATTCTTACTATATAGATGCAGCATGCTTAAGTTCCGGGGATCCAGAGCAGGCATAAGAAAGCTAAGTGGGGCAATACAGGGACGTGAGCTATAATTGGAACCCTGATGCATTTGATGGGATCAGCACTCCTCTGCGCACACTGTCTGGTGGGCCAGGTCCTGCCTAGTTCCCAGGTTCTGCAGCCTCCTCTCCTAACAGCAAAGTCACTTGACCCTGGCCCCCACCTCATCTACTCACTCAGCCTCAGCAAATCTCTAGAAACAAACCCCAAATTAGGTGGGATTGGAACTCTGGAACTGTTGGCAGGCAACAGAACCTAATGCCCCATGACTCAGTATTTGCCTCTCCTGTTGGCTTTGGCACTCTGCCTTGTTCTCAACAGCCAGAGGCCTTCATGTGTGCTGTCTTTAAGGCCCAAGCCCCTTCCTGGAAATTCACTCAGCACTTCTAGAAAATTGGGAAGCTCCCTTCCCCTGCTTGTCCACCTCCTAGGCATTGAGGCCCTTTTCCTCACCCATAGCTTCAACAGGCAGCCAAGGTGTTGGGAGTAAAGGCCCTAGTTTGGGAGCCTGACCAACTTCCACCTTCTAGTCATGTGTTCTAGGGGCTCCAACTACCCTCTCTGGCCTCTATGTTCTCACCTGTAAACAGGAGTACTAGTAACACCAATTTCATAGGGGTCTGTGAGGGTACAATGAGTTAATACTTACAACACACTTAGAACAACAGCTGGCCATAATATAAAAGTACTCAGTGAATATTAGGTTTTATTAATAGTCAAACCAATAGTAAAACACAAGCTTGCTGATACTACCAGCCCAGTTTTTGTAGCTCTTAAGGGTGTCATCTTTCATCCCATCTCTTAACCGCCTGTTATACTTGCTGCACTGGACTTCAACTTGCACTGGCAGCAGTGTGTTCCCAACACACCCCACTCCAGCCCGGGTCATGTTCCTTAGCCCGGATTCAACCCCAGACTGTGGCAGTCACTGAGTTAAGCACAGCTCTGTCTCCAGAGTGATCTCTGAATATTTGGCTGCCTCAATAATTTAATAATTACTTCTGCATTATTCTCTTACTTGCCCTCCCAGTGTTTGCTTTTCATAAGGAAAGATAAATTCTTTAATAAGTATCTTTATAGACAACTGCATTTGAGTACAAAGAATGTACATTAAGCCCTGGCCAGTGTGGCTCAGTTGGTTAGGTTATTCTCCGGTAATTGAAATATTACAGGTTTGACCTAGTCATGTACCTAAGTTCTGGTTTCTGATCTCTGGTCCAGGCACATATGGGAGGCAACCAATAGATATTTGTCTGTCACACAAACATTTCTTTCTCACTCTCTTTCCTCTTTCCTCTCTCCCTTGAAAGTAATGAAAAAATGTTCTTGGAGGAGGATTAAAATGAAGAATGTGTAATAATAAAACACACAGATTTTTACAAAATAAAACTTGTAAAGAATGATAACTAAAAATGTTGCTACAAACCCTACCATTCACCTTATTATAAAAATAGGCTTTGTACATGATTGTCTAACTGCAATTCTGTACACCTGAAACTAATACAAAATCATACTAAATGTAAACTGCAATTAAAAAATAAAATTGAAAAAATAAATTAAAATAGGCTATGGTTTTACTTTTCAAAAATCTTTTATTCACTTCCGCCAAGATGGAGGCATAGGTGGAAACACTGTGCCTTCTCCCACAACCAAGTTTGAATACAACAAAGGTTTGGAGAATTAGGACACACCCAAAGACCAGAACACTGAATTATACGGAAGTCCGACAACTACGAACCGTTTAACGGGGACGGTAAGAGAGGAGGAGCCAGCAGTGGAGCTGGGTCGGGCAGGACAGATCCCCCGACCTAGGCACGCAGGCAGCCCAGAACCAGTCGGGGTGTGGGGCAGACTGACCGCAGTCGCACATTCGCACACAGTGAGACGGACCACGCAGGCCCCAGGGGGCGAACCCAGTGGTGGAGGGCTGACGGCGGTGGCACACTCGCGTGCAGTGGGACGAAACACGTGGGCCTGGTGACGGTGGTGGCTTCGGTGCCTGTGGGGGTCCAGGCCCCAGGCGGCAGACGGGAAGCCATTGTCCCTCTTTGACCCCGCCCCCACCTACAACGTCACAACCCAGCGACTTAGTTGCCCTGCTCTAGTGAACACTTTAGGGCTCCGATCCTGCTACTTAACAGGCACGAACAGCCCAAAAGATGGTGCAAAAAGAACTCAAAAGTCCCAGAGCCAATAACTCTAAGCGACCAAAAAATTGCCAGCCTCTCAGAAGCACAATTCAAGACACTATTTATCAGGATGCTCACAGAACTGGTAGATTATAGTCACAGATTAGAGGAACATATGAAGGCTAAACTAATTGAAATGAAGGGAGATGTCCAGGAAACCAATAGCGATGGAAAGAAAACCGGGACTCAAATCAATGGAATGGACCAGAAGGAAGAACAAAACATCCCACCAGAAAGGAATGAAGAAATGAGAATTCAACAAAATGAGGAGAGGCTTAGGAACCTCCAGGACATCTTTAAACGTTCCAACATCCGAATTATAGGGGTACCACAAGGGGGAAAGAAACAGCCACGAGTAGAAAACATATTTGAACAAATAATAAAGGAGAACTTCCCCAGTCTGGCAAAGGAAATAGACTGCCAGGAAATCCAGGAAGCTCAGAGAGTCCCAAAGAAGTTGGACTCAAGAAGGAACACACCAAGGCACATCATAATTACATTAGCCAAGATTAAAATGAAGGAGAGAATCCTAGAAGCAGCAAGGGATAAGGGGACAGTCACCTACAAAGGAGTACCCATCAGACTGTCAGCGGATTTCTCAAAAGAGACCTTACAGGCAAGAAGGGGCTGGAAAGAAGTATTCCAAGTCATGAAATCCAAAGACCTACAGCCAAGATTGCTTTATCCAGCAAAGCTTTCATTTAGAATGGAAGGACAGATAAAGTGCTTCTCAGATAAGGTCAAGTTCAAGGAGTTCATCATCACCAAGCCCTTATTATATGAAATGCTAAAGGGACTTATATAAGAAAAAGAAGATGAAAAATATGAACAGTGAAAGGACAGCAAACTCAGTTATTAACAACCACACCTAAAACAAAAGCAAACCAAGAGGACAGCTAGATCAGGAGTGGAACCATAGAAATGAAGAACACATGGAGGGTTAGAAACGGGGGGTGGGAGGAGGAGAAGGGGGGAGAAGGCACAGAAAATAGCATAGATGGTAGGTAGAAAATAGATAGGGGGGATGGCGAGAATAGTGGGGGAAATATAGAATCTAAAGAACTTGAGACACGTGGTTATAAACTAAGGGGGGGAGAAGGGTGGGGGAGGGAGTGTGCAGGTGGAGGGGAATGAAGGGGGGGGAATAGATAGAACAACTGTAATGATATAACCAATAAAATATAAAAAAAAATAAAAATCTTTTATTCAATTGAATTAAAAATCTCAAAGTAAAATAACTTTCCTAGAGCTATCTAAGAAAAGCTAAATGATTTCTTTAAATCTGAAATAGAGATTTGCCTCATGCCAATTATTTTTCACCCATTCATGCTGCAAGCTAGTAGTTAATATATCTTAAGGACTAAAGGACAAAGACAAAACAGGTAATGTCAACACTCTACTTTAGGACACATATGACCATGACAGATGGTTCAGCATCTCTTTCCAGAGGTTGCATAGAAATTATGTTCTAGTTTTCATAAATGCTCTTGATTAATTTTAAGAATTTATATGGATTGATTCAGACCACCCAGGCCTCTCTCTGATTTATTCTTTAGTATCTATCTTTCTCTTTGAAATTTGAAAAAGTAGTATGAGAAAGTTAAAATTTTTTTAGATACTAAGTGGAAAAAATCTCCAGCCTCAAAGGAATACCCTCCCCCATTTGCAAAAGAGCACTGGAATAATATTATAGGACCCAAGATTTAAGAATAACCGAAGTTCAAAGACAATCTTTTCTGTTATACTTCAGCTATTTGAACACCCGCAAATGATGTTGCAAAAAAAGGGGGAGCTACCAGTTCATTAGTTTCAAGTGGTATATTTTTTTCACATTTTAACATACCCCAAAGCAGGATGCATCTTATAATCCATATCAGGTCATGGTTTAATTTATAGCAGTTTTTCTTTTTTTAGTGGTATGTAAATAATGGTGTACTTTAAAATCTATTATGTCTTAAATTTAATGAAATGTGGAAAGTTTTATAATTTCTTTTGTCTCTCATCTTCTCTTTCCAATTCCTTTAGTTTTCCTTTCTACTTAAAAATATATATACACACACAGCTGGGATTATACCCTAAGAATCCTGAAAACCCAATTCAAAAGAACCTGTGTACCCCAATGTTCAGAGAAGCATTATTTACAATAGCCAAGTGCTAGAAACAGCCTAAGGGCCCATCAGTAAATCAGTGGATCAAAAAACTATGGTACATTTAACACTATGGAATACTACACGGCAGAAAGAAAGAAGGAACTCCTACCCTTCAGGACAGCATGGATGGAACTGAAGAGCATGATGCTAAGTAAAATAAGCCAGGCAGTGAAAGACAAATACCATATGATCTCACCTATAAGTGGACCTTAATCAACAAAACAAACAATTGAGCAAAAGATAACCAGAGACATGGAAATAAAGAACAAACTGACAGTGACCAGAGAGGAGGGGGAAAGAGGATAACGGGAAAAAGAATGGAAAGGGTCATCAAGGAACACATATAGAGGACCCATGGACAAAGGCAATGACAGAGGGGAGGATTGAATATGGGAAGTGGGTAGGGCAGGAGAGAGTAATGGGGACAGCTGTAATTGAGCAACAATAAAAAAATTAAAAAACAAAAATAAATAAATGTTTTTAGTTATTAAAAAGAAGATATATATACACATACACATAAATTACATATAGAGAAGGACATATATAAATTATAAATAAACACACACAAATATATAACTGTCTTGGACCCGTTCAGCACCCCCAAAGAATAGGGGACCTCTCATTTCCACCTATCTCCAAAGATGAGGAGTCCTTCTCCTCATCCTATGTCCAAGATTGGACTCTGAAAAAGGTGGACTTCCCGTCTCTAGAAGAAAAGGGGTCATTCATCTCAAGGTCCCCTATTGCATGAAAGAAGTTCAGCAAGAGGCCTCTAGTAGAGCAATGTGAAAACTACTCACTGAAACAAAGGATGCTCGGTCTAGCTTATCTGTCCTCATTAGCACAGATCATCAAGCACTGGCGTAGACCCTTTGTTCTGAACTATGGGAATGTGAGAGAAAAAACACATATTTTAGCTTTTCCCTCAAGGGATTGGGTTTGTGGCCAACCCCTAGCTCTCCTGAGCTTCTTTAATGGAGATGCCAGCTTCCCTAGGGGCCCGCATCCCTGGTGTGGCAAATCTCAGTCTCACTGCAGCCACATTTTGGATTGTATTTTATCTCCAGAAAGCGTTCTCTTGGTGCTGCCAACACACAGGAAGTATCAATTAAGACAAAGCAGTGCATGTTCCAACAGCATAGGGGAGGGATCTAGGGCAACTGCAGCTGCTTAAAATAAAACTTCTCTTCAGTTTTTAAAGCCTCAAAGTTTCATGAAGATTTTATTTTGCTCAGAGCAAAATTGGTGGAAAGCAAAGAAATGTAAGTACTGCATCCAGACTTGTAATTTATCCTCACACTGGATTGTATATAATAAACCTTTAATTGAGGGTGACGTTTAAGAGGGAATAAGGGGGGAAAGTTGGCATCCCCCTACAAAACTTTGTCACCAGGACGGCTGAGAAGTCATGTGCTGACACCCACTCCCTGGCCAACTCCTGAAATCCTTGTAGTTCTCTATTCCCAAGCCCCTTAGCATAGATATTCCAAAAGGCCTCCCATCCCTTCCCCAAAAGAGCTTTCTCAAAACACACCAAATTGGGTAGCCAAGGGGCTGCTGAATTACACCTGTTTCTCTTTGATTCAACTTTCTGGGCCCTTGGGAGTTGGTAGGGAGCTTGTCTCTCAAGGGTTTCTGTGAGCTTCGGCTGGGTTTGGTTTCCCAAGAGCAAGAGCAGCAGCTTGAAGTGAACCCAGAGAGGCAGCAAGTGTCACCAAGGTTCATATCTTTGGAAAACTTCCATGGTGTAGGGGGAAAGATGAAAAGAAAGTTCTTGTCTCCCATAACTTACAGGAAAACCAAGTGTCAATATTATTTATTTTCTTGGAAGGTAATTCTCCATAGTCTACTAATGTAACATAAAATATCTCAGAAAAACGAGAGATATTGCCATTCTTCAAGGAATTATGGGAGCTGGCTTATCCAGGTTCAGTAAGTATCAAAATTAAGTTCAGAGAAAAATAATCCTAATTCATTTGGTGAAAATTTCCTCCTTCAGCCTAATACATCCCAACACATCAACACATCTCTACAGAGACAGCATATTTTAACGGTCTCAGTCTTGGGCTCTGGAGTTGAACTTAGATTTGAATATTAGATCCTGCATTTACAAGCCTTTTGACTTTGGACATGTTACTTAACATTTCAGGTTTCAGTTTCTTGATCTGTAGAATGGGTATAATAAGGCTACTTAGTTGTTTCTCATTTTCTGTATGCTATGGAAAAATCAATCAAGTTTTAAGTTTTCCTTATCAATTTTCATCCTCCTTAAACATAACATACACAATATTTCTATTCTTTCATTGGTTACCCTTAAACGTTTAAAGGTATACCTAAGTTAAAGTTCCCAAGTCATCAACATCTCTCTGCTTCCCATAAAGAGTAAAAGGACAGTAGAATGTTTTTACTGTGATCATTTACAACTGAATGGAACTAGCATTTTAATCCTGTCTTCTTTGTTTTACCACCGAAATGCATCCTAATCAGTATTATTGTTTCATCAATTATTATTTTAAATAATCAAAACTTTTTTGATTTACCTACATGCTTGTTAACTTCTTTGCATCACATTTATTCTTTTGTGTTCAATTTTATCCTCAGAAGGTGCTTTTAGCCAGCATCTGCTACCAGGAAACTTTCAGAATGAGACTACAGATGTTGTTCGCTGGCACTCACGCTTAAGTTAACAGTTACTTTTTCTCAGTATGTTGGCAGTGCTACACCCTGCCTTCTGATTTCCATTATTGCCTTTGATAAGACTGCTGATTGGATAGTGGTAGCACCTACAGAGGCAATTTTTCTTTTCTCCTCGTTTGCCTTTACAATCTATTATTTGACTTTTTTTTTCAGTTTGACTGTCGTGTCTAGGTGTACTCTCACTATATTCCCTGAATCTGAATATTCATCAACTCTAGAATATGATTAGGCCTTAACTTATAAAAAATTACTCAATTCTCTATAGTCTTTCCTTATTAGAATTCCCATTGACATATTTTGGGTCTTTTTATTCAATCTTTCATATCTCCTATCTTTCTCTTATATCCATGCTGCTTTCTGAATAATTTTTCTCAGATTTATCTTCTAGTTCAAAATTCACATCCATAATAATATTCAATCTTCTGCATATCCTATTGTTTGAGTTGTTGTGTATCTGATCCATTAAGTTATTACCTTTTTCATTGCTAGACATTCATTACTTCTAAAAATTCTTTTTTAAAGATTTTATTTACTATATTTTGCTATGTATAATGCACACCCATGTTTTAGTACTAATTTCCATATATAATACATGTCCTTATTTTTCCCTCAAAAACTTGGGCAAAAAAGTGTGCATTATACACAGCAAAATATGATATTTGTTTTAGAGTAAGGGGAAGGGACAGAGAGAAACATCGATGTGAGAGAGAAACACAGATTGGTTGCCTATCATACACGCCCTTATCAGGGGCCAAACCCTCCACCCAAGTAGGTGTGTGCCCTGACTGGGAATCAAATCAGCAACCTTTTGCCTTGCAGGTAAACACCCAACCAACTGAGCCATACTGGTCAGGGCTCTAAAAGTCCTTTTATCTTTTCTTCTCACGTCATCTTACTTTTTCTTTAAATACTGATATTTATATCTTTAGCTATATTAAATAGAATCATTTTATATTTTAAGACAGTTTGCTTATCTATTTCTGCTATTTATTTTAGGTAGCCGATCTTGCCCAAGTGGATTGCTTTCACTCATGCTTTTTGCTTTGGGTTTGTGAGTTCACGTTAAGTGAAGCTTATCTGTAGGAACCCTGCCTAGGTTGTGGTGCTCCTTCTAGACAGGTTCGCAACTTGCTTCTACTGGGCACCCGGGTGGGGGTTATTTCAGTCTGCAATCAATTTTAATAGTAAATACTCTGGTGGGGGTTTCCCAAGCCGTGCAAGTAAAGTAAATTAAAAATCTCAAATTTGCATGTGGTACAGATTTATGTTTAAAAATTCCCAAGGGGTATAGTTTACTTTTCCACTACAGCTCAGGTGAAGAAGGACAAGCCAGTTTCTTCACATCTCTCATTACTAATGGGTGAATTTTTTCACCAAGGGCATAGTCTTTGAAGGCACAGGCTTTACATAAGGGTCTCACTGAACTTCCCATTTCATGTGGGTCCAAGGCTCTATCATCTGTCTCCTCTGCATGGGTGCGGGAACCAGATTACTGAGGCCAACACTCCTTCCCAACCTTATTCCTGGGAGGCAACAGTGCACACTTAACCTTTGATTCTCAGATACTTCATTTCTGCCTCTAAGGTACCTTTTACCTTGTTGTGAACTCCAGCAAGCATTGAAAAGACCTTTGAATTACATTTCACATAGCATTTTTGTAGCAAGAGGTTTTCAAGTTGTCTATTCCATAAAATTGCCACAATCAAATTCTCTCTTTTTGATCTGTTAATCCACCTGAATATACTACTATAGGAAAAAAATTGTTTTCAAATGTGTAATATAGTGCTAACACAAATAGGCGTTCATGAGATGTAATGCATCCTTGGATTAGAGCAGCTGAAAAACTAGGCCCCATAGCTAAATACATCCTGATGAGAAAAAAAATGGCATTTGATTATTTTTTTAAACAAACACTGAATACTTTCACAAATTTGTTGATCTTACAAGACAAGTTACAAACTGTAGCCACTATGTGCCTATGAGATGTCATACATGTAATTAGTTCTCTCTCACATGCAACTCGCAGATTTTCTCAATGAAGGTCATCATTTTATAAAGACAAATTCTTACACAATGAGCATAATAATTGTATGC
This sequence comes from Sturnira hondurensis, assembly GCF_014824575.4. NCBI lineage: Eukaryota > Metazoa > Chordata > Mammalia > Chiroptera > Phyllostomidae > Sturnira > Sturnira hondurensis. The sequence goes on along the minus strand of NW_028095541.1, from coordinate 15,377,489 downwards.
AGGTACTTAGTATTTCTCTGACATGTATTTTAGGGGAAAATGTAACCAACTCCTTTATCAATGTTAACAAACATATTGACATGAAAACTTTGCTGGAAATGTTGACGTGCTGTAAAGGGCACAGGCTTGAGAGGCTGATGAGTCTGGGCTCTGACGCCATTTCTCCCGTTTATTGCTGCGTCACACTAGGCAAGCCAGTTACCTTCTCTGAGCCTCCTTTTCTTCATCAATAAAAGAAGAGATGAGAGATACGTTGGCAGGATTTGTAGTCAAGATTAAATGAGATAATAAATTCATCTAGCAAGTGCTGAATAAACATTAGTGGAAAGACAGAAGGAAACAGAAAAAGAGGAAGAAGGGAAAAAAACTTGAAATATTAAGAAATTTAGGTTGCCAGTGCCTCTCATTTTCGTTAAAGAATAGGAAAAAGTTGGCTCCGCTCTGCAATGAATTAGCCCAATGCTAATTTCTAAATAATCTTTGTTTAGATTGCTATCATTTATGTAAATTTATTTCCTGCCTTATGGGAAGTTAACAAAAGGAAAAGTCACATTGCCTAAGGCCCTGCGATGTTTGCAGCCATCCATGCCCCAGGAAGGTCCCTTAGTAAACAGTGAAGGGCATGGAACAATGAGACCCTCCTGGGGGAAGAGCTCCTGATGTGACGGCTGCGACGAGAGAAACTGTGCCTCTAAGTTAACTGAACTTTATCTTTTTCCCCCATCAAAAAAGAAATTTAGAAAGAACCACAGAGCAGAAGGGTAGGAGAGAGTAAAACTACCCATTGCTTTTTACCAGAATCCATAACAGTACACAGAGTTCTGATCTCCCTCCAGAAGTTTCTAAAGGAGGAAAAAGAAAACTTTAGTGGCCATTGTTCCTGAAGAGATGTTTTGGAGATGTCTGCTCCCTATGCATAGGTTTGAAGGTATGCAGGAGCACCAAGCAGCCTCAGAGGAACATGACCTAGTCCTGCTCCCCTTATTTGGTGATGTTTATTAGTCTGGTTTTTATAATAGGTCTCTGCCCTCAGGAATGTTGAAATTGCTCAAGTTTGTTCAAGGAGGTCCTCTCAAGCCTAACCAGACACAGCAATTAATTCATCTCTGGAAGAGGACAGTTCACGTGCTATGAGAAAAAAAACTGTTCCCTTTGTATCCTAAACTATGATTATGATTTTTCCATCATTTCTATGGATATTTAATTAGCAGAAAATCTTTCTCTGAGTAAGCAGGTAGGCTTTTGTGTCAGGTAATCTCTTAAGAGATGGTCTGTGTCACTCTGGTGATAGACATTTGGTTAGAAGGGAAGAGGAAGACGCCACATCATTCCTGCGTCCTACAAGATGCAAGTGTGGGGACGAAAGCTAAAATACAGTTTGTAGAATGGATGAGGCTGGGGAAAATTGTAAGTCTAGCATTGTTTTCCTCCATCGGAATCCTGGGTGAGGGTCCCCACATCCATATTCCCAGGAAAAATATGTTGATTTGAAAATATCAGTCTAGATGCAGCAATAATGATCACAATGTTATTGGAGTTTTAGAAATGCAAATGTTTGTTCTGAACTAGTATCACATAAATGAGTAAACAGTATTAAGTGTTAATAAGTGTTAATGACTATTGATAAATGTTAGAATGTGTGCCTCTAAGTTAAAACTTTGACAAAATAGATAGAATTTTTAAAGAAATGGTGAGGGATTATAGCAATATTGTTTATTCTGACATGGATTACAATGCTGTTAGTTTCAGCAGCACTGATTGTATTGTATAGGAAATACTAGCCAGTACAATAAAGCAATAAAAAGAAATTAAAACTATATAAATTAGAAAGGAAGAAGTAAAACCATCTCTATTCACAGAAATTATTTTTTTTATAAAAAATCCAAAGGAATCTACAAAAACACTATTGTCACTAATAAGAATTTTGAAAAGTCAGTTTTTGATATACAAAATCAACAGTATTTCTACAATATATATTAGCAATAAACAATTGGAAATTAAAATTCAAAGAAAAACTTACCTAATATAATAGGACCAAAAATTAAACATTTAGGTATAAGCCTAAGAGGTATGTCTAAGATCTGCCTCTTGAAAACTAGAAAACAACTGATATTAAATAAGACCTAAATAAGTTGGAAAGTATACCTTGTCCATCGATCGGAAGACTAAATAGTGTTAAGATTTTAATTCTCCCTAAATTGATCTGCAGAGTCAAAGCAACAAAAATTCTAACAGGTTATTTTGTAGAAATCAACATTTTAAATGTACATGGAAAGGCAAACAAGTAGAGTAACTAATAGTTATAAAAAAGAATGAAGTTGGGAGAACACACACTACCTGGTTCTCAGATTCATTGTACAGCTACAGTAACCTACACAGCGGGACACCGACAAAAGCACAAGCACAGACCTGAACAGGAGTGGAGAGAACGTTCCGAAATAGACCCTCACACACAGCCAGTTGATAGTCAAATGATCCTGGGATAACTGGACACTCACTTGAAAAATAAAAGAGAACCTTGACCTTTACCATATGAACTAACACAATATGAACCACAGACCTAGTCTTAAATCTAAGATCATGAAACTTCTCAAAGAAAACAGAGAACATCTTTGTGGCCTTGAATTAGGCACAGGTTACATAGATACATTGAAAAAAAAGCATGATCCACAAAAGAAAAATTGATAATTGGAGTTTATAAAAATTTTTAAAGCATGCTCTTTGAATAAAAAGCACTGTTATAAAACTGAAAAAACAACCCACCAGCTGGGAAATGTATTCAAAATACATTCAAATATATATATTCCTTTATCTAATAAAGTATTTGTGGCCAAAAATATATAAAGAACTTTCAAAACTCAACAATAAGAAAATAAACCACCCAGTTTTAAAAAGGAGTAAGGTATTTGAATAAACACTTCATCAAAGGTGCATGATGAAAAGCAAATAGGCAAATAAAATTATCCTCAATATTATCATTCAATGGGGAAAAGCAAATTAAAACCAAAATGAGATACCATTGCCTACTGGAATAAGATAAAGAAAATAAACAAAAAATAAAGAAAAATTGGCAATACTAAGTACTTCTGAAAATGTGGAAGAGTTGGAAATTTTATATACTGCAGGTGGGAATGGAAAATTATTCAACCTCGCAAAAAGAGTTTGGCAATTTTTATACACTCATCATATGACCAGCAATCTCAAGAGAATCTAAGACGTAAGTACACACAAAAACCTGTGTGTGAATATTTATAGCAGATTTGTTCATACTGACCTTGACAAGGAAATAAACTAAATATCTTTTAGCTGATACTGTGGTATATCTATATAATGAAATCCTACTTGACAAAAGAAGAAATGAACTGCTGGTACATGTAATGACATGAAGGAATCTCAAATGAATTATGCTAAGATTTAGATTTACTAAGACTACATGGCATATGATTACATTATATGATATGCTGGAAAGAGCAAAACTCTAAGTACAGAAAATATATCAGTGGTTGACAGGGCCTGGGAGTTAGGGGAGGGGTTGACTTCAAAGAACACAAGGGTATTTTTCTTGTGGTAAGAAACTGTTTTATATCTTGATTGTGGTGAGTTACACAACCACATGCTATTGTCAAACCTCAGAACTATAAACTAAAAGAGATGAATTCTCTTGCATGTAAATGATACTTCAATAAAGATGACTTTATTTTTTAAAAAGATTTAAAAAGATTTTTTAGTGATCTGTTTGCTTGGAAAAATATATTGAGGATAAGAGCCAAGTAAATGAGTTTTAAAAAAAAAGCTTATAAGAAGGAAGCACAGCTACTTAATCCAGGATGAAAAGAACCTAAAGAGAGAAAAGGTTTTCAAAGAGACAATGGCAACAGTAAATTATGGTTAAGGTGTCTGCAAAAGACAGCTGTATCCTGGCCTGAGAAATTAGAAATAATTTGCCAGCTGCTTTATAGCTGAGAAAACTGAGTCACAGAGAAGGGTGGGCAAAATTCTGAAATGTCCCCACCTCGTTCCTCTCCCCTGGTATACACACCCTTTATGATCTCCTCCACTTGAGTGTGGATGAGACTTGTAAATACCAAGGGAATTCACTACCATGGTCAAGACACTACTGAACTGACTCTGAGTTCCTCAGAAGGGAGCTTATGCTGGCTAAGCCGCCCCTAACCAGGTTGGCCTTTGAAAGAGGGTCTCCCGCCATGCTGTGGACTGCCAGGGGGAGTCTCTAGGTAAAGACCCAGGGCAGCCTCTGGGAGCTGAGAGGTCTCCAGCCTAAAGGCTGCAGGGAAACAGAAACTGAATTCTGCCAACAACCAGTGATCTTGGAAAAGGACTCCAAACCTCAGATGAGACCAAAGTCCCAGCTAACACTTTGACTTCAGCCTTGGGAAGACTTTGAACAGAGAACCAATGCCCAGGCTTCTGAACTAGAGGAACTATAAGATCAGTGAGTGCTGGTTTAAGCCTTTATGTTCATGGTCATCTTGTCATGGAGCAGTAGAAAGCCAATTCGAAGAGGAAATTAAAGTGTGCAAGGCAGTTTAATCAATGTGAATACTTTCATTGTTTTGACTCCAACAGCTCCTCACCTGTTTGCGAGCCAGTGTTAATAATTTACATACCTTGAATCAGAAAGCACCACAAAAGGTAACATCATAGAGAGAAGAGGGAAAGGCTAAGGGGATGTTGTCTTTGGAGAATAATCTCCTTCAATTCAGTTCAGTGGTGGCCAAGAGAGCTGGGCACAGACTGATGGAAGGGCCTTCCGCTGCAGGTTCCCTGGGCTTGTCTATCCCACCTGCCGACTCACTGTCCCTGTGGGCTTCCTTCCCTTCTCTACCTCAAGGCCATGACTGCAGCACTCTCCTCTCCCAGCTGGACATCCTCACACAGGTCTCCAGGGCCAACAGTAACAACCAGGGCAGAGACACCCTGGTGTTCATCAGACTTTCTTAACACTCATTCCTAACACACTCACTTGTGAAGCTGGGCACCAGGAAATAACCAGTCCACTTTACCACCACAAAAGAAAGCACAAATCATTCCTGAAGCATCTTTCCATATAGGTGAAAATAGATGGCAGGACCCCCACCCCCTCACCTCACAAAATACTACTTGAATGACAGGTTGCAGTATCTTGCAAATTTTAAAAAACCTACAATTGTAATTTTCATTGTATTATTAACTTTATTCCATAAAGTTGTTCATTCTCAAGGTCTTATAATGAAAATAGAACAAATAACTTACCTTGTAACTTTTTAGTCTGATGAAATCAACCTTCATAGAGATGAATCTATCTGAATTTCGACTGATGTTCTTCAGGTGTTCTACAAGGTCAGCACAGAACTTGTAACCTCNAGATGGCAGGACCCCCACCCCCTCACCTCACAGAATACTACTTGAATGACAGGTTGCAGTATCTTGCAAATTTAAAAAAAAACTACAATTGTAATTTTCATTGTATTATTAACTTTATTCCATAAAGTTGTTCATTCTCAAGGTCTTATAATGAAAATAGAGCAAATAACTTACCTTGTAACTTTTTAGTCTGATGAAATCAACCTTCATAGAGATGAATCTATCTGAATTTCGACTGATGTTCTTCAGGTGTTCTACAAGGTCAGCACAGAACTTGTAACCTCCTTTAAGCACACACAGGACCATGATGTCACAGTAGCCAATGTCTTTTATAATATCCTTAGCCAGGCGTTCAGTTCTGAAAGAGGAATGAAAAAGATGTATTAAAGCATAACTACTGGTAAGTATTTTTATTCCTTTTAGCAAAACACATGATGTACCATGCATATTAGATTACACAGGAGAATGTGGAGAAGAGCTTGGGAGACAGACACCTACAGATAAAGAAGCTTTGTTAATGTTGGACAAAGAGTGTTCAAAACATACTTTTGATCGTCACATCATCAATAGCACAGCATTGTTCCTGTGTGTCGCAAAAATGATTAAGGTGTAATATATAAAGTCAAAGATCATGGTGCTGTTATTTTATCACCACCACCAAGCCTGCGTGTTCATCTTAATGCTGCGATGCTATATGCTGATAGTATGCTTGTTTTATAGCAGAGAAAGAGGAAATGGAGGGTGACTCACCCACCTTACAATGTTAGAGGAGACTGGAGGAAAAGTCCAGTCCTCAGTAACTATCAAGAGAATAACATCTGCCTTATATTTCACAAAGGTAGCACCTTATGTATGTGAAAGGTGCCCCAGAATATGATCTCATCAGGCACTGTTTCCATGGGATGCAAAGTGAATGATGCCTCCTGGAGTTTCGCAGTGATGAAACCTTGGGTTGGCACCCAGTACCCAATCTGGAACTGCCATTGTGTTTTGTGTTATTGTTTCATGTCTAGAAATCCATTGCCCAGGTACCTGTTCAATAGTTAAACCTTGAACAGGGGCAGGATCTAAGGTACATATTTAAAAAAAGTATCCTACTGGCACCTTAAATAGAAATAGATTTAAAGTAAATGAAGTGAATGATCTAAACATATATATATATATGAAACTTTATATTACATATTCTTTACATATATAGTTACATAATACATTTTTATATTATATATATTAGATTCCTCTCGTTTTCTTTTATTTTTGAAAAAAATTTAAGTCAATTAAAATATTTTTCAGTTACAGTTGACACACAATATTACATCAGTTTCAGGTATACAGCATAGTGATTACACATTTATGTAATTTACAAGGCGACCATTAGTCTAGTAATTTACAAGGTTACCCCATTAGTCTAGTACCCATCTGACACTATATATTGTAATACATAATTATGTCAATATTATTGACTACACTCCCAATGCTGTACTTTACATTCCTGCGACTGTTTTAATAAGTGGCATCCCTTAATCATTTAACCCTATTATAAATGCTTCACATAAGTGTGTGTATACACAGAGTTTCAGGTTCATAATATGATCATCAAAAAATGTACATCATCATGTCAGATATTCTGTATAAAGGGACATTTGTTTCCGGCATGATGGAGTGAGAAGGTCAACATATCTTCTCCACCAACAGCAACTATAAAGCTGGCCAAAATTGTCAAAAAAAAAAAAAACCCAACAAACATTTCAGGACTCTGGAAATCAACCAAAGGCATACAACAACATGAGAACCATTTATTCGTGAAAACATTGAACACTGGGTAGAAACAGAGCAAGTCTATGGATTCTTGCCCAAGAAAGCCCCCATTGTGCCCCTTAGCCTCCCCGCCAACTCTGTTGTTCACCCAGGTAGTGCAGCCAGGGCGGGGCACTGCCAGAGAGAGTTCACCTGACTGGGAGCATTGTCAGCTGGAATGGCTATCTTGGCAGCATGTGAACAGGGAGGGCCAGTAGCTCCGTTTTCCAGCATTTGTAGTCCTGTTTGAGCAACTAACTGGTTAGACCAGTCTGGGATTTGATAGGTAATTCCAGGAGGTTAGAGTCATAGGACAGGGCTACACAATAAACTCTTTGCATATTCCAAACTGACCAGGGCTATGTATACAACAGAGTCTACAATAGACCCTATTGTATATACAATAGACCCTAGCAGAGTCTACAATGGGCCTAAGCTACCCACACATCCCTGGATGATGGAGCCTGTAAGCGTGTGCAGAGGAGACACAGAAAGCCCAGTGGAATGCAAAAGCCAAGGAAGACTTGAAGAAGATTAGAAATTTGAATGTTTGCCAACCCCCACACACATTCATCAGCAGAGAGCCTTACTGGCTCAAGGTGTTTAAGAACAATATCTAAGCAATCTAAGGCTGAAGACTGAGCTATTCAGTCACCGGGGTGAACCCACGTAAGTGAGTCTTAAAATAAAAATAAGGCCCTGGCTGGTGTGGCTCACTTGGTTGGAGTGTTGTCCCGTAAACTGAAGTGTTACAGGCTTGATTCCCAGTCAGGGTGCAGGCCTAGGTTGTGGGTTCAGTTCCTCTTTGGGGTGTGTGCAAGAAATCAACGTTTCTCTCTCACACCAATGTTTCTCTCCCGCTCTCTTTCCCTCCCTTCTCCTCTCTGTAAAATCAACAAGCATGTCCTCAGGTCAAGATAAAAAGGGGAAAAAAAAGAAAAGAAAATGAGAAATAAATTGTACATCATCAAAGGCCACACATTATTGGGGAGATATATTTCACAGAGTAGAAGACAAAAAAAAGCAAGTACAAGGGCAATGAACAGGAAATAGTTACATATATGTAGATATTAAACCAAATACAACAATAATCATTTTAAATGTGAATGGTCTAAATACAGCAATTAAAAGGCAGAGACCGCCAGAGTAGACAATAAAACAAACGCTAATATATGTCGTCTACAAGAAACACACGTTAAATATAAAGACACAGATAGACTTAATGTAAAAAGATACAGAAAGATATACCACACTAACATTAACCAAAAGGAAGCTAGAATTGCTATATTAATTTTAGATAAAGCAATCTTCAGAGCAAGGAAATTAACAGGAATAAAGAGAAACATTACATAATAATGAGGTCAGTTCTCCAAGAAGACATAACAATCCTAATAACAGAGTGTCAAAACACTCACAGAATTTCAAGAAGTAGATGAATCTACTGTTGCATTTGGAGACTTTAAAATACCACTCTCAGTAACTAACTGAAAAATACCACACTAACTGAATCTAATTGACATTGATAGAATACCCCATCTAACGTTCTTCTCAAACGATGTCAATAAGGAAATAGACAGGCCACAAAAGGAGATAAAGGATTTACATCCAGAAAACATAAAGAATTCCTACAACTAACTCAATAAGATGACAAACCACCCAACTTAAAAATGGGCAAAAGACTTAAATAGACATCTCTCCAAAGAAGACATATAATAAGTAACATGCACACTAACCATTTGTAATGTGCAAATTAAAAGCATGAGATGCTCTTGCATATCCATTTGAGTATCTATAATCAGAAGGACCGACGATGCTAAATGTTGGCAACTGTGTGGAGAAACTGGCAACCTCATCCATGGCTGGTACAACGTAACACGGTAGAGCCACTCTGGGAAACAACTGGCAGTTTCTCACACTTTCCACAAAACTCAAAATTCCACTCCAAGGAATACATCCAACAGAAATGAAAAGACATATCTATACAAATAATGTTCATAGAAGCATGATTCATAATAGCTAAAAACTAGAAATCCAAATGCCTATCAACTGGTACATCAATAATCAAATATTCTATAACTTCATTTATAAGAAATGTCCCAGAAAAGATAAGTTTATAGAGAAATAAATCAGAGTAGTGATTGTCTAATGTGAGGGTAGGAGCAAAGAGCAATCAAATTTTCTGAAATGATAGAAATATTGTAAAATGATGGTAGTAATGCCTGCCCAACTGCAAAATTTTACTGAAAGAAATCATTACATCTTTTGCCTACAGTGGATAAATTCTGTTGTATGTAAATTGTATCATGATTAATTCATTTTCAAGGTGGGGATGGACAATCCCGGGCCCCACCCCAGACCTCTGAATCAGAGTTGCTGGACATAAAGCTTAAGAATATTCATTTGAACAAGTTTACTGAGTGATTCTCCTGTCCAGGAATCTGGCTTCAAATAACCTTACCAAGCATAATTATGTAGTAAATCAAGATGCAATGCATTTAAATCATAAAATTCAGGTGAGAAAAGTAGGAATTTGTTTAAACAAGGGGATTTCAAAACTGATGGTGAGGGAAAACTCTTCTGAGAGGCATTAAGTGGTGAAGCAAGTAAGTATAAAGATGCCCAGAGCACATCAAAAATTGGTTTAATTGTTAAAGTCAACCAGGTTTCTTTCTCTTTTTTCCTAATTTCCATGTATTTAAATATAAATTGTCAATAGAAAGATTTAGCAATTTGGGAGATGCAAAGTTTTCAAGTTTATTTGATCATGAAACATTTTTTGCCCTTTGATGATCAGAACTTGTATTCCATAGGAAGCCATCTTAGACCACGAGAGACACCAAACCAGACTTTATTTTAATAACACACTATAGCTTGAGAAAAAACACACAATATTCAAGTCCTATCCAGTGCAAAATTTTAGAATTTGAGTGGAAGAATGCCATTTCCTTTTGTTTACAGATAGAAATTGATAGAAAGATAGTATCTTGGGAATGGTAATCACCTAGTCTATTTCAACCTTTCTTCTGGCTGAGGACCTATTTCATAAAGTTAAATTTTAACTCAGAAGAACATAACAGATTTTAAAAAGTCGGGGGAAGACAGTTAAGTTTAAGGAAAAGGTAGGGTGGGAACCCAAAGCCCCTATTTGCTCCTACTCCCTAGGGACTCCCTCACCCCAATTTTGGGGTCTCTGAAGAATCTCTATGATTCCTGGGAGTGCACTGTGAAATTCATGAAGCTTGCTTTCCATATAAATGTGAAGGCTTAAGTATTTGACCTTTGTACAGAAATTAGAGGTTCGTGGAAATGTAATTGTCTGGCCATTAAGACTATTTTCTGAAAGGGACATGGCCTATAAATCCTGGCACTTGTGGTGGCTGAACTGTAGGGGGCTCTCTGAAAACCAATGGCCAAGCAAAGATGACCTAGGGGCTTAGAACATTTCCCTTAGGGAGAAAAAATGTTGGCTTTAGGAAAACCAATCAGTTAGGAAGGAGCCAGAGGATATCTATGTAGACAGATCAGAAAGAACTAGAAATAGTATTCCAGAAAGAGTTCTATGCAGATCTTTTTAGGCTGCCAATATATCTATTCCTGAAACTTTACCCCCGGCTAGAAAATAAAATTGAGCACAGACTGGTCGACCTATGATAACTTACTTGCTCGAAAATAAATGCAAGTTGCAGGAAAAGCTTTGGGGGTGTGTCCTATGAAGGCAAAGGTCATCTCTTAACTCTCCCTGATTAACTCAAGAGTTTAAAAAATGTGAGACAAAGGTCCTCATATGGGAAGCATTTTTATCACTTTGTCCAGCACATTTGTTGTCTTGAGGCTTTTATAGTGTTAATACTTTATGTGTATATATATCGTTTTTACTGTCTCCCCTGAACCAATGCCCACGTAAACAGTTCAGTTAGAGCACAGATTCTTTTTCTTTCAAGTTCTCCGTCCTACAAAGTGCTGTCCACCACTGCATGAAAGAGATCCAGGAATAGAGCCCTAAGGTATATCGCATGACTCATGCAAGACACAGCTAGCCCAAGGCAGGACAAAGCCGGATACAGGAAGTAACACTCACCTGTCCACAATGATGCCATGAGGTATGAGGACATAATCCAAATCTCCATAATAGTGCTGTGGGTATGTGAATAAATTCAAGTCATACCCTGGCCAGTCATCCATTATCTGCAAATCAAATTATTTTGGTTATGATATTTTTCACTGGCAATTTATTTTTAAAACATAAATTTTAAAAAAGTGTCACTTGAGAAACAATAACACTGAAAAGAGAGTGGATTCTGTGATCAATATGGCACTAAATTATATTCTGCCAACCTATGAAAAGCTCAGTAGAACAACCTATGAACAGCTCAGCGGGACTAAGTCCTTTATCAGGCTGTTTCATCCAGCCTGATAAATGACCTAGTACTGGAGGTGAACAGAGTACATACTCCATTCTGAAGTCTTGGTATCAGACAGTAAAAATATATACTCAATGTCTTATAACTAACCTGATAGTATTGTTTGAAAAAAATATATATATGCATATATATATACACACACACATATATATAATCTATACTTAAATTATAAATGTTATGATGACTATGAGTTTATCTAACATTTTATTTGTAATTATATCACTGTATATACTATATCATATGTTACTATATTATCTATACTATTACATTTCTAAGCATTGTATATGCCTCATGTGCCTGGGAAAGATTACCTATCGAAATTACATGTTTCCAGGGATTAGTGTGGACCCACACTTCTGTGTCGTCTAGTCCTTCTACTAAAGACTTCTGCAGGATGTACTAGGGTGGACACTGAAGTCAGTCTGCTTGGGAAACTATTGCGCAAAAAAACTGGCCTATTCAGGCACTGGGAAGACTGCTAGCAAGTCTTCCTCTTGTTTAGGATGGGATGTACAAGTTTTATGGTTAAAATGGTAAAGAGCCGAGAGAGAAAATGAAGGTGAAGGTGTTACTCTTACATCTGGTTCTTCAGGAAAGGATGCAACATGAAAGTTTTAATGCACCATACCATGACTGCACTGCCAATTCCGGCTCTTTACTGACTCCTGCACTCCCACCAGACTCCTCTGTCTCTGTCCCCTTTCAGATTTCCAGCACTTTCATAATGTACACCTACCCTAATTTTTCAGCCTAATTCCCTAAACTACATCCTTTCTGTCCTCAGGTTAATCTTCAGTCANTTCAGGAAAGGATGCAACATGAAAGTTTTAATGCACTCAAACCATACCATGACTGCACTGCCAATTCCGGCTCTTTACTGACTCCTGCACTCCCACCAGACTCCTCTGTCTCTGTCCCCTTTCAGATTTCCAGCACTTTCATAATGTACACCTACCCTAATTTTTCAGCCTAATTCCCTAAACTACATCCTTTCTGTCCTCAGGTTAGTCTTCAGTCATTTTCCTTGCCAGCTCTGAGTCCTGTTCATCTGTCTGTCTTCAATCTACATTCTCTCTCTCTCTTCCTCCTCTTTGTGTCCCAAGCTCGGCTCCCTCTGGTGAAGCTCAGGTCAGGCCTCACCTCTTTCTGAAGGCTTTGATGACTGCTCTTGTCCTCTGATCTTCTTTCTTGGACTCCTGGTGCCCCTCATGGCTATCTATTTTCCTAGAGGCTCCCCTTCAGCCTCCTTGAGAAGATGCCTGCGCCTTCCAGTCTCTGACCCACCCGGTTTCATTTGGTTTTTGTTGTTTTAGGACCCACTTGAACTTCATTTAATGCTGGGACATTCTCCTGCTTTCCCTTTTCCTCCTCACTCAAGACTCGAAACTAGTTCTCATTTGCTCAAGTTTTGGAAAGGCAACTTACAGTCCAGTCCCCACCTGCTCCCATCCCAGTGCTGGGCTCTGAAATGCCAGTCAAATCAAACTTGTAATGAGTCGCCCAAAACGTATCCTTTTCTCTCTCGGGAAAGGACAACTCATTTTTCCAGTTGCTCAGATCAAATCTCGAGTTTCTGTTGACTCCATTCTTTCATCCCCTTTGTGCAAACCATCAGCAAATCCTATTGTCAGTTCCTTAAAAACGTAATCACGACCACCCCTCAGCATCTCCATTGCTTCCCCCCGTCTGTGCCAACCTTATGTCTCCTGGAACTATTGCCAGAGCTGCAAACTCATCTCCCTGCCTCCACCTTGATATGCATATCCCTGACCACATGGCAGCTGGAATGCTCCTTCAAAAACGCAAGTCAGACCCTGGCTGGCTGGCTCCACTGGTTGAAAGGTCATCCCATACACCAAAAAGTTGTGGGTTCAATCCCCAGTCAGGGTGTGTATGGCAGGCAACCAACTGATGTTTCCCTCTCACGTCAATGTCTTTTTCTTTCTCTCTCTCCCATCCTCCCTCCTTCTCCTACTCTCTCCCTAGAAGCAATGAGGATTAAAACAAACAAAAGTGTATTCATATTGTAGCAGTCTTCTACTCAGATTTTTTCAAGGGCTTCACATTTCACTGAGTACAATCCAGAGTTCTCACCATGCTTCCCTCCCTGATTCACCCCCAAGCTCATTCTTCATCCCTCACTCTGCTTCAGCCACTGTCCTCCTTGCTGATCCTTGAATGTGCCAAACATGCTTCTGCTTCAAGAGTGTTGTACTTGCCTTTGTTCCCTACTATATACTTCCCCCAGATAGCCATATGGCTTACCTTTTGCTTCCATCAAGTCTCTAGGCAGATGTTCCCTACACAAGAGTTCGGTCCTGACCACCTGTATAAAATGGCACCCACCTCCTCCCCACTTATCCTTATCTGTCTCTTGTCCAGTCTTGCTTTCCTTCATAGCATGTATTCCCACTGGATGTGACGTGTGTGTGTGTATGTGTTTTGTCTTATCTCCTCCCACTGGAATATTAGCTCCTTCTGGCAAAGACTTTATCTTATTCATGGTTGAATTTCCAGTACCCAGAACACTGACCTGGAATATAATAGGTATTCAAAAATGTTAAATGAGTGTATGAATGACACAGTCTCCGCCATGCATTACCCAATACTTATCTGACCTCCAACCTCAATGCTTGCTTGTTTGCTTGTGATAAAGAGCACCACTGTTCGAGGATCTGAAAGTTCATACCTATGAGGGGCAGACTCATACCAAAAGGTGCACGTCATCTGCATATTTGAAGAGAGCATCACACTTGCTGTGCCTCCACCAGCAAACTGGCTGGGTGTAACTGTTTGCTGGTGGAGGCACTGGCTTCCACTCCTGAGAACCCCTTGGACTTGCTGTAACCATCAATAGTACAGTGCTGTTCAGAGCCTGAACCACCAGCTGTTCATGAACAACTTCCAGAAGATCCACTGGCAGGCCAAGGTAAAGGCCAGACAGGGATTGTGACCAGCACCAGGGAGATCATCCAAGTGCACAACACTTTCTGGTTCCTCTTCCAGACCACACACTAATCACTCTACTTCTGGGAGCCCTCCCATGTGGCACCATCATTAACTAATGGTCACCTGAACCCATTTATCCCACCAGGCAAATCCTGTAGTGCCCTATGTTCTGGCTAAATGTCAGCAATGAGACACCAGTCCATGTTCTAGAGCTCACCTCTGACACTCACATGCTGTCATGGTAGGGAAAAAGCTCACCCTTTCTGAGATTCAGTTTCCCCTCTTTAAATAAGACATACTCTCATATAAAGCCTACAGACAGGGTAGTTGTGAGGATTAAAGCTTAGGACAGATAATGTACATAGAGTTCTTAGTACTTCCTGATGTATGTGCTTACTAAATGATGCCCCCAAAAACCAATGATAAGAAAATTACAAATTAAACCAACCTATAGATAAAAAACTATCATGGTAATCCATAGCTCAGAGGCAGATGGCGTAATGGTCAAGAGCATAGACTTACAGGTCCAACACACCTGGAGGTGAGTTTGCTAATTATGAGACCTTGGGCACTTTAATTTCTCTGAGTCCCAAAGTACTGATCTATAAAGTGGCATCTATGCCTGCCTCATACAGTTACTGTGAGGAGTAAATGAGATAGATAGTGGTACAAAGCTCTTATATCCATATATAGTGGATAGTACTTATGCAATGAATATTAATCATGTAGGCATACTGTAACATCGATCATTTATTTACAAATGATATGTTTTAACAAATTTAAAGAAGTGCCTCAAATCTACTTGCTGAAGTCTCATTACTCTGGTTAAAGCTGTAAAAGTAAAAGCAGAAGAAATGTATTTCTTTAAAGCTATTCTATAATCAAAACTGGCCTACTTTCCAATGAGTCTGGAATAGTGAGTTTTCCTCACTGAGATAAGAGACAACTAGAGAAAAAGGGACAACTGGTTTACCCTTTGTTATCCTTAATGTTGCATGCAAATTGCATTGTAAATTAGTCCTAAACCTGAGGGAATGGAAACCACTGTGAACTGTAGATAATTATGTTATTAATCTGCTTTAAAAAAATCAAAATGAGAAGTCTTTAAATAGTTTCAGTATCACAGATAACATGCTCTAATTTTATTCAGAACAATGTTTTCTCTGTTCAAAAATGAAAAACATGGCCAAGCTCGAGAAGTGACAAACACATTAACTGAGCCATTTTATACGACATCAACTTCCAGAACTCATTCCAATCCTTTTTCTCATTTGAAGATATATTGAAAACCTTCTTTCTAAGTCATTAAGAAGTACATATATATATATCATATATATAATTTTTATTAGAGTATTTCTTGCATTATTTTTCAAGTGGTTTCCACCAGGAGGAAAATAGTTTGGAAACATGTAATATATGAATTTCTGCTCTTCTCTGCCACTATGACCCTCACTTTGGATCCCACCCTGTCCTTCAGGCAGTGACCGTGGCTGCTGCCGATTTCAGGCTCAGGGCTACCTCTCCACCATCAAAGAGGAAGGGAGTCTAGGCCTCAGTTTTGTTTCCAAGAATCCCACACCTGAACTGAGTTCGCCTTGTCTGACTACATCCAACGAGGTTAATCTAATTATCCTGAAATCTATGGGAGAAAATGGTGTAAATGCTGGAAATATTTCTATTATACATTGATTATTTCCAACCAAGGTGGGCCCTCTCACTGCCTCCCTTCATCTTCACAAAATGACCTTGCTTTTGTGACGTCTTCTTTTGACACAAATAGATTGGGTTATTTACACAGTTCCATCATTTGCTTTCTAGATGTTAACAATCTACCTCATTCCTTTTTAAGAGTATCTATTATTAAATAGTAGTGCTATTATTTTCACCATTCTACTGATGGAATGGATGACTTTAAAAAAACTAATTGCTTAGTAAATGTTCAATGCAATGGCCACTTTCCATCTTGCTCCTACTAGCCTTTCATAGTACCTGACACTCTCAATGACCTCTTTGCCTCTCACCCTCCAGGCACCTACCAGCCTTCCTGCTCTTTCCTACTTTGCTCACTGTTCTTGGTCTCTTAATCTGTCTCCTCCTCTTACATTTGGGGCTTTCCAGGTTTCTTCCCATAATGGCAGTTTTTAATTTTTTTCATTTTCATTGGGCATCCCTACCCACTCCCAAGCATCAGATATTTTTCTACTTGCTGATGATTTCCAAATATACTCAGTCACTCTCCTAAATTCCGAATATGAACTTCAAATTGCCCACAATGCATCCTGCCCTACAGGCCCTATGGTCACTACAGACTTCATCTGTCCAGAACTGAACTTATTTTTCCTTTTACATTTTCATCCCCCTCACCCCAACCCCAACCCCAGGCCTGACCATTCATTCTCTCCATGGCAACTGGAGTGACTTTTGAAAAAAATTATTTATTCTTTAATTGAATTTATTGGGGTGATATTGGTTAATGAAATTATATAGGTTTCAGGTGTACCTTTTTATAATACACCATCTGCATATTGTATAGTGTGTTCATCACCCCAAGTCAAGTCTGCTTCCATGGAGTAACATTTTAAAAGCATAAATTTGGTACAATAATTTCTTCTCAGGATGTAATGATTTCTTAGCACTTGGCATCTACTGTCTTGAGTACTCTGCTTCAGAGTCTTCCCATGGCCATGTCCTGCGTACTCCTCAGAAGGTGGCTCAAATGTCACGGAAAATAGACCGTCCTGACCACCTGAGCCAAAGCAGTGCTCCCCAGCCCTCCTTCCATCACTATCTCTTTGTTCTCCTCTTCCCTTCTTATTGCACATATCCCTATCTGAAATTATCCTCTTCATTTATTTGCTTTCATGCTGCCTGCCTATGTCCTTTGGGCTTTGGCTTGTTCCCTGCTGTATCCCTAGCGCCTAGAATACTGCCTGGAACCCCGCAGAACAGTCAATGTGTGTGGAAAGAATAAATAAACGAACTTCAACTCCTTTAAGAACAAAGTCCCTGCTGTTATATTAAAAACTGAGCAAGACATTTTAACCTGAAGAGTTCTGTTTTAGCGTGAGGGGTTTCCTTCCCCAACCCACTCACTCATGCAGTATACTCATAACCAGAGTATCTGGGTGATCTCGGAAAAAAAGAATATTAATGTAGAAAATTGCCCCTCCACCCTCACCACTGTTTTACGTTAAACCCGACACAGTAACAACCACCACCTTCTACAGAAATCATTCTCCATGGGAGCCGCCAGTGGACGCCTGTGGCCACAGAACAAGACTTGATTTGATTCCAGGATGTTGAAAGAGGGGTGCCCTCTGGTCGACTCCTGGAAAGATTATCAGGGATACTGACGCTCTGGTCTGAGAACTCATCTTCCCACACCCTCCCCTCGGGTCACACTACTACTACATAGTCCACGTATATCTTCTCCATACCTCTGGTGCTGTGTCCTTTTTGCAGAAGAGGAAACTGACACTCCAGAGGCACTAGCTTGTCTGGAGCTTGGGCGGAGGCCCCATAGACAGGGTCCCAGCACATGTTTCAAAGCTCAAACACCATTTGCTTGAGCTACTTTATTTCCTAACTGTCCTCGAGAATCCTCAGTATTTTTTTGGAAAACAAAACGAGAGGCCCATACTGGAGAGCTCGGTAGGAAGCACAAAGGGAAGGAAAGGCCCCCAAAGGTCGCCAGTTGAGGTCTTCACAGACCCAACCCTTTCCTACGGGTGACTTGGAGGCTGGCAGGAGTGGGGACCACCAGCATGACACAGGCTTAACGCTGGAGGAGTGGATTCCGGGGCAGGGATGGGGCGACAGAGGGAGGACACTGAGAACACCTGGTGAAGGGATATCATGTCTTTGGTCAAACTGAGCTCGGGGAGTGGGAAGCGGGGAGGGGAGGTCGGGGCTTGAGGATGGAAGCGATCCCCGCCTTCAGGGAAGTACAAAGCGATGGCCCGCCCTCACCCGAATGCACTTCTAAGCACTGAATCTAAGAGGAAGGTGCCAAGAAGGGAGGGGAGGGGAGGGCGCGGAGAGCGTACGACCCAGCCCCGAAATCAATGGGGAGTTTGCATTTACCACTACGCCTCGCCCGTGGTCTGGCGCCTCCTCACTGCTCCCGGCCATGCTTCTCCCAGGGTAAGCGGGAAGGATCTTGAAGCGGGGCAGGGTGGGGTGGGGTGGGGTGGGGTGGGGGCTGAGGCTGGGGCCGCGGCCGAGGCCGCGCCGCCCCGCCCCGCCCCGCCCCGCCCCGCCCCTGGCTGCAGGCGGAAAGGGGCGCGCGCGCGCCTGCGGCAGACCCGTTGCCTGGCCGGGCTCCAGCATCTCCGCCACAGTGCCCCCTCCCCAATCTCCTTCCCGGGAGGGTCGTCTGGGCTGGGCTGCTGGGTCCGGAACGCTAGGCTGGAGCGCGGGGAGCAGCCGCGGAGCAGCGCCCGCTCCACCTGATCGCAGGCCCGGGGCGCGTTCCTCGCCGGGAGAACTGGGCTGCCCACGGCTCGATTCCGACAGGAAGAGAAAGTGTTCCCTTGTCCCTGCCTCCCTGAACTGTCGTCCCCGCGTCAGGCTAACCGTGTCCTTGCTAATTTTTATGGACTCTTTATCTCAAGTAAATCCGGGAAGGAGCTTGCGGTCTAGAAAGTAGGGCTGCGCACAACGTGTTTTCAACGTCCTCGAACCGACAAGCACGGAGTTTGAGAAAGCCAGAAGGCTTTTCCTTGGACCGTTGAGAATTCGGACTTCGAAACAGCGCCTTTCCCTAACAACACTCAGCTGGGGGGCGGGGGGAGGGGGGCGGAAAGGGAGAGATTTCTACAGAGTATCTGTTTTACCACTTTTTGTAAGAATATATCGTTAGATTTTGATTCTCAGGTTGCAGTTTTACCAGCCACTCTCCTCAGATTAGAGATCCTTTTATGAATCTTGTTAATTCAACCCCAATCCCAGCCTTCCCCGAACCGAATTTCCCAGGTCTTTGTCCTCCTCAAGGGCCCTGCTTTGCTACATTACATATGCATTCATTCTCTGGTCTCTGTTATCCTGCCGCATCCTTGACTGCCCCGCTACGGGTCTAACTAAAGCCCTGAGCCGAACAGGGCCTCTGACTCAGCTGTCTCTAAAAGGCGATTTTGTTCATGTTTGGGTTCTGGCACAGGTCAGGGAAAGGAATGCTGATTTTGCCTGGTTTCAGCGCAAATTGTTATCCATCAGTTAATGTCGCTCACGGTTGGAAAAGTATTCTGTCCTTTCAGACTTGGTCCCTGGCAGTACTCAGCACCGTTCGGACTTAGTCCCTCCTAAACGCTAGGCAGTGGAAGGAGGCTGCTCGGTGGATCGCTCGGATTTGGCACCAGGCGGGCCCACCGGATCCCATTAAACTGGGTGATATTGCTTCCTAGCTCACTAGTAAACATTTTCTCTCAGAATTGTCAGAAATTCTTGTTTGGGATCATTTATGCAGTCTTAGTTCCAATTCTCTTCCCGAACGTCGAGGACCATCTTCTGTTTTCATTGACAAAGACCAAGCCCGGAATCCATTTTTACAACTGATGTCACTGAAACTTTCAGGAGTGAAAAGTGCTGTCACTGTGCTGATGATCAAATTTTAGGGTTCATTAGACTCTCTCAGGGAGCCAGTCACCACCTTACCAGGCACCTCCAGATTTTAGTGGAGAAGCTGCTAGGGGGGTTGAGGAATCTGCACCACTAAGACACTCAGTTGAGTGTGACTCAGGTATCACACTTTACCTTCTTACTCCCAGAAAATCAGACTCACCCATAAGAGGATGCTGTGGGTGATTGGTCCAGATTACTGGCATGGGGCTTCAAAATAATTTACAGATGTAGCTGCTATTTCAGGTCAAATAGCAGCAACTGTGCGCCCTGCCCAGGCACTGAGGAAGATATAAGGGAAATGGTAAATAAATCTTCAATCTTTAGAAAGACCATTAATTTCAATGTGAAACCCAATAGGTTCACAAGGAAAAATACGTAACTGCTTGGATGGCAATAGGAATCTTATGTATGATGAGCAAATCATCTTTTAAAATTGAATTAGTTTTATTACTATCTTTTTATATGTTGACATTTGTGATTTAATTACATTTCCATACTTTGGATAGCATTAATGTAATAAAATATAATAATGTCACAAATAATATATGCAAGGGCCAATATCGAAGAATAACAACTCATCTGCTTAGGCTTTATTCTTAATTTTTCATTATGAGGTCTTAGAGGCAAAATTCTTTCTAGATCTCAAATTTCTATTACGTGTCTAGTGAAATAGCTTTGGACTAGGATTCCATTTTTTTTTTCTGGTAACAATCCATATGACCTTAGCCAATGAGGCTAAGCCAATTGCATCAATATAATATAACTCAATTTTCTCATCTGTAAGAGGGGGCAGTACATTTCTGCTCTACTGCATGTGATGTTGAGATAACATGCAAGAGAATCCTTTCAAAATGCTATAAAACTATAAGCTGTTATTAATTTGAGATGCTGTGAAAATGTATGACCAAATGCTTGTAAAGTCATTTGGCATGAAAATGACAGGGTAATTGCCTTTTAAAGATGGGTGTAGGGTGACCAATCAGGGACAGTTATGATCTGGCTAGTATGAGAATGAATACAGTAAAATGAAAAAATACTGAAATAATAGAATTTTTAATAAAGATAGGTGTTTTAGCTCAGCAATTTTCTTATATTCCATTGAAGAAGGTATAAGAATAAAGTCATACATTTTTACAAAGTTAATAACCCGTGAACATACTCACATTTTTCTGTCATTCTCTTTATCCCCTTTTAGCTGTTCATTCCCAGCATTTTAAATTCTGAAATTATCTTGTGCCACTACCATGGTGAAAACACAAATATTTATATTTACACAAATTATCCACTAAGCTGAAGACTTTTGTCCTGGAAGTGTATACTAATCTTTGGATATAATTCGGATAATTCTTTGGCTTCAGCCAATATTGAAGGCACAGTTCAATTTATGCACTGAGTTGCTCAGAGCCAGTTGCCCAGACCCTAGACTCGAATAACAAAAGGGCATTTTATTCTTTGAGTCCTGAAACATGAAAATAAATTTTTTAAAAACCCTCAGCCTGAAAACTGTGTTGAAATACATAAACATATGAAACTTAGTGACTCAGATGGTTAGTCACAGAGTCACTGGTTGGGCTGGATGAAATCCACTGTGGACAAAGGCCAGCTGTAATGATGATGATATTTTGCTTCTCCTTAGTACCAAACAAAACCCTTTACAAATGTTACAAATACAAAAGAAAAAGTTGCAAGATACTTCCTTCCAAATGTTCAGGAAAAGTAAGAATCCTGCTACCTTTGAGGTATTTTTTTTTCCCTCTACATGGATACAGAAGAATTCTAATTGCAAATAACTGTTACACAAAGCAACTTAAGCAAAAGCCTCATTAGTATTCAATTAGCATAGTAAACTCTCTTTCAAGGCCTCTTGTGTGAAACAGATTTAATCCAATGTGTAGTTTTAGAGTTAAGAAAGTAATGGCTCCATAGTAGTTCTTACACATAAAGCCAGGAGATACATTCAGAATTAAATTTTGTATTATTACACTTTCATCAGTAATTAACCTTCCACTGCAGAGTAGATTTAATCCAAAAGATTGCAGTAATGTCGGGCATGAGTAATACCATCCACAGTTAAGTACTGGGCTGCCTCAGAAATATTCTCCCACAATCTCCCCTCATCTGACCGGAACAGGAATTGGGTAGCTTCAGAGCAAAAGAATAATGTGTCCATGTGTTCCTCCAGATCTCAGAGTCCTGGCAGCCAACCTCAACTCTCTTGGCCACCATAAAGCAGTCATTGAAAGGACACAGCTGCAGGAACTAGCCACTAAGCGCTAAATAAATCCACAGGGCTGGAGGCACAAGTCATGTACATGACCCTTACACAATACCTTGCGGTTATGAATGAACGGATTAGCATCTAATGGTGCTGTGGCAGCTTATGCAAAATTAATTGGTGCTTCATCCAGTGCTGAGTTTCTAATGGAAAGATGGCCACTTAAAAAAAAAAAAAACACGAGAAACAAAAAACAAAACCCAAGGGTCCTCCTTAGTCAACAAAGACCTTGCCTGGGTTGTGGGGGGAATAAGGACCAACTGGAATGGGAACTGAGCTGTTTGTTCTCACAACTGTACCTGCCGAGGTCTGGCCGCAGCTTATCTTAGGGTCCCTCAGGTGAGAGTAGGCAACGGCGCTGAGTAACAGGCAACTACACAGCTCAAAGGCAGGTGAAGCACTGTTCCGTTTATTGCAAGTACAAGCAGGTTTTTATATTTTCATTTCTGGTAGTGATTAACATTTACAGGTGCATAGCATGATCAGTTAAGCAGAAGAAATCAATGCAAAGGTAACCAGGAAAAGTACGAAAGTTCCCATAGTTTCAGTTATGTTAAACAAAAGTTATTTTGACCAGGAAAACCATTACTCAGACAATTTGAAATAGTTCTATGTATACAGTTTGAATGTCTTATTGTTTATTAAAGTTCTCAGAAATTGTCATGGGCAACAGGTATGCTTAGACCGAGCAGAGGTTAGGAAATTCATTATAAGCTTTTGTAATATTTAACTTAGCTATCTATCTTGCTGTCTAAAATGTTTTTTGTATACTGAGGACTCTAACTCCTTGATAGTTGTTTCTAAGTGCTTAGTTTGTAATAGCTAACCAGCTTCTTCTGTTTTTATGCCTGTCTAATTCTAATTGATATATATTCCTATTCAAGGTAAAGGAGGGGCTGTTACTCTAACAACTCTTTGACAATCAGGGGCTATTTTCTTAAAGGGGTTTTTGCTATTCTATGAGGCAGTTCTGTGGGAATACATATTTTTCACTGAACTGTTCTTTCTTGGGTGGCTTTCACAGGAACAAAAAAGTAAAGTACGATGCCTTAATTCAGCCAGGGTGATATTGCTTAGGACTTGAGCCAACTGTTGTTTTTTCTCTGAGAGTGGTCATTAATTCTAGGAGATTCCAAATTATCAGAAGTGCAAAGGTTAGAATACTAAGAAACAGTAAGAATAAAAGCAACACCATATATCCACTAATGCCACGTCCGTCCTGCTGGAAAACGCTTCTGTGAAGCCGTCATCTCCAAGTGGTGACTGTGTCAACCAACATGGTTAGAAAACGCTTCTGTGAAGCCTTTGTCCCCAAGCCATGACTGTGTCAGCCGACCTGGTTAGCACTGGACGTGGCATGTACCTAGCTATATTCTCTTCAGATCAAAGTTGATATACAACATTCACTGGCAATATCCCAGGAACTGATTGAGTTATTGCCAGGCCCTCAGTTGTATTTTAGGGTTGAGGTTAGGGGAGTTGGGAAAGAGGTTGGGGAAATGTGGCTTGAGGTCTTGAGCTTTCTCACATGGGGAAACAGACTGAGAAGGAAAAAAAAACTGAGCACTAATCTACCTGGAGCAACACTTCCCAAAGTGTGTTTTGATTTACTTTCTTTATATTTGAAAAGGATGATGCTATGATTCATTAAGTTTGAGAAACAATGAGATAAATGAAGTTAAACACACATCCGTGCTTGCAGGACTTCTGGAAGCCAATTCCATGCGCACTGCCAGTATTCAAGGAGACGATGCAGAGTGCAGTGTTTCCCAAACTTTTTCAATCATAGAAACCATTTTAGGAGGTGTTTATAAAGATTTTTAAACATTACATTATTATGAAATATTTAAATTTATGCCTTTAGTGTTATATTAAAATAGGAGATTTTAATGGTTTTAAAAATACACTTGAGAGGACTAAATATTTTAAATATAACATTATTTTCAAAGTATGCATTACTATTTTTTTCCTTCTCAAAAATATGCAGTAAGAATTTAATAGACATGGCTGAGGTCTTTTTCTACCTCTGAAAGGACCTGGCTTTGCAATTTGTGCCATTCTTCAAGTTGACAGGAAATTTAGAAGACGAGGAACTTACTCTCACCCACCTCCACTTGTACTTTCTCCTTTTCCTCCAGGTATGAACAAGATCAGCCTTCTGGGTAGCAAGAAAGAGGAAAGTCATCTCACTGTGTCTATATTCTATTTCGCCCCTACCAATGATAGTGTGGTGGCTTCCAAAGGTAATTGTTTTTAGACAATGCCAGCATATATTGAAGTAGAATATCCCCATGAACCAGGAAGCAAAGTTGGGGTATGGCAAGCCATGCAAGGACATGGGCGCACTGGGCTCCTGGTTGTTTTTAAGGAGCTCTCTGTCATGTCTAGGTCAGTGGTAATCTATGGTAGCACCCACATTAATAATCCTGTGATTTGTTCTTGAAGGAACTACATTCTTTGCGTTTTCCAACTAGGGATCTCTCAACTACGCTCCCGCAGCTGTACCTGAAGGATTCATGGCAAGTCAAGCCCAAATTATAGAGGAGCAAATTTTGTAAGTTTTAGCAATTCTGTTTATGCATTTTAATTTTGGGTTTGTTCCAGTTTTATTGAGGTATAATTGACATAAAGTTGTATATATTTAAAGTGTATAAAATGATAATATAGCTATACATTGTGAAATAATTACCATATCCACATAAATATCATATGGTTATCTTTGTGCGAGAGAACATTTGATATCTACTCTCTTAGCAAATTTTTATTAAATGTATTGGGGTCACATTGTCTAATAAATTATATAGATTTGAAGTGTACAATTCTATAATATATCATCTGTAGATTGTACTGTGTGTTCACCACCCAAAGTGAGGTCTCCGGTCACCACTGATGCCCCCTTTGCCCTATTCTACTTCTCCCCACCCCAGTTACCTCTGGTAATCACTATAGTGTTGACTGTGTCTATGAGGGGTTTTTCGCTTAACCCCTTCACCTTTTATACCCAAGCACCCAGCCCCACTTCCCTCTGACAGCTGTCAGTCTGTTCTCTGTATCTATGAGTCTATTTCTGTTTGGTTTGTTTGCTTATTTTGTTCATTAGATTCCACAAATAATTGGAATCATACGGTTTTTGTCCTTTTCTAACTGACTCATTTCATTTAGCATAATACTGTCAGGTTAACCCATGCTGTCATGAAGGGTAAGACTTCCTTCTTTTTTACAGTGGAGTAGTATTCCATTGTGTACATGTACCACATATTTTTATCTGCTCATCTACTGATGGTCACTTGGGCTGCTTCCAAATCTTGGCTATTGTTAGTAACGCTGGACAAACATAGGGGTGCATATATTCTTTCAAATTAGTGTGTCGGGTTTCTTTATTTTATTTTTTTAAAATATATTTTATTGATTATACCATTACAGTTATTCTATTCCCCCCCTTCAATCCCATCCACCCACACCCTCCCTCCCCCACCATTCTCCCCCCCTTAGTTTATAACCACGTGTCTCAAGTTCTTTGGATTCTATATTTCCCCCACTATTCTCGCCCTCCCCCCTATCTATTTTCTGCCTACCATCTATGCTATTTTCTGTGCCTTCTCCCCTCTTCTCCCCCTCCCACCCCCCTGTTTCTAACCCTCCATGTGTTCTTCATTTCTATGGTTCCACTCCTGATCTATCTGTCTTCTTGGTTTGCTTTTGTTTTAGGTGTGATTGTTAATAACTGTGTGTTTGCTGTCCTTTCACTGTTCATATTTTTCATCTTCTTTTTCTTATATAAGTCCCTTTAGCATTTCATATAATAAGGGCTTGGTGATGATGAACTCCTTGAACTTGACCTTATCTGAGAAGCACTTTATCTGTCCTTCCATTCTAAATGAAAGTTTTGCTGGATAAAGCAATCTTGGCTGTAGGTCTTTGGATTTCATGACTTGGAATACTTCTTTCCAGCCCCTTCTTGCCTGTAAGGTCTCTTTTGAGAAATCCGCTGACAGTCTGATGGGTACTCCTTTGTAGGTGACTGTCCCCTTATCCCTTGCTGCTTCTAGGATTCTCTCCTTCATTTTAGTCTTGGCTAATGTAATTATGATGTGCCTTGGTGTGTTCCTTCTTGGGTCCAACTTCTTTGGCACTCTCTGAGCTTCCTGGATTTCCTGGAAGTCTATTTCCTTTGCCAGACTGGGGAAGTTCTCCTTTATTATTTGTTCAAATATGTTTTCCACTCGTGGCTGTTTCTTTCCCCCTTCTGGTACCCCTATAATTCGGATGTTGGAACGTTTAAAGATGTCCTGGAGGTTCCTAAGCCTCTCCTCATTTTTTTGAATTCTCATTTCTTCATTCCTTTCTGGTGGGATGTTTTGTTCTTCCTTCTGGTCCATTCCATTGATTTGAGTCCCGGTTTCCTTTCCATCACTATTGGTTTCCTGTGCATCTCCCTTCATTTCAATCAGTCCAGCCCTCACACGTTCCTCTAATTTGTAACTTTGTTCCTCTAATTTGTGACTATAATCAACCAGTTCTGTGAGCATTCTGATAAATAGTGTCCTGAATTGTGCTTCTGAGAGGCTGGCAATTTCTTGGTCGCTTAGAGTTATTGGCTCTGGGACTTTGAGTTCTTCTTGTGCCATCTTTCGGGTTGTTCGTGCCTGTTCCATAGCAGGATCAGAGCCCTAAAGTGTTCACTAGAGCAGGGCAACTAAGTCGCTGGGTTGTGACGTTGTAGGTGGGGGCGGGGTCAAAGAGGGACAATGGCTCTCACTGGTCTTGCAGGGCAACTAAGTCGCGGGGTTGTGACGCTGTATGTGGGGGCGGGGTCAAAGAGGGACTATGGCGTCCTGTCCGCCGCCTGCTGCCACGGCCCTCACCGGTGCCACAGTTGCTGCCGTCACCGGGCCCACGCGTTTCGTCCCACTGCACGCGAGTGTGCCACCGCCGTCAGCCCTTGCCCCCTGGGGCCTGCGTGGTCTGTCTCACTGTGCGCGAATATGCGCCCGCGGTCTGCCCCGCAACCCCAACTGGTTCCCGTCTGCCTGCGCGCCTGGGTCGGGGGCCCTGTCCTGCCCGACCCTGCTCGCTGCTGGCTCCGCCCCTCTTACCGTCCCCGTTGAACGGTTAGATGTAGTCGGACTTCTGTATAATTCAATTTTCTGTCCTTTGGTTGTGTCTTTGTTTCTCCAAACCTTTGTTGTATTCAAACTTGGTTGTGGGAGAAGGCACAGTGTTTCCACCTATGCCTCCATCTTGGCGGAAGTCTCGGGTTTCTTTAGATATATCCTCCCAAGTGGAATCACAGAATCATATGGCAGTTCCATTTTTAATTTTTTGAGGATTCTACAGCAGGTACACTAAACTGCATTTCCGCCAACAGCTCTTGAAAAGGATGTATATTCTGTTGCTTTGGGTTGAAATGCTCCAAAGATATCAATTATGCCTGATCTGGTGAGTCATTTAGGCCCAGTATTTCCTTGTTGATTTTCTGTCCAGAATATCTATCCATTGATGTCAAAATGGTATTAAAGTTCCCTTGACTGTATTACTGCTGATATCTCCCTTTGTTATCAAGTTTACTTTATATATTTAGGTGCTCCCATGTTGGTACATAAATGTTTACAAAGGTTCTATTCCCTTGTTGGATTGATCTCAATCATTATACAGTGTCCTTCTTTGTCTCTTATTATAGCTTTCACTTTAAAGTCTAATTCATATGGTATAAATATTGCTACCATAGATTTTTGGTATTTTCATTTGCATAAAATATCTTTTTCCGTCCCTTTGCTTCTAATCTATGTGTATCCTTCATCCTGAGGTGGGCCTCTTGTAGATAGCATATTTATGGGTCTCTTACTTTGTTATCCATTCAGCTATATTATGTGTTTTTATTGGAGCATTTAAGTCATTTATATTTAAAGTGATTATTGATAGGTACACATTGAATGCCGTTTTATTCTTTATGTTCCCTGTTTTTATTTCTTCTTCTTCTTAAAGAAGACACCTTTAACACTTCTCATAACACTGGTTTGTTGGCAATGAATTCCTTTAGCTTTTTCTTTTCTGGGAAGCTCTTTATTTCTCCTTCAAATTTAAATAATAGCCTTGCTGGGTAAAGTAGTGTTGGTTGTAGATCCTTGCTTACACACTCCTATTAACTATAGTTACCCTGGCATACGTAAGATCCCAGAACTTATTTATTTTATAATTGAAAGTTTGTATCTTTGGACCAACATATCTACATTTCCACTGCCCAGCCCCAAGCCCTTGGATGTCATTGTCTGTTTTCTGCTTTTGTGAGTTTGACTTTTTTTAGATTCTACAGGTAAGTGAGAACATACAGTATTTGTCTTTCTGTGTCTGTCTTATTTCACTTAGCGTACTATACTCCAGGTTCATCCATGCTGTATCAAATAGCAGGATTTCCCTTTTTATGGCTGAAATACACACACATATGTGTACATATCACATTTTTTATCCATTTATCTTTCAGTGAACACAGGTTGTTTCCATATCTCAGCTTTCTTTAAATGATGCTGGTATGAACACAGGATTGTAGATATCTTTTTGAGATACTGATTTTCTTTATTTTGGATTTATAGCAAGAAATGGGATGGCTGGATCATGTGATACTTCTATTTTTAATATTTTGAGGAACCTCCATATTGTTTTCTGTAATGTCTGTATCAATTTACATTCCCACCAATGGTGTACAAGGATTTGACTTTTTTCACATCCTTGACATTTATCTCTTTCTGTCTCTCTCTTTTTTTTGGATATCACTCATTCTAACATGTATGAGGTGGTATCTCATTGTGGTTTCAATTTGCATTCCCCTAATGATTTAGTAATGTTGAGAATCTTTTCATATGTCTATCGACCATTTGTATGCCTTTTTTGGACAAACATCTATTCAGGTCTTTTGCCCATTTTTTTAATCAAATTATTTGTGTTTTGGTATTGAGTTGTATGAGTTCCTTATATATTTCAGATATTAGACCCTTACCCAATAAATGGTCTGCAAATATCTCTCTTATTCTATAGGTCACTTTTTCATTTTGTTGATTGTTTCTTTTGCTGTGCAGAGCTCTTTAATTTTATGTAGTCTCACTTGTGTGTGTGTGTTTTTTTTTTAATTGGGAAATTTGGAAAAAGAGAAGTAAAATATAAAGGCATCTTAAACATGTTTTGGTCTTTTCCAATTTTGTGCTTCCCAAAAGTTTATCTTACATAGATATGACTAAATGCTCGTTCTATATTTCTATACCCTGCTTCTCTGCTTCATACTCTTAAGTATAGTAAGCTTATACCACAGGTGTTTTTCCAATGTATAATAAACTCTAAATAAATATCACCTGAAATGTAATGCCATTATTTATTTAATTAATCCCCAATGTATTTTATTATTTTCAAGTTTTAATTTTATAAATATGTACAAATAAATGTTTATAATAAAACACTTATATGCATTTTAACAATTTCTGGAGGACAAATTCTCCAGAAGTGAAATTTCTAAGAGGGTATAAATATTTTAATGCTCTTGATATATATGTATTGCTAAATTTAGCTTACAGTAAAATTTCTGTGCTCAGTGAAAAATTATAGTAAACCTTAAGAAATTTTTAATTGATCATGAATAAAATTTATTGTAAAACACCTTGAGGTTTGGGGGAGAAGAGTATTAGTTAGTATTTTAAAAGCTGAGTAATTAGAACCAATAAGGAAAGTCAGTTTGAATTTGTGATTAATTCTTAACTACAGACTACTTTAAACAGTGTGCTTTTATTATTGCAGTCCATAAAGTAATCCCCAGACTAATGAAAAGTTTATGGTGCTCTGTTTCAGGTTTTTGGTTCCAAGTCAGGCAGACTCAGCTTTAAATTCAGACTTTACCACCTACCGTGACTTTGGGCAACTCTCTTGCCTTCTTTGCTTTATTTTATGCATCTGTTTAGTGAAGATAATGTTAGTTCCTATTTCTTAGGGTTAATCTGAGACTTAAATAAAATCATGTGCTCAGAGTACTAAGTACCTAAGGAGTGCCCAGTACATTTTATCTGTTATTAAAATAGAATAATTTTAAATGGAATTTAGAATTTCTGAATTTATAATTCAGAATTCAGTTAGAATTTATGAAGTAATAAAGAGATCAGCTGAATAGTTTTGAATAAATAAACCTAAAATCTATACAAGTTTCTTACTGTAAATCAGCTAACATTTCCCATGAAATTATATTTGTGGTGCTATAAACCTGTTCTCTATATTGTGTGTTTGTGTATGTGTGTATATGTTAAACAAAAGTTACAAGAAAAGCCCCTCTTAGTATAAATAGTGCTGGATTCTGAATTAGTCAACTTTTTAATTTATTGTTTTATTAAAAAATTTTACACTAGAAAGAAAAATTAGCTTGACTTAATGATTTTAATGTTTAGAAAAGGAAGGACAACCATAAAAGTTTACTTCAAAATTAATGAATATGCTTCAAATAAGCTTACCTCAAGCATAAGTACATCAAAAATATCAATATTTACACTGTATACTTAGGAAACAAGTATAAATGGATCAAATTTTTTTTTAGAAAACACAACATTTTTTCTAAGTATTTCCCTAAGCAGCAATTGGGAAAAGCCTTATACTAAAAAGTTGTCCTGCTTTGCAGAAATGGCCATTGTATTGGGTATTTGGGTGAAGCAGTATTCTGTTTCCATAGGCCATTTAGGATGCTATTTGGTTACTGTGGTTAATGGATTTTATTTTTTTTTATGCTTTAGCACTCACTCTACCTCAAATTCTCCACTATTTCTTAGCTCAGCAAAACTATTATGATCTGTCTGGAATTTGAAGCTCAGGCCAATGTTGTCATTATGTAACTTTGCCCCTTGGCTCAAGAAATAACCTTCAGATTCTTACCAAACACAGAAACAGCAAACAACCCCAAAAGTCACAAAAGTGAGAAATTTTCAATAGATCTTTAAAGTAAGGCCATTCAAAGGAATAAGAGACCAGGGAAATCTAATTTGTATGGTAAGGCCAAATGCTAACCAAGAAATCATTTCCCTCTGACTTTAGGATTGGTCTCTTGGCCTTTTTATGCTCAAATTTCTCAGCATATTCAGCAGAGTCATTTGTAGAATATATTCCCGGGTCACCTTTTATGGAACATAAGGTGATGAAGTATGAGTGACTCAGTCTTCTCTCTGGGTCTGGGGATTTTGCCAAAGCTCCAGTGATATAGTCAGACTGTCTGA
The DNA here is from genome assembly GCF_014824575.4 of Sturnira hondurensis. Lineage (NCBI taxonomy): Eukaryota > Metazoa > Chordata > Mammalia > Chiroptera > Phyllostomidae > Sturnira > Sturnira hondurensis. Next base: position 15,345,831 of record NW_028095541.1, on the reverse strand, counting down.
AATTATAAATGTCATTCCTGGACTTTGTACTCATTACCTTTTTACCTTGATAGTTAAGTTATGTTACCTTTTACATTATGACTTTTTTGGTTACCTGTGACCTTTCTGCATTCTTTTTCAACATTTTTTTCTAGGTCTTAAGACTTGTTTGTGTTTCTAAGTTCTTGCTTTAGGCATACTTTCTGGGTTCAGTACAGTTGTCTAATCAACTGGATTAAATTTTTTAAAATAGTTTTCAAATAAATAAAAACTTTAAAAGTGGTAAATATTGAGATTGGTTACAAAAGTCATCATTTGGTAGCTATTTAGACACTTGTTCTTTGTAATTAAGAAAAACTGAAACATAAGTTTCCAATGCATTTTTTTATTTTTAGAGAGATCAGATATTTAAAAAAGATTTTCCAAAGGGGATGGACTACATGAACAAGTATAAAGGACACATGAACAATAACTAAGGGTGGGGGGCGGAAATGGGAGGGAGGTGGGGAGCACGGGGCGTGGGGCCGGCAGGGTTGGGAATATAAGACAGAAAGCTGTACTTGAACAAGAATCAAATAAAAAATTATATATATATAAAAAAGATTTTCCAAATTGTCCACACTTTTTTCTTCTTATAAAAGCATAATAAAAAGAAAAAATCTGCTCTTAAAGAAAACCATGAAAATTATATAAAATGACAGTCAAGCAAAAATTCTCCAAAGTCAGTTTGCTTTGAGTAATGAGCAAAATAGAGGAAGAAGATGGTGGATATAATAACCTAGCAAACACCCCATACGCCCATTCCACACAGCCCATTCTATGAACTTGTGAAAATTAATAGATAATGCAGGGAGGATGTTCCCTCTCCATCTGTGAAAAACTCTAGGCAACACCACCTTGCTGAGATTGCCTAGGTTTGGACGCCTAGATTTTGCCAACAGGGTTGCCCAAGCATATAAGCTCTCATGCTTTCACGTGGCCTCAGACCAGGGTTTCCCAGCCTTAGCTGTATCAACATTTGGGGCTGAATAAGTGTTGCCAGGGCTGTTGTGTACAAATTCAAACTGACTTTCCTTATTGGTTCTAATTACTCAGCTTTTAAAATACTAACTAATACTCTTCTCCCCCAAACCTCAAGGTGTTTTACAATAAATTTTATTCATGATCAGTTAAAAACTTCTCAAGGTTTACTATAATTTTTCACTGAGCACAGAAATTTTAATGTAAGCTAAATTTAGCAATACATATATATCAAGAGCATTAAAATATTTATACCCTCTTGGAAATTTCACCTCTGGAGAATTTATCCTCCAGAAATTGTATGTTTTTCAGCATCCCTCACTTTTACCCTTCAGAAGCCAGTAGCACTCCCAGTTTGGGTCATCATCAACACCTACAGGAAGTGCCGAATGTCCCCATGGGGGAGGGGGTGCAAAAGCACTTTCAGATAAGAATTGCCTTCTGAGAGTAACAGCTCTTATTCTGACCTCAATCGTTCCTGACTCTTTTTTGAAGAAGTAGTGGAAACCATTCGCCCAACAGCCAAGACAGTGTCTATAGCTCCCTTGGCTGTGGACTGATGTGAGGAAAGTTTGTGGAAGGGTTTTCTTTCTTTTCTACTTCCTGTAATAGCAAAATATAACCAAACATAGGAAATTATTGATTATGTTTCAAACATAGAGAAACATAAATGAAAGTTGAAGTCAAAACCCCAAACAAAATTTGGTTTCTGCACTTTCTTCTCTTTTCTTTCCTTTTTTATTAAGCTTTTATTATTATTATTTTATTTTTAGAGAAGGGAAGGGAGGGAGAAAGGGTGGGAGAGAAACATCAATGTGTGGTTACCTCTTGGTGTCCCTACTGGGGACCTGGCCCTCAACCCAAGCATGTGCCCTGACTGGGAATCGAATGAGCAACTCTTTGGTTCGAAGGTCTGCACTCAACCCACTGAGCCACACAAGCTAGGGCTGCACTTTCTTTTCGATATAGACTTGATGGATTGTTTTCCATTTTTGCCTAGTCCTTCAAATTAGGAATTTGAGTTTATAATATTATCCTGTAAGGATAATAATATAATATAAGAATAATAATATTTGTCTTTCACCGCCTGGCTCTAACAGGATTCTAAACAAACCAAACAAGCAAGCAAAATACGACCAATGACACTCAAATATGGAACAGGCTGACAGGGTCCAGAGGGGAGAGGGGAGAGAATCATAGGGGAAAAGGGGATGGACTCACATGAACAAGTATAAAGGACACATGGACAATAACTAAGGGTGGGAGGTGGAAAGGGGAGGGAGGCGGGGAGCATGGGGCGGGGGGCGGGCAGGGTTGGGAATATAAGACAGAAACCTGTACGTGAACAAGAATTAAATAAAAATTATATTAAAAAAGAGAAATATACAGGTCATGTACCATGCATATATCTATATATCTATAGCTATATAGTGCACATATATAGATATGTGCGCATATCTATATATGTGCACTCGAAGCCTGTATGATCTTGCTAACCAATGTCATCCCAATAAATTTTTTAAATTGCTTTAAAAAAAAGAATAATAATATTATATAATATAATGATATAAGATAAGATAAATCCTCTAAGGTTTATTGTTTCCATTTCATATAAAGAAATGTGAGTCTCTGGGGGAGGTTGAGCAAGGGCACTAAGCCTGCCCAGAGTAGTGCTCTTTCAAATCCATCAGGCTTAGGGGAGAATTTGTAAGTGAGCGTCCCTTCTTAGGCCTTTATATAAAAGGCCTTAAGGGACCTCTAAGGTCCCTTAGAGCTGCTCCTGGGAGACTCAGGGAGCCACTGGGCAGATGAACTGCCTGATAACATGGGCAAACCTGGAAGCAGGAGTCACAGCACTGACATCTGTGCCCTGCCTCTGCCACTTGATCTTGGGACTCATGTCCCTGCCAATCAGTTGATCCATGTGAAAATGGGAACAACCAGGATTAACTGATGTGATTATTGTGATAGTTACATTACTATCACAATCCCTGTCATGGTATAACTTTTCCTCCTTTCCCTTCATTCCCCTCCACTTGTGTCTGTCCTTGCACACACCCAGGCCCTCAGAAATCGCAGTCCAGCGTACTTGCTCAGCCCAATTCTGAGGCCCAGCAGGGCAGAGCTGGCCAACACCTACCTGGGATTTTGGAAAACTAAGTCCACAGGCTTCCTAAAATTAGCTGAGAGCTCTGTCTCTCTTTCAATTTCTTACTACTTAAATTCTTTCATTAAATATCCAAGTGCTTGGGTGTCTATGAATATAAAAAATTAGATTTTCTGTGAAAATAATTATCAAGGCCTGAGAGCTGGGGTAGGAGGAACCCTAGAGGTCCTCTAGTCCAGCGAGGAGTCCTAAGATAGCCCTCCTGACATGCGGCCAAGAATCTTTCATTTATAGCTACTTGACCTTTGGAGGGACCCCATTTCAATTTTAAGAAGTTGTAATTGTTGGAAAGTTCTGATATTGTCCTATCTGTATCTTTGGATTTTTTTTCTGGAACAATAGTGGTTGTGTTGCTTTTCTTGTTCACTAATGAGCTACCCAGCTTTCCACACATCTTGGGCTATATATACATTAGCTGCATTTTGCAGCCACACAACCACCTGAAACCTTGTCTTCTTTCTTCCATTAAATTGGGGTTGTATAACTGGGAAGACTATAGAACCTTCAGATAAAAGGTTTACAGTGACTATGGCCATCAAGACTTCAGAATAAGAGCCCTAACTAGGAGAGAAAATGAGTTGTATTTGGTTTTGTCTGCAGTATTTGGATGCTGACCTCATCAAGGATGCCCATAAGAATTCTCCCAGAACACATTCAGATTCACAGTCTGAATGTATTCTCCAGAAGAGTGTCGAACACTCTCAAGGTGAGCATAAATTGGAAACTCCATGATATGCCCAGAAAATAGCAAAAGAAACTTGAACATGACTCATGTAATTTGCTTATAGGCATCTATGTCACCTTGGTCATGAGAGAAGAAAAATGAACTATGTGCAAAGGCCTTTTGCTAAAATGGCTAATGAAGGAGAAAGCCCATTATATGTGGTATGTGCAATGTTGTCATTAACTTTAAAAAGCAGTGTGAACTCTCCCTTAGGTGATAACACCCTCTGGTATCTACAGCTTCCATCCTTTCTCCCGGTGTCATGACTTTTTCTGGACATGACAAACACTTTCCTGCGAGACACTTCCAGACACTAACTGAGCATCCTGTGCGCCAGCCCCGCTCCCTGGGTGCCTTTTCTATCGTGCGATCGTGCTCTGTTAGAATGGGCCACCCCACACATACAGGAATTAGAGCAGACGACATATGGTACAAGAAAGATGTTAGAGATTAGGTGAAATCTTTGTGTGGGGTATGTCATTTACTCTTCAGGTGCCTAAGTGTATGCCATTAATTTTTAGTGAAAATACAAAACACTCCCCACTCCCAACACTTCAGTGCCAGTCTTACATGGTGAGATCTGGGACAATGACCTAACCTCTCCGTGCCTCAGTTTTCCTATTGCTAAAAGGGGACGATAATCATGCTTACATCTTAATGGTATTATGAAGATTGAGTTTACTTAAGTTAAGCATGAAGAGCAACATAGGCCCCAGGACTGCTATATATGTTTGCTATTATTAGTATTATAGAGAAGAAAATGTGGCAATATCTATGTTTCTTATTTTATTGGCTATTCGTGGCTTTGAAAAGTCATATAATAATTTAAGTGAGTTTTTATTTTACCTAGTTTAATAAGCAGATTTACTCTTCACTATGAGGAAGACCCGCTGCTCTTGGTCTGCTCATCATAACAGACCAAGAAGATTTTAGATTCTATGGGTACCAGGTTCAATTTCTGCCCTTACAAATTGAGAGCTTCTGAGTCCTTTTTCTGGAGCGCGTGTGTATGGGGCGGGAGGGCTCACGCATGCTGAAACAGTGGCGGAGATGGAACCAGCTGGTTTAGATGGCCCATTCTTCTGTCACTACTGTACATAATGAAACCGTGTGATTTCTTTCATTACGTGCAGCTGCCACCACCTGGTCTGCCTTAATGGATGCCAGGCCCAGAAGCGATGAGAGCCTTTGCCACTTACAAATGAGAATATCCCTCCCAATGAGCTGAATACTCACGGTGGAGGTAGGGCATGAAAGGTCATGAATTCTACTTTTTCCTTTTGGTTAAGACTCAGTATGTCTTATTAGATTACTATTTGCTTAATTCTGTATTTAGGCCCCTGAACAAAAATTTTACAACAAACTTTTTAACAGTCTCACCCTGGTCCTGGCCCTGCCTTATCCTCTTGAATAGTAGTGACACTTATATGTAAATATATGTGTGTATATATACACATATGTTTCAGCTGACACAAGGAACTGTAGTAAAGCAATTCATAATTTGTAGAAAAATGTTTATAAAAATTTTATTTATTTTTAGAGAGAAGGGAAGGGAGGAAGAAAGAGAGGGAGAGAAACATTGATACCAATGTTTGATATCAATGGGTTGCTAGACAGAAACATCAATGGGTTGCTTCTTGTACTTGCCTGACTGGGGCCCAAACCCACATTCTAGGCATTTGCCCTGAATGGAAATTGAAGTGGTAATCTTTCACCTTGTAGGACGACTCCCAACCAAATGAGGCACACTAGTCAGGGCAGAAAAATGATTTCAATAGTGGACATAACTATATCATCACTAAGACAAGGAAATTAGGTGTTGGGCTACCATTTCTTCTTCCTTCTCATCCTGGTATAGGGAGTGGGGTTTCTCAGGCCCAAGAGGAAAAAGAACACTGTTTTCTTTTTTTCTGACAAGAATCCTTTCCCAGAACTGATGAACAAAGAAAATGAGGCATAAGCCCAGTCATTCTAAGGTGTTCCTGCCCATGGGGTCTGAGATGGCACTAAGTTGTCCTGCAGAGCCAACAAGGCAAACTAAAAAACAAAACAAAACAGGAAAAGTTGCCCTGGATGATGTGGCTCAGTGGATCGAGTATGGGCCTGTGAAGCAAAGGGTCACTGGTTTGATTCCCAGTCAGGGCACATGCCTGGGTTGCAGGCCAGGTCCCCAGGAAGGGGTGTGTGAAAGGCAACCACACATTAATATTTCTCTCCCTCTTTCCTTTCCTTCCCCTCTCTCTAAAAGTAAATAAAATGTTTAATAAAAAAAAAAAGAAAATAGGAAAAGTTTCCATGTCCTCTACCACTCTCCTCTAACATCCTTTATAATATCTTTTATTCAGTCTCCCTTAGTGGTGCTAAACCCAGATCTACTTTGAATGGATGTCAGAAAAGTCTTCACACCCAACACTCTTTTAAGTCTCCCTGCTGCCAGCCCTCCTTTGTGTGCCTCCGACCCCTTCAGCAAGGGCCTGCGATCTACTTGGGAAGTCTAATTCAGTAGTGCCTGATAAAGACTTGAGGGTGGAATTTCAGATACTATAGCATGCTGATGGCGGCAGGCCGGATGCTTGGGAACCCATAATATCACCTAGGAAGCTTGTATCCTGCTCAGGGTTCACCTTCCATAGGGACTGCTGCTTTGGGGGCCACAAAAGTCGAATCAGGTCTGATCACTCACTCTTCTCTCTCAGCCCTTGAATTTCAACTTCTTTTTAAATAGCAAGATGTTTCCAATCCTTCAGTAAGCCTCTGCTGCCCCTTTAGATATGAAGACTCATCATTTTACCGTCTATAAGTCATGTTTGTTGAGGATGGGCTTTATGTGGTTAAGATATGAACGTGTTTTATAACTTCTATGTTTCTATCACAGAACAACAGAATCCATAGATCTTTTTCTAACAAACACTAAAGGTTGTAGTTAGGTGTGTTTGAGCTTTAATAAAATTATGTCATATAATTTTTAAAGGGAAACATGCATAGAGGCCAATGAATTTGAAGAAAAAGATGGACAAAGCTATTTATTTGCAAAAATGCAAATAAGAATACTCTTTAAAATTGCAGTTTGTGTAATATCAATAGTTACAAAACCCCTGGAATGGATAAATTTTATCATCTGGGATAACATTTTAGGCCATCATTGACATTTATCATTTCTTATCATTAACATTCTTAGATCATTCCCCAAGGAATTCTAAAAATTTTTCTAAGCAAATTTTACATCATTCTAAAGTAGCATTTGTTAAGCTTGATTGTCTTAGGGAAAAAAACCATCCTCTTATTATCATTTTGCATAGCAACATCTCAAACACAGAAAACATGATGATGATGCTGGAAAATCGAGTCTGGGAGAAATACAGCCACAGAGAGACAGGCCATGTGTTCCCAGAAGCCACTTGAGGACCAGGTTGCTGCTCTCCCATGACAACTGCAAAGGGCCAGGCTCACCCATGGGTCTCATTTCCTGAAAGTCTTTCTTAGCAATTCTCACAAACAACGTTTTATTTTATTCTGAAATCAGGTGAACAGAAAAAAAATGATGTTTATTGAAAGGGAAAAATCCTTTCAAGATGATGTGTACTCCCATAAGGATGGGCTGCATATTTTAGAAGTATAGTAAGTATACACTTTTTGAAACAGTTACCATAGAAACAAAACTTTCCCCCATTAGATGGAAGGGTAATCATGGTAGTAAATTTCCACACAAATATCTAAGCTACATAAATTAAACATCAGTTTGGGAGTCAAATCCAACAGACTGTGAATTTAATAGGCAGGTAGTAGAGGGGGAGAATAACAGCTGTAATATAAAATGTTTCCACACCCAACAATCAAACTATAAATTTGCTTTAAATAATCTGTCAAAATGGGCACTTTGATGCCCACTGCTTTTTATTCTGCTCTAATCTCCCAGGAAAGTGTTGCCCCAGCTCTCAGCTAAGCAATATTAGACAGGATTCTTCCAGCCTGGTTCATAAGAACTTATTCTGAAAAAAAGAGGGAAAGTGTCACACCACTGCATAGGTGCATAGTAGGTTTCTGTGAGCAAGGCCATGCATTGAGTGGGTCAATAATCATGGAGGCTTCCAGAATAAGCTGGATTTGAGCCAGATTCTAAAATACGAGTAACATAAAGGAAGCAAAGGGATGTTTTGGTAGAAGGCCTACTACCATGTTTCATCTGTCTTAAGATGTACGTTTTTCACATTTGAACAACTCTGCAATGAGGCTGACTTAGATTTGATGGTGTCTCATGGTCACTATAAATGAGGTCGCAATTGTGACGTAAGGTCACACACGTGTGCAAACTTGCCCATGGTCACTTCAGCTGAGTTCTGTACATTGTTGGATCCACATATGTTGAGTTTAATAGACATTTAAAATGTCTTACCAAAAATTTGACTACCATTAATCCCTGAAATAAAAATTTCATGTATGCAGAAAGGTATAGAAACAGAGCAGAGTGGTCAGTTTGATATTATATTAGTTGAAGTAAGTGGTTGTCATTGGGTGAAAGACCCATATCATCAAAACTTGCAGAAGAGGAGCCGGTGACTGGGAATGAAATCTCAGACCTCTTGCGTCTAATGTATCACCCCCACTGCTGACGGCACAGAAAACGGTAAGATGGGAACATTCAAATTCTGCATAGAAAAGTGATAGAAATATGTCCTGCTCTGAATATAAAGACATTTTAAGATTATCTTAACCTTCATCTCTTTATGTGACATAGAAATACATGAAAAAAATTTACACCTAAGTAAAAAAAAATTCTTTTAAGAAGTCTGAAAAGTCTTAGTGATAACAAAGCACTGTGACAGTTTTTTCTTTCTTAGTGGCACATAAGATAATGAGATGTCCTATTATGATGGGATCTTGGATTTAATGAGATATGGGTATGTGAGAAAGATAAGGTAAATATAATCTTAAGAGTATAAAATATAAAAGCGGAAGTTCAATAAGAGGCAAAAATCACACTACATAATACCCTAAAAATATTGGTTAGCAAATATAATAATTTTAGAATTAATTTCTCTTTAGCATTGGAAAAATAATCTAAAACATATGAATTGTGATGCAACTATTAAAAAGACTCTCAAAAAGCAATCTAAAAATTTTGAATAGTATAAAAATCTATTTTAAGAAAATTAGCCTCAATGTGTTTATTAACAGGATTATAATATCAATCTGAACACCTACTATAAATCCATTCCATTTTCATGAAAAATACGTGAGTTCTTAAAAAACCCACATACTTAAGATGGGTTAATACCAGATAATTACATAAAATATACTTAAACTTAAAACACTAGAACAATAAAACTAATAAATAGGATAATGTATCTTTTATAAGTAGGATTATTCTGTTAAGGCTCTTGATTTATATTTTTCCTTTTTGAGAATTTGCCACTTTATTTCATTTTTAAAAGCACAAGGGTCAATAGTCATAAAGTTGTTTGGCTAATGATGAAATAATTAGAAAATTTGAAAACTTAAAATGTTGATACATTCTTTATTTTACTTTTATGTTATAAAATATAGTTAGAAGACATAGAGTCTTTTAGGCTTTATCACTATATTTTAGTTCCTCAAAGGATGTGCAAAGAAATTTTTCAGAAAAGCTTTGAAACTTCTGGCCAAGATGGAGGCATAGGTAGGTACACTTTGGCTCTTCACACAACCAAAAGAAGGACAATGACAAATTTAAAAACAAGAATGATCAGAAATGCCAGAAAATTGAACTGTATGGAAGTCCAACAACCAAGGAGTTAAAGAAGAAACATTCATCTAGAATAGTCACAGGGGCAGAGAGAGGCATCTGGGGTGGAGAGGATGCATGGCAAAGCAGCAGCTGGTAGTCCAGGCAAAGTGGTGGCTGGTGGACTGGGTGCTCCCATATTTGTGGGCTGATAAACTAGGAGGAGCAACTGGGGCAAGACAGACTTCTTAACCCAGGGATCCAGTGTGGGGAAATAAAGCCTCAGAACCTCTGACTGTAAAACCTGTGGGGACTGGGGCAACAAGAGAAAGCCTTAGCCTCACAGGAGAGTTTGTTGGAGAGACCCACAGGGTCCTACAATGTACAGAAACAATGTACCCACCCACCTCTGGAATCAGCATCAGAAGGACCCAACTGGCATGTAGGTAGCAGGGAAAGTGAGTGAAAGCCAGCCCGGAGCTGAGTTAGTGGCATTGTTCCATCTAGGACCCCTCCCCCACATAGTGTCACAACCCAGCAACTAGGTTGCCCCACCCTGGTGAACACCTAAGGCTCTGCCCCTCACTATGTAACAGGCCCATCAAGACAAAAAAAAAATGCCTCAAATGAGAGAACACATCAAACTCCAGAAAAATACAGCTAAGTGATGAAGAGATAGCCAACCTATCTCTTCTTAGATGCACAGTTCAAAGCACTGGTGATCAGGGTGCTCACAGAATTGGTTGAATTTGGTCACAGATTAGATGAACAAATGAAGGCTACACTAAGTGAGATAAAGGAAGATGTACAGAGAACCAGTAGTGATGGAAAGGAAACTGGGATTCAAATCAATGGATTGGATCAGAAGGAAGAAAGAAACAACCAATCAGAACAGAATGAAGAAACAAGAATTCAGAAAAATGAAGAGAGGCTTAGGAACCTCCAGGACATCTTTAAACATTCCAACATATGAATCATAGGGGTGCCAGAAGGAGAAGAGGAAGAGCAACAAGTGGAAAAGTTATTTGAACAAATGATAAAGGAAAACATCCCCATTCTGGCAAAGGAAATAGAATTCCAGGAAGTCCAGGAAGCTCAGAGAGTCCCAAAGAATTTGGACCCAAGGAAATACTCACCAAGGCACATCATTATTACATTACCCAAGATTAAAGATAAGGAGAGAATCTTAAAAGCAGCAAGACAAAGGGAGACAATTACACACAAAGGAGTTCCCACAAGACTGTCAGCTGATTTCTCAAAAGACACCTTACAGGCAAGAAGGGACTGGAAAGAAGTATTTCAAGTCGTGAAAGGCAAGGACCTACATCCAAGATTACTCTGTCCAGTAAAGCTATTGTTTATCATGAGCAGGCAGATAAAGTGTTTCCCAGATAAGGTCAAGTTATAGCAGTTCATCATCACCAAGCCCTTATATGAAATGTTAAAGGGACTTCAACACTTTCATTTGCAAAAATACAAATAAAAGGACTTATTTTTTTTAGATAAAGGGGCTTGTCTAAGAAAAAGAAGAAGATTAAAACTATATACAGTAAAATGACAACAAACTCAATTATCAACAACCAAACCTAAAAAAATAGAAACAAAAATGAGCTCAGCAAGCAACTAGAACAGTAACAGAATTACAGAAATGAAAATCACATGGAGGGTTATCAATTGGGAGGGGGCCAGGGGAGAATAGGGGAAAACGTCTAAACAACAAAACAAACAAGCAAGCAAATTATGACCAAAGACACTGAAATACAGAACAGGCTGACAGGGACCAGAGGGGAGAGGGGAGAGAATCACAGGGGAAAAGGGGAAGGACTCACATGAACAAGTATAAAGGACACATGGGCAATAACTAAGGTGGGGGGGCGGAGATGGGAGGGAGGTAGGGAGCACTGGGGGGGGCAGGGCTGGGAATATAAGACAGAAAACTGTACTTGAACAAGAATTAAATTAAAAAAAGAAAAGGTATAGGGAATAAGAAACATAAATGGTAGGTGCAAAATGGACAGGGGAAGGTTAAGAGTAGTATGGGAAATGGAGAAGCCAAAGAACTTATATGTGCAACCCATCGACATGAACTAAGGGGGAGGGATGCTGGAGGAAGGTATGGTGCAGGGTAGAGGGGGATAAAGGGGAGAAAAAATGGGACAACTGTAATAGCACAATCAATTAAATATACTGGAAAAAAACCTTTGGGTGCGTTACAAAAAAACTGGTAGCAGTTTAATGCTATGGTAAGACGGTGATATAAATTCTATGATAATGTTACAATTTGAGGTCTAACTCACCAATCTCACTGTGTTTATCACCCATACCCTATATGGCCCTTATGTTAGCACTAGTCATCATCTTACTACTTGGGTGGCAGCTGCCTGTCATCTCAATAATTCTAAAGAAAAACCAGGGAATTTATTTTAAAATGTTTGTCCAGATGAAATCACATATGGCCTCCAGGGTGCTCTGGGCCTGAAGCCTAAGCCCGCTGGCTGTGCAGAACCATAGAGCTTATCCAGAAGACAATTCAACTGTCTCCTAAAAGCCAAGAAAGATAAAAGAAATCTGCACTGGTCCAAAACAGCACAGTTCATGTGTGGGAATTGCACAAGATTAAGTTTGTCCTCTGCATTGGCCTCAAAAAGGCCAGGGAAGAGAAAGAAAAGTAGATAGCTACTGAGTCCCTCAGTTTTGTTGTGTTGCTTACTTAAAAAAAAAATTTGGATTGGATAGTTAACTTGGTTTTGGTTAATCCCGTTGGTGATAGGGGGCCTTGAGCACATCACAGCAGACTCTGATTCTTCCACGTACTTAGGTGCTACATTAGGCACACTGCTGGGACAGAATCCTATGAAAGGGAAAACTTAAAAGAAAGGTTATTTTTTTCTGGGCCTTGAAAAGATACAATTCCTCTTAATAGTCATTGAATAGGGTGGCATGTAGTTGAAAGAAAAGGTTTTTGGGCAGCCTGGAAAGCTGCAGACCCTTGTTATTCCATGGCAAAATAGTTGACAAAATTGTCACCTGTACTATCACAAAAAAGAAATCACAGACCTGTCGACACCCTTGGAAGGAAGTTCTTGGAAAAAGGATATCGTGGTGGGTTGGCTGCTCTTTTTCGCTTTTAGCAAGATGTTATGACAGAGAAGCACTCGGGCAAGGGGTGTACAGTTTCCACAGAGAGGTGAGGTTGTGTTAATGGAGATTAAGGGAAGGGCAACAGTGGAATAATAAGAAAAGATCACCAGAAGCAAAGATATTAGAAACTAAGGCTAAGATCATCCACACCCTCTTAGTAGTAATTACTTTGTATGGATGCAAAAGTTGGACAGTGAAGAAGACTGATAGAAAAACATTGATTCATTTGAAATATGGTGGTGGAGGAGAGCTTCATGAATATTCTGAACTGCTGGAAAGAAAAGTGCATTCTAGAAAGAATTAAGTCTGCGATATGGCTGGAGGCAAAGATGACAAAACTGAAACTGTCCTACTTCAGGCACATCATAAGGCAGAGTTCTTTGGAAAAGATAATAATGCTGGGGAAAACAGAAGACTGCAGGTAAAAAGAAAGACCAAATACGAGGTGAACTGACTCCATAAAAAAAACCGCCACAAGCACGTGTCCACAGGAGCTGAGCAGGGCTGTTGAGGACAGGACACTGTAGCCATCATCCATCCATAGGAACATTGCTCATTCAGAGCTGAGTCTACGGCACATAACACACAAAGGAGCTTCTCTGAATATGATCTGTGCTCTAAAGTTAATAAATGTGTATCCTTTCTGTGTTGGAAAAAGACAATCAAGAAAAACATAAACACAAGAAGCAGTAGACCCAATGCAGACAGCACCACCAGGAAGGTGGAAACAGATCTGAGGTGGTTGCGATGAACCCAGTCTGGAAAAGTCAACATGGTGTGGCCAAGGACAGGGAAAGGTCCCATATCCATGGTCTTTCTCTCATCCAGAATGAACACACAGGCATAGGGAAAGTCAGCAAAACTCTTGCTTTCTTGATGGAATCCACAAGATTGATGGTACGTGGATGACGGTGAGAAAGTAAAAAAAGTCATTCCTTACATAAAAGCTTACACTGACCTGTGATTCCTCCTTGGCAAGAGTCTTCTGATTCTCATAGACTGTGATAGAAGAAAACCATGTATCTGTCATTATTTTTTATTATATAGGCACATATTACATGTTCCATTATTTGAAAAGATACACAAGAAGCTAGTCACAATGCTTACTTCTGATAAGGAGGGTTCAGTGGCTGTAAGAAGAAGGTGTGAGGGAGACTTACTGACCCCTACTCACCTTTGGACATATGAATTTGAATCATGTTTATACATCACCTACACACATACACACAGAGAGTGAAATAAAACAGTTTCAAATAAAACTATAGGTGAGTATATCTTTTTTATTAATATACTTTATTGATTATGTTATTACAGTTGTCCCATTTTCCTCCCTTTACTCCCCTCCAGCCTGCACACCCCCTCCCACCCACAATCCCCTTTAGTTCATGTCCAAGTGTCATACTTACAAGTTCTTTAGCTTCTACATTTAGCTTCTACATTTCCCATACTATTCTTACCCTACCCCTATATTCTACCTACCATCTATGCTACTTATTCTCTGTAAATTTTCCCCCTCTCTCCCCCGCCCACTCCCCTGTTGCTAACCTTCCATGTGATTTTCATTTCTGTGGTTTTGTTCCTCTTCTAGTTGTTTGCTTAGTCTTTTTGGTTTTCATTTTTGTTTTAGGTTCAGCTGTTGATAATTGTGAGTTTGTTGTCATTTTACTGTTCATAATTTTGATCTTTTTCTTAGATAAGTCCCTTTGACATTTCATATAAAAAGGGCTTGGTGATGATGAACTGCTATAACTTGACCTTATCTGGGAAACACTTTATCTGCCTGCTCATGATAAACAATAGCTTTGCTGGACAGAGTAATCTTGGATGTAGGTCCTTGCCTTTCACGACTTGAAATACTTCTTTCCAGTCCCTTCTTGCCTGTAAGGTGTCTTTTGAGAAATCAGCTGACAGTCTTGTGGGAACTCCTTTGTGTGTAATTGTCTCCCTTTGTCTTGCTGCTTTTAAGATTCTCTCCTTATCTTTAATCTTGGGTAATGTAATAATGATGTGCCTTGGTGAGTATTTCCTTGGGTCCAAATTCTTTGGGACTCTCTGAGCTTCCTGGACTTCCTGGAATTCTATTTCCTTTGCCAGAATGGGGATGTTTTCCTTTATCATTTGTTCAAATAACTTTTCCACTTGTTGCTCTTCCTCTTCTCCTTCTGGCACCCCTATGATTCATATGTTGGAATGTTTAAAGATGTCCTGGAGGTTCCTAAGCCTCTCTTCATTTTTCTGAATTCTTGTTTCTTCATTCTGTTCTGATTGGTTGTTTCTTTCTTCCTTCTGATCCAATCCATTGATTTGAATCCCAGTTTCCTTTCCATCACTACTGGTTCTCTGTACATCTTCCTTTATCTCACTTAGTGTAGCCTTCATTTGTTCATCTAATCTGTGACCAAATTCAACCAATTCTGTGAGCACCCTGATCACCAGTGCTTTGAACTGTGCATCTAAGAAGAGATAGGTTGGCTATCTCTTCATCACTTAGCTGTATTTTTCTGGAGTTTGATGTGTTCTCTCATTTGAGGCATTTTTTTTTTGTCTTGATGGGCCTGTTACATAGTGAGGGGCAGAGCCTTAGGTGTTCACCAGGGTGGGGCAACCTAGTTGCTGGGTTGTGACATTGTATGTGGGGGAGTGATTTGAGAGGGAACGATGGCGCTTGCTCAGCTCTCTGCAGGATTTCAGTCACTTCCCCTGCTTCCCCCAAGCAAACTGGGCCCTTCTGGTGCTAAGTCCTGGGTGGGCGAGCTTGTGTATGTTCCAGGACCCTGTGGGTCTCTCCAACAAACTCTCCTGTGAGACTGAGAGTCTCTCCCAGCACCTCAACCCCCACAGGTGTTTTTAATCAGTGTTTTGAGGCTTTATTTCCCAGCGCTGGGACTCTGGGTTTTGCAGTCTGTCTTGCTCCCCAGTTTTACCTGGTTTATCTGCACACAAATGTGGGACTGCCCGGTCACCAGCCACCTTGTGTACTGGGACCCTCCACAATCTGCCACCTTATAGGTGCTGCCTGCTGCTGCCTTGCACACCCAGGGTCCACCAGCGGCTGCTTTTTTTTTGCTACGAGCCCCCTCCACCCAGCCACCTGACTCCGTCCCTCCTAGAGGTCTGGATGAATGTGTCTACTTTAACTCCTTGGTTGTCGGACTTCCGTACAGTTCAATTTTTTGTCAGTACTGTTGTTTTTTGTTTCTAAATTGCTGTTGTCCTTATTTTGGTTGTGTGAGGAGGAACAGTGTGTCTACGTACACCTCCATCTTGGCCAGAAGTCCTTTTCTGGAGCTTTTTTTCCATGTATATCTTTTGACATAGTTATTTTCTCCTGGGAATGATTTCCTACAGATATAACCAAGCGTGTGAAGTGATAATGTTCAGAGTCACTGTGGCATTGGTTTGAATAGCAAGTATTAAAAACAACTTAAATGAAGTAACTTAAATGTGCATCAGTAGGGCACTGGTAAAATATATGAACAATTTAGTACTGTGCATCCACAAAAAAAGAATGAACATTATGTTTTGATAAAAAATGAGCTCCACAAGATTATTTACTAAAAAAGGGCAGTGTTACTGCATGCTGTCATTCAGTTTTAAAAAAGTGAAATGTATGTATATATAATCATGTATATTTTTGTGAGAACATATCTATTCATTGCTTTTAGAAAACATTTCTGAAAGCTACATAAAAAGTGATAACATTGGCAGTCTCAAGAAAGGAGAACTTGGTGGCAGAAGTTCAGGGGTGGGGTGGATACTTTTATTCCAAAAGAATTCCACAGATGTTTTCCACATCAGCAACATCATTTAGATGAGTGTATATCCTTGTTCCATAGACAACACTCATTTGTGTGCCTAAATTAAGGCAGTCAAACATATATATCACCACCCAATGTTATTTCCTATAGCAGCATCCTTTACAATAAAAAGTCTGTATTTAAAAGTCATATTTGCATGTGCAGTTTAAAATTTATATGTACATGGCCTTTTTCACCAATCCTGTGAAACATTGTCTTCAGTTTTCAGGGATAATTAGCATTAATTTAGTCTGTTGTTAATTTCAGTTCTTTCTCATCAAGCACATTATGTGTGAAAAAAACCACCACTGCCACTCCAGTCCTCATTCAGCAATGAATGGACAATTTTTCTTATTATGAAGGTAATATTTATTTTTTAATCAGAGATATTTTCAAAGAGCATAGAGGCTGGGGCATGACCTGAGAGAATGTTCTATGACTAGAATCACTTTTTCCAGCTAAAAGATATCCCACTTCTTTTACAAATTTTCTCCTCCTGTCCCTCTCCCCATTTTCTTCTCTCCTGTTCTTTCTTATTTCTTTCAGCACTAGTTTCCTAAAGAGAGCATCTATTTAAAATCCTTACAGTGAAGAACACCCTGTGGTCAACAACCTCAAATGACTATAACTAAAATTTTCATCTAAAAAGATCTGAACACTTGTGATGGTTTTTGCTCTACGTAACATTCTTTTCAGTATGTCAAATGGTGGGTTGGGGCGATGAGGGTTGGTACAAATCTTTGGCTCTGGATCTTCTAGTCTAGTGCTTATCTGCATTCTGATCAGCTAGAAGACCAAACTTTTCCTTGAACTAAGTTGAAAATAGTCATATAGTTTTATAGTGCTAGATCGTTAGAACTGAAAGGAGGGTTGAACAAACTCTAGGTCAGTTTTTTTAACAGATGAAACCAAGATTGAAGGACACTAAGTGATTTCCCAAAGGTCACATAACTTACTGTCAGAGTCACATCTGATTTTTTTTCACCAAAGCACCCTTCAGCAGAAAAAAACAAACCCTCTACGAAAGTGATTTTATTCTTTTGTCCCTTATCTATGATTGTCTATTTGTAGTAACCAGTGTTTATGAATAAATCACCTTCTGTAGGTTACTAAGAACTTGAAAATGAAATTAAATTGCCTGCTTAAGAGTTAATTATGATGTTAATCAGCATTGGCCTCCTTAACTGCTGAAGTTTTTTCTTGAGCTGTTGAAAAGCTTCTTTTACTTTGGTGGTCAAATTGTGTTCATGTGGGTTGTATTAATAGGCACATTAAATCACATGCTAATGTTGTGACATTGGCCAGTGACATCAATGTATTGAGAAAGATAAAAAGAATTTCAACATAAGAGTTTGGACTGCAAATAAAAATAGGAGCAGGGGAGTCAATGTAGACGTTAATCTTTAGCCAGCTCAGAGCAAGCGGGTAGAAAGCTCAGCCAAAGTGTCCAGAAGTTCATTCCAGTTGTCAAGGTTCTACCTTAGGGAAAAGGTGCTCCTTTCTTGAATTTTCTTGGCTTCCTGATTTTCTTCTGTCCTCTCAGGACACTCTTTCATTTACTTGCTCCTTCTGCTCTCCCATCTAACTTCTTAATGAAAGATTTGCTGAGACCTTAATGTCTTCTCACTCAATACATATCCCAAGGTAATCTCATTCATGCTGTTGAAATCCCAGATTCATTGGCCTACCCCAGATTTCTTTTCTGACTGAAATATTTATCATCTATCTATCTATCAATCATCATGTATCTACCTGATCTAAATTTCCAATTAGATGCCACAAGATTGACATAAATACATGTTCAAAATTGTGTTCTTGCTCTTCACAGTAACGTTTTCCAACTTGCTACTCCTTTAAGTTTATCCAACTCAAGAAATGGCACCTCCACTGCCAAGTTGCTCAAATCAGAAATTTTGTTGTCATCCTTGAAACCTCTCCCTTTTTCTCCTTTCAATCTATCACCAAATTACATTTTTACTTCTTAACTATTTCATGAAGCCAACGGCTATTCTTCGTCTTAACTACCATAGCCTTGGTCTATGCCAATAGCTTTATTTTTTTACCTGGGAGATTATGATAGTCTCTCCCATGCATTCATTTTTTCACTACAATCTATGTAGTAAGTGAACATTTAAAAATATCAATTGCACCCCACTTAAAACACATGAACGACCCCCTGCTTCCCTCTTCAGCTTCAGCTTGTAGCTTTGTCTCTTCTCTAAGCCCAGTCCAGCCCCATGGCTGCCTTTCCCCTATAGATTGAGGGCTCCCAGCCTGAGATCCTTCAGATATTTTATTCTTTTTGTTTGGAATTCTTTTCCCCCCACAACCCTTATTTCCTCATCTCTCCCAACTTCTAAACATCAGGTCTCAGAAAGGCATCCTCAGAAAAGCATCTCCTTATCTATAAAATCTAATTAAATAATTGCTTGATCTTCTTTTAGATAACTTTCTATTTTTCTCTCAAATCACTAATAATTTCAACTTGTAATTATAAATGAATTTGTGTATTTTTTTCTGTTTTCCAACATAGCTATTTCACTTTTCTGTACAGCAAGCACAACAGTTCCTAGCAAGTAAAAGACAGTATTTGTTGAATGACAATGAATGAGCTCTGTTAGCTGAACAAATTTTTACAAACTAAATTTCTTTTTTTTTTTACTTTATTCTAGCTAAGGTACCCTTTTGGTCATTATTTGTTTTCCCACATAACTTGTTAGCTTGATAACTAGGAGAGAATGCATTGATCGTTCAGGTGAAAGATATTTCTTAGTTTAAAAACTAATGTGTACGGCACCTTTCATGATTAAAACACACACACACACAAAACTATGAATAGAAAGAAATGATCTCAATGTAATAAGATCCATATATTAAAAGCCCACAGCAAACATTAGACTAAATGGCAAAAGACTGACAGCTCTTTCAGGGACAAGACAAGAACACTTGCTTTTACCACTTCTTTTCAACATAGTACTGGAAACTCTAGCCAGATTAATTGGTCAAGAAAAAGAAATAAAATGCATCAAAATGAGAAAGGAATGTGTAAAATTAGCTGGCTGCAGATTGTATAACCTTATATGTAGAAAACCCTTAACAAGATTCCACACACAAAAAAAATATCTGTTAGAACTAATACATGAATTTAGCAAAGTAGCAGGATACAAAGTCAACATACAAAAATCAGTTGCAATTCTTGTGCATTAACAATGAACAATCTGAAACGAAAAATCACAAGACAATTCTACTTAAAATAGCATCAAATGTACTTAGAAATTAACTTGACCAAGGAGGTGAAAGATTTGTACAGTAAAAATTGCAAAACATTGATGAAAAAATTAAAGATGACAAAAATATATCCCATGTTCATAGACTGGAGGAACCAAAAAGAAACATTAACATCCTATTTTAGTGAAATACATACAGTAGCAAAGTTTTTTAAAGTTTGATGTCAGTTTTTTAAAGTTTGATGTTTGGATACTGAAAAAATGTAGAGTGGGGAATAGCTAAAAATGAGAGAGCTATCAGAGAATATTTGTTGCTAAGTTTGTGGAGCTCTGAAAATACTTTAGTGTAGTAAAGAAAGCATATGCCATTATTTCTATTCAAAAATACCCAACAGTTTTTAATGTTGTGTTCCTTGAATCATGGAATATAGAAAAAATGTGAATACTGTGTACTGACTTTATTTTTCGGGGCTTAGAAATTAATGTTTATGTGAAATAAGTAGCTAATAATAATACTTACACTATAGAACTGTAACAGATAACATCAGTGTTTAATTAGTACATACATGAAAAACCTTAAATTGGTAAAAGAAAATTATCTTGTGTAAGGAAATAATCCAATTACTCTTTAAACATTGCTTAAGCATCTGGTGAAGGCTATTTTTATTATTTTCCTCCTTGAAGGACTTAGTTTCATTGATAGGTTTTCCATGTTTTTTCCTATATTAAAATTTCACTATTATTTATTGGCAATATAAATAATTTTGTGCTTTGCTATAGCATCAATGTCATGTTCCAGTTGCTTCATTTTTTCTTCCAGCTTCTGCTTGCGGGTTTTCTTCGGCATGGACTCGAAGACCGAGAGGGACTGGAATTCCTTGTGCACCTCTTCCCAGTTCTTTTTCAGGCCCTGCCAATGGTAGAGAAAACGGAATACTAAAGTACACTTCAAAAGGAAAGTAAATTGTAAACAGTAAAGGAAACTGTACTAGTAAGAGACATGTAAACAAGTTGAAAAATGGACAAAGATGACTTTTAAAATGATATGTATTTATCAAGTTCTTGGCCACAGTAACAACGAATGCTGTACAGAGGCCAAACCCTGTCCTGATTGTATGTTCAGTTCCCATTGGGAGTATTTATTTGCTCTGTTTTTAATGTTACTGTACTTGCTTTTACCATCAAATATGCATATGCTGAGTTATGAGTAGTATGAAACTAAGCACACAACAAAATTTTTGGTAAAAACAATAACTTAGGATTCAGATGGTCAGGCAAAAAAACATTTTTGAACAGAAAATTATTTCTTTTTAAAATTTTATTATTTTTTTATTTTCCCCTGAGGACATGCTTATTGATTTGAGAGAGAGGGGAAGGGAAGGAGAAAGAGGTGGAGAGAAACATCAATATGAAAGAGAAACATGAGTTGGCTGCCACTCATGCATGCCCCAACCAGGGTCTGAAGCCTTAACCACGCATGTGTCCTGCCTGGGATCTGATCCCTCAGCCGTTCGGTTTGCAGGATGATGTCCAACCAACTGAGCCACACCAGTCATGGCCATAAAATTATTTCTTATAAAAATTAAAACAATTTTTTGGGGGATTTTCATTTCAAACCATCATCCCCATTCTTTAACAGAGAAATCACAACAAAATACTTGATTCTGACTTGCATGGCCATATTTTCTTAGACCTGACTAAATGGAATTGTAAAAAATGCTAAAATTCAGTTTCACAAGAGATTATCTTTTATGTCTCTTGCAATATATTGGAATTCTTCCTCCATAGAGTCAAGGGATCCCTACTTCCCATTAACGTATTCTAGAAATGACTGAGATGTCATTAAACATAACACACATGCTACTTTAATAATGCAGTTATTTTTTTATATTCTCAGTAACCAACAAATTCAACCTTAGGGATCTCTTAGGAGAAATAAAAGTTATTTCCATCTGTGCATAGTTGTAATTTCTTATCACAGTGCACTAGAAGCCCCACTGACAAGATGGTATTAAACCACTAATTGAATTCATACAATGAAAATTTGTAAATTAACACTTTCTTTTATCTACTATGGATACTCAAATCACTTTTTGTACAAAGGAAATGTAAAACTGAAAGTACAAGGAAAATATCGCCATGGTGATATGGTCATTGAAAATCATGGCTAAACATTTAGGTTTAGAAAAAGGTTAAAAGTGTCTTATATATGATAATAATGCCTTCATAATAAAGCCTTATAGTAAAAATTCGATCTTGTAGAAACTTTCCAGGGACAATAAAATTTCAGTGACTTATACTATGCTTAAGTAAAAATAATTATAGGATGGGGCATACTATATAGAATAGGTTGGTTGAAAAAAGAATAACAAATTTTGAACCATTGAGTGAGATTATATCACGGCTTTGGGAAAGGAGAATGGCAGAAAGAAGAGTAGAGAGGTGAAGTTTTTAAGCGTGGGATGGTTTAACATAGTTCTTAGTAGTAAACAAGATACATTGCAAAAAAATTCTCATAGAAATTCTATGATTCCACTGTCCTTCATTGTTTAATGAGAAATATGTTTCCACAGTACTTCACAGGGGTGCCTATAGCAAAAGAAAATGTATATGCTTCAAATATCAAAGCTTTTTCATTTCTCGTTGGGTGATATATTTTTTAATTTTTATGCTTTATTAATTTTTTAGTTGGGTGATATTTTCATATTACTTGTGGTCATAGCAGCTACATTTTTTCTCGGTATTTCCTTTCAAAACACAGTTTGCTTTATCTTCCAGTGTGTACAATAACATTTGGATCAAAGTCAATAGCCAGGAATGGGAATTACATGTAAGTAGTGTTTTATATTATATTAAAATAACCTCTTTGCTGTTTTTTAAGACTTTTGTTATCTCAACAGAAAATATCTCTTATCCATTGCAGCAATAGTGATTTTCCCTTATTTTTATGTCTGAATTTTTCTCTCTTCTATTTTTATGCTGACACAAGATTGTTAATTTTGGAAAAACTTCAAATGAAGAGAAGCAGTCATAAAATAGTACCTTCATTCAGCTTCACGCTTCTTTTGTATCTGTCCCACCCCATCCATTCTTTACCTTCTTGTCCTTCACTGTGACTAGGGGTGCGGTGGGTGGGTTGATTTTTGTGGACTGCACTTCACCCCCCAGCACTTTTGTCCTCCAGCTTCTGCCTGAGTTCAGCCAAGGGCCCCACTGATGGGATAGAGAGGTGGGGGCCTTTCTTTTGCTTCTCTCTTGACATTACCTGATCCTAGTTCTGTCTTACCCGCCCATCAGGAGGCCGGTCTTCTAGGCTCCAGTTCTCAGTGGGCTCTGGTACCAAGGTTTCTTGCCTTGCTCTTCAAGCCTCAGGTAGCTGCAGCTTCCCACTGTCACTAGTCCTGGCTTCCTCAGTGTTCCTTGTTGGCTTCCTTAGCCCTGCTTCATTCATATCTGCAAATAGTTGCCTCCAAACTCTCTTCAGAGTCCCAGCTGGGTTTGCCTACTATTTCCTGCTTCAGCCTGACTGATGGAGCTTCCTTTGGTTACTTCCTATAGACATGTATATAATGCAGTGGAAAATACCGGCCAGGGAATCAGCTGGTGTGGGTTTCAGTCTCTCATCAGCTAAGGACTGCATTTGTTTTGCTCACTATAGTGTCCTCCAGGCTGGGACTATGACTGGAATACAGTAGATGTTCAATAAATTAATCCATGAATGAATGAACAAATGGGCCCCATTGACATATTTGCATTTTATATTCTTATCTGAAAATGAGTTTGGAATCATTAGATCAGATGATCCCTTCCAAGTATAAAGGACTGTTATTTTGTAAAGAATGAACAGAAGAACGTGGCCTGCTCAGAGATATACAACCATATTGTTTTAGAACTATAGGCAATGCTAAACCAGGAAGGGAAGCACGGTTCAGGGCTTGTCAGGAACAGAGCTAGTGGTCTCGTTAGCACAGCGGCCACACGACTACACTGCCTGGCTAATAAGGCAGCGATGGAGGACCCGCCAGTGTCACATCAAAGGGCATGCAAAGAAACTCTGTAGTGTGCAGATTAGAAAGCAAGGGCAGTTTAGCCACTATAGCAAAAAGGTGCAGAGGGAAGAGCCTTTTCCTTCTGAGGGAATCTCTTTTTCCTTATTTCTCAGCATCATTTAGATATAAAATTCTGGCTTTCACAAAAGCATGAACTTTCTAAAAATGGTAGAATTCAAATGAGAGAGAGAGAGAGAATAAGAATGGGCCAAAGGGTAGGGCTCTTCCTGAAAATGGCATGCAGGTCTCAAGTCTGGGTCTGCCAGTCACCTGCCAGCATGTCGTTCTTTCTTCTTTCCAGGATACCATTATTAAACACCCATGTTTATACTGGGCAGGGGGGTAGGCACTGGGGAAACTGCTCTCAGCAAAGAGACACAGTACAGCCTCTGCCCTTGGGCCAGTCCTTGGATCCCCTCTTACTCTGCAGTTTAAGGCCCAGCTAATGACCTAACTATTTCCTTCAGTGAACACTTGTGCCTTGGAACCTTATAAAACTTAGGGTCTGTACAGACATGCAATTTAATTCAATCATCAACTAAATCACCACATTCCTACAGCAATTTTCTTATGCCCTTCTTAATATCCTTGGGACTTAGCATGATGTGAAACAGGCATTTAAGAAATGTTTACTGATGAATATTATGGAACTGATAAATGTTAAGAATTTATAACACATAAATCAATTTTTCAACAGGAATTAATATAGTAAGAAAACAAGATTTTCTGTTTTAAAAAGGTCACTAGAAAAAAAAAGGGCACTAGAAATGGCTTTGTAGAAAGCTTTGAAAAATAACAAATACCACTTTTATTTCTATAATAGATGATATGACAGTAAAAGAGTACAAGTAGGTACTTAATAAATACAATCCTGCTCATATCCCCAATATTTTAAATGCTTCAGATAAAATTTTGCAGTAAATGAAACTCAATGAAAATATTGTCTTTCAGTTTATTTTATTCAAAATAAAGAAAATACATGTAAAATTGGACACCTGATTACTTTAAAATTTGAACATTGGCTTATAGGAAAGAAAAAACAATGTTGGTCTAGGGACAGTTTCAATTATTCTAGAGCTCCATCTAGTGAAAAATATCTATTTTATGGGTATTATTTTTTTTAAATGCAAGGACATGAGAATGAATATAAAATGCTTTTTTTCTTTACTTATGCATGTTTGTTGAAGGAGAAGGTGGGCTTCCTTACAACACTACTTCAGGAAAAAATAGAAGCTCACCAAATTGGAAACACATAATAATCCCCACATTACAACTTGTGTTTTCCCCAAAGAGTCCTCTTTGCTGCATGTAGCTGTCACCATAACCAAAAGAAAGTCATCAGGCTGCAGAGTCAGAGTGCCAGCTTTCCTAATTGGGGACGGCAGACCTTTCTTTCAGAGGTGTTCCAAAGAATGTCC
The DNA here is from genome assembly GCF_014824575.4 of Sturnira hondurensis. Taxonomy (NCBI): domain Eukaryota; kingdom Metazoa; phylum Chordata; class Mammalia; order Chiroptera; family Phyllostomidae; genus Sturnira; species Sturnira hondurensis. The sequence goes on along the minus strand of NW_028095541.1, from coordinate 15,320,608 downwards.
TCAGATTAGAAATTAGAGAACCCTTACCTCCAGCACCGCTTCCCTTTCTTCATCAGAGAGCCTTTTCATAGCTGCTTTCCTGAGGTTTTCCTGGATGTAGTTATCATATTCTTCCTGGGCATTTTTTATTTCCTCATTTCGCTTACATATATATTCAGGCGTGACACCATAATCCTTACAAGGATTTTTCAGAAAGAAAAATCAATAACCTGAATGCACTCTAATACACATGTATATACCAACCATTAACTGTGAGAAAAAGAAATAGTACAGACTTAAAGCTTTTACTTAAAACACTTCAAAATGACAAAATTCAATGGCTTTTCCCCCATTGGGAACCAGTTGACTCTGTTTTAAAATCAGCTGAGCTGTTATTTGTAGCAGGTTGTTTTCCCTGTTCCGAATGTTTCCAGTGCCTGCTCTTGGCTGATGACTCAGCCCTTGTGTTACCTCTAACACCTGACTTTTCTTTATTTCTGCTTCAGCTTTTACTTTGAAATATCTTAAATATCTCAAGGTCTCCTCTGCAAGGTCTTGTTAAATAAAAGAAGACACATACTTCCAAGGCATTATAAAAACAAACTTTCAAAGGATAGAAAGCACATCTACTTTAAGAGAAGGTTGACTTGGGACCCTAAGTGTTTGGGGAAATGCAAAAAATGCTGCTTACAAGGACTGATGGTGAAGTGGTCAGCTGTGATTCTTTCAGTTTAATGAATATGTGCGAGAGATATCTGTGTTGAGACACAGAACTACTCCTTATTTATTCTTCAAAAGGTTATTTGTACATGGTGCTAGGTATACTAGTGAACTAGAAAGGCAGTTTCTGTCCTTATGGAATGTGAGAGAAACTCAACCAAAATAGAGCATAAAATAACATATATATTTCAAGGTAAAATAAAAGTCAATGAGGAGAGAGAAAGTAATAGGAGCTATTTTAGATAAATAACCAGGTCAGGATGCAGCTGCTGAGAGAGGTGGTGGTCATCCAAAATATTCATAAGTATTCTGGTTCTTGAGCACTTGGTAGCAGAATACTGTCCTTTTGCCCTTTAAGTAAGATGTAGCTATGTTACCTGACTTGCCCAATGTAAGTGGAAGTGACCTCTGTACCTTTTGGGTAGAAGCCTTAAGAATTAATGGATAATTTGCCATATTCTTCTTCTGTCTGGTATAGTGATGGGAGATGTTTTGGGTTTCCTGGGTCATAAAATGAAGACAGGAAGTAGAGCTTCCAGCAATCCTCAGTGGACATGTGGCACAAGCAAATAACACTTAGTTGCTTTTAGTTACTGAAATGTGGGAGTTATTTGTTACCACAACATAATATAACCCATCCTGCCTGAACAAGGGATAGAAATCCCAGCTATGAATGTGTCCTGGGAAGCTCCAAAGCACTCTATAAATAAACACTTTAAGAGCTCAGTGTTCCAGTCAGTCAGGGCACTGGCAAACAGTCCAGTCTGTCCTAGGAAACACTGAGGGCAACACCTCATTGCAGCTCAGTGCAATTACTGATGTTCATCATAATGATTTAGTATCATGACAAAAGATTAAATTATATTTGGCATACCCTGTTTAATAAAAAGAATGACATGATACATTTTAGGAAAAAGAACAATTTCACAAATGGGTAAAAGCTTCAGTGATCTGAAATATTTGCAGGTGTTGGATCATTGAAAGTTAATGCATACTATTGATAATAATAATTGTATATATTATATCTACTCTTTACTGAATTTTTACTAGGTGCCAGGTATTATGTCAAGCAATTAATATATTTTGCATCACTTAATTCTCACTCCAACCCTGTGATAAATCTGATAACTAAAGATCCCAGAGTTAAGTAAATGGCAGAGTTAGAATTTGAAATGATGCCATTACTTTGCTATATGGCAATCATCCATGCTTTAGTTTGTTTTCACAAACTGTTTCTCATAGCCCAAACGGGCACATAATGTTTTATTTGGAACTAAACATGAGGTTTACTCATTTTTTAAAAATGATATTGCCCTTAAAAAACTTACTATCTCACTCATAAATAATAGATTAAAAAAACTTAACTCTGACAAGTGGAAAGTTGAGTAAAGTCTTTCGTGAGCCCTCACTGCTTAGCCAGCAACACCAAGGGGACAGGAATTCTGTAGTGTTTGCATGACTTGGTAGAGAAGCACAGGTACACATACTTAATATTTTCCTGTCTCTGTGATGTATTTTTAGTTCAATTTTCTGTTTAAGGCAGAAAATACATTGAAGTGGACAGCTTAGGCAGAAGGCAGCCAGAGGAGGGGCAGACTGTGTGCCTATTGGTAGGTAGTATGACTATTAAAGAAGAGTTTTTACATGATGGTGGATAAATAATAGACTGAAAATGGCTTTAAAGGGCCAGGAGAGTGAAATTTCTGCTTTTCTATGCCTTATGGGACAAAGGCTATAAGCTCCAGGTGCCACAAAAAAAAGGAATTATCCAGAGAAGCCTGAAAGAACTTAATCAGCATGTGCTATTAACTCCTAGACTTCTCCTAAAGTCTTCCCAAGATGTTTCAGCCCATGGGATAAGCAGTATTCTTCGACAACAGCCTCAAGGGTCCTGTTTTGATTTCTCACAGCAGATCACTGGACTACCTCAACGCAAGCCCCTCATACATCGTTAATACAATTTTATTTCTTTTTTATTCCTTTCTAATTTTGCCACACCTTATTATTATACATTACTATTCTTTAAGGTTTTGCACTCATATTTTACTATGTGTTTCAAGTACTTCTATGCTCTACAAGTATACAAAGTAAAATGGTTTTTTTATAAAGTATTTTTTGGTAAATTTAAAAAATTTTAAAGATCTTCTATATTTTAAACAATTAAACCCAAGCTTCTATAGTTTTCATCAATGAAATGATATGTTTATCTGATTAGTGCCTTTTCAAATAGAAATGAAAATCCCCAAAGAACTAGATTGTTGTTCAGTACTTTCAAGGCCTGCTTTACTTCAAACTAACAACAACTGAATATATTCGAGTTGAATTAGCACTGTGAATTAGTTACACCACTCTGATAGGATGGATGGCTCTAAATTTATTCCTCTTATTCTGCTACCAAGACACTGAAACCTACTGACTAAATCTTAGGATCTTCTGAAAGGTTATTCCTTCTAGATTTATAGTAACCACTGTGCTTTTAATGATTTGTCCACATCTCCTAAAATTAATATCTTTTAGAGAATGCTTGTTATAATTATTAAATATATTTAAAATTTCAGTACATTCAATTTGCAACAGACACAAATTTCAGCAGAATAAGATCTGGCAATCTAGATAATTTGTCCAGTGAGAACCATATTAATGATAATATAGACAATCATTATGAACACTATATTTGAATTATTTAAATTTCAGTTCCAAAATTAACATATCACAATATTACCTTTTTATTGATGTACTTTGGAACTAGTCCAGAAGTTTCAAGATCATGCTTGTCTCCAGTTCTTTTGTCAACATAAATTGGCTTAGGCTTTTTAGCCACTCCCATAATGACATCAGCTGCATTTGAACTGACAAAATTTTTTTCACTCTGGACTCCCATGACTGGGTGGTCAGTCCTCAGTGGCACAGGAGGCTTTTTGGGCTCAGTCCGGTCAAACTTTTTTTCTGTTAAGTACAGCATTTCCTTGTCAATAATATTAACCATAAACATTTCTATCCACTGCTATCTATAACATCCAAATATTTTACCATTAGAATATTGAAGTTTTAATTAAAAATATAGTCAAATGTTTAAGGTAAAAATCAGTAATCATAAGTGCAAAAAATCCAGTGCAATACAATCAATTGAAGAGCAGTATAAAAATCTGAGGAAAGAAGATAAACACCCCAAATCATATGCTTGCTAACTGGTACATTTTGACTAGCTATTGTGAAAATATTTTCTTACAAAGATTTCAACAATAAAAGTTTAACTTTCCCATTGAAAAAAATTTTAAAAACTTAAAACTCTTTTGAGTACTGTTAATATTACTAACAATTGCTTCTTCAGAAGAAAGTTACTGTAAAACCACATGTAAATTAAAAAAAAACTTGATGTATAGAAAGTCCAAAAGTTCATGGGTTTTTTTAATTGAACTACTATTATTATAAGCCATAAAAATCATGTAATAACTATGTACCCAACATGCAGCTTAACAAACAAAACATCACTGATATAAGTGAAGTTTCCAATATCACTCCACTCTGATTGCATCTTACTTCCTAAAAATACTGCTCTCCACAATTATTTTATTTCTCTATACCAAATTCTTTTCACTAGCAGCAAAAGAAAATGGTCATTGTCATATAGTCTGTTTAACTTGACCATTCCAATTAATCTATTTTGATAGAGCCAAATTAAATGGTTTGTAAAAACATTAAAATGTAAGAAAATGACAATTTATTTCCAAGAGCTAAAGGCCACAACTGTCTTAAAAAAACGTTACTTGAATCTTAATCCCATCACACTAGGAAATTTGACTTTATTTCTGCATCATTGGAGCTTTTTATGAGTTTGTATAAGTTTTAGTATAAAAAAATACAGAGTTGGGTAAAAGTAGATTTACAGTTGTAATACAAATAAATAATAGTACAATTAATAAATAACAATACAAGAATAAAGAGTTTTGAATACTCACAACTGTAAACCTACTTTTGCCCCACTGTGTAGATATTATTGAAAGTCTGCGGACTGGATTAACCTCTTGTTATGGGCTGAATTGTTTTCCCCCAATGTTCATATGTTGAAGATCTAACCCTTAGTATCTCAGAATGTGACTGTATTTGGACACAGGATCTTTAAAGAGGCACTTTAATGAAAATGAGGTCATTAGGGTAGGCCCTAATCTAAGACAAACACAGAGGGAAGACCGTGTGAAAAGAGAGGAAAACGACCGCTACCTACAAGGGAAGAGAGGCCTTAGAACAAACCAACCCTGACAACACCTTGATCTTGGATCCAGCCCTCAGAACTGTGACAAAATAAATTTGTTTAATCAACCCTGTCTGTGATGCTTTGTTATAGGAGCCCCAGCAAACCAATATACCTCTGATATTAGTTCTACCTATATGACCAGGAACATTATAAAGGAGTTTGGAATATTCATTTATTCACTAATTTATGCAATATACTTTTGCTGAGCAATTACTATATCCCAAATAATGCTCTAGGAACCACATTTACAGCAGTAAAAAGAGACAAAGTTCCTGTGCTTATGGAGTTTACATTATAGTGGGGGGAAGAAAAAATAAAATTTAATATGTAGACTATAATATATACGTTTAGTTGAACCATATGTGAAATTGTTTACTGTTTTTGACCTACAAAATCATATCTTCTTCCTGCTTAATGTATTACTGAGGTGTTATGAGTACTGTTAGAAACCGAATTATGGAGTCTCTTTTTTTTATTGTTCAATTACAGTTGTCCCTATTTTCCCCCCATTACTCTTTCCTGCCCTACCCACTGCCACCTGCCACATTCAATCCTCCCCCCTCCACCATTGTGTTTGTCCATGGGTCCTTTATAAATGTTTATTGATGACCCTTCACTTTCTTTCCCCCATTCCCCCTCTCCCCCCACCCCTCTGGTTAATCAGTTTGTTCTTTATTCAATGTCTCTGATGCTATTTTGCTCATTTGTTTTGTTCATTAGGTTCCACTTATAGGTGAGATCATATGGTATTTGTCTTTCACTGCCTGGTTTATTTCACTTAGTATAATACTCTCCGCTTCCATCCATGCTGTCACAAAGGGCAGGAGGTCCTTCTTTCTTTCTGTTGCATAGTATTCCATTGTGTAAATGTACCACAGTTTTTGGATCCACTGATATACTGATAGGTACTTAAGCTGTTTCCAGCATTTGGCTACTATAAATAACACCGCTATGAACATTGGGGTGCATAGGTTCTTTTGAATTGATGTTTCAGGATTCTTAGGGTTTAATTCCAGCAGTGGTATTGCTGGGTCAAAAGGCAGTTCCATTTTTAGTTTCTTGAGGAAATTCCATACTGTTTTCTGCTGTGGCCGCACCAGTCTGCATTCCCACCAACAGTGTACTAAGGCTCCCTTTTCTCCACATTCTTACCAGGACTTGCTTATGATGGCCATTCTGATCAGTATGAAGTGGTTTCTCATTGTGGTTTTAATTTGTATCTCTCTGATGGATAGTGATGCCGAGCATCTTTTCATATGTCTCTGGGCCCTCTGTATGTCCTCCTCAGAGAAGTGTCTGTTCAGGTCCTTTGCCCATTTTTTAATTGGACTGTTTGTCTTCCTGATATGGAGTTGTGTGAGTTCTTTATGTGTTTTGGAGACCAAACCCTTGTCCTAGGTAAAATTGGCAAATATATGTTCCCATACAGTTGGTTCCCTTTTCATTATGCTGCTGTTTCCTTTGCAGTGCAGAAGCCTTTTAACTTGATGAAATCCCATTTGTTTATTCTTTCCTTTATGTCCCTTGCTCTAGGGGGAAAAATCAGTGAAAATATTGCTGCATGGAATATCTGAAATTTTCCTGCCTATGTTCTCCTCTAGGGCTTTTATGGTGTCATGACTTATACTTAAGTCTTTTATCCATCTTAAGTTTATTTTTGTGTATGGCGTAAGTTGGTGGTTGAATTTAATTTTTTTGCCTGTAGCTCTCCAGATCTCCCAACACCATTTGTTGAAGATGCTATTCTCACTCCATTTTATGCTCCTGGCCCCTTTGTTGAATATTAACTGACTATAGAGACATGGGTTTATTTCTGGGCTGTCTATTCTGTTCCATTATTTCTGGGCTCTCTATTCTGTTCTTATGCCAGTACCAGACTGTTTCAATTACAGTGGTCTTCTAATATAGTTTGATAACAGGTATTGTGATCCCTTCTACTTTGTTCTTTTTTCTAAAAATTGCTGAGGCTATTTTGGGTCATTTATGGTTCCATATAAAGTTTGAATGTTTGTTCTATATCTGTGAAATATGCCATTGGTATTTTGATAGAGACTGCGTTAAATCTATAGATTACTTTGGGTAGTATGGACATATTGATGGTGTTATTTCTTCCAATCCATGGACATAGTATATGCTTCCATTTATTTGTGTCTTCCTTAATTTCTTTCTTCAGTGTTGTGTAGTTTTCTGAGTATAGGTCTTTTATTTCCTTGGTTAGGCTTATTCCTAGGTACTTTATTTTACATAGCTCCCATAGAAAATGGGATCCCCCCCCCAATTTTTGTTTCTGATATTTCATTGTTGGTGTATAAAAATGCCTTCAATTTCTAAATATTGACTTTGTATCCCATTGCTTTGCCAAATTCACTTATTATGTTGAGTAGTTTTTTTGGTGGAGTCTATAGGGTTTTCTATGTACACTATCATGTCATTTGCAAATAATGACAGTTTTACCTCCTCCTTTCCAATTTGGATGCCTTTTATTTCTTTTTCTTGTCAGATCACTGTGGCTAGAAATTCCAGGACTGTGTCAAATAAGAGTAGTGAAAGTGGACACTCTTGTCTTTTTCCTAATTTTAGTGAGAAAGCTTTTAGTTTTTGCCCATTGAGGATGATGTTGGCTGTAGGTTTCTTGTATATGGCCTTTATTATGTTGATATATGCTTCCTCTACTCTCACTTTGCTAAGTGTTTTTTATCATAAATGGGGGCTGTACCTTACCGAATGCTTTTTCCACATCTATGGATATGATCATGTGATTTTTGTCTTTCCTATTGTTTGTGTGATCTATTACTTTTATTGATTTGTGAATATTGTGCCATCCTTGCAACCCTGGGAAGAATCCCACTTGATTGTGGTGATCATGGTGTATGATCTTTTTAATGCAGTGCTGGATGCAGTTTGCCAATATTTTGTTGAGTATTTTAGTGTCTATATTCATCGGCAATATTGTCCTATAGTTTTCTCTTTGTTTCGTCTTTATCTGGTTTGGGGATTAGGATGACACTGGCCTCATAAAAAAAGCTTAGGAGTCTTCCCTCTTCCTGGATTTTTTAGAATAGTTTGAGAAAGATAGGGGTTAGTTCTTCCATAAGTGTTTTGTAAAATACTTCTATGAAACTGTCCAGTCCAGGGCTTTTGTGTGCCAGGAGTTTATTGATTACTGCTTAAATTTCACTATTTGTTAGTCTGTTCAGGTTTTCTGCCTCTTCTTGATTCAGTTTTGGAAGTTTATATTTTTCTAGAAAATTTTCTAGAAAAACCCAGGTTTTCAAATCTCTTGGCATGTAGTTGTTCTTAGTAATTTCTTATAATCCTTTGTATTTCTGTGGTGTCAGTTATAATCTCTCCTCCTTCATTTCTGATTTTGTTTATTTGGGTCCTCTCTTTTTTTCTTGATGTGTCTGGTTAAAGGCTTGTCAATCCTGGTTATCTTTTCAAAGATTCATTGATCCTTTGAATTGTTCTGTTAGTCTCTATGTTATTATTTCTGCTCTGATCTTGGTTATTTAATTCCTCTTACTTACTCTGGGCTTTATTTATTGTTGTATCTCCAGTTCTTGTTTAGGCTATTTATTTGAAATATTTTTATCTTCTGTAGGTTGGGTGTATTACTATGAAATTCCATCTTAGGGCTGCTTTCACTGTGTCCCATAAGTTTTGGACTGTTGTGTATTACTCATTTTCATTTGTTTCCAGAAACTTTTGGATATTTTCCTTGATCTCATTATTAACCCATCCATTGTTTAATAGCTATTCAATCCCCATGGATTGAATTTGATTGTTTTTTAGTTTTTTCCTTGAAGTTGGTTTCTATTTTCAAGCCCTTGTGGTCCGAGAATATAGTTGATATAGTTTCAATTTTCTTGAATTTGTTGAGACTTGTTGTGTGCCCTATCATGTGGTCTATCTTTGAAAATATTCAATTTGCATTTGAAAAGAATGTGTATTTTGCTAATTTAGGATGAAACGTTCTATATATATCAGTTAAATCCATTTGATCTGGGCATCGTTCAATGCTGCAATATCCTTGTTGATCTTTTGTTTGAAAAATCTATCCATTGTTGACAGCGTGGTGTTAAAATCCCCTACTATAATAGAAGTGTGTCAGTCTATATCTTTCTTGAAGTCCTCCAAGATTTTCCTTATATATTTGGGTGCTCCTATGTTGGGTGCATATATGTTTACAATGTTTATGTCTTCTTAATGGATTCTTCCCTAGAATATTATGAAGGGTCCTTCTGGATGTCTTTTTATGGCTTTTGTTTTGAAGTCTATTTTGTCTGATATAAGTATTGCTACCCCAACTTTTTTCCCCATCCATTTTCTTGGAATATCTTTTTCCAACCATTCACTTTTAGCCTGTGTAGGTCTTTTGTTCTAAGGTGGGTCTCTTGTAGGCAGCATATGCATGGGTCATGTTTTTTTTATCCATTTAGCTACCTTATATCTTTTGATTAGAGCATTTAATTCCTTTATATTTAAGTTTATTATTGATAGGTACTTATTCATTGCTATTTTTCCCCTTTATACCTGTGTTCCTCTCCCTCTCACTCTTTTTCTTCATCTTCTTAAAGCAGTCTCTTTAGCATATCCTGCAAAGCTGATTTGGAGGAGGTGTGTTCTTTTAGTCTTCTTTTGTCTGGGAAACTCCTTATTTCACCTTCCATTTTAATTAAGAGCCTTGCTGCATAGAGTAGTCTTGTTTGCAGGCCTTTGCTTTTCAGTACTTGGAATATTTCTTACCATTCCCTTCTGGCTGGTAGTGTTTTTGTTGAGAAGTAAGCTACTAGCCTTGTTGGAGCTCCCTTGTATGATACTACCTGTTTCTGTCTTGCTGCTTTTAAGATTCTGTCTTTCTCTTTAAATGTTGGCATTTTAATTATGATGTGTCTTGGAGTAGGTCTCTTTGGGTTCATCTTGATTGGGATCCTGTGTGCTTCCTGAACTTGCATGGATTTTTCCCCTCTCCAGATTAGGGAAGTTTTCTATCATTAGTTTTTCAAACAGGTTTTCTATCCCCTGCTCCTTTTCTTCTCCTTATGGTATTCCTATGAGTCAAATGTTCTTGCATTTCATGTTGTCCTGAAGTTCCCTTAAGCTATCTTCATACTTTTTGAGTCTTTTTTCATGCTGCTGCTCTACCTGGGTATTTCTTTCTACCTTGTCTTCCAGCTCACTAATTCAGCCCTGATTCATCCAGCATGCTTGTGATTCCTTCTAGTGTATTTATTTCATATATTGTATTCTTCATTTCTTCTTGGTTATTATTTATAATTTCTATTTCCTTTTTCATGCTGTCATATTTCCCACTGAGTTCCCTGTAGTTGTCACTGAGTTCCTTGAGCATACTTATAACCATTCTTTTGAATTATACGTTGGATAGCTTGCTTGCCTCCATTTTATTTAGCTGTTTTACTGGGGATTCTCACATTATTTTTTACTGCAGGTTCTTTGTTTGTCTCCCCATTTTAGGTGACTTGTATTATGGAGAGTCTATAAAGGTTGGAGCACAGAATAAGACTTTATTGTGGAACCCAAGTAGTTTTCTTCCACCACATACACCTAACCAAATAAGCTCTACATGATTTGTTTGACTACAAAATCAGGGGTATCCATTTTTTAGATATTCACATGGATAAATTTGGCTTCTGAATACTTGTTCAGAATACTTATTCAGAAGCCAAATTTAATTATGAATTGAAAGTATATGAAAATGACTCAAAAGAATCTATATCTTTATTACTGTATTGTATAGGAAGTAAAACTGAATTCTCAGAAAATGAGGACACCTCTTATAAAGACTAATTCATTCTGGGTAAGTAGAGTAAATTATAACTCATGGTTGTTTGTGGTTGTCCATCTGATGATGCTTTAATTCTATATCCACCTTTCCCTTATGTTATACTTATCTAAATATCACTCTGTCTCTCATCCCAGGAGTAGGAGTTGACTATGTGGTGAGGCCTGAAAAAGGGGGTGCTAACATTTCTTCACAAATTATTTGGTGGTAGTGATAATCAGTCTGTAAGCCAAATGGTTTGGTTTTATCAGGCTGTGTGAAAATGGAAAAGCCAACATACCCTTGTTGTCATGCAGATGATCTGTCAGCTGAATTCAGAGAAACGTTCATGTAGCTATTAAGTTTTTTTCAGTGTGTCTAGCAAATTACTGTCTTCAAAATTATGTTCGAAATGGCAGAATATTCAAAAAGAAATTGGCAGCAGCCTTGGGACATACTATCTTTAACTTTGTCTCACAGAGTTTGTCTCATGAACAGTTGAACCTCTTAATTATCCTTAAGGCCCATGAAATTTTATGTTTATTTACTTATAATGTTTACAAGAGGATATATAGAATTTTTCCCTTCTTCTTTATTTTATACTTAGGATCTCCACAGTTTGGTAGTTGTGTTATATAATATGCTTGGCCCTACAGAAGGATATGTGAGGGCCCAAGTAATATCATTGGCCCTAAGGCATTGAAAAAATCTAGTTCCATTTTAACATTTTCTTGTGTTCTCAAGTGGTTGTGGGTCACAAAACACCAAGACTCCACTTGAGGAACATACAAAAATTTTTTTTTGAATATGTGAATTTAAGCATCAATGTTGTATTTTCAGGCTTGCTTTTTCTTTTCTGATAATGCCCTCTTATCTTTTGTTATAGCATATGGGTTATGAGAAAGGATTGTGGGACATAAACTATGGATATAAGGAGAAGTAGTTTCACTTTTATCAAAAGGTACACCCTAGCTGGGCTTGAGATGTTGCATTATTTCCTTGATACTAGAAGACATAAAAAGGTTAACTTTTGAAAAGAGATAGTCTCCTTTCCCTCTTGTCTTTCTCATCCTAAAGCAGTAGTGAGGACATACCACAGGTAGGAAAAAGCTGCCCTTTTCATTCACTCTCCATTTTTCTGATAGCATTCTTTCCTGATATCTATATATTCTATGACAATGATTAATTACACAAATTGTGAGACCCCGTACAAAATAAAAATGTGGTGCTCCTTCATTAAAAATCATAAAAAATTTCAAGATGGCAAAAGCAGAACATTAAACCAAGCATGGGATCCTCCTAAGCACAAGGTCCTGTGTGACTACACATGTAACATGTTCAAGAACTGACTGTCTACCACTCATTCATTAAGGCATCCAAATTATTGTTGTAATGGTCTTAGGGATCTTGGAGATTTAAACCCATAGTCAAACCTACAGTCATTGCTTTAACAATGGATGATAATGCTCATAGTTTTCATCTCTTGGAGAAAAGACTCTTGCCCATTGGGGTTTAGAACTCTTCTTATAATTGTTAATGAAATCATACGGCTAGTGACTAGGACAGAGGGGCATGTGGTGCTGGAAGTGGGCCTTTATCGGATGGTCTAAGAGCTAGTTCAAGGTGCTTGACTACCAAAAAGAAAGTCTATTTTGGGAGCAAATTCTCTCTGTGTCTATGCATTCTCTTCTTCTACTTTATTTTAGCCTCTGAAATTGTGTTTAATATGTTGTAACATTGCTATTATCTGTGAATATTGAATATTTATAGACAATGAAATAATTTTAGTTAAATTACCTGTTAACATTATTAATATTAAAAAGAGTGATAAAACCTACTGGGTGGTAGAGTTTTTTCCTTTGAATGTTTCTTCAAAAAATCCTTTGGAGAAGGCACTTCAACTTTTGGTGGTCCCATAGTTTTCATTGCAGTTTTAGATTTCTGCATGTCCTCCTTTATAGCTGTCTTAAAAATTGATATATACCTAAAATTATAAAAAGTCACAGCATTTATATTTCTAGTAAAATTATTTAAAGTTAAAATTAAGATATACATTTCTAATTTGTAAAAGTCTAAATTCTTTGGGAGACAGCCATAAAACATAATTATCTGAGTCCTGTCCTCAGAGTTAGGCATGATTCATGATGTTCTGCCTTAAGAAAGAGGTGCCCAGGTAAAGATGTTCAAAGTATTTCCTTATTATTCTTTCAATATCTGAAGCACCAATAGTGACTTCACCTCTCTCTCTTTCTCCTCCTCCACTGGCCTTTTTTTCTAATTAGTCAGACTAAGGGTTTATTAAGCCATAGGGCTCTCCTCAAAGAACCAGCTTTCAGTTGATGTTCTCTAATGTTTATACATTCTCCATTTCAATTTCTGCACACACCTTTACTATTTCTCCTCATTTGGGGTTTAGTTTGCTTTTCTTCTTTAACTTTTTAAGGTGAAAATTTAGATATCTGGCTTTAAATATTTATACTTCCATATTAGATGTATTTAACACTATAAAATTTCCTCTATGCATTGATAACTACATCCCACAAATTTTGATGTGCAATGCTCTCATTTTCATTAAGTTCAAAATACCTTTTTAAATTTCCTTCTGGTATCTTCTTTGACTTAGGAGCTTATTTAGATGTTTTGTTTGGTTCCCAAATATTTTGGGATTTTTCAGCTGTCTTTTTTTATTTCTAATTATTTTCTATTGTGGTTAAAGAATACTCTTTGTATGATTTCAACCCTTTTACATTTTTTGAAACATTTTTTATGGCAAGAAGTATGGTCTGTTTTGGTAAATGTCCTATATACACTTAAAAAGAAAATGTACTTGGCTGTTGTTGGCTAGAGTGTTCTGAAAATGACAATTAGTCGAACTGGTCAGTAATGGGGTTTTTTTGTCAGTAGTGTTTTTAAGTGCTCTATTGATTACTTAAATTTCCAGTTACATTTGTAGATTTGTTTGTTCCTTCTTTTAGTTTTATCAGTTTTTGCTGAATATATTTTTGACATTGTTAGTAGTACATAGTATTTAAGATTACCATATCTTTTTAAAATCCTGACTACTTCATCATTATAAAATAGTGACTTTTAAAAATATAACAATTTTGTACTCTAAAATCTCCTCTGTCTGATATGAACACAACCCCCACAGCATTCCTTTGACTTTTGGTAACATAGTATTTTTTCATTGTTCAACCTTCTACTTATTTGTGTTTATTTGAAAAGGTGATTTTTTGAGACCAAAGAATTTTATCCTTTCTAACAATCTCTTTTACTTGGTACATTAACATTTAATTAACATGTACATAAATGTGTACATGTGATTTATCACATGTACACATTTAAATTTTCCACCTTGCTCTTTATTTTCTATATATCCCATGTTCATTCTTCCTTTTTAAAAACCCTACCTTATTTTTGGTTTTGTTTGAATTTCTAAATTTAAATTTGTGTTATTTCTAAGATTTACATGTTTAACTTATCAGCCTATATTCAAATAATATTGCACCACTACACATATAAGAACCTTACAAAGAATACTTGCATTTATTCCTTTCCCAATCTTTGTCCTAAAGTTGTAAGGTATCTTATTTCTATATGTGTTATAAAACTCATAATCATTGTGATTATTTTCCCTTTAAAAAGATGAGTAATTATATTTTAAATAAAATTTAAAAGAAAAATAATATTTGCACATATATTTCCCATTTTCATTATTTCACTGTTTTCATTCTGTTATTTCATTGTATAAATTGAAATTTCTAACTTACACTCTACCCTTTCTTATGCAGTAAGAATGTTTTAGTCCATAGGTATGCCTTCCTTCCTTGCACAAATATAGCAAAAAAAGACAATCAGACCACAAAACAAATATCCACTAGAATTGTCAGAAAATCAACCTGTGTGGAAACCCAGCAACCAAAGATTTAAAGAAGGCACTTCATCCAGATGAGTAAGAAGGGTGGAGACATGGAGTGACATGGAGAGGAAAAGAGACATGGAGAGGGCTGGAGATGTGGACTGGCATGTAGAGGCATGGGGATGGGAAAGAGTGGTCCCACATCCAAGCAAGGTGGATAAAAATCAGGAGGGATACCTAGGGACAACAGTAATAGCATAATCAAAAAATGTATTTTATTTTATTTTTTTAATTTATTTAACTTTTGTTCAAATACAGTTTTCTTTCTTGTATTCCCAGCCCTGCACCCCCCCAGGGCCCCCCGTCTTAGTTATTGTCCATGTGTCTTTCATACTTATTCATGTGAGTCCATCCCCTTTTACTCTGTGCTTCTCTCCCCTCTCCCCTCTGGACCCTGTCAGCACGTTCTGTATTTCAGTGTCTTTGGTTACATTTTGCTTGCTTGTTTGTTTTGTTGTTTAGATTCCTGTTAAAGGTGATATCATATGGTATTTGTCTTTCACTGCCTGGCTTATTTCACTCAACATAATGCTTTCCAGCTCCATCCATGATGTTGCAAAGGGTAGGAGCTCCTTCTTCCTTTCTGCAGCATAGAATTCCATTGTGTAAATGTACCATAGTTTTTTGATCCAGTCATCGACTGATGGGCATTTAGGTTGCTTCCAACTCTTGGCTATTGTAAATTGTACTGCTATGAACATCGGGGTGCATAGGTTCTTTTGGATTGGTGCTTCAGGGTTCTTAGGATATACTCCTAGCAGTGGAATTGCTGGGTCAAAAGGCACGTCCATTTTTAGTTTTCTTAGAAAATTCCATACTGCTTTCCATAGTGGTTGTACCAGTCTGCAATCCCACCAACAGTGGACTAGGGTCCCCTTTTCCCCACAACCTCTCCAGCACTTGTTGTTTGTTTCTTTGTTTATGATAGCCATTCTGACTGGTGTTAAGTGGTATCTCATTGTGGTTTTAATTTGCATCTCTCTGATAGCTAGTGATATCGAGCATCTTTTCATGTGTCTCTGGATTCTCTGTATGTCCTCCTTGGAGAAATGTCTGTTCAAGTCCTCTGCCCATTTTTTAATCGGGTTGCTTGTCTTCTTTGAGTGGAGTCGAGTGAGTTCTTTGTATATTTTGGAGATTAAACCTTTATCTGAGGTATCATTGGCAAATATGTTTTCCCAAGCTGTTGCTTCTCTTTTTATCTTGATACTGTTTTCCTTAGCCATGCAGAAGCTTTTAATTTTGATGAGATCCCATTTGTTTATTCTTTCCTTTATGTCCCTTGCTCTAGGGGACGTATCAGTAAAAATATTGCTGCGTGGAATATCTGAGATTTTCCTGCCAATGCTCTCCTCTAGGGCTTTAATGGTTTCACGGCTTATATTTAAGTCTTTTATCCACCTTGAATTTATTTTGGTGTATGGTGTAAGTTGGTGCTCGAGTTTCATTTTTTTGCATGTGGCTGTCCAGTTTTCCCAACACCATTTGTTGAAGAGGCTATCTTTACTCCATTTTATGTTACTGCCCCCTTTGTCGAATATTAATTGACTGTAGAGAGTTGGGTTTATTTCTGGGCTCTCTGTTCTATTCCATTGGTCTATGTGCCTGTTTTTATGCCAGTACCAGGCTGTTTTGATTACAGTGGCCTTGTAATACAGTTTGATATCAGGTATTGTAATCCCTCCTACTTTGTTCTTCTTTCTCAAAATTGCAGCAGCTATTCGTTGTCTTTTGTGGTTCCATATAAATTTTTGAAGTGTTTGTTCTATGTCTGTGAAATATGCCATCGGCACTTTAATAGGTATTGCATTAAATCTGTAAATTGCTTTGGGTAGTATGGACATTTTGATGATGTTAATTCTTCCAATCCATGAACACGGTTCAAAAAATATATTTTAAAAAGTAAAATAAAAATAAAACAAAATAGCATTCCCCCAATGTCCCCCCAAAAGAACACTTTAACTTCTGACTTCTGTTGTTTCTGAGGAAATATTACTATCCTTCTTTCTTCCTCTGTATGCAGTGGGTTTTCCTCCCCTTAGCTACATTTAAGCTTTTTTGTTTGTTTGTTTATTACTGGTTTTAAGAAATTTGATTGTAATGTCCCTTGGTATGGTGGTGTATTTCTTTTTTCCTTCACTTCCTCTTTCTTCACTGTGATTCTTGGATTTATGAATTTAAGGGTTTCATTAAATTGGTCAAAATTTTGGCAATTATTCAAATATTTCTTCTGCTTACCCATCTCTCTCCTCTCCTTGGATTCCAATTATCCTTATGTTAGGCTGCCTTATGTTCACTGCTCACTGATTCTGTTTTCCTTTTCTGTTTTTTCTGTTTCATTTTGTATTGTTCTACTACTATATTTTCAAATTCAACAATATTTTCTTTGCAGTGTCTTGGACGCTCTTAATCATATCACTAGTCCATTTTAGACATGATATTCTTTACCTCTATAAATTAGATTTAGGTCTCCCTGGTCAGGCGGCTCAGGTGGTTAGAGCATCATCCTGTGTGTCAAAAGCCTGCAGGTTCAATTCCCGGCCAGGGCACATACCTAGGGTGTGGGTTCAATCCCTGGTCAGAGTGCCTAGGAAAGGCAACCAATCAATGTTTCTCTCTCACTTTGATGTTTCTCTCTCTCCCCCCCACCGCCTTCCTCTCTCTCTAAAATCAGTAACTAAAAAATCCTAGGGGATCCAGATGGTGCTGGAGTAGATGGAAGCTACACTAACAACTTACCAGGATAAAACTGGAATTACAACTAAATTATAGAAAAGTCATCCCAAATAACCAACTTAAGACTACCTTAAGCCTTATAACCGAGGACTTACAGGAGAAACTCACCACCACCTCAAGACTGGCAGGAAGTACAGAGGTGCTAGAGAGCTGGCTGGGTTTCCACGGGTGGCAGCTGAATTTTCAGAGGGATATCTCAGCAATCAAGGAAGAGGGTTCCTCTGAGAAGTATGGGGTTCCAGACACCAAGCCAGGCACCCCAGCCTGGAGTACCAGGACCAGGAACGGTATCCACATAACATCTGGTTGTGAAAAGCAGCAGCATGTTTTTCTACTCCAGGGAGAGTTTGCTAGAGATGCGGCCACCTTCTTAAAAGACTAATGCACAAAATTTTGCTTGCAGGCACTTACCCAGGGCTCCAGAAAAGGGAGGGCAGAGTAGACTGGAATCATGTGAAGACAATCTGGGGTTGGTGGCTCTGGGGAGAGAGCTGAAGGTACAGCCACCAGGATCCCTGTGCTCAGTCATTTCCCATACTGCAGATGCCATCTTTCTCAGGCAGACCACTCCCCTCCATGTGGCAATAGCCTAGGAAAAGCAATAGCCTCATCCCCAGAAATGCCTCCCACCTCATCTGGTGCTGATAAAACCCTGTGAAAGAGCATAGCTAAAGCCTCCTTGAATGACTAAGCCTAACAGACATGCTACAGGCAAAGGTGGATATCTGGGTGCTTTGAGACTTTAGCTGACACTCCCAGGTCCGGTGCTGGTAAAGGCTGGCCTGGGTGTGCAGCTTGGTTCTTTTAGCATGTGCCCAGGCCTAGCAGAGGTAGCCATAGGTTACGAATCACTGACACATCCAAATAGGTTGCCTAGGGTCAGTCACAGGTGGCGCTGGACATAGGTCTGCACCATTGTCTTTGCAAATCTACTTAACACATAGAAACAAACAAAAAGAGATAGACAAATGGGAAGACAAAGAAACAGGTACCAAATGAAAGAACAAGAGAATTCTCCAGAAAAGCTAAATGAAATGAATACAAGTGATTCATCAGATATAGAATTCACAATAATGATTATAAGGATGCTCAACCGCATGAAAAAACACATAGAAACCATGAAAAAGTACCAGTCAGAAATACAGTTAATATGTGAAATAAATAATACACTGGAAGGAATAAAGAATAGGTTAGATGAAGCAGAGAAATGAATCAGTGATTCGGAAGACAAGGTAGGAAAAAAACACCCAGTCAGAGCAGAAAACGAAAAAAAACTTAAATGAAGATAGTTTAAGGGACTTTTGGGACAACATGCAGTGTAATAACATCCACATCATATGGATATCAGAAGAAGGGAAAGAACAAGGGATCGAGTATCTATTTGAAGAAATAATGACTGAAAAGTTTCATAACATAGTAAAAGAAAAAGACACACAAGTTCAGGAAGCACATGGAGTTCCAAACAAGAAGGACCTGAAAAGGCTCACACCAAGACATCATTAAAATGGCAAAGCTTAAAGACAAGGAGAGAATTAAAAGCTGAAAGGGAAAAGCGTGTAGTTAGCTACAAGGAAACTCCCATAAGAATGTCATCTGATTTCTCAACAGAAACATTTCAGGACAGAAGGGTATATCATGAAATATTCAAAGTGATGAAAAGCAAGGTCCTACAACCAAGGCTATTTTAACCCAGCAAGGTTATCATTTAAAACTGAAGGAAAATTGAAGAGCTACCCAGATATGAAAAAGCTAAATGAGCTTGTTACCACCAAACGAGTTTTGCAACAAATATTAAAGGGCTTGCTTGAAGAAAGAGAAGAAGGAGAAGGAGGAGGAGGGGAACAACAACAGAGAAAAATAGTTTAAAAATAAAATGACAATAAATATGTATCTATCAATAATCACTTTAAATGTAAACCGCTTAAATGTGCCAATCAAAAGATACAGGGTAGCAGAATAGATAAGAAAACAAGGCGCTGTCTTCAAGAGACCCACCTCAGAATGAACGATACATACAGACTAAAAAAAGTAAAGGATGAACAAGACATTTCATGCAAATGGAAAGAAAAATAAAGTTGGGGTAGCAATACTTGTATAAGAAAATAGACTTTAAAATCAATGCTACAGTAAAAAACAAAGAAGGACATTATATAATCATAAAGGGAAGAATCCAACAAGAGGATATAAACCTTGTAAACATGAATAAAACCAACATAGAACCACCTGCATATTTAAAGCAAATCTTGATAGACATAAAGGGAGAGATCATCAGTAATGGAGTCATAGTAGTAGGGTATATTAACACACCATTCACATCAATGGACTGATTTTCCAGACAAAAAAATCAACAAAGAACAGCAGCCTTAATGACCCACTAGATCACATGGATTTAATTGATATCTTCATAGCATTTCACCCCAAAGCAGCAGAATATACATACCTTTCAAGCACCCATTGGGTGTGTTCTAGGATGGACCACATGTTAGGATATAAAAGAAGTCTAAGAAATTTAAAAAGATTGAAATCATATCAAGCATCATTTCTGACCATAATGCTATGAAACTGGAAACCAATCACAGGAAGAAAAATGAAAAATACACAAAGATGTAGACAATCACTAAATAACATGTTAATTAACAACTAATGGATGAACAATGAAATCAAGAAATCATAAGATACCTTGAAACAAATGAAAATGAGATATAACAACTCAAAATCTGTAGAATGCAAGGAAAGTAGTCTTAAGAGGGAAATTCATAGCATTATAAGCCTATCTCAAGAAAGAAGCTTAAATAAACAATCTAAATTTATGCTTAAAAGAACTAGAAGAACAACAACAAACAAAGCCCAAAGTAAGTAGAAGAGAGGAAATAATATAGATCAGAGTAGAAAAAAATAAAATAGAGTGTAAAAAACAATACAAAAGACCAATGAGCCCCAAAGCTGATTATTTGGAAAGATAAACATGATGGACAAATCTTTAACCAGACTCATCAAGAAAATAAAAGTGAGGACCCAAATAAATAAAACCAGAAATAAAGAGAAGTAATAACCAACACCAAAGAAATACAAAAGACTGTAAGAAAATATTATGAACAATTATATGCCAACAAATGAGACAACCTGGACAAAAATGGATAAATTCCTGGAAACATAAAATCTTCCAAAACTAAATGAGAAAGAATAAGAGATTCTTAATAGAGAAATTCCAACCAGTGAAACTGAAGCAGTAATCAAAAAACTCCTCACAAAAAAAAGTCCTGCACAGGAAGGCTACACAGGTGAATTTCACCAAAAATTCCAAGAACACCTCTCCTTCTCAAACTATTCCAAAAAATTCAAGAAGTATAATGATGTGCAACCTGTTTCATGAGGCAAGCATTATCCTAATTCCAAAACCAGATGAAGACTCTATAAAGAGAGAAAATTATAAGCCAAATTTCTGATGAACATAGATGCTAAAATCCTCAACAAAATATTAGCAAACTGAATACAACAAAACATCAAAAATATCATACACCATGATGAAGTGGGATTTATTTTGGGAATGCAAGGTTGGTATAATATTTGCAAGCCAATAAATGTGATATATACTACATAAATAAAATGAAGGCTGAAAACTACATGATCATATCTATAGATGCAGAGAAAACATGTGATAAAATCTAGCACCCATCTATGATAAAAACTCTCAGCAAATTAAGAATAGAGGGAATAGTCCTGGCTGATGTGGCTCAGTGGATTGAGCACTGGCCTGTGAACTCAAGGGTTGCCAATTTGATTCCCAGTCAGGGCACATGCCTGGGTTGCAGGACAGGTCAGGTCTCCTGTGGGGGCTGCATGACAAGCAACCACACATTGATGTTTCTCTTCCTCTCTTTCTCCCTCCTTTCCCCTGTCTAAAATAAATAAATTAAATCTAAAAAAATAAAAAGACCAGAGGGAACGTAACTCGGCATAATAAAGGCCATATATGATAAACCCACTGCCAGCATTATACCTAATGGACAAAAACTTACAAGCATTCCCCTTAAGATCAGAAACCAGACAAGAATGTCCACTTCCACCTCTCTTATATAACATAGTACTGGAAGGCCTAGCCACAGCAATCAAACAAGAAAAATAAAAGGCATCCAAATTGGAAAAGAAGATGTAAAACTGTCTTTATTTGTGGATGACATGACACTATACAGAGAGAACCCTAAAGATTATATTAAACTATCAGAACTGATAAGTGAATTCAGCAAACTAGCAGGAAACAAAATTAATATACAGCCCTGGCTGATGTAGCTCAGTGGATTGAGCGCGGGCCTGCGAACCAGACGATCGCGGTTCGATTCCCAGTCAGGGCACATGCCTAGGTTGCAGGCCAGTTCCCGACAGGGGACACACCAAAGGCAACCATACATTGATATTTCTCTCCCTCTCTCCTTCCCTTCCCCTCTAAAGAAAAATAAATAAAATCTTTAAAAAAATTAATATACAGAAATAAGAGGCATTTTTATATGCTAGGGAAATTAAGAATACAATCCTATTCACAATTGCTTCAAAAACAAAATATCTAGGAATTAATTTAACCAGGCATGGAAAAGTCCTGTACTTGGACAAGTATAAGATACTGAAGAAATTAGAGAAGATACAAATAAGTGGAAGCATATACTGTATTCATGGATAGGAAGAATTAACATCATTAAAATGTCCATACTACCCAAACCATTATGGATCCAATGCAATTCCTGCAAGGAATGTTATTGATATTCCTTATTATTGATATTCCAATTTATGTTAATGATACTCCTTGCATTCAAGGAATGACATATTTCATAGAGCTAGAACAAATATTTCTAAAGTTTATATGGAACCACAATCAACCCTGAATAGCAACAGTGATCTTGAGAGAGTACAAAGTTGGAGAAATCATGATACCTAATATCAAACTATACTACAAGGCCATAGAAATCAAAACAGCCTAGGGTACTGGCATAAAAATAGACACATCGATCAATGGAACAGAACTGAGAGCCTAGAATTAAGCACATGCCTTTATAGTCAATAAGAGGAGGCAAAAACATACAATTGGCTAAAGATAGTTTATTCAATAAATGGTGTTGGGAAAAATTGGACAGATATGTGCAGAAAAATGAAACTAGACCACCTGTTTACACCACACTCAAGAATAAATTCAAAATGGATCAAACACTTACATGTTAGGCCCAAAACCATAAAAATCATAAAATAAAGCATAGGCAGTAAAATCTCGGACATTGCTCATAGCTATATTTTTCTGATATACCTCCTCAGGCAATGGAAACAAAAGAAAAAAACAAATGGGACTGCATCAAACTAAAATGTGTTTGCATGGCAAAGGAAGCTAACAAAATGAAAAGACAACCCACAGAATGGGAGAACATATTCACTAATACATCTGATAAGAGGTTAATATCCAAAATTTCAACCATCTTATGCAACTCAATACCATAAAAACAAACAATTGAATTAAAAAATGGGCAAAGGATCTGAATAAACACTTCTCTAAAGAGGACATACAGATGGCCAATAGAAATATGGTAAGATGTTCAATGTGACTAATTAACAGAGAACTGCAAAGTAAAACCACAGTGGGATATCAACTCACACCTTTCTGAATGTCTACATCAATAAATCAACAAACACCAAGTGCTGGTGAAGGTGTGGAGAAAGAGGAACCCTTTTGCACTGTTGGGGAATGCAGATTCACGCAGCCACTGTGGAAAACTGTATAGAGTTTCCTCAAAAAACTAAAAATGGCACTTCTGGTCAAGATGGCAATATAGGCAGATATGGCTCACCTCTTCACACAACCACATCAAAATTATAAGTAAAATATAGAACAACCATCACTCAGAGCCATCAAAAATAGAGTTGAATGGAAGTCTGTCAACTATGGAATTAAAGAAACCACATCCATCCAGACTGGTAGGAGGAGTGCAGATACAGTATGGGCTCACCCACTTTCAATGGATAAAAATTGGGAGAGATATCTTGGGACCGAGGAGTCCCAACCCCACACCAGGCCCCACATCCCAGGGTTCCAGTGCCAGAAAGATAAGTCCCCACAACTTCTGGCTGCAATACCAGCAGGGATTGAGTTTGTGGAAGAAACTTCTGGAACCCCAAGCAGTTCCTCTTAAAGAACCTGCACATGGACTCACCTACTCAGACTCATTTCCTCTGAGCTCCAACAGTAGAGTAGCAATTTGAAAGGCACCAGTGGCATAAAAGTGGAAATGAAGTGTCTGGTATCCAGGTGAGCAGAGGCCATTGTCCCTTTTCTGGGTCTCCACCCCCCCATAGAACCGAGAGGCTGATACCATATCTGTGACTCCATCAACCCGGCTAACACTGTTTGACCCGCCTTGGAAATCCCCAGAGACTCTGCCCCACACAATTTACTGGCTCACCTAAGCTGCTTTTTCATATGAATGGCGAGTCTTGGCTTATTCTTCACAACTTCCTAAACTATCAAACAAGCAACAGCTGGCCTCAGTGGCCCTCAGGCCTGGCACTAGCAGCAGCCAAGCTAGATTCATAGCTAGGCTTCACCTGGGAATCTCCAACTCCAGCACAAGTAACAGCCATCTCAGATTGCTTTATAGCTCAGGCAGGGTGGTCCCAGGCAAAACACAGATGGGAGCTGACCTTGGCCTCCACCACCTGGGAAACCCCAGGGCCAGTGCACTGAGCTGATGACTAAAGACCACATCAGAGCACCACCACCCTGCCTCTGCACAGCTGATTCCCCACAGAGGGTACAGGTTGGTGGTAAGTAGTCACAGCCAATCCTTGCAGCTGACTAGCCTGAGTAAATCCCTCCCATTAATCTGTCAACAACCAAAGCTCAAGGAGAAGAGGAGGGTGTAGTTGGCCCACATGAATCGTGCACCTCAAGTACCCAGTTTGGGTGATATAGGAGGCTGTGTCACTGGACCCTACAGGACACCTACTGCATTAGCCCACACCACGAAGACTTGGAATCAAAGCCGCTCTACCTAATAGAAAGAAACAAACACAAAGCCATGAAAAGCATGGATCTACAGTCAAAATTGCTCTGCCCAGCAAAGCTGTCATTTAGAATCCAAGATCAGATAAAGATCTTCCAAGACAAGAAAAAAACTAAAGGAGTTCATCATCACCAAACCATTATTATGTGAAATGTTGAAGGGATTTAAGAAAAAGATCAAAACTATGAACAATAAACACATATCAATCAACAATTGAATTTAAAAAACAAACTAAGAAAACAAGAACAGAGACAGAATCATGAATACAGAGAGTTTTGATGGTTGCCAGGTGGAAGGCGGTTATAGGGAAATAGATGATGAGGTGAGGGGATTAATAAGTACAAATAGGTAGTTACAGAATAGCCATGGGGATTAAAGTGCAGTATAGGAAATGGCGTAGCTAAAGAACTTATACAAATGACCCATGGGCAGGAACACTGGTGGAGAGATTGCCTCAGGGGGTGCTGGGTGGAGGGTGGCAAATGGGGAAAAATCAAGATAACTGTAATAGCATGATAAATAAAATATTATTTAAAATTAAAAATGGAACTGCCTTATGACCTAGTGATCCCACTTCTGGGAATTTATCTGAAGAAACAAACTCAAAACACTAATTTGAAAGAATATATGTACCCCTATAGTCATTGCGGCATTATTTACAATTATCAAGATTTGGAAGCAGCCAAAGTGGTCCATCAGTAGATAAATGGATAAAACAGGTATTGTACATTCACACAATGGAATACTGTTCAGCTATTAAAAAAAGAAGAAATTTTACACTTTGCAACAGCATGGATAGACCTGGAGAAAATTATGCTAAGTGAAATAAGCCAATCAGAGAAAGACAAATGCCATATGGTTATACTCATATGTGGAATCTAAGGAAGAAACTGAACTGACAAGCAAAATAAAGACAGACTCCCAGGTAGAGATCAGGCTGACAGCTGTGGGAGGGGAGGAGTTTGGGGGGTGGAGAGACTGAGCAAAAATAAAAAGAACTCATGGACACAAACAACAGTGTGGTTATTGGGGGGTAGAAGGGTGCTTGGCGGTGACAGAAGGTATGAGGGGAATAAAGGTAATGGAAAAATACAATAAAAAAGAAATTATTTTAAAAATATCCTGCCCTGGATGGTGTGGCTCGGTTGGAGGTCATGGGTTTGATTCTTGTTGAGAGTACATATCCAGGTTGTGGGTTCTATCCCGTGTTGTGATGCATATGAGAAAGCCACCAACTGGAGTATCTCTCACATTGATGTTTTTTTCTCTCTCCCTTTCCCCCTTCCTCTCACTCTAAAAGCAATGAAAAATGTCCTTGGGTGAGGGTGATGATTAAAAAATCTTTAAAAAACTCATAAATAATATATGAGCTGTCTGGGAAAAGTCCAGGCATTGTTAATATAATGAGAATGGTTTGCATGACATCAATGTAACCTGGTAGCCAAGGAGAGTACACTGGAATGTGCATGTGTGAACAATGATGACTTCACTCTACTAGTCAGTGGGTCCTATAGACACCACTGAGTGAGCATGTGTACTGTGTAGCCATTCCATTCAAAATGATTGAATGAGTAGAGCAATTAAACTGCATCCAATTTTGCATTAAGCTTGAACATTCTCCCACAAAAATTATTCAGATAATTCAGAAGGTCACAGCTACACAGCTATGGTCAACTGGTGACTGGGAGCTTCATCACAACAACCCACCCACTCATGCATCATGTCTGGTGCAAAGTTTTCTGGCAATATGTCAAATCACCCAGGTGACTCTGCCCCTCTACAGCCCAGATTTGATGCCCTGTGACTTCTTGCTTTTCACAAAACTAAAATCACCTTTGAAAAGAAAGAGATTTCAGACCATCAATAAGATTCAGGAAAATCTGACAGAGGAGCTGTTGGCTATTGAAAGAACTGGGTGAGGTTCCAAGGTGCCTACTTTGAAGGGGACTGAGGTATCATTGCCCTGTGTACAGTGTTTCTTGTATATTCTTCAACAAATGTCTCTGTTTTTCATATTACATGGCCAGACACTTTCTTGACAGACCTCATTTATATCCTTAGGTGAGGATTAAAAAATAAAAAATTAAATTGGGGTCTTTTAAAAATTTTGTCTATTTCTCTCTGTATTTTGCTCGTTTTCTTCCTCAACTTTTTTGAATACATGAATATTTAAAGTGGTGGTTTTCATATCCTTGTCTATTAATTCTCTCATTGATGTCAATTCTTTGTCTGTATTGACTGATTTTTCTCTTCGTTACGTACCGTATTTCTGGGTCCAGAAGAGTTTTGGTATAGTTCTAATTTGGCTCCACTACTGAAGCAATATACTTCTCAGTGCATTACTCAATGCCCTGTCTCTTAGGTGTTTCCACCCTCACGGGCGGGGATATGAACTTTATTTGGCTCTGCTGCCTTCTGTTGCTTAATTCTCTGGCTTCAGTGGTTTCATCGCAGACATGTATCGTTAACCAGTGACTTCGGGGAAATCCTCTTGCATCTCCCCCCTCCACCCTGCCAACCTATGCAGTTCTCACCTCTCCCTGTGATGTGTGCGGTGAACTCTACATGCCTGTCTTGACCTTCCTAAACTCTAAACTCTGTCTCTTTAATGCAAGAAAACTGCTAGGTTTTGTTTAAATTCCTCTTCTTTGGGCTTTGGCCTATAAATTACCTCCAGAGATCATGTTGAGGCAATGGCAGGGCTTGTTTCTCTTATCTTAGGGATGACTTCTCTATGCTGCCTATTGCCCAGTGTCTGAAAAACAATGTTTTATATATATATATATATGTACTTTTCTGATGTTTTAGTTTTTTAAGGTGAGAGGTTAAATTCCATCCTTGATTGGAAACAGAAGTTCAGCTAAACCACTTTTAACCATTTGTATTTTCTTCATACTTATGTGGATAAGTTTGTTTGAAGAAACATAAAATTGTTTCTTGCTTTTAAGGGCCTTTCTTCAATCTTGAACTCAATGGCTAGGAATCAATAATTGTCCACATCGAACAAACTCCTTAGATACCATCAGGAAATAAGGTTCAATCCAAACCAATGCCTTAAAACTCCCTTGAAAGTTGGAAATGGCAGATATGATCTTTTGATTGATAAAATATTTCTTTCAGATAAAAAAGAAATGTGTATACTTTCACCACCTTTTAATTTGCAATCTTGTAATTCAATACATTATTTTGTGTGAGCTCAAAGCTAACCCACCTGTTATAGAAAACAAGATATTCTATTCTATACAAATGATAATTTATTTTTCTAATTATAAAAACTAAAATTTAAATGAAACTAATACAATGTTAATGATATCTTAATTTAAAAATATGAATAAAAATCTAGCTTCCTTCTGTCTTCTCAAGTCATTTCCCAGGATTAATTTTGTTTTCTGCATTTCTATTTATGTATGAATTATAACTTAATTTGTAAAACATAATATAATGTGTGATTTTTCCATATACTAATACTTTCTTTCCAGTAACTACATTTTATTCATTTTCTGGATGGTGTGGCTTTATTATAAAGATCTAGGAAATGACTTCATTAGAGAACTGGCTATAGAGTCTACTTTTAATTAGGTGTTAGCTATAGATTAATGATTTTAAAACTAAAATGGTCATCTTCAATAAACATACCATACTTGCATTTATTTTATTGCCAATAATCACCATATAGGGAGTCATATCAAGTCTCTAGATACACATTTTAAAGCAGTTTTTTTTAAAGAACACACTGAAAAATATTGACCTAAGGTTGCAACAGTTTGATAATGCTCGACTGAGATTGTTTCCCCTAATGGGTTAGATGGGCATCTGGCTAACTGCTAAAAAGAAAATCAGGTACTCTTAAGGTTTGTTTTAATTAGTTACTCAGGTTAAAAGGCAGTATGCGAACTGGTTAAAGTTATGTGCTCTAGTGTCAGGCTTATAACTCAGTCTTAGCTCTTGCTCATCCCAGCTGCCTCAATGTTCTGGGTCTGAGTTTCCCTTCCATAAAACTGAGCTAATACTACTTATCTCATAGGGTTCTTGTGAAAATTAAATAGAATAATGATTGTGTAAAACACAATCACATTGTGTTCCTGGCACATTGTAAACACTAATACATTGAACATATTATCATTTTTATTAGTATTCTTCTTATTATTATTATCATTGGATAGTCATCTTGCTTACATTAAAAAGAACTGTTTGACCTTTTACTTTATCTTACTTGTATGCTAACAGAAAAGTCTTATTTTCTAAAAATGTTGTGTCATGGTATATAAATGGTTATCACAAGAGACAGAGATGGACAGACATAATTTCCTGACTTGTAACAAACAGATTCTTATACCCTGATGTATATGTACTATGCTTAAGATATTGAACCTTGTTCTGGAATGGAATAACCTTCTAAAAAATAAATCTAGCACTCACAAAAGTTCACTTATTCATAAATTTCCCTGGCAATTAATTTTAAGAAATATTTTTAACATATTTTCTCCTCAACATTTAAAGATATATGTGAAATGCCAGAGAGATGTGTTAATGTACCATGTTACATATAACCTATAGAAATCCAAATGAGAAGTGATAACCCACAATAGACAAACATTAAGTCAGTAAATGCAGATGGAAGCTGCAGTTCTCCTTCCTGACAAAAATCCTGCTTGTGAATGCCCTTACCTCCATCCACATGTCTGAAGGAAAAAAAGGGCCTTTCCTATTATCCCTCCATTTCTAGTTCCCCAGACCTTCGATTTTTCTGCACTTTTTAGGTGAATATATTAATTATAGCACAGCTTAAGTTGTATGTTTGCTTTTTCTGGCAATTTTAAAATCTATGTGAACTGTGAGGTTTATGTCTAGAATGAAAATATATAAGCGTGAGAAGAGAACTTGGATAAAAATAACTCAAGAGATGAAGAGAAGTGTTATTACATAAGTCTGTGGAGACTGGATAGCCAGGTGAAAAATCAGAATAATGACTTCTAGCACTAATCATAAAACTCTCCAAGGCCATATATGGCAGCAATGGGAATTTCAGCATAAAATTTCATTATGCTAAAAACAAAGATGAAGTATTCTTGACTTTGAATATAAGTTCATTTAAAAGTGCTACTGCTCTCCCCAGTTGAATTATTGGCTGTAATTAGTAAAGTAGATAAGAACCTTAGGAGAAGATTACTATGTCAAATAAGATTTCATAATAATCTAGATCTCAGATATATAATCAGACTTTAAACAAGATGTTATAATCATTCAAAAAATGTATTTGTATGTATATATATAATATATACATAAGTATATATATTAAAATGAAGGGTAGTCCAAGGTGAATGAGAAGCTCTAAAAATGAAATTCTGTCTACATGTCAACATTACCCCAAAGAAAACCCTAAAAGCATAAAATAGAAATGATTACTGATTGCTTATGATGTTAAATATTCCCATTTTCAAAAAGCATGCATCCAAAAACCCTATACAGGTGAGCTTGAGGTCAATTTCAAAGAGCATCTAAAAATTTGTGGAGCAGCAATGATTGCATGAGCTATTTGGAAGTTTTGGTCACTGAAATGAAGATCATTTTTTAAAATATATAAGATAACTGGACTCATAAATCAGGAAAATACCTTAGACAGAATAATACATATCTTGACTTTAGTATAGCCTCTTATCAAATCCTTACTGATAAGGTAGAGAATTAAGAACTGATTAATGAATGCTGTCCATTATTGCTGTCTACCTAGAAAAAAATATCTAGTAGCCTACTAAAATGCAAAGTATTGTACTTGCCCTGTTCGATGATTGATGGAGATATAAAAGACGTTGGATTTACAAATGACACAAAGCTGGGAGCAATGATTAAGAGAGACTGTGAAAGACTGTAAAAGATTAAAAGTGTGTGAAAGATTAAAAATTCAAAACTCTCACCATAGATTAATGACAAGTTTCAGTAAAAAAACAATTAGCTACACAACTGTAGGATGGGAGGGAGCAAACAGTCATAATTCATGAGGAAATTTCAATGTGAGACAATGGTAGAACACGACTGTCAAAATGCTAATGGATGCATCAACATAAGTATCGTGTATCAAGAAAAGTAGATCATCACCCTATGGCTATTCAGACCAAACGTGGAATATTATCTTCAACAACAGGGAAAGAGAATCATCAGAGATGTCAAGTTGCTGGAGTTATCAATAGAAGAGTCACAAATTTGGCAAAGCTCTTGGAAACCATCTCACACATCACGTGTAACTGAAATTTTGAAATTGATTCATTTCCCTCTGACCCTAAAACTTTTACACCTTAAGTCCCAGTTTTGGGACTTAACTGGATCCTTTTCAACTGGAAAAGGTTGTCCTTCACCTTACTTCGGTTACATAGTATCTATTTGGTAACATACATCTGTCTCATTTAGTATCTACATTTTTCATTAAGGTTTTCAAAAATACATGGTTTTATTTTTAAATAATGTTTTAATGTTTTTATTTTTGTTCCCCAAGGGAACCAAACTCTGAGGTATGGGATATCACAGTAGAGCCAATTTTTGATTTTTTTTAAAAAAAATCCAACTGTTTATGAAAGCTGGACAATCATCTCATCAGTCTTATAGAAAGCTGAGCTCTTGCAGTGAGCTTTTTTTCAAAAATTTGATTTTGTAAAGAGAGAGGAAAGGGGGAGAAAGAAACACCAACTTGCTGTTCCACTTATTTATACACTCATGGGTGATTCTTATATGTGCCTTGACTACGGATTGAACTTGCAACCTTGGTGTATCAGGACAATGTTCTAATCAACTGAGCTATCCAGCCAGGGCCTATAGTGAGCTTTCCTGAAGCTGGGTTTATAACTCCATAATACAAGTAAGCCTTGTATCTTAATATATTTCTTATGACTAATTCTTACTATCAGTAAGGGGATTGAGTCAGGATAAATTTGTGTTAGTGTGGTGAAAAAGAATTGGTTAAACATGTAATTACGCTCTGTTTTTATAAATTAGTGGTTGTGGGCTGACTCATTAACAGAGAGAGTCCTGTAGCACTGTATTCCTTCAGAGTAAACTAAGGAGTTTGTGGTGTCACTCCAACATTCCCCAAGAGCAATGTTATATTCCCCAAGAACAATATTATACACATAATAGGGGCTTAGTTAATGCTTGCCAAATGAAAAAGACCGTTCCTATAAAACTTCTTGAAAAAAAATCACCTAGATGCATAGTAAAGCTTTTTTAATTTACCAATGACAGAACACCTATCTAACAAAATATCTTACCATTCAAATTCAGTACTGTAAGGAAAAGACAATCTACCAGTGGGTTACAAAGAGGAGAAGCTTTATCTTGTACAACATATAGGAATTTTGGAGCAAAAGTCCATTCAGTGATAGTTACTTTCAACACTGCTCATAAACTTTGCAACTGTAGCATATCTTCTTTATATTCCCCTTTCCAATATCTACTAAATTTTGAGAAGTGAACAGAAAACAATGCAGGTACTGCTCTGGTTAAAACTAAGATACTCAGGCTTAAAAGGGAAGGATGTACTCACTTATTGAAGATGTTACCCACGCCGGGTAATTATCAGTAAAAACAACTAACCATTTTTTATATGAAAGAAGCCATAAAGATTATTTAGTTTTACAGATCAGAAAACAAACTACAATTAATTCATAATTAATTAATTACCAAAATCAATTAGTTGCAGCCTCTGTTTTTCTTTTCCCCCTAGCCTAATGCTTTTAATGTGGTTTTGACTTGAATCAGGAAAAGGTGAAAGGTAAACAACAGCAAAGTCCTAGGAGGAATGAGATTTTCTCCACTACTTACCTTCTTTTCTTTTTATTGACTTAAATAAGTCCTAAGTTCCTACACATGAGAGTAAATGAAATGTATTTTTGATGATCTTTTTGAAATTTGGAGAACTTAAAAGGCCCTATCACCTATGTACACATTTTAAATTAATTACATATTTTTGGTTTTCTCTCTATCCACTCTTCCTTCCATCTAACTATTAGACCCACAAGAGACTTTAGAAACTATCTTGTCTGTTTTTGTTTGTTTCACTGAGCAAAATACTGAGGCTCTGCGCGGGCTGGGTATCTCAGTTGGTAGAGTGTCATTCAGATATGCCAAGGTTTTGGGTTCAATCCCAGGTGGAGGCACACACAAGAATCAACCAATGAATCCATTAGTAAGTGGAACAACAAATTGATGTTCCTCTCTCTTTCTAAAACTATTAATAAGTAATAAATAATAAAAATTGGGGCTCAGAAACAAATTAATTTATGATTGACAATGATAGGGGGACAATGAGTACTAGCCCTTTAGGAAGAAAGCAGTCAGAAACAAAACAACAAACTCCTAACACAGGATAAAATTGTGATGTTTTTCTCTTCAACTAGAAATTTCCCATATACGACATAAATTTCAAATGTTACATACCACATCATGTGTGGACAAATCAAATAAATTACAAAACAATTACATACCATATTACAGGAGACTAACATCAAATGGCCCTCTAGCAGGACTGGACTGCCCTTTCTGAATTCCAAGATGCTAAATATCTAGATTTTGCATACTTTTATTTAAGAAGTTATTATCCAAGGCTACTTCATCGAGACGAACCTATTTTTAATTTACTTTTTAAAGTCATATGATGCTTTGTTAATCCTGAAATAGAACAATCATTCCCCATTCTTCTTTCAAGCGATAGCCCTATATTACCTACATACCTAGGAGGCTGGGGAGGCTCCTTCCAGTCACTGGGTATGAGGTTATAAATGCTCTCAGAAGAGCATGTTGAATCCATGGCCACCAAATGACTCCTCAAAACTACTCTTTTCTCAAAATACCAATACCTCCGTCCCTTTCTTCACTGCTTCCTACTCTCTTGCCTTCTCAAGTAACTAAGATTTCTTTTTTTCACGCAATTCCCTTTTGACCTCTTCTTAGCGGTCCTCTATTGGGAAGATACCCTAGTCCTCTTGGAGTTGCTTAGCGTTGTTGACCGCGAGCTTGCCTTGGAAACAGTTACTAGGCAACGAGAAAGCGGGAGGAAGCACAGCAAGCTACGTTTCCTCTTTTCCGTCACCGCAGCTCATTCTTTTGCCTGGAAAGCTCAATGGAGACCACTGTTTATACGTGCCTCTGGCAGTAATGGAGTGAAAAAAGGCGTCCTCTTAAAAATGTTGCTCTTTTCTGTCTCTATATTTGGAGAGAAAAAAAAAACCGCAAACGCACGAGAAACGAATCGGGAACCTAACTTCACAACAACGCTCTTCATGGCAGGTCCCGAAAACGGCAGGGGCGGAGCAAGCGGATCAGGCCACGCCGACGCAAGGCCCGCAAGAGGAGCAGGACCAGGAAGGGGAGGGACCCAGGGAGCTAGGAGGACTTCTGGGTGGAGCGCCCAGCTAGAGTCACGTGCCAGGCCCGGCGCCTCTGGGCTTGGGTGTATCGCGGGGACGCTCAGGTCCGCACCGGCGCAGTCGCAGGGGCGGCAGGGCTGGTTTGGAGGAGGCCAAGCGGTGCCTGGGCCTGTGCTGCTGTCGTGCGTGGGGAGAGCCATAGGTGTGGGGTTCGTTACCGAGGGGACACTGGCAGCTCCTGGCTACTCCCTCCCATTTCCTTTTCTTATCCCCGTCATCTCAGTGTGATTTTTTTTGGGTGAGTTATTTGAGGAAAAATAAAGGGAGATTATAGACGTTAGTCCGTTCCCATCGCTTGCCTTACCCACCTCGTTCCTTCCCCGTTCCGCTCCCCTGTTGTCATTCCAGCTCATTTCTGCTTCTGGCCTAGGCTGGCCTGAGCTCCCTGTGAGCCCACGTCCTGCCATCCACCTGTCGCGTCCTGGCTTCGCCCATTGCTCCTGCACCCTAACAGTTACGGCTTTCCGACCTGTTTCCCTCTTGATCAGGCCCCT
This sequence comes from Sturnira hondurensis, assembly GCF_014824575.4. Lineage (NCBI taxonomy): Eukaryota > Metazoa > Chordata > Mammalia > Chiroptera > Phyllostomidae > Sturnira > Sturnira hondurensis. Next base: position 15,286,267 of record NW_028095541.1, on the reverse strand, counting down.
CTTGTTAGCTCTTTCTCCACCTATGTGTGGACTTTGTTTTTTTTAAACAAGTAGCCTAAATCAGAGGAAGCCGTTTAAATGGGCCCTTTAGTTTTGCTCACATGTGTGCCTTTGAAATTTTATCTTTAGGAGAGGCAGTTTTATTCCGTTCTCAATCCATTTTACATAAAGGTATTTATATACGTATGACTCCCGAGAGAAACTTTTAAAAAGCTTTGAATTCCGAATTCCTAAAAGACATTTTGGCAATGTAATTCAGGAAGGAAGATAGATGGTTCTGAACTGACCTTACAAGTGTCAGTTCCAAAGACAATAAAAATGCTTGAAGATGGGAGAGAACACCAGTTTCAGTCGTCTCACATTGCCAGTATACTCAGTGGGGGGATTAAAAGCGTATGGTGTCTTAACTAACTTTTTAGTTCCTAGTTAAAAGGCTTTGCTGATTGTCTGGGTTCTTATCATTAGGGAATCATAGTGAATTTCACTAGATAAGTATTAATGTAGTACTTTCTTAGCCAGTTGATGTTAATTTTTATCCCAGGCGTTTAACAAATATTTTATTTCAGGCGGGTGACACCTTGGGAATGATTCCTCTGTTCTCCACATCAGATTTTTTTTATTTTTCAAAGCATGTATATATGCCAGTTTGAGCTTTTTGTTTCCCCTTTGAGTTTTTTTTGTTTGGGTTTTTTGATCCAGTTCTTTTCTCTCTACATACTGAGATTTGAACTAAGGACTGAGAATGGTAATATCATTAGCTAAATGGATAGTCATTGGCAATAACTTATAAATTTTCTAATTAGAAGGAACACTTTAAGACTGTTTATGTTAATCAGTTCATTTAGGAGCCAGTAAGGGCCATTTCTTCAGTTAATAAGTACTGACTGGCTTTAGTCTTAACTTCATAGTGTTTCTGAATACAGTATTTTCACTGATGTCATATTTATTATGGTTTTAAAATGACTGAACAGAATTTGATCTCACTATGAGATATTTAGTTTACAGTTATTGTGGAACTTGTCAAGTCGTTTGGAAAGGAACTTTTTTCCTTAGATACTTGGCCTGTAATTCTGTTTATTCTTTGAAAGCATGTTTACAAAGAATGGATTTCTAATTACTATAACGCCCTCAATGTGGCGATACTGTTCAAGGAAATGCCTATGTCCAGTATGTCCACAGAATCCATAAGAGGTCATATACTTACTCTCTAAAGGGCTACTTAATATTTAGGCTTTTGCAGGCCAGGTAGTTTCTGTTGCAATACTGAATGGCACCATAGTAGCTCATCAGCAGCCAAAGACAGTGCTAAACAAATGAACAAATGAAAGCAAAGTTGTATTCCCTGAAACTTAATTTAAATTTACAAATGAGCGGTGGACCATATTTAGCCTGTGGGTTGTAGTTGACACAAACTCCTGATATAAATGGTTGTACATACAAAGTAGGGTTAGTTTTGTTGTTGGGTTTTTTTTTTGCTGAAGACTATTTTAATCTAGTTAGATGAATAAAATGGGTGTAGCTGTGAATACAAATGACACAGTTGGGAGGAAAATAAACCCTTTATAAAGACAGATGTACTTAAAATATTTTTCTAAGTTATAAATTGGAAAAGTATACTTTAAAAGTATTGAATTAAATATTCAAGAGAGTTAAGGGGATATCTAACAGCACAAAGAAACAACAGGAAATGCTTAGTCAGCTTTGATCTAAGGTAAAGGCAACAGTGAGTGGTGAACTTATAAAAATATGCTTTTGATTGTAAGATCCCTATGATTACAACATGGCTTTGGAATATGTGGTCCTTTTACACACTCCAGCTCACAGTTTCGGTGGAAGTAGGAGCTTGTTTAGAGGATGTTTGCTGAGTGTGGGAAGCAGCAGAGCTTTTCCTGCCCCTGCTTCCTTATGTCACCAATGTAGTCTCATTTGTTGTAGATTACTTCTTGGAAAACAATGCTGTAAAAATGCAGTAATTTTTAAAAACCTCAGTATCTTTCCTCACAGTGGCCTAGGTTTAGTCATTCTTCTGAGAAATTTAAATAGAAATTGCATTAATAAAGAATGACAAACATAATCACGGCATAAATATGTCCAAAAGTTCATTGAACTATAGCCATTTTTCATAATGAGATAGTTTTCAAAGTGCTGTGTCTTGTTTTAAATGGGTGAAAAATACTGAATCATTTTGACTAAGTAGGATTTTGACAATTTCTCAGATGAATTGAAAAATAAGTAATTTTATAATGGAATCGAAAAATTCTTGACCATTCTGAAACTAAAAATCAATAACAGGTTGAGTATGATTTTGGTTGATTATCATTCATCTAGTGGTAAACTTAGGGAAACGTCACTGTAAATAAATTGCTGAAAGTTAGCCTGTATTTCTGGTTTAAAATGTAACTTTATTAGCATTCTTAAGAAATAATTTAAAAGCAATTTGAAAAGTAATTACTGTACTTCTTCCCCTTGAATTCTGGCGATAATCCACATTTGTGTGGGATATGGCAAATCCCAGAATTGCCTATTTGTGACCTTTATACTGAAAAACATGCTAACATATAAATGAATGAAAAATGTCTAATAACATAGCTTTGAATCATAAACGAAAATGATATGCAGCTGTTCCTCACTTTCACAGCTTCCATATTTGTGAATTCTGGCTAAAATTTATGTATAACCCTGTTAACCCTTTTCCATTAAATTTTTAAATATGTGAGAAATTTTATATTTTTTATTATTTGATTATATCATCTTTTATATTACTTAATGACAGAACTTTTATCACTACTGTTTAGTAAAATTCTTTTCTACAATAAGACATACATGTTGAAAAAAGCAGTATCTTCATGTTTTAATAAGCTTGGGGAAACAATTCATTATTTTCTGCACTTTAAATATTTCAGATGGACATTTTAATAATAGATAGTCTATGTGTACAATTTTATGGTATTGCATGCAGTCATGATTAACTTGGGATTTTTTCCATTGTAGACTTCACTTTTGCAAAGATTGACTTTGCCTCAGCTTCAGCAAACTCGTCGTCTAAGATCGGTGCGTGTATATTATGTTTACAAGTCACTGGGAATTAAGCACAGCACATAGAAGCTGGAAAGCTAAATAAGAAATGTATTCCTTCTCAGTTGTAATTTAACTTGTAAGTTAAATTCAGTGTTAGCTTAAAATGGTTAATTACAGAACATAGTTTAAATAGAATTGATAATGTAGTAGTAAATGATTGAACATATTTAAATGTACCATCTAACATTCAGTAGCTTAGTTGCATTTTGGTTCTACCATAGAACATTTGAAAAGCCCCACTGTGTGGCAATAAAGTTACCATAGTCAATTTAAATAAATTTGGCAGAAGTTATTAACTTCCATGTACATGTGACTAAAATTTTGACTTCTCTGGCATACATTTGTGTTATAATGGTGAGTGTATTTCCAAAAACAGGGATTTGACCCATGTGAGGAATTGCAGCTCTGCTTTGGATGCCAGAACAGTTTTTTCCTCTTATCATTGGTAACATTCTTGAGGGGGTTTTTTTGCTGTCACTTTGGAGTCTGGAATTTTAATTAAGTCTCTCCACCAATGATTATGGTACAGAGACCTAAGTGATGGTTCCATGCACATAAGGTTATATACATGTAGCCTTTGACCTTGCTGCTGATCACTTTTCCTTAACTATTTTCATGTTATGCCTTTCATTTTGCTTTTTGTTAAGGTCTTCAATATGAAAAAAATATAAGAATAATTCTTAATGGTATGCATAAAAAAGTCACATAAGAAAGAATATGTCATACCTTAGCCCGATACTTTGGAGAGTTATTTAAGCATGTTATAAGCAATCCTTTTTCTGGTGTCCTGTTGCGAATACTATATCTAAGAAATTTATGAGTAACGTGATAGACTACCAACATGTTCATATAACTAGAGAGAAATTAAATATAAAGAGTATTAATCAGTACTTTGTGAACTGCAAGTAAATAACATTCCAACTCCAAGTAATCATATGGGTTATAAACCATGAAACAATTTTCATTTTAGTAAAAGAAATACTATGTTGATTTAGCATATATTTTTTAAAAGTATATATTATACAGCACTTTTAGTAAAGCTTCTTTTGCTTAATAGTTACAAATTGTTCAAGTTTTGATTATTTAATGGCTTGAAATTTGAAAAGATTTTAAAAATATATAATATGCATCATGTAGGAATTTGGGTTCAGATACTTATTAAATGTCTCATAAATATGGAATATTTTTAAATAATTTATATACTGTGGGCATGGTTATATTCACTCCTGTCAGGATTTTAAGTGTTGAAATTAGTAACCAAATTTCTGTTTGTTTTTATGTTTTGAAAAAGGCTAAAAGCCAGTTTTTAGGTTGGCTTGGGCAGAAAACTGCAAAGAGAATGCTCCACTTTAACCGATGTCAGCATCTGAAACAAATAACTGGGAAATGTTTTTCTGTTAGACATGTTAACATGGATAAACATGTACAGCTATTTCTTTCAAGAACCTTTGTGCTTGCAGAATCAAGGAAGTCATGGCACTCAACCCACTCTCTTGTTAGAGACAAAAATATTATCCTGATGGGACCGCCTGGAGCTGGGAAAACAACAGTAGGCAGAATAATAGGTCAGAAACTAGGTTGTTGTGTCATAGATGTGGATGATGATATCCTTGAAAAAACCTGGAATATGAGTGTGTGTGAAAAATTACAGGATGTTGGTAATGAACAATTTTTAGAAGAGGAAGGAAAAGCCGTGTTAAACTTCTCTGCATCTGGAAGTGTAATTTCCCTTACTGGGTCCAATCCAATGCATGATGCTAGCATGTGGCATTTGAAGAAAAATGGAATCGTCGTATATTTGGATGTACCTCTAATGGATATAGTTAGCCGTCTGAAATTAATGAAAATAGATAGGATTGTAGGTCAGAATTCTGGGACATCGATGATAGAGTTACTGAAACTAAGAAGACAGTATTATAAGAAGTGGTATGATACCCGTGTTGTTTGTGAAAGTGGGGCTTCCCCAGAGAAGGTAGCTGACAAAGTGCTTAAGGCACTTAGAAGATATCAAGATGCGGACTCAGAAACATTCATTTCAACAAGACACATTTGGCCTAAAGACTGTGAACAAAAGATTTCAACAAAATTCTTTAGCGAAGTTGTGATCGAGGGGTTAGCTTATGATGGTGGACTCTTTGTTCCTGAGAAGGAATTTCCAAAATTAAACTCTGGGGAATGGAAAAGCCTAGTGGGAGCAAGCTATGTAGAGAGAGCACAAATACTGTTAGAAAAATGTATACATCCTGCTGACATACCTGCTGCCAGATTGGGAGAGATGATTGAAAGTGCTTACGGGGAAAACTTTACCTGCTCAAAAATTGCCCCTGTCAGGCACCTTTCTGGCAACCAGTTCATCTTGGAGTTGTTTTATGGACCAACAGGATCATTTAAAGATTTATCTTTACAGCTCATGCCCCACCTTTTTGCATACTGTATCCCACCAAGTTGTAATTATATGATACTTGTAGCAACTTCAGGAGACACAGGGAGTGCTGTCCTAAATGGTTTTAGTCATCTTAATGAGAATGACAGACAAAGAATTGCCGTGGCCACATTTTTCCCTGAGAATGGAGTAAGTGATTTTCAAAAAGCACAAATAATTGGTAGTCAGACAGAAAATGGATGGGCAGTGGGTGTCAAGTCAGATTTTGATTTTTGCCAGACAGCTATAAAAAGAATTTTTAAAGATTCCAATTTTACTGGCTTTCTCACTGTGGAATATGGAACAATCCTAAGTTCAGCTAATTCCATAAACTGGGGCCGACTGCTTCCCCAAGTAGTTTATCATGCTTCTGCATATCTTGATCTTGTTAGCCAAGGATTTATTTCTTTTGGAAGCCCAGTGGATGTCTGTATTCCCACAGGAAATTTTGGTAACATTTTAGCCGCAGTGTATGCCAAAATGATGGGGATTCCTATTCGGAAATTTATTTGTGCCTCTAATCAGAACCACGTCTTGACTGATTTTATAAAAACAGGACATTATGATCTAAGGGAAAGAAAATTAGCACAAACCTTTTCACCAGCAATAGATATTCTCAAATCTTCAAACCTGGAACGACACTTACACTTGATAGCTAATAAAGATGGACGATTAATGACAAAATTATTTAATCAATTAGAAGAGCAGCATCACTTCCAGATAGAAAAGATTCTAGTTGAGAAACTTCAGCAGGATTTTGTAGCTGATTGGTGCTCTGAGGGGGAGTGCCTAGCAGCTATTCACTCCACCTACAATACTTCAGGGTATATTTTGGACCCACACACTGCTGTCGCCAAAGTGGTTGCAGACAGAATGCAAGACAAGACTTGTCCGGTGATGATCTCATCTACAGCCCATTACTCAAAGTTTGCACCTGCTGTCATGCAGGCTTTAAAGATTCAAGACATCAACCAAACGTCATCAAGCCAGCTTTATTTGTTGAGTTCATACAATGCTTTGCCTCCACCACATGAGACTTTACTAGAGAGAACAAAACAGCAAGAGAAGATGGACTTCCAGGTCTGTGCAGCTGATGTGAATGTCCTGAAGAGTCATGTGGAAAAACTAATACAAAATCAATTCATATAAAAGTTTTCTGAGTAAAATATTTTTTCTGGTAATAAGCATGCAGTAATAAATCACAAAAGTTGATTTGGAATACAATAGCATTTTTAATTTAAATATCTATGTATTGTTATCTTTTGGAAGTTCAATAGCCTAATCTCTACAACTGAACTTTGTACCTTGCACGTGCTCTGTGGACCATTAATCTGGAAGTGACAAAAAGGAAGCATTGTGCATGGGCCCTTGTGCTATTGTGCTGTGTTTGGATATATTGGTTTCTAGTTCCTTACCCCCACTTTTAGGTGGACAAAAATGTCTGGTATTCAGTTTAGCAATTGAAATATTGTAAGCACAGTTGGTTACTACTACATCTGTAATCATTACTGGTTCTCTGTTAATGAGAAAGATAATTTACTACTCAAATGGCTAACTTGTATGTATGAAGCAGTAAGCTCATCTATTAAAATTGAGTCAGTGTTTTTAACTTTGTTTAGAATTCATTTGGGTTCAAATAACTATATGCTACAGGACCCCAATTAGATTAGTACTCTCTCCTTCACTCCCATTGGATGTTTATAGTTACAGTATGTAGTTTGAAAATCAAGATTCAGAAATGACCTATTTCAAGAGAAAAATTTTTCAAAACTCAATGTGTGTGAGTAGTTTTAATAGAAGTATGTTTATATGTAGCAGTTTCCCTGTATATTAATTATCTCTCTTTACAATGAACTTTGTCTTTTTTGACAACTAAAACCATACACAACTGATGCATATATTTATTTCTTTCTTTGTAGTAACAATACATATTAACAAGACATTTGTGAATTTACTGGATTTTTTTCCCTGAATTAAAGATGGTCACTGAGCCCTGGCCAGGTAGCTCAGTTGGTTAGTGTCGTCCAGATACGCCAAGGTTGAGGTTTGATCCCTGTTCAGGGCACATACAAGTATCAGCCAATGAATGTATAAATAAGTGGGTCAACAAATCAGTTCTCTCTCAATTTTAAAAAAAGAAGATTGTCATTGAAAGAACTTGTTAGTGTAATGGACTACTCTCAACCACAAGATGGCATTCCTAACAGGATTTGTCATTGCTGATAACATTTTACCTCATTTTCTGGGAGAAACTTCTCCATGAAAAAATTAAAAGTTACTTAGAAAATCAGTAGTTTAATGAACACGAATACTTTGTTTAAAAATTTAAAAATGGAAACTGATTATGTATTAACCTTGGCTCTCTGTCTTCTAAAAAGTAAGTTCTAAAACCAAAAATTGAAAATGAGGAGCACTTGTAAGAAAATAATAAGAAGTTTCAAAGTTCACTCTTAGTTATTTTATGATTTGCTTTTAAGGATATTTGTTTCAGGAGATGACATTTAGAAAATACATCTAAATGTTCAATGTATATATAAGAATACACTTTCCAGTCCTGGCTGGTGTAGCTCAGTGGATTGAGTGCGGGCCTGCGAACCACAGGATCGATCGCAGTTCGATTCCCAGTCAGGGCACATGCCTGGGTTGCAGGCCAGTTCCCAGCAGGGGACTCACGAGAGGCAACCATACACTGATATTTCTCTCCTTCCTTTCCCCTCTAAAGATAAATAAATAAAATCTTTTAAAAAATACACTTTCTGAAAGAGGGAGGGGCAGTTTTACAAAAGACAGTTTCTGCCCTCAAGAACTGTAGGTAGACAACACATAAAAATCAAATCATGTACAACAGTTACTGCAGGACAGTCCATAAGTGAAACAGTGATACATCCAAGTGTTGTAATATTTAAGGAAAATATTACTATGGGATAGTCAGGTTTCAGAGCAAAGAACATGAGGTGAGTCTTGAAGCATGGGGAAACTTTCTGAGAGGAAGAGGAAATATGTCCCTAGACAGAGACAAGGGAAATAGGTAAGGTGAAATGTCTGAGAAACCACCTGCATTTATGTGTGGTCAGTTTGTTCTCTTAACACACTTGAACTTTTTCTCAAAACCAGCTCTTGTCCTTCCCTCTCAGCTAATGATAGTGCCTCATTCAAGAGGAGGAACAAGCCATCAGATATGACATAGCTTGGTTTCCCATCACCAAATGTAATGAGCTCGCTGCACCTGTTTCTATCCTTTCCTATTCTACTTTGAAATTAGGTCGAATTCCTCTTCCTTTCAGAGGCAGACCTCTTCAGGAGTGCCTTGGACTCTGTCCTTCATAGTACTCAAGTAACTTGTTTCATCAGTTGTCTCCTGTTTCTTCAACTTCTCCTCTCTAATGGAACCTTTTTTGCTACGCCATTCAGATGTTGTCTTTTCCTATCTGAAAAAAGCATAAGAGCAAAACAAAATCTAAATGTCCACATATTTTTCCCATATAATCTTCAAAAGAGTTGTCTGCATACAGGTCTCTACTTTTTCCTCTCATTATCTCCAGGTTATGTACAAAGTATATGTTTAAGGATGAATAATACATGTGGTCATAGCCTCTCTTTAACAATAGAACATTATATATAACTGATACCCACTATAGCCCCTCTTAAATTACATCCTCTTCTCTCCCCTAGAGGTACCACTATCCTAGATTTTCTATTCATCATTGCCTTGTTTGTATTTATAGTTTTGCATTGCTTAGTTTGCCTCTTTTTGAATTTTATGTAAATGGAATCATTGTATGTTTGCTCCCATCATGTTTTGATGAAAAACTTGAAAATTCATTCATGCAAATGAGTGAAGCCACAGTTCATTAATTATTATTACTATGTGATATTTTATTGTGTGAGTAGGTCAACGTATCAATTTACCAGTTAATGGTTATTTAGGTTGTCTAATTTTTATTTGTTCTTGTATTCTATATATATACTGTTTTCTAAAATTTGTGTTGAAGCCTAATGAATATGGGCTTCCAAACATTTGTGATTCTAGTGATATGTAAAAATATATTTCATATCTTGGCATTAAGGTAAAATTTATGGTTTATGAAATTAAAATTATCAATTTGCAGGATATGGTTATAATTTCTGGCTCTCACTATCTTTGAAATTATTTTATAATGTGAATTTGTAAGATTTTTAAAGAAATTAGTTTTAATTACATATTAGTACAAATTGTAAAATATGTTTCCATCAAAATAGAGTTTTGAAAGCAGTAACTTGCTTTGTATGAGTTTTTTGTTGGATTTTAATAGCAATTCACTTTTAAAAGTAGTCATTTATGGAAAATAGTGTCTCAATCCTTTAAATCATTTATAAACATTTTATAATTCAGACTACTTAATGTTTGTAAAAAAAAAAAAGCTATGAACCTTAGCCCATAGAAACATAAATAATAGTTTCTGTTCAAATCAAGGAACATGAATTAAATCTATGAAATAGTAATTTTGGGGGGCCCCATCTGTGCACTGCACCATCACAAAAATCTTCAGTTGTATCTCTGAAGCTTTGAAAACAAATAGCCTGCTTCAAAATCAAAGTTAGAATAAGCTCTTCTGATTCAAAAAAACAAAGCCAACGAAGTTGCCCCTGTCCTGGGGAAGGAACCTGACAAAGACAAGAAATCAGGCCCTTGCCAGGTAGCTCAGTTGGTTGAGCATTGTTTTGATATGCCGAGGTTGTGGGTTGATCCCTGGTCAGGGCATCCATAGAATCAACAACCAATGAATGCATAAGTATGTGACACAGCAGGTCAGTGTTTCCCGCCTCTCCCTCTCTCCCTCTCCCTTTTTCTCTCTTAAATTAAAAAAAGAAATCAAACTTCATACATTGACAATATTTTGAAGATTTCCACACAGAATTTGAGTTTGTTTCTTAGAGAATGCTGCATTGGTCCTTTTAGCTATTTTTCTTTTCAAACTTTCTGGTTTCTTGAGGCTTTCTTCACCTAGCTGGCAATTCCAGTTGTCTTGAGATGTCACTGCACTGAAATTACTCTGCAGATGCAACATTTTCACTTATCATCGTAGATGCCATTGGGGTTTTTAGTGGCTTACAAAATGCAGTTACTAGTAGCTGGTTAACTTTCATTCATAAATATTAAGGGGATTTGTATATAATTTTAAATTACTTAATTTAAAATGAATTATTTTAAATGAATTCTCATATTTGGTTAATGAGTTCTAAAATTAGTCAATACCATCTAATAAATTTAATGGCATCTTTGTGGGTTTTTAAAAAATAATTGCTTTATTACTGTTCCTATGAATTTGGCTGCTCTAATATCTCATATTAGTGGAATTGTACAGTATGTCTTTTTGTGACTGGCTTATTTCACTGGCACAATGTCCTCAAGTTTCCGTTCGTGTCGTACTGCATTTTATTTATCTTTTCACCCCTTGATAGTGATTTGGGTTGTCTCTACATTTTAGCTATTGTAAAATATGTTGCTCCAAACTTGGATGTACAAATATCTCCTCAAGACCCTGCTTTCAATTCTTCTGAATATATACCCAGAAGTGGAGATACAGGATCATATAGTTTTTAAATTTTTGAGGAACTGCTGTACTGTTTTTCATATTGGCACTCCAGTGACACCTCTGTGTGGGCTGTGTGCATGTTTGTTATAGTTAAAACTTGATTGCTTGTTTCAATGTATTAGATAGAGTTGCTGCATTCCCTGGACCTGGAATAGTGGTCTTGTGTAGTAAGTGTCCTGTAGGGCCCAGTGGCTCAGCCTCCTCAGTTACCTGAATGGTTGCTCCAGTAACACCTCTGTGTGAGCTGTGTGCACTAGTTTGTTATAGTTGATTGCTGTTGGTATCACTGGAAGGGACTGACCCCCAGGCCTATCGGCTGTGACTACAGCAAAGGAGCTGCTATGTAGAAGCCAATCTCTAGACCAGGACTTGCTTTAGTTGGGTATTGGTGTTCATCAAGTCTGCCCCTTGAGTGTGTCACTTGTGGAGACGATAAGAGTTGTAATCTGGCGTGGTCTGTAGCTGTCCATGGGGTGTACGGGCTCTGGGGCCTCCTGGGAGGTGCAAGGTCAGCCACTGCCTGTGCCCTGCCTGGGACCATTGGTAGGAGCTATAGAGTGATCTGAAGATGGTTGCTACTCGTGCTGGGCCTGGAGGTCTCAGGAGAGGCCAAGATGAGGACGAAGGCCAGCTGCATCTAGAGTCAGGTCTGGTGCCATTAATGAAAGGTATGGGGCATGCCAAGGCCAGATGCTGCTTGTTTGCAATTTGTTAGCCTTTGATAGATTTTAGGGAAGTCTGCAGCAGAATGCAAGATGAGCGGTTTGTATGGAAAAGCCACTGGAAATGGCTTGGGTAGGCCTGCAAGTTGGGTGGGGTGAACATTGTAAGCCAGGTTGATGAATACTCAGATATGGCACCTGCCTGCGAGCTCTATGGGGAGATGGTCTCATAAAAGAAACAATGGCCTCTGCCAGCATTTCTGTCTGGCAGAAAGCTGTCCCCCCAGCTCTTGCCCTGATGCCAGATAATTCAGCTCCTTCCCATGTCGTTCCTGGTACCTTTCAAGCTGCTACCCCAGCACTGGAGCTCAGAAGGAGTGAATCCAAGTAAGTCTGTGTGGGCCCTTTAAGGAGAACTGCCTGGTTTTCCAGCAGCTTTTGTCTCATTCAGCCACAATCCCTGCTGGCTTTTATAGTCAGAAGTTATGGGACTTCTCTTCCTGGCTCTGGAACCCTGTGCTGGGGGACCTGGTTGGGACTCCTCGCTCCTAAGGGAGTACCTTTGTAGCTGAGATCTCTCTCTTGATTTTTAACAGGCACACATGGGTGTGAAACCATTCCATTCTGTATCTCCACCGCTTCTCCCAGTCTTGATATGGTTTCTTCTTTAAATCCCTAGTTGTAGGACTTCTATTCAGCTAGATTTCATGTAGTTCTGAATGATGGTTGTTCTGTAGTTTAGTTGTAAATTTAATGTGGATGTGGGAGGATTCGAGTACCATATTTACCTATGCTTCCATCTTGACCGGAAGTCCTGTCAATACATTTCTTAAGTGTTTGATGATCCTTCTCTCTCATTCATGTTTAATTTTCAAGTAGTAAGAAGCTGAACAGAAAATATTTCCTTGATGAAATTTGTCAATTATTGGATGTCACACTAAGATGACCTGACTGGGTCATTGTAATGGATATTCTTAAACTCTAGCTACAGGGCCTTTTCTTTTGGCCTGGTTAGATTTCCTGAAAAGGAGTCCTACAGGGAAGTATAGATGGAACATAAAAAGAGAGGCTATGGTTTTTTTTCAAAATTTAGATTTTTCATTATGGAACTTCTTTCTATTTTCAGTGTCATATTTCTGTCATCACCTATATTGGTATGCCAGCATCTGACATCTCTCCCTAGAATAAATCAATAGTCTTAATTAGTAACATTCTGCTACATGGTATGGGGAACAGTTTTTAATACCCAATTGCTTCTTATACACATTTTCAATGAATTATCTTGTTTTTAGCTACATATTCCTCCCTTAAAACCTACCCCCAGCTTCAGAGATAAATGATGTTTTCAATTATTTAACTATTTTGGGGTCATTATGCACAAATCAGCCTATTTTGAGAATCCTAGAAACAAATATTTAGTGTTCCCTAATCTGTTAAAGTAGTAGGTTGTCACTCACTTGCTTTCTGCCTTCCAAACTATGCTTCTGCTGGTGGTCTTTTAACCTGCTCTTTTGTCAGTTTGTGATTTTCTTTTTTAGTGGTGCCAAAAAGCAACCCATTGATGTGACCTGGGTCTTGTTTATGGTGCTAGCTTCTAGTTGATTTTCTGGCTTTTCTGGAGATTATTTGGTCTCTTTTCCTTTTAATAAATGTATTTTAAGCTTAAATTCATTTAGACCGACTTCTATTATTTTCAATTAGCAATCTTGTCTAATACAATGCTAAATGATAATTATAGATAGAATTTGTGATATTGAAATCAAGTGCTATAGAGCAGTTACTATCTCTAAATTGTTCTGTGAAATCTAATATTTTAGCAAAGAAAAAAATGTGGTCAAATAGTTTTAGGAAATATCACATTCTATTCTCCTTATAGATTTAGTATATATTAGCATATACATATTTTACAAGGCTCAATGCAAGTTGCAGAAATTTTTAGAAAATAATTTTACTTACCCTGGATATTATCTTTTTCCTGAGCTTTCTCTCCAATCTGCTTGATTTTTACATATAATTGGTTGATGTAATATTTAAACAACTGCAAAATCAACCTGGGTCACTCTAGAAAAATACATCATTTCTTGTAAATGCTACATCTGTGTAGGGCTCTTTTTTATTAAAGCAACAAACTTAATTCTAAAAGATCCTAATAGTATTTTTCATAGTGTTTTGTATGTATATTTTCCAGAAAAATAGTCATCAGGTCAAAGGCATTCCTGTTCCCCTTCAGTGTTGAAGCCTACCATGAAGAAATACAGAACATCTTTCTCTTGAGAAAAGTTGAGAATAACAATATTTTACTGGCAGCAGAAAGAAGGAAAATATTAGTTTAAATCAGGTCAAGACCATAAAATACTGACCAAAAGTAGCACCAAGTGAAATGAAATTTTAGAGAGAAAATCAAAGCTAAAACATTCTTTGAAATATGTAGGTCATTTTTGTCAAAGAGGAAAATATATGTGTAAGAGCTTTATAATTTTGCAAATAATAACACTTATATTATTTTCCCAAGACCTCAGAAGGGGTAATAGTGCCTTTACTAGAGTGAGAAGTCCAGATATTAAATTTTGTTCATGTACGCATAGTTGATCAGATTTAGAGATCCCATCTCTTCCTAATCACACTTATAAACTAGAATGTGAATTTATTATATTGACTTATAATAGTTCATATATTTTTCCAGTGTTTATAGATTTGGTTTTTTCTATCTGGGACTCTTTATCCAGCCATTATATAAAAATATCCAACAAATGAGAAATCAGTTTTCTCCATAAACATGAACTCAAACCAAAGAGAAAAGGATCGTTTTAAAGGATATTTCACTCACAATTATCTACACTTATTCCATCACAAAGAATGCCTCTTTAGGGAACAGTATATTCTTATCTGTTTGATTCGAGTCATCCTTCTCTAGATAATGCTACATATACACTGATAAATCTTGAACTTGGAATGTCAGTTCATTATACTTCAAGGTCACACACTTTGGGTGAATGCATCCCTTTTTCAGATTTGTTACAAAAGAAAAAGATCATAGTCTCAGTCTTTGGGAAGCTTATAGAAAATTTAGACAAGTAATTTGACTTATTACAAGATCATCTGATAAATAATTGGGACCATACAGAAACATGGTGTGCCTTTGAGAAAGATAATTAGGTACTTGATTTCCCTTTAAACTGATGTTCTTTAATAATTGTTCCATTGTTGGGGGGGCGGTGAGAGGAAAGACCAGAGTTTTACAAAGACTACCACACCATAATCACAGTGCAGGGAAGAATGGAGAAGGACCTTCATTGGCAAAAGATACCCTCTCTGTGATGCCCTAAGCAGCTCAGCTGTTACTCTGAACTTGTGTACCCTAACTAGCAAAACAGAAACACAAGAGCCAACCAAACTCACTCTCTTTGGAAGGCAGTTTAAAAATCATTTATTGCTCTTCAAGCATGTTCTTGGCTCTTCTCAAATGATTCCTAGAAGCTTGTCAAAATAATCCTTCTAACCAACCACATGTAGTATTTGATAAACACATTTTTCTCTCTGCAATATTCCCAATAATGTGTATCTTCTTAAAGATTGGTATCCTGGACAGTTGCCTGCCTGGCTCTTCCCAAATCCACTTCAGACCATGATTATGTTGTAGACCTGAAACAAATAGATGGGAGCCAAGAAGAAAGACATAGACATCAGGCTGAGGGATCAAACAAGGCATTCTAGAGGAGATGATTGCATGTGAACCAAAATTTAAAAGTCAAGTGACAGTCACATAGGTAAGTTGGTTAGCAGAGGGAACAACACGGCATGGAGCATGGTACATATTATTTAGTTTGCCTGGAAAAAAGTATGTATGTTTGGGGCCCTCAAGATGAAGCAAGAAAATCAGGTAGGATCCCTGAGTTTAACCTTTTCTGAAAGCTATGAGGTGTCACTGAAGGATTTTAAGTAGAATATCATAGCAACATTTTATTTTAGAAAGATCATCATGATAACTGGGTGGAAGTAAAAAATATTATATTCATGGACCCGAGACTTTCTAGGAGGCCACAGTGTGGACTCAAGGAATAGAGCCAGAAGAGTGGGCAGTTACAAGGAATATTTAGAAAGTTGCTGTGTGGAATTTGATGACAGATTAGATAAGAAGGGTGTGGAGAGGGATTCTGGTTCAGAAGACTGATGGATAGTTTTCCCATTCACAGGGATCATGAATATGGAAGGACACACAGATCTGGTGGTGAGTAAAATGGAGAGGAGATGGTGATGGCTTTGTATGCCTACCTCTTCAAACATTTAACTTTCACTTTAATTTGCTGTCACATTTTAAAATGAAAAGTCTCCAAACCTTCTTCAAATAAGAGAAAGTAAAATGATTCAATTACTAGTAAAACCATCTGGGGATTTGGAGAACTTTTGACCTCTAAACAAATTCATTTCTATTTCTTTCCTACTTTCCTGTCTTGCTCTTCTTTCCTCCTACCTTTCTTTATCATGTTCTCCAAAAATAATTTCTTTTTAAATTTTATTTGTTGTTCAAGTACAGTTTTCTGCCTTTTACCCCCACCCCAGCCCACCAAAAATAATGTCTTCTGTCCTGCCCATCTGTTTGTAACATTATCAAGTAGCAATCAGGATTTACTTCATTTCATTGATCTTTGAGAAAACACTTTCCCTATTCATTTTAGTTTTAGTGTTTATATAATGTTTAAAACTTTTCTATAGTTAACTGACTAAAACCTTGACTTTCTTAAAAACCTTATAATTTTCAAAACTTGCTTATAAATATCCTTAGCAGTTCAAATCTTTTGATACCTGCATATGTTTCAGTATTTAATTGTCTAAAGGATAAATTCTAAATTGATTTCTTGGTACACTTCAATGTGACAACTAGCAATAATATAGATCCCACAATAAATTATTGAATTTTAAGCTTGTTGGGCAGTCTTCTTTATGTAATGGAACATTTTAACTTACAGTCACTTTCTAAGGTACAAAATATTATGTTATTTTATTTGTTATTTTAATTTTTCAATGTGATTTATAATATTTCTTTATTTTTAATCATTTTTATTTTATATTATAATTGACATACAATATTATATTAGTTTCAGATGTAAAATCCAGCAATTACATTTATGTAACTTACTAAGTGATCATCCCAATAAATCTTGTACACATCTGACACCATACATAATTATTAGACTAGTATTGGCTATATTCCCTGTGCTGTACTTTACATCCCTGTGACTATTCTGTAACAACCAATATGTACCTCTTAATACCTTCAGTTTTTTCACCAGTCCCCCAATTCCTCCCATCTGATGACCATCAAAATGTTCTCTATATCTATGAGTCTATTTCTGTTCTGCCTTTTCATTTATTTTGTTTTTTAGATTCAATTCTTGATAGATATGTATTTATTGCTATTTTATTGTCCATATTTAAAATTTTTTTTCTTCTTCTTGTTTTTAAAGAAGACCCCTCAACATTTCATGTAATACTAGTCTGGTGGTGATGAATTCCTTTAGCTTTTCCTTTCTCAGAAACTCTTAATGCAGGGTGGGTAAAAAATAGGTTTACAGTTGTTCATATGGAAAATAATATAATAAATCATAAAAAATAATACAAGAATAAACTCTGTTTTGCATACTCACAACTGTAAACCTAATTTTGCCTCATCTTGTATGTCCTTCAACTCTAAATGATAGCTTTGCTGGGTAGAATAATCTTGGTTGTAGGTCCTTGCTTTATATCACTTTGAGCATATTTTTTGCCACTCCCTCTGGCCCAGAGTTTCTGTTGAGAAATCAACAGACAGTCTTATCTCTTGGAGATAACTAACTGCATTTAAGGTTCTCTCTTTGTCTTGAACTTTTGCATTTTAATTACGATGTGTCTCAGTGTGGACCTCTTTGGGTTCATCTTGTATTGGGCTCTGCAATTCCTGGACTTGTGTGTCTATTTTCTTCACCTGGTTAGGGAAGCTTTCTGTCATTATTTCTTCAAATAGATTTTTGATATCTTGCTCTCTCTCTTCTCCTTCCAGGATTCCCATGATGTGAATATTGCTGTTCTTGAAGTTGCCCCAGAAGTTCCTTGTTCTCTCTTCATTTTTTAATATATTTTTTCTTTTTAGTGTTCTGATTGGGTGTTTTCTGCTTCCTTATCTTCCAAATTGCGATTTGATCCTCTGTGTTTTATCTACTCCACTGTTGATTCCCTGTAGTGTATTCTTCATTTCTGTTCATATATTCTTCATTTCTGACTGGTTCTTTTTTATGTTTTCTATCTCCAGTTTTATGTTTCCTATCTTTTTGCTAAAAATCATTGAGGATCCTTATACAGTGTTTTAAACTCTGCATCTGATATATTGCTTGTCTCTATTTTATTTTCTGGTGTTTTGTTCTGTTCTTCCATTCGGTACATGTGTCTTTGTCTCCACATGTTGGCAACCTCCCCATATTAGGTTCTATGTATTAGCTGAAGCTGCTATGTCTATTGGGCTTAGAAGAGTGGGCTTATGTAAGTGTCCTGTGGGGTACAGTAGCATGGCCTCCCTAGTCATCCAAGCTGGATGTTCCAGGTATGTCCCCACCCATGTGGGATATGTGCACCCTTCTGTTGTAGTTGAACCTTTATTGATATTGGCATATCCATGGGAGACATCTACCCCCCAGGCCAATTGGCTATGAGGACTGGCTGCAACCACCACAGAGGATCAGCTGTGGGAGGAACTCCATCCAGCAGCCTGCTCTTCCTGGCTCAGATGGTAATAAGTCCTCCCAGACACAATCTCGCTGTTCTGGCAGGAAAGAAGGTGGCAATTCCCTCTAGTGGAAAACACCCCAAGCCCTTCTCCCAAATGGCTTCTATTGGGAATGGTATGTGTAGGTGTATACATGCATAGCTCATCAATCAGTGTCAAAAGGCTATAGTCATACAAAACAGGTATTATCTACAGATAATTGAAGGAACACAGAGATTTGTCATAGGTCAGCATCCATTAGTCATGCTGACTCCAGAGGGTCGTTAAGAGGTATTTCATGAGATAAGGAGTTTACTCCTTATGCCTTGAACTTAAACACTAAGTTTATATCACCAAGGCTATACAAAACAAAGCAGAGCAAGCTTCAAAGGATGCAATGTATCTATCAGGCCTGGTTCCCATGGGGACTCTCGGTATTAGAGTAGAGTCATGCTTGCCACCTGTGTTTTTACCTCGTTTTCCAGGGAGACTTACTGGTCCCATTTATGGTCTGCTCTCATGGGGCTGTGATCTTGGAAACTACACAGAGTGGTCCCCAACAATTAGCTGTGCAGGAGCCAACCCCACAGACCAGGACTTACTTCAGCAGGGCTTTGGTGCCCTCTGAATCCACCCTTTGAGTGTGCTACTTTTGGAGGTGGTTAGGTTGGGGTTAAGTGCTTCGATGTGGTCTGAAACTGCTCACTGGGTGCTCTGGCTCTGGGATCTCCCAGTCAGTGCAGGCCATGATCAGCTGCTGCCTGTGTTCTGCCCAGGCCACCTGACATGAGCTACAAAGTGATCTGCAGAGGGCTGACACTTGTGCTGGGCTTAGGGGTGCCTGGGTGAAGCCAAGCTGTGAAGCAAGGCTAGCTGAAGCTAATGCCACCACTGGGCCCATTTAGCAAAAGGTATGAAGCTTGCTGAGACTAGATGCTGTTTGTTTGAGAGATTTTTGGAAAAGTCTGAAGCATGAGCCAAGACAGGCCATTTGTGTGGAAAAGCCACTGGGAATAGCTTGGGAGGGCCCACGAGTTGGGTAGAAGGGGGTCTCAGGAAATCACCAGAGCAGAGTGAACAGTGTGAGTCAGACTGATGGAGACTCAGATATGGTGTCTGCCTGCTGACTCTGTGGGGGCAGGGCCGTCACAGAAAGGGAACAATGATCTTTCCCAGCACTTCTGTCTTTCAGAAAGCTATCTCACCCAGCTCTTGCTTTGACGCCAGACAATTCAGTTATTCCTCCAATGTCCCTAGTTCCTTTCAAGCTGCTGTGTTAGCAATGGAGCTCAGAGGGACTGAGTTGAGTACATTTATATGCTGGCCCTTTAAGAAAAACTGCCTGGGAGTCTGTCTCCCTCAGCCACAATCTCTGCTGATTTTTACAGTCAGATCTTGTGGGGACTTCTCTTTCCTAGTTCTGAAACTCTGGGATGGGGGGCCTAAGGAGTGAGTCTGGGTCCCCTCATTCCTTTGGGGGGCCTTCACAGCCTAGACACTCCTATTTTTATGTGCCATATGTGGGTGTAGAACCATTTCATTTCATGCCTCCACCCCTTCTACCAGTCTTAATGTGGCTTCTTTTTATTTTAAATATGTTTTATTGATTATGTTATTATAGTTCCCATTTTTCTACCCTTTACTCCCCTCTACCCTGAATCTGCCCTCCCACCAGCATTCCCCACCTTAGTTCATGTCCATGAGTCATACTTATAAGTTCTTTGGCTTCTACATTTCCTGTACTATTCTTAACCTCCCTGTGTCTATTTTGTAGCTTCTTATTTCTTGTACCTTTCCCTCATTCTCCCCACTCCTCCTCCCCACTGATAACCCTCCATGTGATCTCTATTTCTGTGAATCTGTTCCTGTTCTAGTTGTTTGCTTAGTTTGTTTTGTTGTTGTTTTTTTAGGTTCAGTTGCTCATAGTTGTGAGTTGTCATTTTACTGTTCATAGTTTTGGTCTTCTTTTTCCTAGGTAAGTCCCTTTAACATTTCCCATCATAAGGGCTTGGTGATGATGAACTCCTTTAACTCAACCTTATCTGGGAAGCACTCTGCCCTTCCATTCTAAATGAAAGCATTGCTGGATAGAGCAATCTTGAATGTGGGTCCTTGCCTCTCATGACTTTGAGTATTTCCTTCCAGTCTCTTCTTTCCTGCAAGTTTCCTTTTGAGAAGTCAGCTGACAGTCTTATGGGCACTTTTTTGGAGGTAACTGTCTCCTTTTCTCTTGCTGCTTTTAAGATTCTCTCCTTATCTTTAATCTTGGGTAATGTAATAATGATGTGCCTTTGTGTGTGCTGCCTTGGCTCCAACTTTTTTGGAACCCTCTGGACTTCCTGGAAGTCTGTTTGCTTTGTCAGATTGGGGAAGTTCTCCTTCATTATGTTTTCAAATAAGTTTCTAATTTTTTGCTCTTCTCTTCTCCTTCTGGCACCCCTGTGATTCAGATGTTGGAATGTTTAAAATTGTCCTGGAGGTTCTTAAGCCTCTCCTTATTTTTTTGAAATCTTGTTTCTTCATTCTGTTCTGGTTGAATGTTAATTTCTTCCTTCTGCTGCAAATTGTTGATGTGAGTTCTGGTTTCCTTCCCATCACTGTTGGTTCCCTGTATATTTTCCTTTATTTCACATTTCCAAGCCTTCACTTTTTCTTCTATTTTGTGACCATACTCAACCATTTCTGTGAGCATCCTGATTACCATTTTTTTTGAACTGCGCATCTGATTGGTTGACTATCTCTTCATTGCTTAGTTGTATTTTTTCTAGAGCTTTGATGTTTGTTTTTTTTTCGTTTAGATCATATTTTTGTCTCAGCACTCCTGTTATGTAGTAAGGGGTTGATTAAGCCTTAGGCGTTTGCCAGGGCTGGGCAACACACATTGCTGTGTTATGGCACTGTATATAGGGGAGGTGTCTGAGAAGGAACAACGCTGCTTGCTCAGCTCTGCACTGGCTTTCAGTCACTTCCTCCATGACCCACAGGCAGATTGGGCCTTTTGCTGCTGAGTCCTGTTTGGGTGGTTTTGTGTATATTCCTAGATCCTGTGGGTCTCTCCAACAAACTTACTTGTGGGGCTTGGAGTTTCTCCTGTTGCCACAACCCCCAAAGGTTTTTTCAGTCAGAGGTTTTGAGGCTTTATTTTCCCATGCTAGAACCCTTGGTTGCTCAGTCTGTCTCACTCCCCAGTTGTTCCTCCCAGTTTATCTGCATGCAAACGTGGGCCTGCCTGTTCTGCCAGACAATGCTTGCCCCGACCTCGAGTCACTGCTTTGCTGCAAGTCCTCTCCATCCTGGCTGCCTGTTCTGTCTTTCCTACCTGTCTGAATGAATATTTCTTCTTTAACTCCTTGGTTGTTGGATTTACAGTTGACAACCAGTAAATCAACTGGGACCATACAGTTGATTTACTGGCAGTTCTGATTATTCTATTATTTGAAATTTGTTGTTGTCGTCCTTTTGGTTTTGTGAGGAGGCAAAGTGTATCTACCTATACCTCCATTTGGCTGGAAGTTTCAGGGGTAGGTTTGTAAAAGCTTTCTAGACTGACTTATTTTTTTTCCTGGCTTCTTCCTTATATCCTTCCTTATATCCTTCCTTATATCCTTAGTTGGAGGACTTCCATTTGGCTAGACTTCAGATAGTTCTGAATGATGGTTGTTCCATCGTTCAGTTGTAATTTTGGTGTGGATTTGAGTACCACATTTACCTATACCACCATCTTCACTAGAAGTCTGTAAAGGACATGTTATATTCTGGGTACCATTTTTGTTCATTATCTACTCCAATTTTTTATAGGTTAAGGTATCATAAAAAATAATGGGTTCCCTTAAAAAGAAGCTATTATTTTACTTTTTTGTTTTTCAGGAGAAATGAAAGAAATCTGACGGGTATCTGTGAAATTTAGGCTTTGTTAGATATGGACCAGTGTTGTGCCCACAGTCCCCTGTTC
Organism: Sturnira hondurensis; assembly: GCF_014824575.4. Taxonomy (NCBI): domain Eukaryota; kingdom Metazoa; phylum Chordata; class Mammalia; order Chiroptera; family Phyllostomidae; genus Sturnira; species Sturnira hondurensis. Next base: position 15,263,841 of record NW_028095541.1, on the reverse strand, counting down.
TATAGTGCTGGCTGCGCCTCCATGTTGTGATCTCCATTTATAATAATACACAAGTCAGGCATTAGACATTTGCTTAACTTTTAGGAAACTTAGGTTCACAATGTAAAAAACATGGTTATTATAGTGACAGTGAGCACTTTTCTCAACTATACAAGCTTCTTGCTTTTTAATCTATAAGATGGATATATACCTATGATGAGAATCAAATAATGTTTGAGTGACTAAAAATTATGCATTGTATTATGCATATGAGTGCTTACTTTTACTGTCTTAAATTTTGAGGAAACTTATTAGTGAACAACAGTGGTCTCTTTAGTAGTAGTTTCCTTTTTGGAGAATGATTTTAACGTATTCAAGAAGAATTTCTACAATCCTATGTTAGGTTGATTTCTGAAATAAATGCCAGTTATAGACACTGGAATAGAATTGGGAGAATATAATGAATGCACACTTTTATTTCAAACTATATGTTTTTTTGTTACTAAATGGTATCTGTTTCTCATAATGTCAACCATGTGGAATGACCTGGACCTACATTACTTGTGCAGGACTTGAGATGAGAAAGATTCAATTGTTGTTAAATGTATTATGAATTATTTAGATAAAGATGTATATACTGAGAATAATTTAGATCACTTTAATAATTAGTTTGCATAGCAGATGTGTTTACAATGTACTTAATTTTTCTTTGCTATGAATCATAATAGTCATTTTAGCAGAACATTGCTTTAAATTATCTATTCTGTTACTGTGCATTTTAAATACACCTTTGTGGAATTAATGTAATGCTATGTAACAAATCTAGGTGCCAGAATCATAAAGCTTAATTTTTTAAAATGAATATGTGTGATTGATCATGAAAAGTAAGTTTATTAAGTTTTGCTTAAATACCTAAATTCAGTCTTTTTAACAGGGAATGTTTTGCTTTTGTACTTTTATTCAAATGGTCACTACATCTTATGTTCCTGACATTTTCTTATTCTCTAGGTGTAAACAGTATGTAAATTGATGTCAAGATTTTTAGCTGAATGGTATTATTTCAGTCACCACTGCTGTATAACAACTACCACAAAACTCAGTGGCTTAAAGCAACCACCATTTGTTGCTGACCCTGTGGACTAGGAATTCTGGCAGAACTCAGTGGAGAAGACTGGGACAATGTGACTGGCACTGGAGAAATCAAAATAGCTTCACTCCCAGATCTGGGTCTTGGTGCTGGCTGATAGCTGTGGTGCCTTCATTCTCCTCCGTGTGTCCTCTCTCATCACATGGTCTCTCATTTTCCTGGGCCTGGCTACTCACATGACTTCTCTCTCCAGTAGGATAACCTTTACTTAGTTGAGCTGCTGGGTTCCAAAGAGCAGGAGCAGAAGCTCTAAGGCTACTTTAAGATACAAGCTCAAAAACTCCAGAACATCATTTCCACTACATTTGATTGGCCAAAGAAAGCCACAAGGCCAGTTAGATTCAAGGGAAATACATTCTTCCTCTTGATGTGAGGAGTGGCAAAGTCATAGAGCAAAGGGGTGGGGACTCAGGGAGGCATGATTCATTGGGGACCATTCGAAACAATCTAACACAGTTATGTTAAATGGGCTTTTTAAAAGAGGAACTCACTAAAATCAAGAGGATATGACTTCTTGGTCATGATTTGAAAATTTTAACATTAACCAAAAGTAATGTTAATAATAATGATTTCTGAGCCTAATGGTAGTTTGGCCATTTGGTCTTTTTTCCTTAGACAAAGTTTCTTCCTTGCTTGAGTGAGAACTTGCTTTTTGTAAATTCAGAAAATATATCATATTTGCTTCAAAAATTTAACAAGATTGTGTCAATAAATATATGACCAAAACTTTAAATGTCTGAATAGTAATTTATATGAACATGCAATAATGTACTTAGTCTCTCCAATATTGGTAAAAATGTATTTATAGTTTTTGCTGTTTTAAGTAACACTGTGATGAGCATTTTTAGGTACTCTTTAGGTACATTTATTTATAGTAAATTCCAAGAAGTATAATTCTAAGATAAAAGGTGTAAACACTTTAAAATTTAATGTCCTTCAGAAAAGAAGTTGCTCCGCCGTTCTGGTTTTCATGATTTTGGTGAGAAATTACGGTCATTCAGATCATTGTTTCCCTATATGTAATGTGTCTTTTTGTTCCCTCTAGCTGTTTCCAGGGTTCTTTTTCCCCCTCTGCCATTTATTTCCAACAAATTATGGTGTGTCTAGCCAAGGCTTTCTCTGAATTTATCCTGTTCAGAGTTTGTTAAACTTCCTGAGTCTGTAAATTTGTGGCTTTCACTGAATATAGGAAGTTTGGGGCCATCATTTCTTAAAATATATCATTTTTTTCTGTCTCCATCTCCCTCTTCTCTTTCTAGGACTCCAGTTACAAATATTCTAGATGTTTTAATGATGTTGCATAGGTTCCTGAGGCTCTGGGTTTGTTGTTGTTGTTGTTATTGTTGTTTTTAAAACATTTTAAGGTATTTTTATTGTTACTTAATTACAGTTGTCCTCATTTTCCTCCCATTACTCTCCCCGCCCTACCCAGGCCCCACCTCCCACATTCAATCATCCCTGCCCCAACCCCCGTTCTTTGTCCATGGGTCCTTTATACATTTTCTTTGACTTGACTCTTCCCCTTCTTTCCCAGGTTACCCCCTCCCCCATCCCCTCTGGTCACCATCAGTTTGTTCTCCTTTTCTCTCTGTTCCTCACATTGGATCATGTTCATGCTATAGTCAGATTTATTAACATTTTCCTCTGTCACTTCCATTTTACTGATGAACTCATCCAGTGATTTTCTTATACCAGTTATTATATTTTTTAATTCTAAATCTTCTATTTGGTTCTTTTCACTGTATTTATTTACCTAGTGAGATTTCCCACTTTTTGAGGGACAGTCTATAAGGTAATTGGCCTGTAATATTTAAAAAATGCCAACATCATGAAAGATGCAAAAGACTGTGGAGCTGTTCCAGGTTTAAGGACACTATAAAGATGTGACAGCTGAAAGCAACCTATGATCATAGATTGAGTCCTAAGCCAGATATTATTTGTCTTCTGATAAAAAAGCATTAATAGGTTGAATGACAAAGTTTGAATGTCTACAGACTAGATAAGAATGTTGTATCAAGGTTAATATCCTGAGTTTGATCATCGTTCTATGTTTACATAAAAAAGTCATTGTTAATAGAAAAATTCCCACTGAATTTTTTAAAGAGGCATCCTATCTGCAATTTACTCTGACATGCTGCAGAAGGCTGGATGGCCCAGTTGATTGGAGTTCTGTCCCATACACCAAAAAAGGTTGTGGGTTTGATTCCCAGTCAGAGCACACTCCTAGGTTGTGGGTTTGATGCCTGATGGGGCACCTATGTGAGGCAACCGATTGATATTTTCCTCTCACCTTGATGCTTCTCTCTCTATCCCTGCTTCTCTAAAATAAAAACAAAACAAAACAAAACAAAATTAAACATATCGTTGGGTGAGGATTAAAAAAAATAGATAGCTAGAGATAAAATACATGAATGAAAATTCCTGCCTTGTTGGGATGTGAGTTAAACATTACAATCCTTTACTTTCACCAAAAACATGACCCCTCCATACAATGAGCCTAAAATAATTTGTTCCATAAAGTACTGAAATCTCACTATAACTTTCTTTAAGCAATTGACTTTTTACCAAATTCTTTTCTGTTGTAGTCCAGTTAGAGGGTTTATTTACCGAGTGCCCAAAGGGCTTTGTTAAATGGTTACTATACTTGAAAGTGAGTCCTATATATTAGTTTTAGTCTCCAAAAAATTCACAATGTTTAGGTAAAGGGTTTTTTATTTATATGGAAAAAATGAGAATTTGTTATTTGCAGGCTAATTTGAGGTTTGGGCCATAGAAGGAGACTCACTTTGCTTTTTGCCAAATAAAATTAGGTTTTGGCAACAAGATTCAGGGTAACTGAATCTGGGGCTGCTGGCAGTTTAGGTATTGTCTCTATAAATTCTTATAGTTTAGGTAACAGAAAACCCCAATTTTTCCTCTTATAAATTAATCTATTATAGACACAAACTTTCAAAATTTGTTCAGGGATTACTTTCTTCTTCAGTTTTTCCATGATTAAGCTATTCTTGGATGTCAGCTAGCAGGATTCAAGTTCGGGAGCATGTGAGGCCATCAGAAAATGCTTTATTGTTTTTCTCAGTCTTTCTGGGTCACTCAGTATTTGATTATCCAGACTAATTGTGGGCAGGGGGAGCATGAATAATTAGATCATACAGACAGTCGGTTGTACTTTTTTTTTGGCTGAAGACTTCATCCTTCTTCTCAAACTTTATTCCAGAAGAGCTAGCAAGTGGAGTGGTTAGTTTCCTGTCTTTGCTCTATTTGTCCTTTTAAATAGGTATCAACAAATGACAAAATGTCTCCATTCCAGTTTCCATTTCCTCTGCCATAAGGATTATTAATAATGAGAATAAACAGAGATTTAGGAAATAATTCCTTGAAAAGGTAGGCTTGCTTATTCTATAACTTTCTGGCTATAAAAAAGAAGATAGAACTCGAGCCTGAATTTGGCTCCTGGCTTTTCCTTTTCCTGATCATTCTCCAAAAGTCTTACAGGCTATTTTCCTTGTTCTTCCCATTACAGGCTTTTTGGCACCTTAAAAGTAACAATGGAAATAAACATTTAACAGATGGTCCCAGTGGTTTCCCTGACATACACACACAGTGCACAAGGAAGGCATACCTAGTGGAATCAATTAGATCTTATTTTAATTGATTTTATCTCCCTTAGAATATTTTCCTGGTGACATTTTAAAAATATTTTGTCTCCACCTCTTATCTCTGTGGTCCCTTACATACAGTTTCTGAAGCATTCTTCAAGGTCAACACCCTGTGTTCTCCTTATCCCCACTTCTGCACCACAGAGAAAAGTGAATCATATTGTTAATACCAGTGGCTTCACCACAGCAACTCTGCAGAGGTTCTGCAAAAACAGACTAGGGAAATTCCTTTTGCAACAGAATGGATAGACCTAAAGAGTATTATAGTAAGTGAAATAAGCCAGTCAGAAAAAGACAAGAACCATATGATTTCACTCATGTGTGGGATCTAATGAACAAAATAAACTAACAAGGTATAGATAAATCATGGATACAGAGAACAGACTGACAGCTGTCAGAGGGGATGGGGTTGGTGAGCTGGGTGAGAAGACTGAAGGGATTAAGCAAAGAAAAAAAGAAAGACTCAAGGACACGGACAACAGTATGGTGATTGCCAGAGGAAAGGGGATTGGGGGGAGGAGAAGGGATTTAAGGGGGGATAAATGGTGATGAAAGGAGACTTGGCTTGGGATGGTGAACGATTCAATCTACTGACGATGTACTGTAGAACTCTGTACCTGAACCCTATATAATTGTATTAATCTAATGTCACTCCAATAAATTCAATTGTAAAATGCTCAAGGATTATTTTTGTAAAAAAGATAGATAATTTTTTCACTAGTTAAGTCATAGAGACAGAAAAGAGTAAGAGTATCTTGGAGAGAACTGTGCCACTATGAGAACCACGTTATGGTACAGTGGTCCTCTTTTATCCACGGGGATACATTTAAGACCCCCAGCAGATGCCTGAAACCACAACAGATAGTACTGAACCATATATGTACTATGTTTTTCCTATACATACACACCTGTGATAAAGTTTAATTCATAAATTAGGCAAAGTAAGGAATTTAAGAACAATAACAAAAAATAAAATAGAACAATTATAACCATATGAAAAAGTTATTAGAATATAGACTGTTTCTGTCTATATTCTACTTGTACTCAGCTTTTCACATGTACTCAGGTTACTCGTACTCAGCTTTTCACTTAAAAGAAGCACTTTATGGCTTCTATCCAGCATATCTGAATTGTGAACATCACTACTTTTTCACTTGGAGCCATTATTAAGTAAAATAAGGGTGAACACAGCACTTCAGTACCACAATGGTTGAAGGGCATTCTATGATAAAAGTGGGCTGTCTTGTTAAAATTAAGAGAAGTGGTAAATTGTGATATAATAAAGTCATTTCTAATTTAATTCAAATTGCATACATACCTTTTACTGATGATTTATGTAGTTATAAACATCTTACAGGAACAGACTTTGAAAGCTAAGCATTTTATTTATAAACTAAATTTTTTAAATTATATTTTACTGATTATGCTATTACAGTTGTCCCATTTTATTCTCCTGTTTATCCCCTTCTACCCTGCACCCCACCTCCCACTAGCATTCTCCCCACTTAGTTCATGTCCATGGGTCATACATATGAGTTCTTCAGCTTCTCCATTCCCCATACTACTCTTAACTTCCCCCTCTCTATTTTGTACCTACCATTTATGCTTCTTCCCTGTACCTTTTCCCCCATTCTCCTTCCTCCCCCTTTCTGTTGACAACCCTCCATGTGATTTCTATTTATGTGATTCTGTTCCTGTTCTAGTTATTTGCTTAGTTTGTTTTTGTTGTTTTTTATTTTAGGTTCAGTTATTGATAGTTTTGAGTGTGTTGTCGTTGTACTGTTCATAGTTTTGGTCTTCTTTTTCTTAGGTAAGTGCCTTTAACATTTCATATAATAAAGGCTTGGTGATGATGAACTTATTTAACTGGACCTTATCTGGGAAGCACTTTATCTGCCCTTCCATTCTAAATGAAAGCTTTGCTGGGTAGAGTAATGTTGGATGTAGGTCCTCGCCTTTTATGACTTCCAATACTTCTTTCCAGCCCCTTCTTGCCTGTAAGGTTCCTTTTGAGAAATGAGCTGATAGTCTTATGGGAACTCCTTTGTATGTAATTGTCTCCTTTTGTCTTGCTGCTTTCAAGATTCTGTTCTTATCTTTAATCTTGGGTAATGTAATTCTGATGTGCTTTGGTGTGTTCCTCCTTGGGTCCAACTTCTTTGGGACTCATTGAGCTTCCTGGACTTCCTGGAAGTCTATTTCCTTTGCCAGATTGGGGAAGTTCTCCATCATGTTTTCAAATAAGTTTATGATGTCTTGCTTTTCCTCTTCTCTTTCTGGCACCCCTATGGTTTGGATGTTGGAACCTTTAAAGTTGTCCTGCAGGTTCCTAAGCCTCTCCTCATTTTTGTGAATTCTTGTTTCTTCATTCTGTTTTGGTCAAATATTTTTTCTTCCTTCTGTTCCAAATCATTGATTAGAGTCCTGGTTCTCTTCCTCTCACTGTTGGTTCCCTGTATATTTTGCTTTATTTCCCTTTGCATAGCCTTCATTTCTTTCTCTTTTTGCGCATCCATACTCAATCATTTCTGTGAGCATACTCATTACCAATGTTTTGTACTCTGCTTCTGATAGGTTAGCTATCTCCTCGTCACTTAGTTCTTTTTCTGGAGCTTTGATCTGTTCTTTCATTTGGGCCATATTTCTTTGTCTTGGCATACCTGTTATGTAGCTAGGGGTGGAGCCTTAGGTATTCTCCAAGGTAAGGCAACCCACTTCACTGCCATTGTGGCAATGTCTGTAGGGGTAGGGATAAGAGAGGGAACAATGCCACTTGCTTGGTTCTTATGCACTTTCAGTCACTTCCTCCACTATCCACAAACAAATTGGGCCCTTTTGGTGCTGATTCCAGGAATGGTGGGTTTTGTGTACATTCTAGAGTCCTGATGATCTCTCCAATGGACTCTCCTGTGAGGCTGGGTGTTTCTCCTGCTGCCACAACCCCCACAGATTCTTACATCCTGACGTTTTGAGGCTTCAGTTTCCTGCATTGGAAACCTGGTTTGTGTGGTCTGTCTTGCTCCCCAGTTTGTCCTCCCAGTTTATCTGCATGCAAGTGTGGGACTGCCTCGTCTGCCAGCCGCCACCTCACTGGCACAGTCCGTTGCCTTGCTGTGCATCCTCTCTGCCCCTCCTACCAGTCTGGATGAATGTTTCTTCTTTAATTCTTTGGTTGTTGGATGTCCATACAGTTTGATTTTCTGGCAGTGTTTTTGTTTTTAAATTTGTTGTTGTTCTTCTTTTGGTTGTGAGAGTGGGCAAAGTATATGTACCTACATCTCCATCTTGGCTGGGAGTCCTATAAACTGAATTTTCAAGCTTCTACACTACAATATTATACTAAGGCTACATAAACAAAAATATAAAACTGAATATAGTTGCAAGTCTTGCCTGAAGGGTAATTTATTTAAAGATTTTATTGTTCTTTGAACCTCTGAAATATACTTCTTCCTTTTGCTTCTGAGTTATTAGTAGAGAATAAACATTTCAACAATTTCACATAAAATTTGAAAAGGAAATACTCCTGGGAGAAGCAGTACATATGTTCATATTCCCACAAACTCTGTTGGGTCCTTTCCTAAAAGTTTGGGAATGATCCCAAGCTGCCGAAGCAAACAGGGCAGAAGCAGGTGCTGCAGACAAATCCAGCTCACCCTTCTGCTTAAACCTGGTGGTCCTCTGAAGTCGTTCTGTTACTTACTCTTATGACACCTGGTGGTGGGTTGCGTATTCATACACATCTGTAAAATAATATTATTTCTGACTTTTCAAAATTGAAAAAATTGACTTTGAACTGCAAAACCACAGTTTAATTACCTGAGAACAGAGCAGAAAACCGTTATCTTTTATCATTGATCTGAAAGATACATTCCTCAGAATTCTTGGGTAAGTTGTGTAAAAGGGTATGGACAGAAATATCAACCCCTTGGTGAGTTCTTTATAATATCCATCACGGAGCCTAGTGAATAAGTGACACATTGCTCCCTTGGTTTAATAATTTGATAAGAAGAAGGAAACAAAAATTCCACTGAAATCAAGCCTTCTCATCTGGAAAGTAAAGAGACCAGTATACTAAAGACTGAGGTTTATAGATTGTGATGGTAGTTGGCCTCATTTGGGCCTTTCAAATATTTCCTTCTTTATATCTTCTTGTTCAAGAAATAAATATTCTTATCTGTTATGGAAAGATATACAATGCTGATGGAACATTTTTAAATCCCGAGGAGTATTCACCCAGTGAATAAATTTATACCAATGGTAGGCCTAATAAAGTACTAGAGAAATAAAATGGGAGAAATAAAAATTAGAATTAGGCATCAATTTTCTATCATTTTCCACCCACAATAGCTAGATTCAACAGCTAGCTACATGAAACTAGGTAACTTAAAATTCATAGGACAAGAATAGTAATATCAACAATATCATCTTGCTTTTTCACTGTACAATAATTTATTTAACCAATTTTCTATTGTTGGATGCCTAATTTAAAATATCTCTACCATAGTAATTTTGCAAGGAGCATCTTTGCACATCAACCTTTGTGCCCAGAACTTATATTCTGTTTTTAAAATTATCACGAAATATTTAAAACATAAAAAGTCATATGCCATAATTTAAAAAAATACTTGTGTACCCACCAATCAGCTTAAGAAATTAATCTTTACTGGTATAGTTAGTGCCCCCACACATTCTTCCTTATTCCGTCTCATTTCTTATTCCCAGTGGTAGCCTCGCCCTGGCATCCGCATGCACTGTCCCTCTGCATTTCTTTATGCTTTCACCACGTGGTGTGTATCCATAAGCCACACGTATCTCAGCTACTTAATATAAATTTCTCCGGCTGAAAATGCAATGCATGCTCATTTTAGAAAGGTTGGCAATATAGCAAAGTGTGAATAAAAATACAAACAAAATTTCTGCCCCAAATACTACATCATGAAATACTACCCAGTGTTAGTATTTTGATCTACTTGACTCCTCTCATTACATACTTTAAAAAAACCAATTGGGTTCAAAACATTTACTGTAAGTTGAATAGTGCATTTTGATTTATAAGGTGCTTTGTTTCCCATCTTACTCAATTTCCCAACATCTCTGTGGGGCAGGTAAGAAATTTTTATTTTCACTGCCATTCTAAAGAGGAGAAACAGAAATTCTGAGAGATGAGTTCGTATCTCAGGATCAGTTGCCTCTCATGTGCAGGAACCAGAAGTGCCCTGTGGATCCTTCATGTCCCAGTGCAGTGGGTTTTCTGTTGAAATACCCTGTAAGGTGACCACCATCCTCCCCCACTACCATCCCCAAGAGTCAGTGACAGCCCTTCCTTCTCCTTGCCCCTTTGTTGCCCCTTTGTCACTTCTTATCAATTTAAATGCCATCTTTCATGTTTATTTTAAATAGATTTTTATTTGTGTGTGAAAGTTCAATAGGAAAAAGGAATACAGTATAATTTAGCTTAGATGTTATATCAAAATAAAAAAGTCTTTACCTAGAGGGTATTATGCTGAGTAAAATAAGTCAGATGAGACAAAAACAAATAAACAAACAAAGCAAAGTAGAAACAGACTCACAGATCTAGAGAACAAACTGGTAGTTACCAGAGGGGCAAAGTAGGCGAAGGGAAATATGAGGTATAAACTTCCAGCTATAAAACAAATAAGTCATGAGGATATAATGTACAACAGAGGGAATATAGTCAAAATATTGTCATAACTTTGTAGGGTGTCAGATGGTAATTAGACTTATCATGGTGAGCACACAGTAAGGTATATAAATGTCACATCACTATGTTATATATCTGAAACTAATATAATATTGTATGTCAACTGTACTTTAGCTTAAAAAATAATCCTAGGTCTTAGCCTTTACTGCCATGACCACCTCCCTTCTTAGCTAATGCCTGTATTCTGAGTCTAGGCATAGCTTTAACCTGATGCTCTCAGCAAGGTCTACACTTGCAAAATATGCTGACCTTGCCCTATGTAGCAGACTCTCTCTCCACAGATATGAACTGCAAAAAGCTAAGAAACTGGCAAAAAAGAGATTTTCATTAAGATGATTCTAAATTTGATCTAACTTGAAATAATAACTGTTGAAAGATTCTACAAAAATACCCTGATGATCCACAAAAACTGTCTTTTTTGATTTACTAATTTTTCGAGTGGCTGATATAAGCACACAGTGGGGATTTTAAATGTGCTTTTTCAGCTGCTCTTCTTTTTACTTTCATTGAATCTGTCTCAAAACACAGTGGTTCATCTACTCCTGCAGTTCTACCAAGCTTCCTGGACGTATATAGGAGATCTCTACATAATACAAAGATGTATATAGCAGATATGACAGCTTTCAACCCCTCCATGCAAGAGGAGCTTTGTCTATTTTGTCCATAGCAACATCTCCAGTGCCTAGAACAGTGCCTGGTACAGACCACTTGGCAAAATAAATGTCAACAAACACAGACTGCAAGCAGCTGCATTTTAGTGGGAGTGGAAGGATGTGTCGTGAGAGATAGAAAAAAAGGCAATTCATCCATTCGGCCTGGATGAATTGAGTTCATTTCACCATTTCGCCTCAGGGATCCTTGTGTGAGTTTTATAGGGCTGAACCTGATAAAACTTTGTTATCAATATCTGGTTATCCTAGGCAAGTGGGTGTTTCATGTATGCAACCCTTTTATCTGCTGGCTCTTTGCTTTCTGAAGGTTGGGTGCCTATGAAGCCTGGGAAGCCAACTGGTCTGTCCAAGGAGAAGCCAAGGCCTAGGATGCTGTTGCGTTTAACCCAAACTGATACCAAGAACAGAACCTCAGGTGACTCAGAATCTAAAAATATACTGTGCAAACAGACTGCCTACCAGTCTTCTGGGTAATTTAACTGGGCTGAATACAGGTGAAGAATGCTGGTCTCCATACTCAACACGCACTCCACCAGGAACCCTGCATACTCCTACCAGAAATTGATCCAGGCTGTTCAATTTCTAAAAGGAGATCATCAGCAGAAATACAGTCCTCATCCTCAACAAGTGACGTTGAGTGATGAAACAAATAACACTTGAAAGAACTGAATGAGCTAAAAAAAGCCATCACTTTCCTTCTCTTGAACTTACCACACCAAAAATATGATGCTGTTTTTTCAGAAGGAATTTGTCCAAGTTTTGTGGACTCAAGTCATAAAGGTCCACTGCTGGTTTAACTTGAAATCATGGTAGATAATTCCCTCTGTTGGCAGAGAAGACAGCATTGCAAAGGATGTCATATAATAGCACCAAACTCTCATGTTCTTTTCAATGAGACAAGAAAGTCTCTCAGGTCCCTTCTTTGGCTGGCTTCTCAGATGTAAAATCTTTGAGCTAAAGAATGTCAGTATTACCTGGGGAGCCACCTCAGCCACCTGCTCTGTCTTCATGCTCCATGGCAACCAAACGCCACAGGAAGCTCGCAGATGCTAGAATGTGCAGGAAGGCCCAGAGCTCTGAGATCAGCCCTTGTTTGCAGCTGTGGGGTTGACAGCTGCCAGACACATTTCAGGTGAGGGAAATCAACCTGATCCCAGGGTCAGCACTGAGAAGGATGTTAGAGTTCATCACCCTGCACCTCCTTGAAGCCCCTTCCCTATTGGGGGTGTCCCTTTCTGCTTTCTCTATCTCAGCTCTGGAAGGAGAAGAAGGAAGAGGGTAGCAGAGAGCAAGATAGAATCCTCTCCAAGAATTAGCATCTGTTCCACCTGCTCCTCCCTGTCAGGCTGAGTCTCGCATTCCCTCCCACATTTCCAGTTTCACAGAGGTAATCTGCAAGCTTTGGGTGAACTTTCTTTTGGGGTTAGGAGGACCCAAGAGGCGAAGTCCTTTTCCAAGTCCTGGATTTGGTTAAGGTGAGACTCAAACAAAACGGTAATATCAACAAGTTTCCTTTCGGATCCTATAATAACTCTTTTTTCCTCTCTCCTATCTGCAGTCTTCCCTTCATGACATCCAGGTAGCCAGTGACTTCTGACTCTCAATACTTCGGTCAACACACTCTTTTCTCCCTTCCCTTCTATCTCTGCAGTGTGAGAAAGTTAGGATAAGATATGGTTAAATGAATTTACACCACTGGATTATAAACCAGTTATTCATTGCTATGTTCCCAACATCTACACCAATGCCACATGGTAACCACTCCGTATATGTTTGCTGAGTAAAAGACTGCAAAAAGACAAAATACCAAAGGATCTATCACCTCCCCTGGGATGTTTGCACAGAGCAATAACAATAACTACCACTAGTTAATATAACTACCACCACTTAACTGCAGTTTCTATGTCACTTTTACATGCTCAAAGGGCAGGATCTCTGCATTTCCAAGAGCTCAGTGGTCTCACATTTTACATGTTCTTGTACTGAAGGAACCTCAAAAATGACACCACTTTGAGAAACTCCTTCCCTGCTTACAAATGAGTCTATTCCTGCAAATCTAATCACTCTCCTCTTGAGCAAATGAGACTTTTTGCTCTTTCCTCACATTCCCACTGAGGTTCCTCCATGAAAAAGTAATTAAGCCTATTTTATTTAATAGACTGTTCCAGAATGTTTGAGGAAAACCTAGGGCTTTACACAGCCACTCCCTGTCTGGAAAGTCTTGGGTCAGCTTCTTGCAGTTGTTTTTCTTCTATTTTTTTCTTGGTGTGTCCCTTCTGAGTGTGTTGTCCTGTTTCCTGAGGTAGAATCCTGTCTGCAAGGAAGGTCAGGAATCGATGGCACCAGGATAACATTTCCCTGCTCTAGGCGCTCACAGTCTGGACGATAATACAGAAGTACCTACTTGGTACCACATTTCTTTGTATGTGTTTATCTCCACTTAAAATTGCTCCTCGTAGGCAGAAACTATGTCTGTTTTCCAATGTCTAGCATATAGTGGATACTTAATAAATATTTAATAAATGAATGAAGAAATGCAGGAACTGAGTAGGGACTTGTGGCTCCACGAAGAGACGTCCGGAAGGGATCCTTGAGAATTACCACCTAACAGGCAAATGACTGTCAGGTGGAAGAGAAGTAAATTAAGTTTGGAAATTACAGATAGGATTCGGCTCAATATATAGAAGCTCTAATGTGACTGTTCAAAAACGGTATGTATTGCCTGGGTGGGATTTCTTCTCTGAAGTATTTCAGCAGATGTTAGCAACATGGTAAATTAGATTCACCCTCGAAATAAAAGATTTGCTTATTAGGTTCCATCTAACATTCTGTGACATTCTCTGCAAAGTTCATCTGAGAAGTAAAGCTTTGTGAAACATTCTCGAGTGACTATTTAGTTATTAGTGCATGTTGTTTCTGTATCATAATATCCGTACCTCTTCTCCTAAGTACAGTTTTTAGTTCTCAAGTAATCCGTGTCTCCTTTGGATGAATTATATTACTAATGCACGCACGTATCTTTTTTAATTGCAATGAAAATAAGCTTTACTATATTAAGTAATAAATACATACAACGATACAAACAGCGTTAGTCATTTTCTTCCAGGAGTTTGGGTCGACTTGCAGGAAAGGCAGAAGAACTGAAATCTACATTCAGTATTAGGAAAAATTTCAGGGGTTCTTGTTTGGTGAAATTTGGTAAGTTGTTCTTTCTTCTGCATTTATAACTTGTGCATTTTAAAAACTGACTTTAAAGTGCTAATAGTCATGTGAGTGCTTAAGCAATAAAGGAGTTACATTAAGCAGAATCTACACTGTACGGCCCACAGGAATGACTGCGAATAAAGCGTCCTGCCGTCAGTGTGCACTAGAGACAGAACCCTTGGCGTTGTATCAGCTCAGGGGAGAAACAGAGAACAAAACACAGAACAATCTGAGTAACATAAACGTATTCACAAGAGAAGTACTGGTATCTGGGAGGCAGACTACAGTTTGCTGTGAGATAAGTAACTCTGACGTGCATCTTGTAAATCAATGCTTAAGAAAAAGACGAAACACACTGGGTAGTTCCTAACTGACATGTAAACCCTAATCTACTGCAAAATCTCTTCTCCATCTTAGCAAAGAACACTCTGTATCAACAATTTTTACAATTTTTAACATTGTATTTTTAATCTTTACTGGATCATGGAGTTTAAATTTGATAAGTTCTGCACCCATACAGGTCAGCTCCACTAATTATAATTAGCATTTAATATCACCTCCTGCCCTTAAAATGGCACACACACACACTCATGTGCAGACTTCTGTACACACTCAGACACATACTCACCCACAGCATATAAACACTCCAAGGGCAGCTTATTTTAAAGATAGGCAGCCTGTTTTCTATCAGTGGATACAATTACCAAGCAAATTAATATAGGTTCTCCAGAACCACTTGAAAGATAAAAAAGAACAAGAAACATGAAATGCTTCCCTGAGAGAGAAGAGCGCCACAGCAGGAGGAGCCCTGAACTTGGCCTCTGCACACTGTGGCTAGCATCCTAGCCCCACCAGTCTGGGCCCTGGGAAGCAAGGCCCAACATTCTTCTCCCCAAACCTCCTCTTCTCACTGTCAGTTGGATAGACTTCACCTCGCTCTCATTACGGGACTAAGTGAGCCAGTGCGATATGAATTGGTAAGCTTAAAAGTGTTGAAAGTATGAAGTATTATTCTTTAATGCATTGAATAGAAAACACTAAGAGTACCTGCTGTAGGTTGGGCCCAAGTTACGGACCTCCTGCATCCTGACATCAGTTATTTCTTGTAGGAAACTTGGAAAGCAAATAAAACTCCACTTTCACAAATTTTAAAAAATCATTCAAATATACACAGCAGGTGATTTATTCTTTGCTAAGACTGAATCCCAGCTGGGTCTTACCCAGGAGAGGTTGCTTCACAACCTCATGCCTTATCTGATAGCATAGGTACTGAGTGGCTGAGCTTACACTAAACAGTGATAAGTAAAAAAATTGCATGGCTTTTTGTACTAAAGGAGAAAAAATACTATCCTGTTCTTGGATTGAACTTTGATATGCTCTTGCCCACAAAATGAAGGGTTGTTCTAGTCACCACTGCTGCCAAAGTTTGTAATGCAGGGGAAAATGACCACAGGGGATGAGCAAAATGTCAAAGAGGGTGGAGGCTGGGGACAGAGATTATTCCACTGGCCACAATGTATTGGACTCTGTGCTAAGTGCGATTATTGCAAAACACGTGCATACTCAAAGACTACTGGGAGGAACCTAATTCTGTTACTGCCAGAGCCAGCCAGGAAAGAGGACATTTAGGTACAGAGAGGCCAAGACATTTGCACGTTGGTAGAGAGCTATGGTGTGGTCAGTCTGGAGACACTTGGACATGGGCATCCTGACTCCAGGATGACACCACATAGACCATATGGACCATGGTCTATGGTCTATATGGACCATGTCCCCACACAGGGGTCTTTTTGACCTTGGGCAGCCATTATAATGTGCCATTAACTGTGTGGTTTCCAACAACAAAAAGTTATTCTCTTGCAATTCTGGAGGCTTCTGGTTTAGACTTCTATACCAGGGCCATGTTTCCTCTGAAACCTGTAGGGGAAGATCCCTCCTCATCTCTCCCTAGATTCTGGGGGTTGGCCCCAATTCTTGGGTGACCTGGCTTGCAGCCAATCCCTACCATTGCTGCCCTTGTCTTCACACCGCCACTTTCTTACAAGGACACCAGTCATGTTGGATTATGAGCTACCCTAACCCACCCTACACCAGTATGATATAATTTTAGCTAATTACACCAGCAACGAGTATTTCCAAACAAGGCCACATTCTGAGGCACTGGGGGTTAGGCTTCAACATATCATTTTTTTGGAGGACACAATTCAGCTCATAACAACAGGTTATACCTGCTAGTCACTGGTGCTTCTCAGACCCACAGAGCTTACACAGGCTGGGGAAAAGCAAGCAACAAATATACATACATATATAAACACACACACACACACACATATATATATATATATAATGTGAAATATACACATATATTTCAATTTAGAAATTTAGATCTACTTTCTGGATGAATTATTTTAAGTAGAGGCAAACTGAGATGTATAGTGTTTTATTCTCATCCAGCATTGAGCAGAAAATAACAAATTAACATCTGCTTCAAAGTCCCTAAAAATGAGCGTGGTATGCAGAGGGCCCTTCCTAATTCTTTACCTTCCTCTCCATTGACTTGTCTTTCTGTCTCCAGTGCTGTCATCTCTTTAAGTGGGAGAATTACTCCTCCTTGGTTTTGTGTATCAACACTGAGCTTGGTGCCTGGTGTGTGCTGGGCTTCCAGTAAACACAGAAAGAAAAGGCTGGGTACAAGCGTGGATGCTGATGCTCTTAACAAGAAATTAAAAAAATTGAAAGACACTGCCACACAAATTCTCCACCCACTGCAACACCCAGTTGCAAACATACTTTGCTAGAATAGGACATTTTTTCTAATCCCTCAGAGACCCCTAAATATTTGCTCCCTAACTTGGCGGTCCAGGCTGGCTCATGACTCACACACTTCTAACAGCTGCTCTGTCTTTGACATCCCCAGGCTCAGCAGATTAAAGTGGAGAATCAGATGGTAAGATTGGCCTGGGTGCAAATTGTGACACTTCATTCTGGATATTGACTGGTGTTCATTTTTACAGGAGCAATTAGATCTGGGTTCACTTTGGAAGTCTGTCTGCTGAACTGTCCTATGAAATGTTAAGGTGTAATTAGGCAATACAATTGGCACATGCCTCAGGATTTAGAACCTGCTTTAAAATGGTGCTGTCAGGATAGAGACCCTGGCTATCGCCACCAGGGCCTCAGAGCAGACACCCAGAAGGCGACTTTCATGAGTGTCTTAGCAGGATTCATGGCTTTGGGAGATGTTCTTATCTCCTTCTCCAGAACTATGCGTAGCAGGTATATTGGTTTTCATCTTATGTAGTAAACACCAGATAACACTTCCTATGTGCGAGGTGGGCACTTTTCTATTTCCTTCGCTGGGTGAACAAACCTTGCTGAATCTACCCTTTGCCTGCAGGAAGTTACAGAGATCTAAATCATCCATTGGTCCCAATGTAACTTTGTTTGGACATAACAACTAAACATGTACAAATACAATTGTTTCACCCCAAGAAGTGAAACCTCTCCTCCACTCTAGGTTGCAGGTATCAGTCCATTGGTCCAGTCACTATGGCTTATGGGACAAACCTCCACAAACCCCACAGTTTCTTTTTGCTTATGAGTCTACAGCATGGGTAGGGCTCTGTAGGTACAGCTTGG
The DNA here is from genome assembly GCF_014824575.4 of Sturnira hondurensis. NCBI lineage: Eukaryota > Metazoa > Chordata > Mammalia > Chiroptera > Phyllostomidae > Sturnira > Sturnira hondurensis. The sequence continues at coordinate 15,245,820 of NW_028095541.1, read as the reverse complement.
CTCTGCTCCACGTGGCCTCAGCCAGGGACATTCATGTGCTCACTCACCACCCAAGGTGGATACTGATTTGGGTCGACTCTTCAGCTGGACTGCAGGCTGGAACACCTCCCTGTGGCCTTGCTGCACAGTCTTGGCCTCCTCACAACATGGCACTGGTTCCCAGGGTGAACATGCCGACAGAGAGGCACTAGAAGGTGCTTCGTCTTTTTAACCTACCCTCAGCCAGCAGGAAGCATGGCTGCCACAGATTTCATTTGTTGGGGCCATCGCAGAAGCCTGCTAATTTCTGTGGGTGAGAAAACCAACTCCAGCTCTCTATCGGGCACCTCGAGGTTCTGGGAGGACATGAGACCAGAAGCATCTCCTTACTCCTTTTAGGGAAATGAGATCTATCCTTCATCTGAAGTTCAAGGCAATGCACCATATGCTTTTGTTCCACTCACAATCAGTCACAAGCCAAACATTTCTTTTGGTGACTTGATTTTTACTTACATTCTTCTTCAGCATGGACAAATGTTTCTTTCATATATTAACCAACCTTTGCTGTCACCTTCCTCTGGAAATCTAATGTATATGAATGAAAGCTTTCTGACCTTCTGCCTCTCTCCCGCTTTTCTTCATCTTCCTTCCCCCAGATCCCAGACACTGCCTTAGATTTTTAAGGTAAGAAAGTGTAGTTGTTGTGTAATTTACCAGTGTTATGTACAAACAGAAAACTGAGGCCCTGAGAGAAGACAGACAGGCAGTCACAGGGAAAAGAACTCAAGATCACATTTCTCAGCATTTACATCAGTGCTTATCTGAAAACACCTCGAATCACCCACTTCCTCCCTGCAAAATGATGATGGCACTGATATATCTAACTCTCCTCAAGTCCATCTATCCATCCATCCATCCATCTACTGTCTACCTATCTGTTGTGTAGGCGTCAGCTACTGCTCTATTTCACCCAGTAGTTACATGGTAGTTGTTAGCACTGAGCATGTCTCCATGTGCTGGGAAGCAGTATTTCTTTGTTGACCCAGAAATGACCACTTTTTAAATACTTTAAAAAACTACCTGTGGTGTACACACACATGCAGGCATGTGCACGTGCACACCCCCCATATTGTCAGGCAGGAAGTGAGTTATTTCGCAAGACCCATCATCCTGTAACACTGAACACCATCAGGCACCAAATTCAGGTTTTGATGCTGTCACTTTTTGTGCTGTGGTCATATTGCTCCATTCCATGCAGGGTCTCTCTGCCTCCACTGACCTGTGCGGGGACTTCGAGGCAGGTGGGAGGTGGGGGGTGGGGCAGGGTACAGCCTTCCTAAGTAGACACACTTCCTCTCTGAGGAAGAAGAAACAAAGGGCCATTGCATCTCCTGGCTCCTTCCCTTCCTTGCAGCCCTGTAGGAAATTCACAGTGACTTTGACTTTAGTTGCAAGGCTTTTATTTCCCAAGAGGTACCTCAGACACTTGTCTGGCCAGTTGAGTGGAGCCTGCAATGTGCTGGAATAGAGAGACTGAAAATTCATTCTCTGGCTCAGGGACAATGCTGTGGCTGAGCTTCTGCACAGAGTCGCTGCACACCCTGACCCTGCTCCCCAGCACATTCCACACTTGCAAATTAAAAGGGCAGTGTGGCCCTGGCTGGCGTAGCTCAGTGGATTGAGCGCCGGCCTGCGAACCAGACCATCGCGGTTCGATTCCCAGTCAGGGCACATGCCTGGGTTGCAAACCGGTTCCTTGCAGGCTAACTACCAGCAGGGGAAACACAAAAGGCAACCACACATTGATGTTTCTCTCCCTCTCTCCTTCCCCTCTAAAAATAAATAAATAAATAAAATCTAAAAAAAAAAAAAAAAAAGGGCAGTGTGATAGGTGCCTCTCACGTGCAAAATCGCTTCCTCTCCAGCAAAGTCTCAGTTTGGGGCTTGTGCTGAGACCCACTTCCAGGCTGGGCCAGCAGGATTCTTCTCAACACGACTAGAATGTGCTTAGATTTCGGCAGGAAATTTAGGTTTCGTCACATAGTGCTTTGTCCTATGTTCAGGTCACATGGCTAAGAGTAAACACCTACTGTCCTCAGCTGTTTGCCTTTCTGTAACTCAGAGCCACATGGAGTACATCCACACAGTTAAAAAATTTTTTGTTTTGAAATCTATATAAATATCAACTCGCTTTGGTGGCCTGAGAGGACAGAACATGAGGGACCTGTTTGGGCATCTTATTTATCAAGAAGCCCAGCTATCAAGGGACCAAAAGGACTTTGTTAAAACCCTCTCCTGCCCAAGAGGCAGTTTCATGCCATAGATTGTGGAGCAGCCTGACCACACATCCTGGGAGGTCTCTGTGGCTGTTGGTGCCGTCCAAACTGAGGCACACATTGCTTTCTGATTAGGCTGCTAAAGCTCAGTCTGGAGCAAGACGTCTCGGAAGACTGAGCAACACTGGCCAACAACACTGGGGACAAGAAGTCTCAGAGAGAAGGATGTGAAGAGAGAGGAAATGGAGAAAGCTGGGTCATACAAGTCCTAGAACATTGTCCTTCCAGAAAGAGAGGAGGTCAGCTGGCTATTTTGCAAGAAAAAAAAATGCTTTTCCTCATGAGGAAATATCTTTAGAAATGTCTAAAAATGCTAGGTGAAAACATATATGTTTTTTCAACTGGTTGGACCAGAGTCTTTAGAAAGACTCGCTCATGTTTTTCCTTGGCTGAAATTAACATACAAGCTGCAAGCTCAGGTACCTCATGGAGTCCCCACAGTCTCCAGAACAATGCATTAAGATACCACCGTGTTTTCATGTCCCTCTCTGTCTCTAAAATGAAATCTAAGCTGGTGGGTTAAGCTCTGGACTCCTGCAAGGATTGCATCAGAGTTAAAAAGCGGGTCTCACTTGTTTTGTTGTGTCTCTTTAACTGCTTGTCCCCCAAGACTAGCTTTCTGGAGACAGATCCTGCTTAGACAAAGGGGTCCATCACTGATTATGGCTCTGGTTAACTTCACGGGGAAGATGGTGAATGACGTCCTCCAGACAAAGACCAAAACAGCAAGCCTTGCAGCCAGCAAAGAAGCTCCCCACTGGAAGGAACATCTGAATAATACCCACACTCCTGTTGGCCCCCGAAGGCCACTGTGAGGTCCCTCGACATGTTTCCAGAGCTAAGCAGAGATGTGTCATCCAGCTTCGATTTCTCCTGCTGGACCTGAAGACAGAGCATCTGAGCCGTTATATCATTGGTTCTCATGAAATGATGTGTGAGCAAAAACAAACAGGTGGTACCCTTGCTTGGGTGTTTGCAATTACCTGCTTTTAGGTGCCTCCGAAATTGCAAAGATCTCTGGGAGGCTGGACTGTATGTGTGTTTTTCCCATGTTTGCTATGCTTTTCACTCGAGAGCACCTAAGTTAATGGAGGCCCCGTGATCCACACGGAGATGTAGATCTCATTCATGCTGATTCATGAACAAACAACCTGGTGGCAGGGGATGCTCATCCCAAACCGCACAAAGAAAGCCGCAGTTTGCATGTGGCCTTCGCGTGGTGGTTAACTAAATAGATGCTTTAAAAAGCACTTGGCACAAGGCCCCTGCGCTTTGCTTTTTCTGTGCACCAAAGTTCTCATTTTATTGTACTTTAGACTGATAATAACTACCTGCAAATGGTTGATCTAGCATAGAAAGAGAAGCCCTCCGATTTGTGAGGACTTGGCATTCAGGAACAATGCAGGAAAGGACCCGCTGAAGGGCTAGGTCACATCCAGCTTTTCATGGAGGAAGAAACCAGAGTTGCCTCGTGTACCTCAAGTGCTTAGCCAATCCCACAGGCTCGGGGACACGCTGAGGGGCTGTCTTCATTGTCTACACAAATGTCTCTGGGTCAGTACTTAGAAATCTCTTTTCTACCAAAAATACATATATACACATATGCATCTTTTAAATCTTTAAATGAATTTATCTATTATTTATATTATATATCTAAATTATATTTAAATATGATTACATTGGAATTATTAGGCACAGACAAAAGTAAAAAATAGCTTATTTTGTGCTAAATATACATGCTCTACCATTAATAGGTATGAACATATGTGCTTTTTTTGCGGTGTAAGACCAATTCATCTTTCCCTCTCTGAGGAATTCTGATACAGAAATATTGAAAGAAAATATATTGCAAGCAGCTTATTTTGACAAACATCTAGAAAAAGTATCTGTGCATTTTATAAACATAGGGCATAGAAAACACAGCCCTCACAAAGAGTAGCTAGCAGTGCTTCAGTTTCCACAGAGGAAATAATATTCTACAAGCACAACACTCACTGATTTTCCAAATCCTAACTCACAGTTCGGTGGGAGGCTCTCTCTTAGGAAATATGCAAGGAGAGGAAGTATCACACTGCAGACTCCTGCCTTATAAAAGTATAGTTCTAAGTTTCGCTTTAAACAATGTTAGAGAGCATCCTAGTAACTAGAAACCATGAAGGTATTCCCCCTTATTTACCTACTCATTTATGCGCCTGCTTTAGTAGCTGAGACCCATGCCCCACTGGGCCCCAGACCCCTGTGATCTGGATTTGATCACCATCTCTAGACAACTGTGACGGCAACGTTATATCCACCCCCATGGAGAGTGGAGAGTTTGGCCCACCCCAGGGGAACACCAATAATTAAGTGGAGGTAGTGCTTGTGTTGGGAGAACAGACCTGGCCTTCAGGGGAGGGAGTTTCAAATCACAGTCAACGACTGTTCCTCAACTGGTCCTGGAATGGAAATGTGGCCATAAGCTTCTCCGAGTGGCAGCAGCTGTGGCAGCCTCTCTGATTTTTAATAACTGCATTTAGCTGGGTTTTCCCTCTTTGTGTCCTGACTACTGGATTCAACCACCCTTGCCAGCATAACATAGGCGTGGTGCTATGCAGTATGCGTGGGCAGGCCCTCTTCCTTTGCTCCTTGACTGAGGTGAGGGAACCCAGGACAGTGTGGTTTTGTGGGGCTGAAGGCCCTGGGGAGAAGACAGGTCTGTCCCCTGAGCGCCTGACTGATTCTCAATGTTGTAACCCAGGGGGAAGATGGCTTTATATAGCAAACTATGGGGCTAGGCTCCTTCCAACTGCTTGTCCACAAATGACTGGGCAAGGCCTAACTCTAGGACTTACTAAAGGTGCTTAAAAGTCCCAAGAAAATGCATTTGCCAAACAAGGAAACATGTAGAGAGAGACGTGGATAAATATTAGAGGCCATCCAGATCCTGGGTCCTGTGGAAGGTGCTTCTCGCACTGGACCAGGATACGTCCAGTCCTCCACACCAGGTCCCTCTGATGGCAACCCAGACAACTTCCAAGGTCAGCTATACAATGGTGTCCAACCACTGCTCCATGAAGAGTCAGGATTTGGGAAAACAAGCTTATATTTTCATTAGAAGGTTGTAATATGTAAATCTGCCAGTTTCTTTAAAAAAATTAAAAACATGTAATGAATGCTGGTTATCATCCTGAATTTGTCTCAGTCTTATTAGGAGAGTTATGCAAATCAAGAGCAGCATATGGCTCCAAGATAGTAGAAAATAAAATAAATAAAATAATAATTTAAAGTGCATGAATCATGTGTACGTATTACAAGGGCCTAGGGCTGTGAAGTTTATTCTTTATTAAAAAATGTTGATATAAGGATGATATCTAAAATAAATACTTTCATGAAATAAACTGAGAGTTTAATTGGCAGGGTACACGCATACATATATAATAAGCTCATGAATGTAACCATATACATACATCATGTTCAAATATATGCACACAAATGCATTCACATTTTACTGAGCAATGTACTTACGTTTGTGAAGTGAACAGATTGTTCCAGCCAAGTTATTACTCCACTGCAACCTGGTATAATGTTAAAATTCATTCCTTCCATATCTTTCCTTTCTTCCTCCCTCCCTTCCTCCCTCGCTTCCTTCCTTCTCTCTCTCTCTCCCCTCCCCCATTTCTCTCCCCTCCTCTTTCCCCATCTCTCTATCTCTCTGTCTCTGCTTTCTCCTCCCTCCCTCTCTACGCGCCACCTGCATCCTCTCTCAGAACTCTGGCTCTGCCCCACATTTTCTCTCTCTACATTCTGGGTTTAAACACGCAGACACCAGCTGGCACTGCTGATACCCACTATGAATTTGCTAGCGCAAGAATCCATTGGGCATTTTGCATGACGTGGATGCAGAGCCCAAGTCTAATGTCCCCCGCTGTGGCTGAGAGATGGGTCTGTGTGGTGTCAGTGTGATTGCCACGACCCACCCTCGTGGGCACAGGTCATTATTTTCAAAGAGGAGATTTTCTAGGCCAGGTAGACACTCCAAGACAATGCACGATCCCTGGATCCTGAGTGCATGCTCCTCCCATAGCCTCCCACGGTCTCTCCGGAACACAGATCCTCACAATAGTCTAGGGAGCTCAAGGGGGAGACTTGAAAAACTGGATGACTAAGTGGAAATCATAAATTCAATCTCAAATAAGAGAGGACTGCAGATCAGAATTGAGTGGCACTAGGATTGGAGATAAAAGTCAGGGAAGGAGCCAGCAAGTGTCAGAGAAATTTCAGGAGCCAAGTCAAAAAACAAAGTGAGACAGCTTGGATCAGGGGCTCTGGAGTCTGAGTCTGGAAAGGAGGTGTGAGCTGCAGTCACAGGGGCCCAGGCTGCAGGGCTGAGTTGGAACTAGTGTTAGAAAAGAAGACCAAATTAGGGATTGAGTTGGCCATTCAGTAGTGATTCTCCCCTAAGACAAAACACAGGGAGATAAATCTAATTTGTACATCACTCTATTAAACCAGAGCGACATTTTAAATTCACTGTACAATGTTACAAAGGGCCCCACTGGGCTGGGTGGGTGTCTGGAGAACAGGCCATAGTGCTGCTACCTTCTGTCTTTGTGATCTGGGGAAAGACAGCTTCTTAAATAAATAAAAAAAACACACACACACAAAACAAAAAAACCACCTACCAAGCCTTTTTGTTGTTGTTGTTTTGGGTTTTGTTTTTTCATCTGGGAAACATGGAGGTCGTACCAAGCTACCTCCAGGGTCCCCTCTGTTACTTAGGTGCTACTACTTAAGAAGTGTTTATAAGATTTTCTAGTTTAGCATCGCTTTGAGCTACCCTGTTCTGAGAAGGAACATTTAGAAAGAAAAAAGGAACTCAGGTAAACACAGTGGGAAAGGCTGCTGGGAGAGACACAGTGAAGGCTAGGAAGCTCCCAGTCCTTACGCTACATAAAATCAGAGGAGAATTTTTTTGTTGTTATGCAAATTCAAACAATCCCTCTGGATTTGCAGTAAATCAGGCCCAATATCGCGCAGCCCTTGACACACACAGTGAGGACATTGTTTGATTTATTGACCAGATATACTTCAAGCATTCTGCTGGCCCAAGAGCAATCAGACGCAGGAAGGAAGTACCAATCCAGCACTTAGACAACTCGCTACAAAGGAGAAATTCACACCCAGGGTGACTGGATGCAGAAAGTGGGGAGACCAATGCTGTGAATCACACGGGGCTTTTTGGATGAGTGAATAAAAAATTCACTATGATCCACCATCCCTGATTGTAATTTCATTAATTCAAAAGCTGACGCTTCTGCTCGAGAGAACCTTCTTGGCAACACGCTTCGGTCCTCCAACGGCCCATGACACGGGGCTTGGCTGAGATCAGAAATGAATTTGACTCGTGTGAGCTTTCACGGGGGCTTCACGAAACCGCATGCTTTCTAATACTCAGGCGGCCGTAATCATTCCGATTGCACACGAGGTGTAGAGAGGCCAGACATGTCTTGTCCAAGATGACCTGGTTCATAGGGCGGTGACTGTGCACCAAAGGTGCGATTTCCACACTAGAAATCCATTGTAATGGCCGTGGTCAACAGTGACAATACCATCTCTTTAAATAAAAAGGTTAAATGAGAGTATGATTCACTTGAAGCACACAGTTTGTACAGTTTGGATAATTTATCTCATTTAATTATGACTACAACTTTTTGTGGATGATGTGAACACATTTTATAGATAAGGACAATGACCAAGAGAGCATTAGCAACCGGTGTGTAGTAGAAGAGTTCATGGTTGGACCAAAACTTACGTCACTGCCTCCAGACACCCCATCCAGTCACTTTTCCTAGCACCCACACTGTCTACCATATCAGCAGGAAATGAGATTTCAGTATCACATAGTCATAACTGTATTTCTGGTGAAATTTAAATATATTATACTTTCTTTTGAGCAATATAGAGTAGAATAAGGACAATTCAATTAAAAAGCTGTGCAGACTCATTCAGAATGGAGGAGCCTGTGTATTTATGAAGATACACAGTGAGGAGTATTACACCTAATCTACTACGAATGCTCCTCTGTGCTAGTGGGCTTTTCCAGTGTTGCATCGAGAAATCACCCCCCAACTTCACACTTGCTGGTCAGTCAGGCGCAGAACCACCCGCTGCAGCGCTCCAAATGCAGTGGGCTTGGTACACCTGACCTGAGGGTGTCAGCCTCCTGACTTGAATGGGACCCCAAACCCTGAGCTGCCTCCTGTGTTCTCTGTCCAGTATTTGGATACATGCAGCCTGTCGCTCTTAATAGGCAGTGACAGGGTCTTATACCCTCCCCTGAGATATCAGCTAAACCAGGTGGTGGTCACCTAGTGGCAGACCCTCTTGGAGTTAGACCATTTCCATGTAATTCAATATCCAGCAGAAGTTCAATGGCACATGTGTGGTTTGCTTGCTGAGGGCCATAGTGGTGAGATATCCTCCTAAGAGCTTCTCTAATTCTTGCAATGACCATGCACAACTGATATAATTAATTACAAATGAGGGGACTGAGGCTAATTCATGGGTAAGAATGAGCTCTGCCTGGTTTCAAAGTTGGTATTTTCCTTAATAAATTAGACTGTCTTGCTGTAAATATTGCAAGTTTCTACTTACTCTCACTTTTCATAAAAATATTAAATATATTTATATATGTATTCTTTTTCCTTTTCTTTTTATTCCTGCTTTGTTTCTTTAAAAGGGCCCCGGCAAACCATTTGGTCATAGAAGAAGCAAAATCCAGGACTGTTGAACCTATTGAGGGTCTAAATCTTTCACCTGTATCCAAACAAATACCAATTCCTGTGACAACCCTTACTCTGTATTTGTACTTTGCATTTCCATTATACACATGCACTGACATGCACACATATACACACGTCTGTGCACACATACACATATGCATGCCTACAAAGGTACACTTATACTTACACACACACACACACTTTCATTCCAAAATGCAAGAGTAAAGCTTTGTCATAAAAGCTCACAGGCCTCCCCAGCTGGAGACGCTTCTGCCCTCCCTGTGTACCCCTGGCTTGCTGTTGCTCCAGCCACACCCTACCTGAGTGTCATTCAGTGTCTCCCTGTCTCTTCCTTAGCTGGTCCGTGTTTAGGAGCCTCCCCAGAGCAGTGGCTCACTCAGACACTGGGCAAGTGGATCTATTTTAGGCATTCTGGCACGGGGCTCCCGTGGGTCCCAGGTTCATTACCTGGATTCCTGTGTGTGCCCTTCATCATGAGGTGCTACTTGTCATCATTCTTGAGGTTCAGCACGCTTCTACAAAAAAAAATCAGCGTTAACTCTTTAAAACAAAATTGTAAATAAAATTTCTCTCATTCTGGTTTCCTAAAATAGCTGGTCCAGGAATCCTCAGAAGCCAGATAAAACCATTCTCAAATGATGATTTTTGAAAGGAGTACAAGTTACCTATCTACTTCCTCTGAGAATATTTAAAATGGCAGAAGACATTATATTTATCAGTTAGACTCCCAATTTATTAAAGTCAGGTTCTGAAGATGCAAAGATGAGTAAGATGACATCAAGAAGGTTAGGCAGTGGCACCTCAAATCACATATTAAAACTTTAGAATTAACCTGAGTGCATACCTGTGCAGACCTTACCAACGCAAGTATGCATGATGGCCAACAGATGATTGACAGGCTGGTTGTGTTATCATTCACAAATTTCTTCTAACCAAGGCCCTGTTGGAACCCTCGCTTGGAGCATGTAAAGCAAACACTAGTGTCCTGATCCAGTTCACAGAATTTTTCTTTTTATCATCTGTCTGGTCTTCTGTCTGACTTGCTGCTGCTACATTTGGCAAATTTGGCATGTAAATGGCCAGATAGTAGACCGTTTAGGCTTTGGGGGCCATGTGATCCCTGTTACCACTACAGATCTCTGGTGTTTTAGCTTGAAAGTAGCCACAAACAGAGTGCAAAGAATGAGCCTGGTGGCTGGCTGTCCATTCAGACTTAATTTTTAAATTTTTATTTATTTTTAAATAAAATCAGTTTTATTATCATCAAGTCATAAATACATAAAAAGACACAAACAGTGTTAGTAATTTTCTTCCAGAAGTTTGGACCAACTTATAGGAAAGGTAGAAATGAAATCTATATAGTCTTAGGAAAAATTACCCGGGTCCTTTGAGGTGAGGTTTGGTAAGTTGTTTTCTTCTGTATTTATAACTTGTGCATTTTTAATATTGACTTCAAAGTAGAGCAGGGTACAGCCATGAAGGGGGCCCCAAATAGGGATTTGTAATGGGGTCCAGAAGAACTTGGTGATGATTAGCTCCACACCACAGGGTCACATCTGCATTGAGTGCCGGCGGCTGTGGCCAGTTGTGGGAGGAGCCAGAAATAGGGCTGCAGAGGAAGATTGGTGCTGGGATTTAAACCCAGGCATGGCAGCCATTTGGTGTCTTTTCAGAAAGAACCACACAGCTGTGGCAGTGGGAGGGGAGAACCCCAGAGCTTTGGCGAGAGTGAGGACCATGTGGCTTTGGGGTGTTCTCTTTTGCCATGTGGCTTAGGAAGCAGGAGAGACTTTGCCTGGAAGGAAAGGGGTGACAGGACTCTTGCTGGTGGGCCATGAGAAGGTGCCAAATGGTTTTGGATTAACTGGAGATCATGGTGGCAACATAGCTGATGGTGCCGGGAGCCTGAATCATGGACTTCTACTTCTTCTCCTGAGATCTGGTACCCCAGATTAGGGTAGAGGGAGAAGGAAGGACTGTGTGCGTCTGCAGGTATCCTAAAGGACTTTAATATTTTAATGAAGACATTAAGTCTACTTAATGATTCTACTATACTATACGCTAAGTCTGTATAGCTTTTAAACAAATAATCCCTTTTCTTTTCACAAATCTCTGGCATTGAGAGATGTCTTTCCTCTGGTGGCGGGCATAGCGTACCTAGTGGGGGGGGTCCTTTCAGTAATAGTACATTGTACACTCTCCTCCCCCCCTTGGCTCTGTTGTGTAACAAAAGCACTAATAGTCATACGAATGCCTAAGCAAAAAAGGAGTTACTTTAAGCAGAATCTATACTGTACGGCCCACAGGAATTGTTACTAGTGAAGCATCCTGCAGTCAGTGCGCACTAGAAACAGAACTCTTACGAGTTGTATTAGCTTATGAAGGAAACAAAGAACAAAACACAGAAGAATTTGAGTAATATAAATATATTCAAAGAGAAACACTGGTATCTGGGAGGCAAAGTAGTTTGCTGTGAGATAAGTAACTCTGACTTGCATCTTTTAAATCAACGCTTACACAAACCAACAAAACCACCCTGGGTAGTTAGTTCCTAATATATAAACCCTAATCTACTGCAAATCTCTTCCCGTTTTAGTGATTATAGGTTCAGAGCCTAATGAACCACAGGAGGCACTCGGGGAGGAGAAATCAAACTATTACCATTTTGAAAACAAGTTTCATCTGTACAGAGGAAATGAACTATAACCTCATGGAAGCAGATGGAAGGCTTGCACGCTCACAGCTGACAAGGCAGCTAGGACCTGGCTTTGGGATCTTTTCAGTCAAGCAGTTCTGAATCACTCCTCTAGCTTGGGTGATGCCTCCTTTTAGTCTCTTCATCACGCTCTTGCTGCCGGCAGACGGTGGCTCTCTTTCCCCAACTCTTCCACGATGGCCAGCAGCTCAGCCTATTTCCCTAGGGCACCTGATCGTTTCTAGTTCCCTGGATGTAGTAGAGATGATGGCCTGTAATCACTCAGCAGCTGCAAGGATGCTGCCATAGGGGTGGAAGGCAAGTGGACGCTCCCGGAGCAGTCGAGGGAGACTGTGGTCACCTGCGCAGCCAAGGCAGGTTCGTGAGATGCTCCCCACCCTGCCTCCTCCCCCACCCCACCCCACCCCACCCCACCCCACCCCACCCCACCAGTGGCCAGGCATCTGTGCGTCCTCCTTCCCTACACTTTTTGTTGTTGGCAGCTCAGCCCTCACCAGCAAATATGGCTCTGTACTAACTTTATATGTAGTTCCTATTGGGCAGTTTTATGAATAAAGTGATATGTTCTTCGAGACTTTTGCTTGGTTATGGAAAAATAATTTACAAATATTTTAAAATTATTTATACTAATCTGTTGAGTTTTGAATACATTTACCAAAAACACAAGGTGCTGAGGAAGCCATTTTGGCTTGAAAACCAGAATGACCTTTAACCAAAAATGGCTGTAAAACAAGAAAGTAGGTAAATCTTGAGTTGAACTAGACCTCTACATTTACAGTGTCACTGAATCTTCAGAGAATAGTCAACCTCAAATAAATCTAATACCCAAACTACTTTTTCCAATGTGCAGTAGTGAATTAATCATTAAATATGCTCAGCTACAGCTTGTGTGCAAACAGGCCGCTAGGAATTTCCCATGTTGCTCTTGGGCAAGTCTTTCAAGTCACCGAGGAACACAGAAGGGGGGCTTTTCACTAAGCAGATATTTTGTGAATGAATAAAAAATAGATCTAATCCTCTCATCAAGAACGATCTTGTCATTTTATTAGTAACACTGGATTAAATATTTAGCCCTTTTTTTCCTGAGGCTTTTTTTTTAAAGCAGAGAAACTCATATTACCTTAGGAAAGAACCATATCACTCCAAATATTTATATTCTATCAGCAATTTTCTTCATTACTTCGTGGATTTTTCTCTGCATCAATTTGGCAAATGCCGAAAGCTCTGCCTTAAGACTAAGGTGCCTCTTTTCAGCACCAAGTAGAAAGATCGAACAAAACAAGCAGCTGAAATGTGAACAGATTTGGGAATTACCCAGTTTGGCTCCCTGTTCTGTTCCGATGAAGAGAACACTTGCTGTATCTTGACTCCACTTGTGGACCTGTAGATGGGGGTTATTGGCATTCATCCCCAAGAATTTTCCTTGGCTTTAACAAAGTGTAGGTCTGCTATTGTTCTTTGTGATGAATTTGACAACTGTTCACACCCTGTAGATCACATTAGGAAGACTAAAATTCCTGGCAAAAGCCTATGAATAACTAAGAGACTTCATAGCCCCAGACAAAATAAGCCATTATAAGGTTTCTGCAGGTATTTCATCATTTAAAAATATGCACCATATGGTGCTTAGGATAGACTCACAATAAACTCTGCTAAGTTTCTTTTAAAACACCATGCTGTATGGTAGTCTAGCCTTATTTTCTTTTCATGGTTTGTTTCACTTACCCACAATAAACCAAGGACTAAAAATATTAAATGCAAAATTTTAGAAGTTAGCAATTCATAAGTTTTAAATTTTGAGCCATTCTGAGTAACATGATGAAATCTCACTTCCTCCCCATGCAGCCCCACCCCACAGGATGTAAATCATCTCTTTGTCCAGTGTAGCCACATCGTAGACATTCCCCGCCCATTAGTCACTTGGAAGCTGTCTTGGTTATCAGATAGATTGTTGTGATTTCGCCGTGCTTCTGTTCAAGTCTCCCGTATTTCACTAAATAATGACCCCAAAGCACAAGAGTAGTGATGCCGGCAATTTGGATATGCTAAAGAAAAACCAGAAAGTGCTTCCTTTTAGTGAAAAGGTAAAAGTTCTCAACTTAATAAGAAAAGAAAAAAATTGTATGCTGAAGTTGCAAAGATCTGCAGTAGGAACAAATTCTGTATCTGTGAAATTGCCTAATGTGTCAGTTAAACTTTATTTTAAATACATATGTATGTACAGGAAAAACACATATAGGGTTTAGTACTATCTACAGTTTCAGGCATCCATGGGGTGAGCTTGGACTATATCCCCCATGGATAATGGTGGGGGAGGGGGACTACTGGATTAGGTTGATAAGATAATGACATTCTCAATCTTATTATACTGAGATTCCATTTTCATTTTCTTTTCTAATATGTTATGTCAAAAATTGAATGAATGAAAGGACATCGAGCCATTCAACATCTAGATAATAAAATTAATCTCATAAGGGTACCTCACTCACAACTATGTATAAGGAATTCTAAAGGAATATCAGGCTTACAATATTTTTAACCAGGAAAATAGCATGGACTTAAAAAAGAAGCTGCATCTTCGTTTTATCAAGTTTTGACTTTTTAGTATTGGATAAACTTAGAATTTCATTTGTTGTCTAAAAAATTTCTTGTCTATGAGAGTGGTAGTAGGAAAAGATTCTATAATTCTGTATGAGGAATAATGTCATGTCTCTGACTTCATTTTCAAAACATTACCTGGGGGTAATGCTCAAGAACTTAGAATTTTCTTAGATTAAGCAATCCTGTGAGAATTCTAAAATCCTTGTAGCTGTGAGGAAATCAAGTATCTGAAATACTTGCCACCTATTCTAAATCCTGAAATCAAAAAAGCCTTGGTCTTTAAGAAGATGTGCTACATAATGGCACACTTTGGGAAAAAATGTATCAGCGTGTCTTTAAGCAGAGACATATCCAAAATGAATCAGCTCTGCTGCTGAGCTCCACACCGTAAGGTGTGAGTTGCATGTTCTGCTCATTCGGAACACTGGGACAGTGATCATGCAAGCCATCTAGGTCTTTCCAGTTTATTTACTGTTCCTCAAAAATATCTGAAGTTGAATACTAATTAAGAAACCTCACCCCACTACTGAGAAACACTGTACTTTGTGGTGATTCTTTGTGTCTTACTACAAATGTCCACCATGGCTATAGTACTTTTTTAAAAATTAATTTGAGAGAGAGAGATCAATTTGTTGTTCCACCTGTTTGTGTATGCATTGGTTGCTTCTTGTATGTGCCCTGATCCAGGATTGAACCCAGAATCTTGCCATACCAGGATGACGCTCTAACCAACTGAGCTACCTGGCCAGGCCCTCCTCTTTAATTTTGTTTCTTAAATATGCTTATTAGTATCATAATATTTAAAATAGAAACCTCAGTAAATTCTTTTCATGGAATAATTTTCCCCTAAAACCAGAAACATTTGTTAAGCTAAGGAAGGTACAACCTAAAACGTCTCTGTAATTGTTCAAAACCATAATGACCACCCGAGTCACCTATTCTTTACATAGGGCTGGGAAAGAGAACATCGGAATGGGGCATCTTTGAAAGTGGTTTGGTGACTTCCACTGACTCTGGGAGCTCTGGGTATACCCAAGCAAGCTACTATTCTATATGAAACACAATGCATATGAAGTTACTCATAAAATTTTACTATTCAGTGCATTCTCATATTCTTTGGCCCCAAATATTTGAGTTCTCTCTCAGTCCCACTGAGTTAAAAAGCAAAAGGAACACAGAGAAAGACAAATATAGGCTCCTGGCCACAAAATGGTGGCTGAGGCTGAGTTAAACTGTGTGTGTGTGTGGGGGGGGGGTGTATAATCATTTTTTAAAATAACCCTTTCTTTACTTAAAATGATACTCACAGTGATTACTTTAAATGTGAGATAATTTTTCTCATATTAATGAAAGAATTGGAGATATTTACTTTGAAGGAAATGAAGATCTGAATGACGGCAAGGAGGATGTAGGAGGGACCAGATGGGTGTTTTCAATAGGAAAGATCTGTCCTGCGACAGTGGAGTGTGACTCATCTTCAGGGACGTAGGGATATTAAGCTCAGAGAAGACACCATCAACACAGTGAAGAACATTTTTGCTCAAAATATGGAAGAAATTCCTACCAACTCAAGCTGCCTAGAGATTCAACTGAAATGATACTTTTCAAGGATGCTGTAAAGAGAATTTATGCATGCATCAGGTGGAGACGGCCTCTAAGATTTCTTCAACCATAATGTTGGAGGATTCTACTATTCTAAATCTAAATAACACATTGCTGAATTTCCTGTAAACTAATTTATTTCAGAACTTGGTCCAGATATCAATTACATGGGTAGGACAAGAGTAGCTTTCTAGAAGACTGACTTTTTCTCCTATCTTGAAGCTTTGAGTGTGCTACTCAGATGACTAGAGTACTCCAGACTAGGTATGATCGAGACAGAAGTTTCTCTGACTGACTCTAGGGAGACAAGATATATTATTTGGCCCAGGAATGCTAATGACATTTATTACATCAACACATTCAAAAGGAAAAATTAATGATGAGAAAGAAATATGTGTGAATTCAAAATCTTATATTGTTTCATTCATCAATAGACCTCAACCAACCAGATGAGTACATAATGATAATAAGAACTAAAGTTTATTCTAACAATCACTAATATTATTGTTCGAGTATCTTGTTATTTCAGAGTTTTGTCTGTTTCTAAGACTATACTTCTGGGGATCATTTCTATAGTCTATTACCAGAGTTTTGTCTCTTTCTGTCTTCATAAAAATTTGATGAAATAGGTCTAATTATTAACTCCATTTTATAAGCATAGAGGTGTTAACTACCACCTAAGTATGAACAACCAGTAAATGACACAGCTGGAATTGGAACCCAGGTCTGGCTGCCTTTGCTCCTGCTGCCCTAAACACTATGATCAGAGCAGACTGGGCCTCCTGAATATCCTGGGGAGCTGCTGAATATTCAGGTGGCCCTGAATTGGGCTGTCTGTGGAGGGTCTTTGACCATGAATGTGAAAAGGTAGCACCAATCCCAGATCATACAATCTTTGAGCTATTTAGGACTTTGGAAGTGGTTATCACTTATGTATCAATAGTAACTTATGAGGAGGAAATGAAAATATTACAGATTTGTGATTATTTGAATTGCATGGAAAAGTTCGAGAGAGTACATCAATATTTCACATAGGCAAAGGCATCCTGTTCAGTTGTATTTATTCACCTCTGTAAACTAATTTGTGTTTTTGACTACAGGATAGTCAAAATCACTCAGTATGGGAAAAAAAGCAGGTAATTTTTTTCTTACTATCATAATTTAAAAATAAAAAATAATTTAAAAGTTTCGTTTTTGCTTTTGAACTAGTTATTTGAAAACTGGGACCTATCCCACTTAATGACTATGTTGTGACATCAATGGCACATTGGAAAGCAATGTGTGTTCACACTTTCGGTTTTTTAAAATTTTATTTATTTATTTATCTTTAGAGGGGAAGGGAAGGAGACAGGCCTCTCATGAGTCCCCTGCTGGGGACTGGCCTGCAACCCAGGCATGTGCCCTGACTGAGAATCGAACTGCGATCGTGTGGTTTGCAAGCCCGCGCTCAATCCACTGAGCTATACCAGCCAGGGCTGGTTTTTGTTTTGTTTTGTTTTGTTTTACTCCTGTTAGCCAATTTCTGAGTTGGAAGACTAAGTAGAGGTTATTCCGGTTGAGTCTGCTGTTGCCTCTGCTGCTTTTGCATTACGGATCCTAGTTCTCAGACTAAAAGGTACAAATCTCTCCAGTCATGTGCTAAGCCCACATGCATAATGGTCAGTAGTGAGCCTGGCTCTGCCAGCAACACAAACAAATCAATCAGCATTTAAACCTCTGGGAAGCCATTGAATGTGTGATGTTCCCTTGTTGATTCAATGAATCTTTCACTCCAGGTTGGATAAAATGCTGAGGAGTACTTTCCAGCATGAAATTTGGATGTCGCCCAATCCCTCGGAAAAGCTGACAGATCTGCTCCTGGGAGTTGTTGAAACTTGTGAGCACCAAGACATCAAGATCTACGGGAGCGCCCACAGCTAGCAGTAGTGGTTCCAGTGCCTTCTCCCAATGTGCTCTCAGAGTTGAGTCTTTGTTTCTTCAGCTGTAAAATGGGATCAGTGCTAGGTGTTGGTGTAATTGTGGACTTCCCATTGCTGTGGCATTATTTTACATTTCCAATCAAATACATACTGTTGGAGAATTGCTTTCCAAATTAATAATAATTAAGTTCTAATTATAGAACTTTTACTCTATGCCAGGTCCTGGACTCAGCTCATTAAAATACAAACTCTTGCCCTGGCTGGTGTGGCTCATAGGATTGAGTACTGGCATGTGAACCAAAAGGTTGCCAGTTCGATTGTTGGTCAGGGCACATGCCTGGGTTGTGGGCCAGGTCCCTAGTAGGGGACGTGCAGGAGGCAATGACACATTGATGTTTCTCTCCCTCTCTTTCTTCCTCCTTTCCTTTCTCTCTAAAAATAAATTAATAAAATTTTTAAAAAATAGAATAAAATATAAAATCTTGTTTAATAATTTACTCTCCAAGTAAAGGAGAATTGTTATCTCTAATAATAAATTTATTTACCTTATTATTAATTTATAAGAAACTGAACTCAGAGAAAGATAG
This sequence comes from Sturnira hondurensis, assembly GCF_014824575.4. NCBI lineage: Eukaryota > Metazoa > Chordata > Mammalia > Chiroptera > Phyllostomidae > Sturnira > Sturnira hondurensis. The sequence goes on along the minus strand of NW_028095541.1, from coordinate 15,227,298 downwards.
TAACTTTATGTTATAAAGCTTGAAAGAGCTTGTAGGCATCTGGTCCACATTTTTCTTATTCATTATTTGGGGGTGTTACTCTTCTTTATCTTCTACATTTCAAAAACAAACAAGCAAACAAAAATTTTTCATTCTGGTGAGATGGGAGTAGATTTTTGTGAAAGTCCACAGTAGCTTCCTATCAAGTCCAGCCACTGTTCTGCCCAGCCAACATCCGGATCTGTGAATCAGGTCATGGCCCGATGCGTTCTTACAACACTTGCTTGGGATAGCAGATGCCATTGCTGGCCCACCCAGCTCATCTTTATCAGCCAGTGCACCCATCCTGTAGCTGCTAACAACTCATAGCCGCCAGCATTCTGGAGAAGCCCCCACTCACTTTCCCCCAGCCTGTGATCTTTATGTATGTACCTACTCACCCTAACAGACCCTGGCAGATGATGGACGGGCACAGGCCAGACCCTTCAGCTCAAGGTGGTGCAATTTGTGCTCCAGGGATTTCCCAGTGGGAGTCATATGAAGCTGGTCTCCTGCTAAGACTAGATTCTTGCTTAGCTTCCTGCCCCCAGACTTATTATTTCCCCTTATCCGTCCCCCACCCCATCTGGAGAGCACAAGCCATAAATCCCTGGAGCAAGAATCCCCATTTTAGGCTCTGCATCTAGAAAACCTGAGCTAAGGCAGTTTGGCATTTTTCTGTTTTTCAGTTGTAGTTCTCATTTCTTAAAGAATACCATGCCTCTGAAGCCTTCATTTAAATACAGTTTCAAGTACAGTATCTTGCCCTCACCAGCGTGGCTCAGTGGGCTGGGTGTCATTGTGCAAAGTGAAAGGTCACCAGTTCCATTCCCCGTCAGGGCATATGCCCAGGCCAGGTCCCTGGCTGGGCTGGGGTGAGCGAGGGGCAACAGGTGTGAATTTCTCTCCCACATCGATGTTTCTCTCCCTCTCTTCCTCCTATCCTTCTCCTCTCTCTAAAAATAAATAAATAACATCTTTAAATAAAATGAAATAAATACAGTTTATCCTTGAGCTTATTTTTGTTACTTTGGTTGTTGGAATCTAATCCCGGTTTCTTCCTTTGTCTTTTTCCTTTGGATACTTTTAGTTTGAATGTGTGAAATCAGGAACTTTTATTGTAATCTAGGAGTCACTGGGAAGAGGTTGTTTCTGCTCTCTAATTGTGAACATAGAAAATGGCTTCACACCATCTATTTGGGTCTCTGATTCTGTCATATGTTTACAAAAACATTGCAATCTCCTCTCAGAGAACCTGCCATATGGTTCCTATTTGGTGTGCTGTGATTGCTGTCGCTGTGATTCCCTGGGGTTGCCGAGCGTGTGTGAAGGATAGTTGTCTCTCCCCTTCTCACAGTGTCTGAAATGTCATTTTTCTATGTCCAGGGAAAGCACCTGTCATGACTTTCTCTCTGTCTTGGCTGCATACCGGTCCCTCAGTCAGGCTCCGAGGAGACTGCTGGTTGTCCTGAGTGAGGCTCTGCAAAGAGGCTATTATGTGTTACCCTGAAGCAACAACACAGCTCTTCTTTGAGCTGAAGAATTTATAAATAAAATAAAAATGCGTTTTCCAAAGGGACCAAGCTTACAATCTGGAAGAAAAAGTTCACCTGAAAAAACAGCAGAATATTGGCTGTTGAGGAAAAGTATCTGTTTGGGGAAACTGCCAAAAGGATTAGATGTTTAGTTTCTAGCAGTTAATCATTTACAGTTACAAGTATAGGCAGATAAACAAGATCTACCACAAAGAGATAAGAAAGTTGGAGAGCAACAACGGAACCTTTATTTACAAGTTCAAAGTCTAGAGATTATTCTACCGGGCCAAAATGATCAATTTTATGGTTTTCATTCCACCCACAGTTTACGGTTTCCACTTTCCCCACTGTGTGGGCCTTGGCTTGAAGACAATGTGAGAACAGGGGGAGGGACTTCAGGATTCGTCCTTGGGTGGCACCAAATTCTTACTGAACTGTTAAGCCTTCTGATATTTATGATAGAACTCTTTGTCTTCTACAACTTTCTGTGAGTTTTTTTACTCATTATTTATAATCTTTGATTACTTAATCTCTTTAGCTTCACAGATATGTCCATTGATAAGTCTTTAATTATTTCCCAGATTTTCATAATCCTATGTGTTACTTTAACACACAACTGTTAAAGTAACTGGTAAAATTGTTATTCAGACTCCTTGTCTTGATGGCAATATCTTGGGTATCATACGCATGTTTCCAGATATTCTGAGTCAGGCATTCTAGTTTTCCTGCCTTTCTTCCCAGCCCATTCTCCTTCCAGACACGACCTCTCTGGTTGCCCGTAGTCTAGCCAAAGTCTTGGAAAGAAATTAGGTGAAGGAAGGACTTGCAGCACCTAGAAGAGACCCCTCTAACCTTTCTTTCAAATAATAACATGTGTTTGAAATACTCACTTATCCAGGTGCTAATTTATTGCTAATATCGCTTTACCAAATGTGTTCCCTTTCTTCCATTTCAAATATATTCACTCCATGGCATATAATGAAAATGTCTTTCTATGTATAAAACACAACCATTAGGAGACATTTGCAAATGACCAAATAAATTCTATGAAATAGAACCATTTAGGGCTTATTAAGCATTATTTGGAGTTATTTATTATTTATTGAGCTGAGCAGAATAAAACTTTAAATGGTAACTGACTTTTCTGTTTTCTCTGCCTCACAGAGATATCAAGCAAAGATCTCAAAGTCCATATATTAATTTGCTTCACCTTGAAATGGCTTGTTTTTATTAGGCAATGTCTTCAATAATGTCATTCTTTTTTTCCCCTGATGCTGTAGAACAGTCATTGGCTGGGCCCAGAGCTGCCCTCTTACCAGGGAGACAGGTGAAATGAGTCCTTCACATCCTAGTACCACCTGTTGCTCAATCTCCCTTTATGTCAACTCACTGGCCCCCTGCACCCTGGCCCGTGCCTGCCTTGCAGTCTCCTGTCAACCACCCCTTGTTCTCCGTTAGCAATTTAAATCTCCCTTTTGACAATTACAAAAAGTAAGCTATCACTTTTCTTAGGACAATGGCACAAAATAAATTCCTTCTGAGTATAAAATTAGTAAGTATTCATATAAACAGTGTTTTTTGAAAATACAAAAAATAAGACAGAAAATATAAGTCCATTTGTAACTTTCAGAGACACAGGTCTTAGCATGTTGCTGCCTTTCTTTAGAATAAAAAAAGATTGAGATCATTTTGCACATCACATCTACAATGTGCTATATTTTACTTAACAGAAATTTGCAATCATTTCTCATGTCGTTAAAATTATTGTTACAGCATGATTTTAAAGGAGTCATCATATGACATCCTGTGGCTTCATTGAGATTTTTTCTACTGTTCCCTTGGTATGGCACATCCAACTTCCTTTTCATCTGGTATCGTAAATAATACTACAGCATACCTTCTCCCCACATATCTGTGGTGATTTAATACGTAACCTTGAAGACCCCAAGAAATGTCTCTTTAACACTAAATTGCAAAATTTGGTCAGAGGAAGGAATTGTAAGTTTTAAAGAAAAGGGGGCTCTTGCTGGATTTGCTTGCTTAATAAGTTAACTACCTTTGGGTGTGGCCCAAACCAGAAAGAGATGAAGCAACTTCTATTGCGTTGTTCCCTATGCTTAGATTATCACTGAGATCAGATGAACACGCGGTGAAAATTGACCATTTTCCACTCATAAGTCAAGATCGTAGGTTCCTAGCTTCTACTTCCCCACACATCATTCCAGAATGGATTTAAGGCTGGCCCTCCCGTGTGCGGGGCTGTCCAGTGTTCCCACTGTCTACTTGGGACATACTTTGTATAGTCCCTCAGAACTCTATGTTGAAGGAAGAGCTAAATCCACACGTTAAGTGATCTTCAAATAAAAACGTGTAGGAAGCAGAACTGACACCTTCATCCTCTCCCGGCTTCCGTGTCGTCGTTCTGTTCTTGTTTCAGAGGACTGAAGTTTTAGGGCGTTTTCTCCCTGTAGCTAAACAAAGAAGGAACCTGACTCCCTCTAGTGGAGTTCAGCACTAGGCAAACCGCCGAAGTCTGCCAGGCAAGGTCTCCCAGCCAAGAAATCCGTGTCCTTAAATGCCCTCCTGAAATAATGGAAGCTGTGTTTCTGAAGGAGACTCTTCCCAATGGAGAGAAGTTTTTGTCTCTAACAGGCCATCTGTGTCTACTGCTGCCACAAGACAAGACATCAGGGGATATATTTTTTCCTTCAGGGCAATGTCCCAGCCTCTTTTTCTTTTAATTAATTCACTAATCTACCAGGGTTAGCAACTTGTTATGTCCACATTCACTTCATAATGTGTCACAGGCAGGAGGTGTTCCTAATATGAACAGAAACCAGAATAAAGCAGCTGGGAACCTGAGAAACTCATATAAACTACTGGAAAAGTCATAAAATCACTTTATTTTGTTCTTTTGTACATGTAAAATTTTAGGAACATTGAGGAAAAACAGAAAAGAATATCACAAGAGTGACTGGCTAGTCACTTATTAGGGCTTTGAAGTCTATGATATTCTTTTTCACAGTTCAGCAAATCACCTCAGATAGCCAAGTTGCTATTTTAAGAATGAATTGAGCCCTGGGTGGTATGGCTTGGCGGATTGAGTTCCGGCCAGTGAATCAAAGGGTCACCGGTTCAATTCCCAGTCAGGGTACATGCCTGGGTTGCAGGCTGGGTCCTTGGTGGGGGCCATGCAGGAGGTAACCACACATTGCTGTCCCCCCACTGTCCCCCACTTCCCAAAATAAATGAATGTCTTTAAAAATAAGAGTGAATTGAGAAGCTTTCATACAAGAATTGTCTAAATCCTTGATTGATCTTGTTATGTGTATATAAAGAAGTCTATAGCCAGGTGAGGAGATCTGGTTTCTGGCAGAGTACCCACCTACCTACTTATTTCCTACCTATTTCTTGCCAGCTACTTACTTACTTCCTACCCTCTACATCCTGCCTACCTCCTACCTACCTACTTCCCTACTTTCTACCTACCTACCACCTCCCTCCCATCCTCTCTCCCTTCCTCCCTCCCACTTACCTACCTACCACCTACCTACCTAAGGCAGAGCACTCAAATGCTCTGGTGTAGATTTTCTTATTTGTAAAATTAGAGAATTGAATCAGATAACTCATAAGCATCTCTTCCAGTATTATGTCGGCGTGGGAAAACAGCATTTAGCCTCTTTTCAGAGAGCAACCCCCAAAAGATTCCTCACCTCTGTGGTGGCAGAGGTGAGGAATGTGGTGCTGGATCACCACCATCACTGTCTGCTAGTGATCTAACACGAATTTCAACGACAAAGCAGGAGACAGTTCCTTTTTCTAATTTTTAGCTGAAGTGTCCCCAAATGTTCAGTCACTGTTACAACCAGGGCTTCTGAGCATCTCAATCTGTACTTGCTGGAGAACAGGCAGCCTTCTAGGACTTAGTGTGCGGTGGCATTGGGGGGAGTAAAATGTCCCCATTTCATGGGAGTCTCAAGAATGAGACTGCTATACTTGAATTCTTTGCTTTTTACTTAAACTGAGATCAGAGTGAACACTATAGCTCTGGCCTGTGCAAATACAATATGCACTTCGGCTCAGAAACAGGTTTTTGCCTCTTTTATTAGGTTGGACTTTCAGCATGTGTTTGAAGAAGAGCTATTTATGGGCTTGCAAACAAAGCGCTGGAGCTGAGGAATTTAAAGGATGTCCTTGAGTGAATTCAGGGGGATTTATTTCAAGAGTCTAAATTGAACATTAACCCTTCATCGTTGGCACACATCACCTCCACACTGCTCCTTCAGATGCCTGGGAGAGATAGTCATCCAGGGGCTGAGGGCCAAGGTTAGGGGGACATAGTTTGTGGCCTTGGGGAAATTACTTTCTCAGTGTGCTGGCTCTTGCTCTGAAAAATTAGAAGGCTAGTGGTGTCCTCCTGACAAACATGGAAGGAAAGGTAGTTCCAGATGCTAAAGTCTGTTGTGGGTGAGATAGGGGCCCACTGATGCTGACTAGCTTATTTGCAGCTTGTTCATGGCTTGGTGTTTTCAGACCTTAGTATGGCCTAAGAAGCCATGTTGAAAGAAGGCCTGAACTTTTTTTTAATCCTCACCCAAGGCCATGCTCATTGATTATAGAGAAAGAGGAAGGGAAGGAGCTCTGGAGGAAGAGAGAGAGGGAGAGAGAGAGAGAGAAAAACAACAATGTGAGAGAGAAACATTGATTGGCTGCCTTTCATGTATGCCTCAACGGGAGATTGAAACTACAACCTATGTATATGCCCTGACCAGGGATTGAACCTGCAATCCTTCAGTATATGGGATGACACTCAACCAACCAAGCCACACAGCCAGGGCTGGACTTTTATTTTTTGAAGTAGCTTACTTCAGCTCTGGTGTGTCCAATGTAAAGTAAGACTGTAGCTGTATATTATATCATAAAACCAATTTGTTGGACAAAAATGCAACTAGCCAGGTGGGAGTTCATTTGAATGCCAGTAGGACTACTCCTCTGCCTCTTTAGGTAAAGACAATGGCCACTGATTTAACCGCGTCATCTTGTTTCTAGTCTTTCCTTCTGCTGTTCACAACTTAGTCCTTGGACAGCTCTTGAAAGAAAATAAATCTTCTACTTGATCACTTGGTTACCTTTTCCATAGTTTGATGAGTGAGGTTGTTGAACTTCTTGTTAAAACAGGGCATGATTGTGCTTCCCAAAATACTTGCACGTGATATCAATAGATGATAGGCCAGAAAAAGTATCTATGCTCAAATGACTTTAGTTAGCATTTTCCAGAGTGAACTAAGTAACCCCTGTTCTCCGCGGAACCTCAGTTGACCTTCCTGCTGTGCCATCCCATGACTGTTGATAGACAGAATGAGAACATCCTTGTGCCCCCTGGCACTTGGACTTGGAGTAAAGTGGCTTGTCTGTTGCTAGGGAGTATGCATCCTGATCAGATGATTGAAGAATGCTGCATTCAGAAGTGCTGGTGTCCCCTCGTGCATTTCTTCTGTACTCTCCCAGGCTGCCTGGTATACATTCTGCTGTTGCCAAGAGGCCCTGGACAAGAGGGTCCTGCCTGTGCTTAAGAAGAGTCTGCTCTGACTCTCCTTCAGCTGAAGGCCTCCCCAAAGGCAATGGAGCTGTGCCCATTCAAAGCCTGTGGTCCTTCCTAGATTAGTCATTCTCAGAATGTGGTTTCCAAAACATCTGTGTCACAGCACCTAGGAATTTGTTAGAAATGCAAATTCTTGGACCCTAAATCAGAACTACTGAGTCAAAAACTCTGAGGGTATGACCAGAGTTTTAATAGCCCTCTTGATGATGAGGAGGCCTGCTCAAGCTTGAGAACTGATATTCTCATCTACAGCGTGCTCCGGGTTGTCTGAAACCCAGAGGTCTCCCTTCTCATGGCTCTAAGCTAACCTCCAAGGGCAGCTTTTAGGGGAAGGTTGGGAGATAGAGCTGGGATTTGGTGAGTTGTGTTGTTCATGGTTATACCTCAAATATCTAAGTCATTATCAGGTACATTTTTCAAAAAGTGAAGATAAAACATTTAAAAACTGTTTGTTAACCCATCAGAGAAGTGAGCCAGTTGGGTCTGTAACAAAGTGTTATGTTTTAAAGCACAGGCCAGTGACTGTATATGAGAGTGTATACTGCTACCTACCAATTAACTGATCAGACCTCAATTTTTCAATGTTTAAAACAGAATAAATTTTCTTATAAAAGCAGTAGCCAGGTGGGACATTTTACCTTTGTGACATTTTACCTTTAATATTCCTCTCCTTCCTCACCCTCTCCTTCAACAGAGTCCACACCAACTTCCTCATAATCCTTTGTCAAAGGCAGCCATGTCCTTGCAGGCCTCAGAAAACTCTCCTTCCTCCATGACCTTGCCTACATACCAGTGGACAAAGGCATACTGGTCAAACTTGTGGTCCAGATGAGCCCAGGCCTCAGCAGTAGCTGTGGTGTTGCTCAGCATGCACACAGCTCTCTGTGCTTTGGCCAGGTCTCCACAAGTTACCACAGTGCAAGGTTGGTAATTAATACTAATTTTGAAGCCAGCGGGGCACCAGTCCACAAACTGGATGGTATACTTGGTCTTGATAGTGGCAATGGCAGTACTGATATCTTTAGGAACCATGTCACCACAGTACAACAGGCAGCAAACCATGTACATATACTATGGCAGGGGTCACATTTCCCAACCTTGTTGGCTGGCTCAAAGCATACATTGGTGATCTCTGCTACAGTAAACTGTTAGTGGTAGGCTTTCTAAACAGAGATGACAGGGGCATATGTGATTAGAGGAAGTGGATGCAGGAATAGGGTACCATGTTGGTCTGGAATTTAGTCAGGTCAACCTTCAGGGTGCAATCAAACCTTAAGGAAGCAGTGATGGAGGATACAGTCTGGCTAATAAGGCAGTTAAGGTTAGTGTAGGTTGGGTGTTCAGTATTGAGGTTTCTGTGGTAGATGTCATAGCTGGCCTCATCTATGGTCTCATGAAAGCAAAATCAGAGATCTCCAGTGTGACGAGGGTGGCATTGTAGGGCTCAAGTACAGCTGTGGAAGGGGGTTGGGTGAATGGAAAACTTGAGCATGGAATTCTTGCCATAATTGACTGATGTGCCATCAGCAGGGAGGTGAACCCAGAATCAGTTCCCCCACCAGAGCTGTGGAAAACCAAGAAGCCCTGAAGACCTGTGCACTGGTTGGTTGGTTTCTGAATTCACTCCAAAATGGGTCCAATGATCTCCTTGCCTATGTTGTAGTGTCCATGGGCATAGTTATTGGCAGAATCTTCCTTGCCTGTGGTGAGATGCTCAGGGTAGAAGAGCAATGTGAACTTAACCAATGACAGTGGGTTCCAGGTCCACAAACTCCATCCTGGGCACAGGCTTGCCAGTGCCTGTCTCACTGAAGAAGGTATGAAGGAGTCATCACCCCTTCAATGGTCTTGGCACTTGGCATTTCCCCATCAGGCTGGTTGTTGTGTTCTAGGCTATAGAACTTTCAGTAGGCATTGCCAGCCCAGACACCAGTCTGGCCAACATGAATGGAGGTATACTAAGACATGGTTGTTTTTCTGTGGCTACCAAGATGATGATGGAGAAGAGGAGGAGAGATCGTTGCTTCTTCTAGCATGACTCTTTGGTGGTTGACGTCAGAAAACCTAATTTAATATTTTAAATATTTAGTCATATGGTAGACAGGCCTTCATTTTTACTTTTATCTTGATCTCTGAAAACATTAGAGGTGGACCTGATGCAAAAAGTCTATATTCATTCATTCATCTATTAATTTATTTGATGTTTCTATTTGTATTCTTTATTTGATGACATTATCATCATACCTTTCCTTACTTCTTTAATTATAGTTGGCTTTCATTTTTTTAAAAGATTTTATTTATTTATCTTTAGAGGGGAAGGGAAGGAGAGAAGGAGAGAAATATCAATGTATGGTTGCCTCTCATGAGTCCCCTGCTGGGAACTGGCCTGCAACCCAGGCATGTGCCCTGACTGGGAATCGAACTGCGACCATGTGGTTCGCAGGCCCGTGCTCAATCCACTGAGCGACACCAGCCAGGGCTGGCTTTCATTTTTTAAACAGACTTATTATGGCTACTTTGAAGTCTTTTTCTGTCAGTTCCGCCATCTGTTTGCTCTTACCGACTCTTTGCATTTTCTGTCCAGTATATGGGTCATACTTTCCTATTTTTTGGCATATATTTTAATTTTTTTGTCTGAAACTGGACATCCTTCCCCTCTATCCCACACCATGGTTTGTTATTATTATTTGTTTAGTTAGTGTTTTAGTGAATGTTTGGGTTATTTTAGAAGTTTCACTTCCCTCCTTCTTACCTCCACTTCCCACTTCCTCATCCCCCAAAATATATACACGGTTTTAAGCCCCTGATGTTGCTCCTCAGGGAAGCACAGCTTTGGGTGTGCCCACAGTCACCGTGGGATGGTTGAGTAGGGCTTTAGTCTTCTTTTCCCCTGACCACTCCCAGCTGTTAGACTCTACTAATGCTGGCTGATTGATTGCTCTATTGTTTTTACAATATCCTAGAGACATAAATTGCTCTATAGAAAAATCCAACTACTTCAGTTTCCCTTGAAGGAGAAGTTCCTGTGGTCACTGTTTAATGATCTGTTTGTCCCCCCGGACAAAATCTCTGAACCAGGGCTCTGGAACTGGGAGTGGAAACCAAGGCACCCTTTTACTGTGAGTGGGACCCCTCCACTTTAGGAGTCGAGCACTTGGTAGATGGGGGAGGGTGGGACAGTAGGCTGAAGTGTTCTTAGGTGTTCCTAGCATGGAACCATTGCCTTACAAGCCAGGCTTGGAGTCAGAGAGGACCATGATGGGAGAGGCTATTGCTCTGACTTCCAGCTCCAGAGTCCTGGCTCAGGATAAGTTATAAAAATGTTATCATTGGACACACATTATTAATATCAACCATAAACAGCAGCAATTGCTTAAAACTTAGACCAATTAAAGTTTTTTTTTTCCTGGGAGAGAGGTATTTTATCAATGACATTTACATTGCTGATGTAATTTTGTAATAAAAGTGATAATAAAACTAGACTGATTTTGACCAGGGTTGTTATTGCTTTTATATTCTCTACAAGTAATGTGTTGAGGGCTCCCCTTGTTTTTTTGCCCTTGATGTGCCACTGGATTTCCCCCAAATTCTCTCCCTCCCGGCTTCTAGGTGCTTAAAATTCTCATTCCTTTCATGAGGTGGGTGAAAGGCTTTTAGAATGCAAAGGTATTCTGAAATAGTATCACTTGGCCCCATGATAATTTTCACTTTAATCTGAGTTTATCAGAGCCCATTTGAGAGTTCAGTCACTAATTCTTCCATTCATTTATTCAACGTATTTGATCAGCCCATAATGTAGGCCAACGAATATGGCCAGGCTGTGTCCTAGGGGAACACACAGTTCTGTGGGAGAGAAAGACATGTGAAGCAGCAATTGACATTCATTGTGATCAGAGCCAGGGATCTGGTTGGCTTTTCACAGAGAAGCCACAGCTCTGTGGGGGCTGATGGAGAGAAAGCTAATTGAGGAGAAACACCCTTTTGAGGGTAGGCACGGGGAGGCGGGAAGCCCAGGTCAGTGTACTTAGAGCCTGTGTTTGCAACCAGAGGAATTGTGACTGTTGCCTATGCATCACTGCAGAGGTGGGTTCCGCTGGTGCTGAATACTCTGACACGGACTCATTTCCGACGCTCAGGGAGACAATGAAGAGGAAAGTGTCTCATAGTGTGGGGAGGAGGGGCAGAAAGATTGTGTGATTCTTTAGAGCAAAGGAAGGGCCACCTCTTCCTTCATAAACACCCCCAAGGCGTCTCATACTGTGACTGTCCTCAGAGTCCTGTTTCCTGAGAGAGGCTTTGATACGAAATGTGGCACAAATTTCCCATTAATTAACACACTACTTTCTCTGTGTAGTTGCTGGCAAGAGTTTCCATGAACTGAGGTAATTGAACTCCTGCCAAACTGTCTATCTTGTATCTGCTTTGCATAACGTGCCTTGTCTGGAGTTCGACTTGGGTAGAGCAGCTAGGTCTGTGAACCCCTTCCCCAGGAGCAGAGTTTTCGGGTGTGGTATGTGACTGGTTGTTAGTCAGGGAACCAGAACACTCTTATAAGGTAAGGATAGAAGCTAGAGTGAGCAAGCTCACCTTGTATTATGAATCCTGGAGCTGTTTTCTTGGAGGGTATGATGAGGGGAGATGTGGTGAAAAGGGGTTTAAATCCAAAAAGTCTTAACAAGTCCTGTGCCAGTTATTTCAGGTCAATGCCTGACTGGACTCTGTGACCCGGAGTGAGGCCAAGATGAAGTGGGCCAGGCTAATTAACATCTGAATGCAGGGGAAGGAAACATATCAGAATCCAGGCTCCCCACAGCTTCTAAAAAGAAGTAAAGGAAGGTAATCATCAGACTGGCTTCCACCTCTTCATCATAAGGCAAAAGGGAGACACCCATATGACAAAGGCCACAGGGGCCAGTAGAAAGGGAAATGTCACTCACTAGCCAGATGATGTGGAGAGGGTGAAATTTCTGGCGACTTCATTTCCTCCTCCGAAATATGGATTTTTTTTTGATCCCTAAGGTCTCTCTTCCTGTGCTGAGAAACTGGCCCTAAAGCTCAGTCCTGTTCTGGGCTGCAGAACAGGAGGGACTCAGAGCAAAAGAATGGGCCAGCTGGAGTCTAGCGATGCCTTCATCTCTATGTGTTCTGACGAGCTGATGAGCACCAAGGGCACTCTGTTGCCATTTGTTTATGAAAGAATTATTCTCTCATCAAAGCGATTATATACTAAGGCTTGAAAAAAAGAACAGCATGTAGGCTTTACTCTCAAGGAGTTTATAACTGTGAGGATAAGGCATATATATGTATATACATGTATATGATAAACATGGGATATATGTATGTACATATGTATATATGTATATGAATAGAAAACCATTCAAGGTTAAAAAGCAGCTTCTAAGCCCCCCTAAGGCAGTGTCAAATGGAGTACCAGCAGAGTGACTGAAAGAACAGCTTCTTGGAATTCACAGAGGCACTGATTACAGTGTGCTGATTCATTGCGCAGGAAGCTTCTACCAGGTAACATTCCCAGAGCTTTTTAGGGAAAATAAAAGTGGCAGGAGCTGGAAACTGGCATGAATGAGACCAAGGTCATAAAAGCCATGTCTATAACGAGGATTTTTAAAAAATGGTCCTCAGTCACATACTGTGCCTCTATGCTGGACAGTGAAGAGAGCCTCTGTGCCCAGGGCAGGGGTGAGAGAATGCCAGAAGGCCCATGTGGGAGGCCCTCCGGGAATGTTTATTGAGATGAATGAAACCAAATTGCAAGGTTGACAGATCAGTGCCCAGTCCTGGCCCTGCACACCTGTTCACAGCACCAGCGCTCTTCCCCTCCCACCCGCTACAGCACTGGGAGCTTCAGCTCATTTACGGTTCCCCTTGGCTCACTCAATCCAGCCTAAGTCAAAGGACCTTACTGTAGGAAATATATCCTGGTGACACAAGACCAAACAAGTCAGAACCTGAGGTTTCTCCCCTGTCTCTGTGGGGAGCAACCTGAAGGTAGTCTCTTATATTTTCTTCCTTCTGGGTATTTGATTCTTTCTGCTCTTTTTTCATAGCCAGGCACCTCTGCCTGCTTATCAAGACACATGGGATAGGAAAAGGCTGTTCGAACCCCAGCTTCCTGGATCTCTAAGTACCATGCTTAGGGTCCTGTCTCAGGATAATGATTCAAATTCTCCAGACAGAGAATCACTTAGCTCATCGTGGGTCCTGCATCTAGCTTGCATTCCACAACTGTGGCCAGAGGATGTTCCGTTCCTTAACCAGGGCCTGTGGGAAATGGCCAGTTTTCAGAGAAGGGAGTGTAGACAGAACCTGTTCTCCCAGAAACCTCTACACATTCTTGCTGCCAACAGGGCAGGTCTCATGTTCTTAATCACTCACAGGCAGAGTAGTGGCCTCTCTGGGGAAACTGAGGCCAAGAACTGGACTCTGCAGTTATTTCTGTAGGCATACAGTATAGGGGCAGGCCTGGAACACGACATACGGACCATTTTAGTGATTTCATCAGCTTTTGTAGGGGGAGGCAGTGTGAGTGAATGGTTAAGTCAGGTCACCTGGCCAATGAAAAGGGTAAGGAAGTCAGCACAGGGAGTGTTGCATTTGCTTTATTCCTAAGGTTCCTTCCCCACCTGGCTCTGGAGAAGACCAAGCTCTGTTAGCTTTAGAGCAGAGTAGCATTTACTGTGTGATATTCTTTTCCTTCACTCACATTTCCTATTCATTAACACAATTCTTCTTTAGCAGAGAAGTTGGTAGGGACTTGCAAAATCAGAGCACTTTGAATATCTGCCAGACTGTCCACCCCGTGCCTATTTACTGTCATGTTGCATGTGTGCACGTTGGCTGACCAGCCATGCTGCCCAGGAAATAACACCTGGCTTCTGCTTTGACAGGAATCACTCCATCTGTGCTCTTCTTATCCTAGTGTTCGCCCTCAGCTTGCACTCAACAAGCTACTTGTCATAAAAGGGAAGAGTTATTTTCTCAAGCAGGGATGCATCACATTCAGCCCCAGCATTAGGGTGGGGAAAGTGTTAACCCCTAACCATTTAACAGACTCCCCCCACTCATGTTTAATAGAGTTTCATTTGCAAAAAGCTGTCTCATCATTATGATGATGTGGACATTGACGCTTGACCTCAGCCTAGCATGACAACTTGATTCCTCTCTCTCATCTTTCCTGGGGAGTCATTCTCATCTCACAGAGCTCTTTCTGTTCCAAGAGGAAACTCACTGTCTTAAGCATAATGCTATAGTTTACATGAGTTAAGTTCAGATTGCACCTAGGGAGGAGATAACAGGGTAGATTGAAAGCCCAAAATTCCTCATCTTTAAAAACCTAGTACTGATACAGGGTGCAGCCCAGGAGGTGCCCCCAAAAAAGATTTGGAATGGTGTTCAGAGCTCAAAGTGTATAGGAATATGGGAGAGACATATAAGATATCCTTACCCTCCCCCCGCACCTTGCCCCCGCAGGTGTCAGTTGGGGAAAGGGACAAATGGAGCAGGGCTATTGAGAGTTGTTTTGCACAGCAACAGTTTTGCAGCTAACCTCTGGAACAGTCATTTAATATATCTATAACCTTTAACTGGTTTCATAGATATGTTAAATAGCTGTGGCCAAGTTTTGAGCCAGGGAGAAGTGAGTGGCTGCTACCCAGGCTAGGATTGGGGGCTGATCCTCTGAGACAGTGCCTGCGAGAGAGCCATGTGGCTTTAGCAGAGTGAGGACCCCCTCTTGGCCAGGTGAGGGGGAGGGCCATACTGTTTCGGAAAGATGTAGACCCCTGTAGCCATTAGCAGAGAGAACCATGTGGTTTCAGCAGAGTGCAGACCCCCTCTTGGCCAGGTAAAAGGGAAAACCACACAGCTTTGCCAGAGTGGAGATCCCTGTGGCCAGGTGAAGAAGAAAGGAGTGCTTTTGGTGGAGTGTGGCTTGGTAGAAGAGGCCCACGCAGCTTTGGAGGGTGCTCCCTTTGGCCGAGTGGCCTGGAAAGCAGGAGAGACTTTGACTGGAACTTGGTACAAAGAACTCTTGCCAGTGGAAGGTGCCGCATGACTTTGGATTAATTGAAGATCCTGCCTGGACAGGCAGGCGACACAGCTCACAGTGCCAGCAACCTGAAAAACGGACGTGTGCTCTTTTCCTGATTTATGGTACCCGGAGTTGGGACAGTGGGAGAAGGGAGCGCTGTGTGTGTGTGTGTGTAGGTGTATACCCTTAAAGACTTTAATATTTTAAGGAAGGCATTAGGCCTGAATAGCATTAAATAAACATTTTGTTTCCTTTCCACAAATCTCTGGCATTGAGAGATGTCTTTCCAATTGGCGGCGGACAGAAGAGCCCTATAGATATTAGTATACCGTCCTTGAGAGGGGCCCCTGTTTTCTGTAGCAGTTTTTGTCATCCCTCGATGGGCCAAGTATCGCCCCCCCTCGGACCCTTGTTCAGTAACAGTTTCAACAGAGTTAAGACCTCCTCTTGCCCAGGTGAAAAGGGAAAACCATGCAGCGTTGCCAGAATGGAGATCTCTGTGGCCAGGTGAAGAAGAAAGACAGGCGCTTTTGGTGGAGTGCGGACCCCTGAACTCTGGTAGAAGAAGCCCACTGGGCTTTGGGGCGTTCCCTTTGGTCCAGTGGCCTGGAAAGTAGGAGAGACTTTGACTGGAACTTGGTACAAAGAACTCTTGCCAGTGGAAGGTGCCGCATGACTTTGGATTTATTGGAGATCCTACCTGGATGTCAACACAGCTGACGATACCAGCGGCCCAGAAAAATGGACGTGTGCTCTTTTCCTGACTTACGGTACCTGGAGTTGGAACAGTGGGAGAAGGGAGCGCTGTGTGTGTGTGTCTGTGTGTGTGTGTGTGTGTGTGTAGGTGTATACCCTAAAGGACTTTGATATTTTAAGGAAGGCATTAGGCCTGAATAGTATTAAATAAACGTTTTGTTTCCTTACTTTGATATTTTAAGGAAGGCATTAGGCCTGAATAGTATTAAATAAACGTTTTGTTTCCTTTTCACAAATCTCTGGCATTGAGAGATGTCTTTCCAATTGGCGGCGGACAGAAGAGCCCAGTAGATATTAGTATACCGATCTTGGGAGGGGCCCCTGTTGTTCTGTAGCAGTTTTTGGCATCCCTCGGTGGGCCAAGTATTGCCCCCCCCCCCGGCCTTGGACCCCTGTTCGGTAACAGTACGTTTAAACTTATAGACACTGTTCTCGTTCCTATTCATTTTGAAGTAAAGAATGTTGAAAAGTATTGACATGGGATAATCAATTCATTCTTCTGGAGAATGTCCTGGTTTGGGGCATTTAAGGAAGATGAGGTCATGGTCAGGTGCTCAGACCAACCAAGGGTTGCTAAGGAGGCATCCTGTGACTCTCAAAGTGTATTTGGCTCTGACTGCAAACATTTTAGAAATACTTAAAAAAACTCAATATTTTATACTTACAAACAATCTCTCAGAAATATTAGATATAATATAGCACTTTTTTGGATGTGTTGTGGAAGGTTTAAACAGGTCAGAGTGCTCATAATTGTTGGCTGTAAAAATCAGTATGGACATGTGTTTTTCATTAAGACAACACCTCACACATCATCTGTTCATAACACTTTACTGACTCTGCTCCCTCTATTAGCAGCTGGAAAAAGTAATGGAAAGTTGAACTGCAAATGAATTTACATGTTCATTTTAGCTTGTTTAATTAGCTGCTGAAATAATGTCCCCAGTTCTTAACAGGCACCCCACTTGACAGAGAAGGCAGATGCTGGAGACAAGGTGTCAGCTCAAAAAGGCACCTGGTTTATGATAATATTTATCAGAAACATGACAGGAAAAAGCGGGCTGGAATTTCTATCTGCCAACAAACTAGATGCTGTCAAGCCTGGAAGCAGCTGACTGACAGCCTGTTTAAACTGAGGCTGCTTACATAATAATAGGAACATTTTGTATTCTTGGTAATGCTAATGTATGTAAATTTACCAGTAATACTTTCCTTAGACAGCTGTGGAGGAGAGGTCTGGCTATGAGTAGAGGGGACCCAGAGAAGCCTGGGATGGCTTGTGAAGCTCTCAGAGGGCTGGTACGTGATGCTTACACATTTTTTTATTGTAAATTTTCTCCATGGAGCTTTCAGTTCTATTAGTTGGCATTACAATTATCAAGATTTTGAGGCCACCTTTAGTTTACAGTGGTATTTTTAAAAATTGAAGATCTTGTTTAAAGGGAATCGTGTACATTTCTGGTCTTTAAAAGTCTGTCTGAAGTATGTGCAGAGTGTCTCCATTTTCTCTTCCTCAGATATTCCACAGTTCCTAAAGTTCATTCTATTAAATAGAAATTATTACCAGACGAGGGACATGGCCTTTAGTGGGTCTGCTGAGGGTCTACCACAGTTAGTAGTGTGGGCGTTCTTGACTATGTGCAGAAAAAATTTCACAACATGAGTGCAGGTGACTATGAATGTACTTTATGAAAGCTGGGGACAGTGAAACAAGGGAGGGCTTAGTATAGAAGAAACAACAGGAGAGCCTAGGCTGGGCTGCCTTAGCTCACTGGGAAGCCAGAGAAAAGGGGGCCTTGGGGAAAGGTTGATGGGGATAGCCTGGTATGTGCCACCGCTGCCCAGCGCTCCCCTGGTTGCAAGTCTCTCCTTGGGGACCTTTAGAATTTAGAAGACGTATGCTTGTGGGGGAAGAAAAAAGGGAAGGGAATAGTGTGGGTGGCTCCCCAGAGAGAGACCATGCACGTGGGTCCTTTGTCTTGAGGCTTTTGTCTCTCTCATACAGGCGGGAATGTTAGGGGAGCTCTTAAGGAAGATTTCAGCAGATATTCATCAGGTTTCCAGGTGTGGTCTTTCAGGGCTGTGGTCTCTACTGATTGATCAGTGCCAGGGCAGGGGGTCCATAGTCACTGCGGCTGGCCTTGGCATTGCCTACCTGGTTTTATTGCTATTCTGGACCTGGAGCTGAAATGCGACCGAGGCCTAGATGTTGTCTTTAGAGGGGTAACCTTTTGTATCTGCCTGTAAATTGCTCAGCCATTTAGTTTCACTATCTCAGTTTTCCTATTCTACTTGTCCTGGCTTATTGGCTTGTCTCAAAACCATTTGTCTTTAGAAGGTTGCTGGGAAGTATGTTGAAAGTAGGATTAAAGAAACAGAAAAACAGCGGGCCCCAAATGGAACCCTATATAAGCAAACCAAGATTTAATATGTAACTGTTGAGAGCAAGGAAGTATCCCTGAAAGGAGTAATTCACATGTTTATGTCTTTCCATGATGCCAGATTTATTAGGGGAATCACCCAATAAACCAATAGAGTCATATGCAAGTTACATACAGAGAAGGGAAGCTTATGCCATAGAAGTGAGCAGAGTGAGCATCAGACATGAAGTCCCAGTCACTGGCTGCTTCTGAAGGAAGAATTAGAATTATGGACATTTCTGGTCTTTAAAAAGACCAGAGAGGAGGATCCAAGATGGTGAAGGAGTAAACAAAAGCTACGCTAGCCTCCTCCCAGGACCAATCTGGAATTACAATTAAATTATGGAAAAATAATCCTGAATAACCAACTGAAAACTAGCTGAAGAGAAGCCTTATAAACAATGACAGACAGAAGAAACCACTTCACCACAATGAGACTGGAGGGAGTGCAGAGGAGGCGTGAAAGGGCTGGCTTGGCTGACACAGGTGGTACCTGAAGTTCTGAGGGATATTTCAATAGCTTGGGGGTTCCCTTCGAGAATTGTGGAATCTAAACACCACGCTGGGTTCCCTAGCCTATAGCAACAGAGCCAGAAAGGAATTCAGATAACATCCAGCTATGAAAAGCATCAGGATTTCTGTCTGTAGAGAGAGATGGCTTGAGACACAGAGAGCCTCTTAAAGGGCCAACACACAAAATTTCATTTGCAGCCACTTACCCTGGGCTCAAGGGGAGGCAGGGCAGAGTGGACAAGGAATGCTTGAGGAGGGTCTGGGTTTGGTGGCTGTGGGCTGAGAACTGAAGAAATAGCCACCAGTGCCCCTGCGTTGAGTCATTTCCTACACTGCAGAAGACATCTTTCTTTTTTTTAATTTTTAAAATATATTTTATCAATTATGCTATTACAATTGTTCCATTTTCCCCCTTTTACTCCCCTCTGCTCTGCACACCACCTCCCACCCACAGTGCCCCCCTCCAACCTTTAGTTCATGTCCATGGGTCATACGTATAAGTTCTTTGGTTTCTACATTTCCTATACTATTCTTAACCTCCCCCTGTCTATTTTCTACCTACCATTTATGCTACTTATTCCCTGTACCTTTTCCCACTCTCTCCCTCTCCCACACCCCTGCTCATAACCCTCCATGGGATCTCTATTTCTGTTATTCTGTTCCTGTTCTAGTTGTTTGCTTAGTTTGTTTTTGGTTTCATTTTTGTTTTAGGTTCAGCTGTTGATAATTGTGAGTTTGTTGTCATTTTACTGTTCATCATTTTGATCTTTTTCTTAGATAAGTCCCTTTAACATTTCACATAAAAAGGGCTTGGTGATGATGAACTGCTTTAACTTGACCTTATCTGGGAAGCACTTTATCTGACTATTCATGCTAAATGATAGCTTTGCTGGGTAGAGCAATTTTGGATATAGGTCCTTGCCTTTCATGACTTCAAATACTTCTTTACAGTCCCTTCTTGCCTGTAAGGTGTTTTTTTTTCTTAAGAAATTACCTGATAGTCTTATGAGAACTCCTTTGTATGTAACTGTCTCCTTTTCTCTTGCTGCTTTTAAGATTCTTTCCTTATCATTAATCTTGGCTAATGTCATTATGATGTGCCTTGGTGCATGCTTCCTTGGATCCAGCTTCTTTGGAGCTCTCTAAGCTTCCTGGACTTCTTGGAAGTCTATTTGCTTTGCCAGATTAGAGAAGTTCTCCTTTACTATGTTTTCAAATAAGTTTCCCATTTCTTGTTCTTCCAATTCTTCTTCTCGCACCCCTATGATTCAGATTTTGGAACGTTTAAAGTTGTCCTAGCGGTTCCTAAGCTGCTCCTCATTTTTTAGAATTCTTGTTTCTTCATTCTGTTCTGGTTGAATGTTTATTTCTTTATTCTGCTCCAAACTATTGATTTGAGTCCTGGTTTCCTTCCCATCACTGTTGGTCCCCTGTACATTTTCCTTTATTTCACTTTTCCAAGCCTTCACTTTTTCCTCTATTTTGTGACCATACTCAACCATTTCTGTGAGCATCCTGATTACCAGTGTTTTGACCTTTGCACCTGATAGGTTGGCTATCTCTTCATTGCTTAGTTGTATTTTCTTTGGGAGCTTTGATCTGTTCTTTCATTTGGGCCATTTTTTTCTGTTTTGGCATACCTGTTACATAGTAAGGGGTGGAGCCTTAGGTATTCATCTGGGTGGGACCACCCCTGTGGCTGCATCGTGTCACTGTATGTGGGGGAGGGGTCCAAGAGGAAACAATGCCTCTTGTTCAGCTCTCTGCCAGCTTTTAGTCACTTGCACCACTACCCACCAGCAAATTGGGCCCTTCTGGTGCGGATTCCCAGGCCAATGGGTTTGTGTATATTCTAGGACCCTGTGGGTCTCTCCAACAGACTCTACTGTAATGCTGGGAGTTTCTCTCAGTGCCTTAGCCCTCACAGGTTTTTGCAGTCAGAGGTTTTGAGGCTTTATTTTCCTGTGCTGGAACCCTGGGTTGCTTGGTCTGTCTCACTCCCCAGTTGTTCCTCCTGGTTTATCTGTGTGCAAATGTAGGGCCACTCACTCTGCCAGCCACCACCTCACCTGGTCCACCAGCTGACTCTTTGCCAGGTCTGCCAGCTGCCACCTTGCCCACCCTGGTCCTCCAGCCACCACCTTGCTGTGAGTCCTCTCCTCCTGGCTGCCTGTCTCCACCTCTCCTACCTGTCTGGATGAATGTTTCTTCTTTAACTCCTTGGTTGTTGGACTTCCATACAGTTTAACTTTCTGTCAGTTCTGGAGGTTTTTTTGTTTTTAAATTTGTTGTTGTCCTTCTTTTGGCTGTGCGAGGAGGCACAGTGTGTCTGTCTATGCCTATGTCTTGGCCAGAAGTTCAGAAGCCATCTTTCTCAGGCAGAGCACTACTTTCCAAGTGGTGTCAGTCTGAGGGGAAGCAATAGTTGTGCCTTTAGGAATTACTCTGCCCCACCCTGTGATGCTTAATCCAGGCTGTTGGGAGCTGTCCTGCCTAGTTTCAGGGACTGTAGTCTCATTACAGGCAAGAGTCCTGTGGTTAGGGCTGAGTGAAAAAAACCTTAGGGCCATGATCCACTAAGGAGATGGAACCTATTCTTCTGGCAGGAGCACAGTCCCTGCCTCCCTTGCTTCACCCTGCTTGGCCCTGAAAGATGGCTGGTTAGTCAATGATGGGTAAGATTCCTCAAGGGAGAGACAACATAAGCCAGGCACAGCTGTAGAAAGGGCCATCAGGGAAGAACTAGGGGACTATAGAGAAGGGGCAGAAAGGCGCTCACCCCTTGGCTTTGTCGTAGCTTGAGTCCTCATTCTATCTGTAAGAAGTCTCCTAATCTCTTGGCTGCTTTTCTCCCCACAACCAACTCGGCCTGAAAACAATGCCAGAGGCAGCTTCAGCCTTGTACTGGAATAGATGGTTCCTGGGGGCAATCAGGCCTGAGAAAGTATGTACCTTGTTTCCTCTGAGGATTGCTTGATAGCCCTGTTGGTTTGAACTAAATATCTGAGCTCAAAGTGTAGGGAGCGAAACTCCCTACTTCATGATACATGCCTAAATGACCTTCTGGTGTCAGCATATCTCACGGACCCTTACCAGAGACAATCTCTGTGTTTCTTCAGTTGTTATCTGTAGATGATGTCAGTTTTTCAGCACTAAAACTGATGAGCTTTACATGCATACTATGTACCTCTATGTGAGCTGAACTCAATAAATACGCAGGGAAAGAGGTGTTCGAGCCTCTTATCTTCTGAGAGATTATCCAGCCTTCTCTCCCGAAGCAGATAGTGTCTTTGAAGTCTCATTTTATCTGAGATGGCTGGGAGGACTCCACCGGATGGAGACTCCCACACCAGGCCACTGATTACAGCTAGAGGTTATATCCTTGATTACTTTAACTAATGCTGAAAATCAAAGAGGTTGCCACAATGTGAAGGCAAAGAAATAGAGCCAAAATGAAATAACAAGAGAATTCTCCAGAAGAATCAGATGAAATGAAGCAAGCAATTTATCAGATAGAGAGTTTAGAGTAATGATAATATTCATACTCAACAGCATGAAAAAAGACATAGAAACCATAAAAAAGGACCAGTCAAAAATAAAGAATGCAATATCTGAGATAAATAATGTACTGGAAAGAATAAACAGTAAGTTAGGTGAAGCAGAGGATTGAATCAGTGATATAGAGGACAAAGTAGAAAAAACACCCGGGCAGAGCAGCAAAAAGAAAAAATAATTTGAAAAAATGGGGAGAACTTAAGAAATATTTTTGGACAACATGAAGTGTAAAAACATCCACATCATGGGAATACCAGGAGAAGAGAGCAAGCAAGAGATTGAGAACCTATTTGAAGAAATAATGACCAAAAATTCCCATATTCTGGTGAAGGAAAATGACACACAAGCCCAGGAATCTCAGAGAGTTCCAAACAAATTGGACCCAAAGAGGCCTACATCAAGACACATCATAATCAAAATGAAAAGGCTTAAAGATGAAGAGAGAATCCTAAAAGCTGCAAGAGAAAGCAGGTAGTTACATACAAGGAAGCACCAATTAGACTGTCGTCTGATATCTCAAAAGAAACATTTTAGGCCAGAAGGGGGTGGCATGAAATATTCAAGATGATGAATAGTAAGGGCCTTTAACCAAAGCTACTTTACCTATCAAGGCTATCATTTAAAATAGGAAGAGAAATAAGGAGCTTCCCAGACAAGAAAAGGCTATTTATTGATCAGTCATATGGCATTAGTTATTGTCACCCTTATCAAAACCCCTGAACCAGTATAGCAAAACAACCAGTACTGAAAATAAAGGTTAAAGGGTTGTTTTAAGAAGAAGAAAAAAAGAAAAACAAACAAACAAACAAAAAAGAAGAAAATAGTCTACTAATAAAATGGCAGTAAATACGTATCTATCAGTAATCACCTTAAATGCAAATGGCTTAAATGCTCCAACCAAAAGACATAGGGTAGCTGAATGGATAAGAAAACAAGCTCCATATATATGCTGCCAGCAAGAGACCCATCTCAGATTGAAAAATAGACGTAGACTAAAAGTAAAGGGACGGGAAAAGATATTTCATGCAAATGGCAAGGCAATAAAGGCTGGGATAGCAGTATTTATATCCAACAAAATAGACTTTAAAACAAAGGCTATAGTTAGAGACAAAGAATGATACTATGTAGTAATACAGGGAACAATCCAGCAAATAAATAAAACCTTAGTAATCATTTATACACCCAATATAGGAATCCCTAAATATGTGAAACAAATCTAAGAAACATAAGAGGAGAGATTGCCATAAATACAGCCATAGTTGGGGATTTTAACACCTCATTGACTTCAAAGGATAGATCTTCCAGATAGAAAATCAACAAGGAGATAGCAGCCTTAAATGACACACTAGATAAAATGGATTTCATTGATATCTTCAGAGCATTTCACCTCATAATGGCAGAATATATATACTTTTCAAGTGCCCATGGAACATTTTCTATGATAGACCACATGTAATGAAACAAAACAAGTCTCAATAAATTGAAGAAGATTGAAATCATATCAAGCATTATCTCTGACCACCATGCAGTGATACCAGAAATCAATCAGAAGAAGAACATTGGAAAGCATGCAAAGACATGGAAGCTAAATAACATGTTAAAGAATGAATAGCTCAACAACAAGATCAAGAGAGAAATCAAAAGACACCTTGAAACAAATGAGAATGAAGACACAACAATGCAAAATCTGTGGGGCACTGGGAGTACAATCCTAAGAGGAAAATTCATAGCATTACAAGCCTATCTCAAACAAAACAAAACAAATGTAAAAACAAACAAGCACCCACAAGAAAAAGTTTAAATAAACAATCTAATGTCACTCTTAAAGGAACTTGAAAAACAACAACAAACAAAGTCCAAAGTGAATAAAAGGCAGAAAATAATTAAGATCAGAGCAGAAATAAATGAAATTGAGTCTAAAAAATGATACAAGAGATTAAAAAATCCAAGAGCTGGTTCTTTGGAAAGATAAATGAGATTGACAAACCTTTAACCAGACTCATCAAGAAAAAGAGGGAAAGGACTCAAATAAAATCAGAAATGAAAGAAGAGAAATAACAACTGACACCAAAAAAATACAAAGGATTGTAAGAAAATATTGTGAACAACTATATGCCAACAAATTGGACAACCTGGATGAAATGGATAAATTCATAGAAACATACAGCCTTCAAAAAGTAAATCAGGAAGAATCACAGAATGTGAATAAACAAATTACACTTAATGAAATTGATGCACTAATAAAAAAAACTCCCAACAAATGAAAGCCCTGGACCAGATGGTTTCACAGGTAAATTTTACTGAATATTCCAAGAAGAACTAATACCTCCCCTTCTCAAACTATTTCATAAAATTCAAAAGGAGAGAAAGCTCTCAAATTCATTTTATAAGACCAGCATTATCCTAATTCCAAAACCAGATAAAGACACTATAAAGAATGAAAACTATGGTCAAATATCCCTGATGAACATAGATGCCAAAATCCTCAATAAAATACTGGCAAACCAAATACAGCAATGTACAAAAAGATAATAAACCATGGTCAAATGGGATTTATACTGGGAATGCAAGGTTGGCACAACTTTTGCAAATCAATGAATGTGATTCACCACATAAAAAAATGAGGGCTAAAAACCACATGATCATATTAGTATATGCAGAAGAAGCATTTGATAAAATCCAGCACCAATTTATGATAAAAATTATCAGCAAAGTGGGATAAGAGGGAACATATGCAAACATAATAAAGAGCATATATGATAAACCCTCTGTCAGCATCGTACTCAATGGGCAAAATTTACAAGCATTCCCCTTAAAATAAGGAACACGACAGGGATGTCCGCTTTCTCCTCTCTTAGTCAACAAAGCATTGGAAATCCTAGCATTCAGACAAGAAGGAGAAATAAGAGGAGTCTGTACTGGAAAGGAAGAAGTAATACTGTGTTTGCAGATGACATGATACTGAACATAAAGAACTCCAAAGATTCTAACAAAAGACTACTAGAACTAATAAATGAATTCAGCAAAATAGCTGGACACAAAATTAATATCCAGAAATTGGTTGCATTTTTATATGGCAATAGTGAACTAAGAAAAGGAAATTAAGAAAATAATACCATTCACAATCACTTCAAAAATAATAAAATACTGAGGAATAAACCTAACCAAGGATGTAAAGAAAATGTACTCAGAAAATCATGACACTGAAGACAGAAATTGAAGATACAAATAAGTGGGAGCACATAGTGTGTTCATCAATAGGAAGAATTAACATAATTAAAATGTCCATACTACCTAAAGCAATCTATAGATTCAGTACAATTCCTATCAAGATTCCAATGGTATATTCCACAGAACTAGAATGAATATTTCAAAAATTTCCATGGAACCACAAAAGGCCCCACATAGCAACAGTGATCCTGAGAAAGAAGAACGAAGTTGGAGGAAGCATGCTACCTAACATCAAACTTTACTGTAAGGCCACAGTAATCTAAACAGCATGATACTAGCATAAAAACAGACACATAGATCAATGGAACAGAATAGAGAGCCCAGAAACAAGCCCATACTTTTATAGGCATTTAATATTCTACAGAGGAAGCAAGCACTTACAATGGGCTAAAGATAGTTTATCCAACAAATGGTGTTGGGAAAATTGAACAGATATGTGCAGAAAAATGAAACTAGACCATGTTCTTATACCACACACAAGAATAAATTCTAAATAGATTGAAGACTTTAATCTTAGACCCTAAAACCACAAAAATCATAGGAGAAAACATAGAAAGCAACATCTTAGGCATTGCTTGTAGCAATATTTTATGGGATATATCTCCCCAGGAAAGGGAAACAAAAGAAAAAATTAATAAATAGAACTTCATCAAGCTAAAAAGTATTTGCACAGCAAAGGAAATCATCAATAAAATAAAAAGAGAATCCACAAAATGGGAGAATATATTCACCAATACATCGGATAAGGGGTTAATATCCAAAATTTATAAAGAACTTACAAAACTCAACACCAAAGAAGCAAACAATCTAATTAAAAAATGGGCAAAGTACCTGAATAGATACTTCTCCAAAAAGGACATACAAATGTCCAATAGACCTATGAAAAGATGCTCAACATCATGAATTATCAGAGAAGTGCAAATTCAAATCACAATGAGACACCATTTCACACCTGTCAGAATGACTATCATCAATAAATCAACAAATGGCAAGTGCTGCAGAGGATGTGGAGGAAAGGGAACCCTTTGGAATGTTGGTGGGAATGCAGATTGTTGCAGACACTGTGGAAAGCAGTATAGAGATATCTCAAAAATTAAAAATGGATTTGCCTTTTGACCAAGTGATACCTCTTCTGGGAATGCACCCAAGGGAACCAAAAACACTAACTTGAAAGAACATAAGCACCCCTATGTTCACTGCAGCATTATTTGCAATCATCAAGATATGGAAGCAACCCAAGTGTCCATAAGTAGCTGAGTGGATAAAACAACTATGAGACATTTACACAATAGAATACTACTCAGTTGTATAAAAAGAAGAAAATTTTGCCCTTTGTGGCAATATGGATGCACCTGGAGAACATTATGCTAAGTGAAATAAGCCAGTCAGAGAAAGACAAGTACCATACAATTTCACTCATATGTGGAACCTAATGAACAGACTGAACGAGCAAGGAAAATGGGGACAGGCTCATAGATGGAGAGTAGGATGACACCTAGGGTGTGAGAGTTGAGGGATGGAGTGAGTGAGCAAAGAGGTAAAAGGATATATGGATGTGGACAGCAAGGTGGTGATGGCTGGTGGGAGGTGGCATAAGGGGACTAAATGATCATGGAAAAATACAATAAAAATTAAAGAAATAAAAATAACTTACAGAAATAAAAACGAGCAGCAATGTGTGGTGGCTACAGTATCAGCATGCTTCCAGTGGAGTGGAAGTCTGGCAGAGCTCCCAGAATGACCATGGTACAGCAAAGCTGGAGCTTGGGCGGTCTGACCTCTGAGTTCTTAGAGTTCATCAGGGTCAGTGATCCCTCTCATATTGGTACTTAGATGGAGCCCTTATCCAAGCGTCCACACTTGTGGTTTTGGGTGCTTCCCTTATACTCCATTATGTTAGCCCTGACATAGCACTTGACATTACTGTCATGGTTGACATAGCACTTGCCATTACTGTCATGGTAGTATTCAGTGACTCCATGTTGGATTATCAGAGGTTGTCTTGCTCTGCTATTGCTCTATACAGTAACCCAACTGCAGTTGCAGCCTCTCCCAGAAATGTGACCATTAACTAGTCAATCTGATATTTTCTGGTTAGGAGTAGTGAGGTAATCCATCTGATGGACCTGTTCCATCCCCCAAAGAACAATGAAATAATTCACTCTTTTCTCGTCTCTGTCTCCTTCTGCCTTCCATTTTACAGCTTCTTACTATCTGCTAGATGGATGCTTCCCTAACCATGAAGTGCTGGATGAAGCCTATTAGATTTCCAAATTTGCTCAGTTGAATTTTTATTATTTAACAGTAGATATTGCCAGTCCCCATTTTGCTGAGGTGAATGTGAGGTAGAAAGAAGTGGGTGGTGCTTTTCATCATTACCATCCCTACTTTTGCTATTAGCCATACTCACACAGTTAAAAACAGGTCAAGAAATATGTTAGTTCTTTTCTGGTGCTTCACACTCTCATTATAATTCTTTTCCATTTATATTTATCTTACTGTGAATCTTTGTCTAGAAAAATGGTGAGGTTTTTATTGGGAGCAACAGGTAGAATCTTTGTTTCTGATTTCTAGTTAAGCACTTTTCATATCTCCCTCATTAGGTCACTACTTGGTTATGCCTGGTAAGTGCCTAAGTAGACCAGATGAACGTCAGCAAATAGATGGAGGCATTGGTTGAACCTGGAGAAGGGTTGTCAACATCTATTTCAGAGGTGGTCTGCGAAGGGTCAAGCTAAGTTCAGGAGCCACACCTCTCAGAACTGTCTGTTACCTTTTCTTCCAGTTCTCTCTTCTCCTCTGTCACCACACAACAGTATTTACTAAGTTCCTGATGAGATGGTGGTCTATTCAGCCTCCTGCTGCTCTATGAATACAACAGAATGTTAGAGGTAACAGTTACCTCGAGAACCTCCAGCTCAAATTTTCCAATTTATGGGAATTTTAGGAGGGATTAAACCCAGGAGGGTTTAGGAGGTTTAAGCAATTCGTCCAGTGAGGCTGCAATTCTCATGTCTTGTTAGTAGCAGTGCCTGGGCCTCTACACACATCTGGATTCTTCATCATTCTTTGTTTTCTAGTGATGGTTACTATTGCCATGAGTTTTGGTTGAGCACCTACTATGTGCCAAGTGCTACACATGCATTTAGTTGCCACCACAATTCTCAAAATGGGTCACATTACTCTCATTTTGCAGATAAAGGTGCCACACTCCGTGATGTTAAATAGTTTGTCCCTGCAACTGGTAAGTGAAAGAGCAGGGACTTCTGTTTACAGAGCTGGCTGGAGAGCCCATGGTCTTAGCACTTATTCTTTCTATCACATGACGCTCCTGTTCCAAGGAGAATGATATTGTCACTATCAGAATGGCTAACATATCTTATCACATACTTGCCTTCAATTTATAGAGGGATGATTCATAACAAAAATACTAAAGCCTAGGCCCCTCCTACAGATATCTGATGTCATAGGTCTGGGCTGGTACCCAGGGAAGGTTTATAAAAACTCTCCAGGTGATTCTAATGTTCACTTAGGGTTGAGAGCTATTGTGGATGTTAAAGACAGGGGAAACCCTGCTGCCAGTGACTATTCTGTAATCCCAGCTGATCATGGATTCCCAGGTGGGGCTTTCCATCATTACCATCCCTACTGTTGCTATTAGCCATACTCATACAGCTAATATCAGATCAAGGAAAAGGTTAGCTCTCCTCTGGAGCTTCGCACTCTCATTATGATTCTTTTGCAATTATATTTATCTTACTGTGGATCTTAACTTTGTGGAGAAATGCAATGATGCCTGAACCTGCCACCTTCCCTGGCCAGACATAAGGCTAGTGATGTGGTATGGCAGGCTCAGTCTGGAACCCTAAATGCCTCTGTCATCGGTACCGCCGCTCTTTTGCTAGTGACCACTAGACACAGTTACGGAAAACCTTCTAAACTGTGCCGATGTCTCTTTTTAGGATAACAATGGCAAAGCTCCTGTCCTTAGGCTGATGGCACGCTGAGCTTCAGTGTAGCAATGGATGTCCCACGTTCTTCTACTCTCAATTTCGACCTAGACTTGTACGTTTGTGAAGTCCTCAAGGGCAGATTCTTTGATCCTAGAATTGGCTAGGTTCACATGTACTAGTGAATAAGTTAGGTTGTGATAGTATTGAGCAGAAAATGTGACAGAGGCCACGAGCCATTGTTAACTTAGGACCGTAGTAACTTTAAAGAGAAACTGTATTATGCAGCTTTTATTGAATCTAATAGGGGGAGGAATAAAAGGGGGGATAGTAATTTTGTTGATTTTTTTTCTATTTTATTTCCACTTTCATCTCCAACCAGGCTAGAACTGGTCAGAAACAACTAGAAAAATAGGCCTGTGGTTCAGAGATGCTGACCACGCACATTTCTAAATCTCAGGGCCAGGGTCGTCCAAAAAGAAAATAAAAACTATTCATCCACATAGGATTTTAAAAATTATTCTGAAAAGAAAAACCAGACAGACAGGTTTTCTGGTTCTCTGGTGTCACTCCCTGATTGTGCCCCTCCAGGGGCTCTGTACCTCCCCGTGCCCGTTAGAGTGGCCTGGTAGGCAGCGCCTCCACCCGTGCCTCCTCTCCTCTCTAAGTCCCACCTCTGCCTGCTCCTCATCCAAACCCACACTCATTGTGGCTTCTGGACATGTCTTGCTGCCTCACCCATCTTTACCTTTGCTCAAGATGTTTATATTTTTCTCCCCCTCTCTGTCTATCTTATGGCCCAGCTCCAGTCTTTCCTCTTCAATAAAGTTATTTCCTGACACCTTTCTATCCATCCCACAATACCCTCTTCAGATTTCTATCTGAGAACTGATAGCACTTTCTTATACATATTGGCTCTGATGGCTAGTTTCCCCTACAAATCTCTAAGCTCCTGTGTTTGTATATTATGTACAAGGGCCACAGTGCTAGGCCTCTATTTGACATAACCACTAACAGTGTGACAACTTTCTACTTCATTTTCCTGTATAAAGGAGATACTAGGATTGTGGAAGAGATTAAAGACGTATACATGTAATAATGCATCATCATCATCATGATTTATATGCCTAGCCCATACAACAAAAAGAAAACCAATGATAATAACTGACACAGAACTTACAACATATCAGGTTTTATTCTAAGTGCTTTACTGATACTAACTCATTTAGTCCTCTAGGTTATACTATTAAGTAGTTACTGTTATTACCCCTGTTTATATATTAGAAAACAAAATCACGGAGAGGTGAAATAATTTTCCCAATGTCTAAGAGTTGGTAACAGATAAAGATGGAATTTGATTCTGGGCCATCTGGCATTAAACACCACGTGTTTAAAGACTGCGCAGTACTCCTTCAAGTGATCAGTACGGTTACTATTGTAACTAATAGAGGCTGTTTCTATCACCCTGGCCCAGAAACTGCTGAAGGAGAAGGTTTGGTAAGGCATAGGAAGTTTACTTGACAAAATAAGCGGAAAAATTGGCCCGGTCTCTTGGACTGTCAAGCAACATATCCTTGCCCTGTATTGCCTGGCAGAGATGAGGCAACATGGCCTTGGTATAGCTAGTATTTGCATGTCCATTTGCACTGGGGAGAGGAGAAGGCACATGTCTAAACATCCTTCCCATCACCTTTCTGGATCACACATTCCAAGTGGTGAGTCCTCTCTGCAGCCAAGGCACAAAGCTTTTCCACTAGGGGGTGCCTAGACATTTCAGATAGCTCCTAAGCAAGGGGCCCTTTCAAGATGTGTGCTCTGTTCTTTGATTGAATGGATTCCTGTTTATAAGCTTGAGGTTATAGTTCTCGCTATTCTAAGCACCAGCATGGAAGAAATCCTATAGGATTAAGTGAGGTCAGCTTGAACCATCCCAAAAGACTCAACAACGTTTTTCCTTACCCTGCTGCCAGCCGAGCAGTCCCTCCCAAGCCTAACCTTAGACTCACCTTTCCATGGGAAGCTCTCTATATGGGCACGGATGGGGGAGGGTGGAGGGTCCCAACTCAGGCCCTACTTGTCAACTGGATTACTGGTGGGGCAGTGGTGTTAGGAGTGGACATCACTTTTGGGAGCTTTCGCTGGATGTTTGGTGAATACCGAGTTGGCTAACTTTTCTTTATTTCTCTCACATATTTATCCATATTTTTTCCTGTTCCATCAGAGATAATGACGAGTAAACTCAAGGAACTGACCATGGGAGGAAACCTTAGAAACCTTAGAAAGATCTCTAAGCAGAATGAGAACTAAGGTGCGAGTGAGGCCTCTAGCCAGCCCTGTGCTTGCACAGCCTGAGAGAGCAAGTGGATGCCTCCTGTCATTTTGGGCCCCAGGCAACTCTCTTCCTGCCCCCTAGTCCCAGCCCAGAACTGCTAATGTGGGAGGTACTCAGCAGCACTGAGAAACAGCCAGCTATTGTTTTCCATGATTCTTTTAACTTCTCATTCCACTTATTTTTACCTTCATCTTCCTAAACCTATGTCTCTTTTTGCTCATTCCTCTTAACTGGTGGATGAGGATTAGTGAGGACTTCCTAACCAGGAGCTTCTACAATAAAAGTAGATAACATTTAGTCAGTCCTTGCTGTGTGCCAAGTAATCTTCTAAATGCCTTACAAGTACTGGCCCACTTGCTTCTTTCAGCTATATTGGGATGAAGGTATCTATTTTGCAGATAAGGCAGTGAAGACATTTGCTCAAGGCCACACAGTTAGTTGATGATGGAGATTTTTATCCTGGAGCCTGTACTCACAGGTATTATACTTTGCTTTAGATACTGAAAAGCTTCAGCGATGCTCCAAACTGGACTGCAGGTTTCCAAAGGGCACAGAGATTGTGATTTGGTGTGTTTTTAAACTGGGATCCCAAAATTCACAAATGATGTTTGCTTGGCAGTCTGGCTCTGGCTTACATTGGAACATATTGCTCTCCTCCTGAACAAATAGTTTGGCATCTCTAATAGTGGTTTATTGTAACCCTAAAGGCTGGGTTTACTTAAATCTTATTCCTGGTTTGATCTGGTTCCCACTAGATGGTTGTGAACTGGAAAAGGGAGAAATATCATCTTATTCACTGGTATTTTTCTATCTCCAGCTCTTGTGCTTAGTAGGCTCTTGCTAAATGTTGGTCT
The DNA here is from genome assembly GCF_014824575.4 of Sturnira hondurensis. Lineage (NCBI taxonomy): Eukaryota > Metazoa > Chordata > Mammalia > Chiroptera > Phyllostomidae > Sturnira > Sturnira hondurensis. The sequence continues at coordinate 15,194,488 of NW_028095541.1, read as the reverse complement.
ATTAAATTAAACTCCTTTAGTCCGTATCATCCACTTTGAATGATGCGCCACGATAAAGCTACCCTTCTGGGGAGGGTAGGTAACCCTATCGTGCTTGCCTCGATTTTATCTTCTTCCTTATCTGCATAGAGAGGGGGCATTTCTTCTTTATTCAGATTTAATGTGTGGGGATTGGTTCTGTCCAATAACTGCAACCGAGGGCACCTGCATTTTTTATTACTTTGGGTCTTATGAATGTATACAGGTAGAGAGGACTAGAGACTCTACCCTTCATTTCTAATTGCTTGGCTTCAATTTAAAAAATAAACCAAATCCTACTATTCTACCTTCATCTCTTCATATTTATTTATTTTTTATTGTTGACATTATTACAGATGTCCCCTATTTCCCCCTTTGCTTCCCTCCACAGCTGCTTTTCTCTGCCACATGCTTCCTCCCTGCCCACTCCAGCTCCATATATTTTTGTGAGCATTGCAAATTATTCATTTAGTTCTTTGACTTCCGATCCCTATCTTCTGGACAAATTGAATTCCCATCCAAGTATGAATGCAAAGACTGAGACCCATTGACCAAATGCTCTAATCCCAGTCATCCTAGGGTCTCCCTTGAACACCTGTTATTTCCGAGAGAGCTTAGGTTCCTAGAAGAAGGTAGACACGGCTTCAGAAATGAAATTCATTTGTACCCAGAACCACCAGGGACCCCTAGTGTGACAGACAGCAGCCAGGATTTCAAATATAAGGCTGACTCTGAGCAGAACCGCCCCCTTCCCAGTTTGTGGATAAAGGGGCCTTGTCAGGTATGTGCTATCATTCCAGCCCATGGCAGCTACTGACAGCCACGCTGTCTTCAGCTCTTTCTGCCAATGTGCTCCCCACACATTCACAATATAATCCCTAAATCACTTCCTCCATACATCCATATCTGATCAACCCTAAAGATCTCTGAGTCTTTCTTTATTCTGCATTCTGTCATCATCCAGATCCCAAAATGTAATGAAGGATTTTCCAGCTTTCTTCCAAAGAACTAGAATTTTCAGAATCATTTCTGAAGTAAGCAGATTTGTGAGGATCTGGAAGTGATATCTAAGGTTTCCTACAGTTGTAGATTTGAAATGAAATTGGCTTTTAGATTATAGTGATACCTGTAAATCTGTTGCTTAATAATAGCTCCTCTGTGTATGATGTTTTTATTTTTTAAAATTTATTGATTGATTTGAGGGGAGGAAGAGAAAGAGAGGGGGAGAGAGAGACATTGATTTGTTGTTCCACTTATTTGTGCATTTACTGGTTGCTTCTTATATGTGCCGGCCAATATTTTCCTTTCTAAAGACACAGGCCTAGACTTCCTGGTGTCCTCCTTTTTGCATAAGTTGTGCTCAAGTCAGCTGTGATGGGCAGTGGCCTGTCCGGGGTGAGAGTCACCCCAATAGGCTCCATCAGCATCCCCAAACACTTTACCCTACTACATAAGGCATCAATTTTGCTGCTCAGCAAAAAAGCACATTCTTCCATGCCTAGTTATTGGGGCGTGGGTCCCAGAATTCTTCCTTTGCTTTACTTATGTAACCTGTCTTACTGTGCACCTGCATTGCAATCTATGCAAATTATACCTGTGCTGGGATTTCAAGATGTAGGAAATTCCCACTATGCCCTTTTACAGACTTTTCACCAGCAGGCCTGGGCTGGCATATCATACAAAGCTAGCTCCTTCACCCTATTGCCTCTCTGTTTTTTAGAGGCTTTGCTTGTGGTGCTCCACAAATGCAAATGCCAGTGCTCCCTGACTAAAGTAAATCTGTCCAACCTGGATGCTGGAGGGATGATTAAATGCATGGGGACATTGAACAGATACTGCATTTGAAAATGATAGTCTTTCTGATCTTCTCAGGACAATGATTAACCTCTTTGAATGTTTCTTTATGCCTGTGACTAGGTTATCAAAATGGACTAAGGGTGCTTTTATCCAACATCTTAATATTGGCAATAAAGTTATTTTTAGTTTGTTATGGATATAACCCCAACTGGGAAAGGTAGTTTAAAAAAAACCCACAGTACGTAACCAAAGCATAATCAATTGGAAAGAATTTTGATTAATTTGTTTATTTTTCTTCTGAGAGACATGAAAAAATAATAGGAAAGGAAAAGTAGGGAGGGCCACTCATCAAACAAATGTTTTAAGAAATTTGCTGGCTTCTATTTTAGGGAGGTTTACATTGACACTGCTAACACAAACAAATGAAGGAAGAGGAAATGTGGCTCATTAGTTGGTATTTTTCAGAAAGGCTGATTGATAACATTTTCATGTTTTTGAGATAGTGAAGGACAGAGAGCCACGTTACAGGATATGAGTGACTACCCAGGACAGTGGGGAATGCAGTTGATAAGCGAATGCCTATTTTCTGTCTGTTGTGCCATATGCCTGTGACGTTCCCTCCCCCACACACTCAGTCCTTGATCTTTCCTCCTCTGACCCTTTCACATGACTTTGACTCCTTATTGGCAGGGCCTCCTTTTAAGATTCTTTTGCTGATAATCTAGTCATGCTGTACTCACACAAAAGACAGTGCTACAAATAGGTTCTCCAGGGTATGACACAGCCTTCCTCCTCTTTCAAAGGGGTAATAACCTTATCCAATACAGCTTTTATGAAGTTTTAGTGCTTTTATACAAGTCTTTCTTTTACAGATGATAAAGGGCAAAAACCTATGTCACTGAACCCAGGTAGAAAAGTCATTCCATTCAACACAATAATAATAGCCCTCCTAACTGGGTGATTCTTCCAAGCCTCAGTTAGTCCCACAAATGTGGACTAGGTGAGGTAGGAAATCAGGCAGTGAATTGCCGTAGCCTGCCTCATTTACTGTTTTGCTTTTTAAAAAATAAATATTTTTTCTTGGCTGTGAAACTGATGATTCTGACCTTCAAAAATATAGGTGAAACATAAAGAATAAAATTGCAGTTCTATATAAATTTCTGAGATGTTTCTTCTATATCTATGAAATATGTTATTGGTACTTTAATAGGGATTGTGTTGAATCTGTAAATTCCTTTGGGTAATATGGACATTTTGATTATGTTAATTCTTGCAATCCATGAACACAATATATGCTTCCATTTATTTGTGTCTCCCTTAATTTTTTTTCTTCAGTGTTGTGTAGTTTTCTGCACACATGTCTTTTATCTCCTTGGTAAAGTTTGTTCCTAGGTACTTTATTTTTCTTATTGCTATAGAAAATGAGATTTTCCCCCCTGATTTCTGATTCTGATCTTTCATTGTTGTTGTATAAAAATGTGTTTGATTGCTGAATATTGACTTTGAAACCTCTGTTTTGCCAAATTTGCTTATTAGGTTGAGTGTTTTGTGTGTGTGTGTGTGTGTGTGTGTGAAATCTATAGGGTTTTATATGTATACAGTCATATCATCTGCAGAGAGTGACAGTTTTACTTCCTCCTTTCCAATTTGGATGCTTTTTTTTCTCTTTCTTGTCTGATCACTGTGGATAGAAATTCTAGTACTATATTGAAAAGAAGTGGTGAAAGTAGACAACAATGAGATACCACTTCAAATCAGTGAGTATGGCCATCATAAACAAATCAACAAACAACAAGTGCTGGCGAGAATGTGGAGAAAAGGGAACCCTGGTGCACTGTTGGTGGGAATGCAGACTGGTGCAGCTACTGTGGAAAACAGTATAAAATTTCCTCAGAAAACTAAAGATGGAACTTCCTTTTGATCCAGCAATTCCACTGCTGGGATTATACTTTAAGAACCCTGAAACACCAATCCAAAAGAACCTATATACCCCAGTGTTCATAGAAGTACAATTTACAATAGCCAAGTGTTGGAAACAGTTTAAGTGCCCATCAGTAAATGAGTGGGTCAAAAAACTGTGGTACAATTACAAAATGGAATACTACACAGCAGAAGGAAAGAAGGAGGTCCTATCCTTTGCAACAGCATGGATGGAACTGGAGAGAATTATGCTAAGTGAAATAAGCCAGGCCGTGAGGGAAAAATACCATATGATCTCATTTTTAACTGGAACCTAATCAACAAAATGAACAAGGAAGCAAAATATAACCAGAGACATTGAAATAAAGAACAAACTGACAGTAACCAGAGAGGAGGGGGGAGAGAGGTAATGGGGGATAATAGGGGAAGGACCATCAAGGAACATGTATAAAAGACAAAGCCAAAAAGGTTAGTTTCAAGAGTGGGAGGCAGGAATGGGGGTGGGGGTGGGGGGAAGTGGTGCTATGAAAATGGAGACAACTGTGCTTGAACAAGAATTAAAAAAAGAATAAAATTAAACTTCCACAAAATATCACTGTTATCAAATTTTGGCCTCTTTCCCCCCATATCTTAATATCTGAAACAAAAATATAAATATTTGACAAAGTTTCATTATATATGTGTGTGTGTATATATATGTATATATCCCTAATTTCTATTACCAGACTAGAATCCTACCAGATTAGAATCCTACCAGATTAGAATTCTGTAGTATGAATTCTACATACAATTTTGTATGCTGTTTGTTTTCACTTAGCATAAGCTGGCATTACCTGAAGTCTTTAAATGTTGAATCATAGGGGAAAAGGGGATGGACTCACATGAACAAGTATAAAGGGCACATGGACAATAACTAAGGGTGGGGGGTGGAAATGGGAGGGAGGTGGGGAGCACTGGGTGGGGGCAGGGCTTGGAATATAAGACAGAAAACTGTACTTGAACAAGAATTAAATTAAAAATATATATTAAAAATGTTGCAAAAACATAATTTTTAATAGCTGTAAAATATTGTGCAATATGCAAATCTACTAAGGTTTATTTAACTGGTCTACTGGTCAATATTTTAGTTGTTTTTATATTTTTTACCATTATAGAACAATGCTTAATAGCCTTTAGGGAAATCTTATGCTCTCAGTTTTGTTCTGTCAGATAAATTTTTAGAAGGATACCCACTGGGCCAAGGTACAGAAATACATACATGCATACACATATATATTTCTATTGAGAAAGGTGGTGGCAATTTTAAAAAATCCTGTGATGTGTCATAGTTCCATTGCACTGTGTACATGTGTGTACATGTAAACATACATCAGCAAATAAATAAAATGAGATGCATACAAATATATGGTGTATTATTTTTTGAATTAGAAGAATTTCCCCCCAGATTTATTGAGCTATAAGTGATATAGAACTCATGGTGTCAGATATCAACTTGCATATTTTATAACTAGTAAGGCTGAGTACTTTTATGTAGATATTTAGAAAGATCAAGTGATCAGATATTGACCTGAATTCTATTAATTTTTCCCAGCAGATTTGTAAGGGTATTAAAACAAAATGTTACATATTTTTGTCTTCATGGCTTTTCATACAGCAGGTGATATAAGACTAGCTTCGCACAGACAGGAGTAGGTACTCTATACATATATTGAGATGAAGGATAAATCGCAGAATTACTGTGATATTTAAGAACTAATCAGATCATTACCAGCAAAGCACATAACAGCAGAAAGGGAGGGTGAGACAGATGGCCTGATGCTGGTAAAGAAATGATTGTATTGTCAGAGCACTCAATACCAAATGACAAATGTGAGAAGGATAATAATTGCTTCAACTTAATTTTTATTATCCTATCCCGACGAATATGGGTGCTCTCAGGAGGTAGGCAGCTTCTATATACATAACCACCTAGGAAGTTAGAATGCAGCAGCTAAGAAAGAGCATGGACTTTGCATCCAGGCTGGCTTTGGGCCAGGCATTTTTTACTTATTCCCAAGTGACCTTGGGCAATGATTGCTTAACCACTCTTAGCCTCAGTTCCATCAACTTCTAACGAAGGTAAGAATACCTACATACTTTACTCTGTTGTTGTGCAGATGAATAGAAGGAATTTACGTAAGCCCTGTCTGACATGTAATCAAAGCTGATAAATAGCATTACCACCAGCATCTTGTACTAAAGGTCACTGTGTCTCTATGCCATTGCTGGACAGAAAAGTAATAGTGAAGAAACTCTAACTCATCCTTTTCATTAATGCAAATTTAGTCATGCGGCCCCATAGCTGGTTTAATTCCCACCTATCCCTATCATATTTCAAGCGATACTAATTTTCTGAACCCAGAAGACAACAAAAATGACCCAATTAGAGGAACTGAAATAAAAAAGACCAATCACCCAACAAGACACTGTCTATACATATTAGAATTGCTAAAATTAAAAAATACTGATATATGACTGTATCATATATCAATAAGGATGTGGAGAAAATAAAGGTCCTATACTGTCTTGATGGCACAATCAAGAAATAATTCACTCTGGGAAACAAATTTGTAGTTACTTAAAAGTTTAAACATTCACCTACCATATGAGCCCATCATTCCTCTTCCAGAATTTTACCCAAGAACAAAGGAAATATATGTTAATACGAAGACTTGTATACAAATGTTCACAGAAGCTTCTTGGTAATAGCCTAGAACTAGACACAACCCAAATGTCCATCAACAGACAAGTGAGTAAACAAATTTCAGTACATCTGTACAATAGAATACATGCAGCCATAAAAAGGACTGAGGTATTGAAACACAAAACAACATGGCTGAATGTCATGGTAATTATACTGAATGAAATAAATCAGACTCTCCAAAAGAGAATATACTGTCTGATTCCATTTATATAAAACTTTAGAAAATGCAAATGAATCTGTGCTGACAGAAACTAGATCAGCAGTTGCTGAGCTGGGGAGGGCATGAAAGGATGGGAGGAAGAAATTAAAAAGGCATGAGGAGACCCGAGGGTGATGGATATATTCACCTTATGCACCGATGGTTTCCAGAGGGTATACATATATGTTATGAGCTATCAAATGATACACTTTAAATATGTCATGTATGCTATATGTCAATTACATCTCAATAAAGCTGCCTAACAAGCCCCACTGATTAATTACACATCAGTGCGTTTTATTCGTCTTTCACTCATCTCCATCTCTGCGTTTTATGAGTAGATGGTAGTAAGTGACAGGGAGGCAGACCCAAGGGTCTCTGACTCCAAAGGCTGTGCTTTGACTGAGTCACATATATCCTGTAATCAACAGTACTGGGACTCTTGAATTCATGCCTTTTGGCTCCTAAAACAATTGCTTTTCTATTCATTTTTCATTTCTTCCATGGTTTAGACTAAATTTCAATCATATAAATCACATAACTTGAATATTCAAATTTGAACCCATGAAATCTGTTTCTGCTATAATCGCTCTCAGTTCTGCTTTCCACTCACTTTGCCCCCGAGAAGCAAAACTCACCTACCTGAATATTACGTATATTACTTTAAGGGGTTTACTGTAGGGAACTCAGGAAGAGAGACAACGATCAGGAAATTTATGTAGGACACATGCAAATCAACGTGTCCCAATGACAAAGTCGCTGTTGAGAATGACAGCCATCGTAGTTTAGTTTTCTTCATGATTCTTTTTTCTGCTTCATTAACAATGTTTTTTTCATGAAAAACAAAACAAAACTAAACTAAACTAAAAAAACTAATACCCACTCAGTTCTTCCAGACACCACCGAAGAGGGCTGGGCTCCCATGGACGTCCCTGACCTAAGACGGACCCTCCTCTCACCCAAGCCTGAGAGGGAGCCCAGAGATGCACAGGCTCCTGCAGCTCTCCAGCAAGCAGGCTCCCTCCTTCACGGTTTCATGGGTGAGGAATACAGTTGCCATGGTAACTTCCAGCAGCCATTTCAGGCTAGCAGGAACATTCCCTAAGACCCCTCCCTCTTCATCTGTGTGTACTCAGCGATTTCCCTGCCTTGGTGAAGTCAGTGGGGAACTTTCTCCAGGGGTCCCGCCTAACTCGAAGACGGTGTATAAATGGGCAGGGGAACTGTGTTGCCATGGCAGCAACTCCTCTGGTTCTGCCATTCCAAGAATGTCTGGCTCAAGGGATAGACCTGGTGGTGCTCCCAATGGCAAAGGCGGCAAGGAACTGCATTATCTTAATGGTCTCAACGCGGTCTTTCCAAGGGAGGAATTGACTTCTTGGGGTGGCTGCTGCCGGATAGGCAGGAAGTTTGGCTGAAGGGCCTTTCCTCCAGTGACTCACTGCCATGGTCACATCCCCAGTGGCACGGCCCCAGGAAGGCCTCTTACCAATTATGTAAGCTGCAATGCCACCCTTCCAGTCTGTTCTTGCTCCTTTCTTCTGCCTTTCCGCTTTTTTACAAGCCAGGGTTTCTGCTGGCCTCTTCTAATTCTTCAGACCACCGTGATTATGTTGTTGATCTGCTGGGTCAAATGCAGTCAAATGCTGTCTTTGCTTCTGTTTACCTTCCCTGCTGTCTACCAGAATGTTCCCCAAACACACAAATTTCCCTTTGAAAAAAAAGTACATATTGTCTGCAAGATAACAGGGAGAGAGGGGAGCTAGAAGAAAGATATGCGTGGGGAAGTCCAACCAATTCTATATGTTATAACTATGTTCATCCATGTGAGGGCGCCCTTTCCCTTCAGCCCTCAGATTATTTTCCTATTTCTGGACTTGGAGCCTCTGATGGGAACAAACCGGGCTTTGGTGTTCAAACACCTGAATTTGAATCCTCTTTCATGCTATTCTTAACTAGCTGAAAAATCACAGGCATAGCACATACCCTTTCTGGGTGTCTATTTTCTTACCTGCAGAAGGAAAAAGTAGTCTTCCTTGCAGAATTGTGAGAATCGAGAGAGATAAGGGTAAAGTAGTTTTTCAGTACTCGGGCACTTTACAAATCTCGACAATTTTGATAGTTTTCATTCTCATGGAGCATTCTTATTCAATTATTCATTCAGTGAGAGAATTATGGAGCTCATTCTAGTACTTTCTTTAAGGCAGGTGACACAACCTCCAGTAGGGGCCTTTCCTCATCTGAGCAGTGAGATAACCAGAGTCTCACAGTGTGATTTTGAAGAGTAGATGACGTTCTGATTATAAATGTATACAGGTAGAGTACCTGCTCAATTATTACAATTATTGTTATCAATTGCCTACTACATACACTTCTAGGTTTTTCCTTGGAAATCTTTAAAGATTTTGTTTATTTGTTTGTTTTAGAGAGGGGAGGGAGTGAGAAAAAGAGGGCGAGAAACATCAATGTGTGCTTGCCTCTCCTGCGCCCCCTGCTGGGGACCTGGCCCGCAACCCAGGCATATGCCCCAGACTGGAAATCAAACTGATGACCCTTGGGTTTGCAGGCTGGCACTCAATCCACTGAGTCACACCAGCCAGGGCTCTCCTTGGAAGCCTTGAGTCATGCTTCTGTGACTCACATCTCCCTCTTCTTTCTACCACTTTTAAAGGCTGAGAATTCGCAAAGAAGGGAGGTGCCAACAAGTTTCCTCTGCAGATAGAGACTATGCCTGGGACCAGGGGTTATTGAAATGACCAGAGCAGCTGCCATACTTCTCAACCTCCTTTACACTTGGACCTGAATTTTGAAATAGACAGATTGTTTTTGAAAACTGTCCCCTTGGTTTCCTCATCTTTCCTTTCTGTCCACACTGACTGAGGGTCCATAGCCCCAGGAATCTCCCCCAGGCCTGCCCTCCTTTAAGTGGTGGCATCCACTCTCTGGGCCCTTTCTTCCTCTATGCTTACCTGATCCGCAGCTGGCTCTTCCTTTCAAGTATAACTCAGTGTTCAGCACTCTAATCAATAATTTATAGATAAGGCATTAAAGAGTAATGAACACTCAAAACACTGCCCCTCCCAGAAAATATCTTTGCAGTTCAACTGTGGTTTCCAAAAGCTGCACTCCTCACCGTTGTGTAAAGCTTTCATATCTATACTGGCCTGCAATGATTCAGCCCTCCCGTCCCTGAATTACCACTAAACATTGTAGATTTAACATCGTAGATTTAACTGGGCTTTAAGTATTATATGTGTTAATCTGTTCTCCCCAACGAGATGTCTCAAGGGCAGGAATTTAACTTCTTGTTATACCCAACTCTGAGCAGCAATGTTGGGCATAGACTCTCAGTAAAAAAGAATCATAATTGATTTATAATGGTGAGAATTTCTTCAGCTAAGAAAATGTCTTGTAACACATAGAGTTACATTTGGAAAGTTGAATTCCCAAAACTTCTGACTGATTCTAAAACCAACTATTTTAGAGGTTTTTTCTATACATCTTTTTCCTCAAATAGGCACCTAGCATTCTACTTAAATGAGAATGTCATTTCAAGAGAGTTTTTATGATGGCTTTGTATAAATTTTTATCCACAGAGGCAGAATGGACCTGCAAATATGCTTTATTCAAACTAATTATTTCTGATAAACCACTATCTTCGTTCCAGGAAGTCCAAGTTTAAAATAGGTCCTATTAAGGGAAGTGATGCATAATGGAATTGCATCTTTCTTATTGATTAGATATTTTTAAGATGTGCCTTCTGTTCAGAACCGAAGGACAGAAATATAAGAGAAGTGTACTCTAAAATAGTTAAATCGGAGAAAAATAGCAGTCAAAAGAAAAATGAATGTTAAAATTAGCTAGGCCATCTCAGTTTGTAAAGATGTTTTTTTCTTTACTCTTAGCATTGGGAAGGAGAGAGCCCCTCGGACATAGGGTCCCTCCAGAAAAAGGCTGCTGACCTCTAGTTCCCTAGGTATAAATTAAGGAAATGTTAATATTATTACACAGGTGCAATCAACTGTCACAAGGATATAGAAGAATAGACCTGTTCTCAAACATTCAATGCATCAGATTTGGGGGGAGGGGAATAAATTAGAATGCCCTTTAAAAGGCAGTGCATTACCTCACAATGGTCAAAATAACTTTTTAAAATTTTTTGTAATGCCAGGGAAACTGGATTGTCCCTGAGGGCTCTTTGCATAATTGAGTTTTGTTTAGTCACACCACTGGATGAAAGTAAGGTGAGGAGGATTTCAAGATTAGTGCTCCCCTCGAGAAATGACTGGCCTGTGAACCAAAGGGTTGCTGGTTCAATTCCCGGTTGGGGCACATGCCTGGATTGCAGATCAGGTTCCTAGTTGGGACTGTGTGAGAGGCAACCAATTGATGTCTCTCTCTGGCTCACTCTCTTCCCCTCTGTCTAAAAATAAATAAATAAAATATTTTTTTAAGAAAAGGGAAATCACCAGGGGAAAAGTTGGATACCTTGGGTTATCATGTGGGGCAGAGACTTGAAAAGGAAGAGACATAGCCCTTGGTTGCTCTGTCCCACATTCTGAAAATGTGGTGGTAGGATATGTAGTGGGTGCTATGGTCCATCACTCAGATCCCCCAGTTTTCATCAGGACTGAGGCATTCAGTTCCCTGGTCTCCAGGAGTGTTGGTTGTTAAAAGTTCGCTACTGAGTCCTTCCTAGGAAATTACCAATAGCTTAAGAGAACTGCCTCATCCAAAGTTAGGCCCTCTCTCTGTGGGGAGGTGCATCCAACTCCTTGATGATAGAAACCCAGCCCTGGACCCCATTTTGGCTTCTTAAGGGCCACCCAGCTCTGCCGCTCCCTGCGTGAGGATGGCTGAAGCCTGCAATAAGACAGCACTGTCGTTCAACTGGTCCCTCCATCATGAGAATTGATCCCAAGAGCACTCCCCACAAACTTCCTCACACAAATCTCCATGTTGGAGTCTGTTATCTGCTGCACTCAAACCAAGATGGAACATTTTAAAAAATTTTGAACCAGGGAAGTTTTCTTGGATCATAAAAACCTAGGGTCTTAAAACTTGACAAGGCAACATTAGCTATTTGAGAGTGGAGGAGCAGAGACCCAGAGAGATGGGAGGACTGAGGCCACACAGTAGATACCACAGTATGGCCAGGTCTGGAACCCAGCTGAGGTGACTCCTAAACCAGGGTCCTTATCCACATGGCGTGGCCACCCTGATGAGAGGGATGTGACTGATAAGCTGTGGTAATCAACTTGTTCCCTTCAGAGAAGAGAGTAATGAGAGATAGCCAAGGAAGAGCCTGTCCATTCCTGGAAAAGTGTTTCTATTTGTGTTGAGGAGGAAGTGAAAGGAGGGGTGTGAATTCTATTACTGCTGACCTTCCTACTGTTTTTTTTTCTTTTGATGCTAAGGGGACTGTGAAATAGGTAATAAATATCACGGAGACAAATGAGGGGCTAAAGCCCTCAGGCTTCTATAGCTCAGCTTGTTCTATGGTAAGTTTTGCTAGGAGGGATGCTGCCAGGAAAGCAGCAGTGAGACAGTCCTGAGCTCAGGCAATCCACAGAGTTAGTGTGTGCACAATGCATTCTTTCTGATGGCAACACTCTTGTTCAGTGGATAATTCTTCCAAAATGCTTTACAGGCATTGATTCATATCCCCAGATATCACTCACCATATCACTGCCTTTTTTCAGTGAATCAGTCTGCACCTTTCTGGTTTGGAAGGGTCTACCCTTCCAAGGATTTTGCTTTCCTTTCTGGCAAAATCCCTTCTTCCTGCTTTCTAACACAATGTTCATGAGTGGGATTGGCTCCTGACCACCTCCACCCTCAGCTAAATTGGGGAGGTCCTGACTGTCCTAAACCAATCAGCACAACCTTATTCCTGTTACCATGGAGACATGCTTGGCAATTATGACCTTCCTATTTCTAAACTTCTGCCAGTCAGGCCCTGACATTGTCTGAGTCTCAGTGATTAGTTCCCTGGGGTAGGAGAATGAGAACTAAGTTTGGTCAATTACAATAGAATACTTTTGGTGGTTGGAGAAATACAAGTTTCCTCTCTTCCAAAATGATGCAAAGTGGAAATTAGAAGCCTAAGGATGAAGCCAGCACACAGAAGAAGGCAGAGCAGAGACTACTGCCAGGACCACGCATGAGTCCTAACGAACAGCATTGCTGCATTTCACTGTCTCTGGAGTTTTCAGTGACACATGCAATATATGTATACATTTTTTGTTTCCTGTGCAGTTTGAGTTTGAGTTTCTGTTTCTTGCAATCAAACACATAAACGTGTTTGGTACACATGTAGAGACTGATTCCTCTACACAGGACCTCCCCTATGAAGTCCTAATCTTGACCTTCCTAAAAAGGAGCAGTTTCAAATGGAAAATAAAACTCTTGCCAAGAAGAATTCAAAAGACTAGCTTAAAGACCCCCCATTAGTGGATTTGCCCAATAGTTTTGGCTCAACTTAACCTGTTGTTCAAAGCTTCAAATTCTAGGTCATGTGTGTTGAGTTTTCCTAAGTAGTTTGTAGTATCTTTGAGGGCTGGGGCAATGTATTTTGTGACTTTAATTCAGTCTTACATTGCTCAATAAAATGTTTTTTAAAGTAAATATTTTATTTATTTTTAGTCAGAGGGGAAAGGAGGGAGAGAAACATCAATGTGTGGTTGTCTCTCACATGTCCCTACTGGGGATGTGGCCTGCAACCCAGGCATGTGCCCTAACTAGGAATTGAACTGACGACCCTTTGGTTTATAGCTTTGCACTTAATCCACTGAGCCACACCAGCTAGGGCTGAATAAAATGTTTTGCACCACATAAGTTCTCAGAAAATGAGAGTTGAACTCAAGTAAATTCAACTCCTGTCACTGCCATCAGCACAACTTCTAGCAGTTGAGGAGAAAGGACAGTCTCACAACACTGTCAAGTTTTGGGATATAAAGTAATTGCTCTAGGCCAGGCTCTTCCCTTGTTAAATTACCAGCAGCTAGCACAGGATCTGGCTAAGAGCAAGCAGTCAAATATTTGTTGAATGAATTTGCTTTGGCTTTGTAACCATAGACTGAACTGCTCACTTAACAATTTTGAACAATTCTACTTTTCCATTTTTCCCAAATCTTATTTTACATCTTAATCTTTTTTATCTCTTAATTTATCTCTCTCTTTTTTTTCTCTGTAGCTTCCTTACAAACTAATTCTCAGCCAATAACCCTGAATCAAAAGTGACAAAAAAAGTGAACCTTCTCTGCATTTCTACCAGCAAATCCTTACATACCTCACTCTATCCATACTCATTTATTCATCCTTGTAACAGATATTCATTGAAGATTTCTGACAACCAGGCCCTGTGGATTCAGAAGTAAAAAAGACAGATCAAATTTCTTACATGTATATTCTAATAGGGAGAATGAATATGAATAATTAAATAAACAACAAGTATACTTTCAGACTGTGTATACTTTCAGACTATGAAGAAAATATATTGGGATAGGGACTGGGGGGCTGTGGTGTGAGGGGGGATTATCAAGGAAAATTTCTTTGAAGAAGTAATATAATATTTAAATATAGATTTGAATAATAAAGAAAAGCCACATTAAGATTTGTGAAAAGAATAACCTGGAAGATGAAATAGCACACACAAAGATTCCGAGGTAGAACACATGTGATTTGGTGTGGGAAGAGCTAGGGAACTGGAGCCCAGTGTGAGAAGAATGGTAGAAGATGAGGTCCATGGACTGGGCAAGGTGGGACGTCCTGTAGGACACAGGACCTGTCTCTGCTTTTCCTTCATGGGAAAACGAACAATTCTCTCCTGAAAGCATCTTCCTCTGTTGGTGTGTGTGGCAGCAACTGTTGCCTGCTTTCCCTTCTGCCTCCCTAGCCACTCCATTTCCGGCTTCTATGCTGACTCCTCCTAATGTCAGAGTGGACCCAGGCTCCTTTTCTCTATCTTCTCCTGTCCTTGTCCTTCCCTTCCTTCTTCCCTCCATTCCTTCTTTTCCCTCTTCCTCTCCCTCTTTCTGATTTTATCCAGTATTGTGGCTTTAAATATCATCAAGAGACTCACCAAGATGGGACAGCCTGGACTTCTTTTAGCCTCAGACACATGTGTCTAACTTTCTACTCAACAGCTCCATTTGGATGACCAAAAAAGCATCATGAAATTATGTCAAAGCAGCACTCTTGATTCTACCTCATTCCAAATATGTACTTTCTGAAGTTTTCAGTATCTTATTAATGTTACCACTCAGTTGCCCAAGCCAAGAACCTTGGCAGTCTTAATTTATCCGTTTCCCTATTCCCCACATTCAGGCCATCACCTAACTTTGTGGTTCTCTCTCCAAAATCTCAAACCTACCTGTTTTACTCCATTGTTACTGTCACTAACCCTTCATCTTTCACATGTGTTTCTATCTTGTTTTCTAACTTTTAAAAAATGGGTCCTTTATAAAACAAACAAAATGACTTCTAAAAAATATAGTAATTGAGATAATAAGAATTTCTGTTTAAAGCTCTTTGATACCTTTCAATATGTTTTTTAATTGTAGTAAGAGATACAAATACAAAATTTATCATTTTAACCATTTTAAGTGTAAAATTCGGTGGCATTAAGAGCATTCACATTATTGTGTAACCATCACCCCTATCCATTTCCAGGACTTTTTCATAATCCTAAACTGAAACTCTATCCCCATTAAACAACAGCTCTCAATTTCCCTCTTCCCTTAGCCCCTGGTAACCACTATTATACTTTCTGTGCCTGCTAATTTTGATTATTCTAGGTACTTTACAGAAGTGGAATCATACAATGCTTGTGTCTAGCTTATTTTATTCAGTATATCGTTTCCTCGTGGATGAGTGACAGGCTTATCCATGTCATCATATGGACCAGAATTTCATTTCTTAAGGTTGAATGATTCTGTTGTATATACACAGTGCATTTTGTTCATCCACTTATCTGTTGGACATTTGGTTTTTTTCCACCTTTTGGCTATTATGAATAATATTAGACAATTGGTGTACAAATACCTACCTGAGACCCTACTCTCAATTATTTGGGGCATATGCCTGGAAGTGAAATGCTAAATCCTATAGTAATTCTATGTTTAATGCTTTGAGGAACTGCCATACTGTTTTTCATAATGACTGCACCATTTTATATTCAAATCAGCAATGTACCAGGGTTCTAATTTTTCTATATCCTTATCAAGATCTGTTCTTTTTTCTTTTTTCATTATTAACTTTTTTCTTTTATTT
This sequence comes from Sturnira hondurensis, assembly GCF_014824575.4. NCBI lineage: Eukaryota > Metazoa > Chordata > Mammalia > Chiroptera > Phyllostomidae > Sturnira > Sturnira hondurensis. Next base: position 15,178,538 of record NW_028095541.1, on the reverse strand, counting down.
ATTTTAGAGAGGGGGAGGGAGAGAATCATCGATGTGTGAGAGAAACATCAATCAGTTGCTTTCTGCACACGCCCTGACTGGGAATGGAACCTGCAACCCAGGCATGTGACCAGGCTGAAAATCAAACCAGCAACCTTTCTGTTTGCAGGACAATGCCCAACCAATGGAGCCACACTGGCCAGGCTTCCTTTTTCTTTTTAAATGATACCCATCCTAATGAGTGTAAAGTGGTATCTCCCTGTGGTTTGTAGAATGAGGGAAGGATGTATAGAAGGTGAGGGTGAAGGTGAGGGTGAAGGTGACAGTAGAGAGTATCCAGAGAAAGGTCTGATGGGACTATATTCCTGCAAGCAACATCCCATGGAAATGGCTCTTTGTTGATTGTTGATGACTGTCTTTGCTGAAAGAGAAGATGTATGCAAAGGCTCTTACTGGGGTGTAGGAAGTGATAGTTCTCTAAGCAGTTTGTATAAAATCATTTAGTCGTGATTAATATTGAGTTAGATAATTTTATTAGGTAATCATCATCTTCTGTGGTGAGACCTTATCTTGGCAGAGAACTGCCATAGCTAAGCAAGAGGAAGAGTACTTAAGTAGTTTCTCATGCTATCAGGCTGAGCAGCAGAATAACAATGGCTCAGGGAAGCCTCCTTGTTCAAGATTCTTTGCAAAAACAAGAATATTTTCTGTACAAGATTGAACCATGGTGGCTAACTGTAAGTATATTCTGAGTCCGACATTTATGTCCATTGGCCAGCTGGTCTTTGGGAGAACCCGAGTGGAGGTGTCTTTGTGTGAATCCTGTCAACATGCGTACAAAGCTGTGGTTGCCCTTCGCTGTGACTACATCCCAAATGAGCTAGAGTGATGGACTAGGGTGGTGGAGAGTTTGTCTAATTTGGTTAAGAACATATATTTGAGATAATTAAAAAATAAGCAAGATATACCTTGCTGTTTAAACAACATTAGAGTTTGTCTTTGATCTAATAGCCAGAGAAGAATCCAGTTTGACTGCACCCTGCCATTGAATTTTCCACTGAATGCTCTCAGCACTTTCGTTTAATCTGTGCTCACTCCATTATTACATTCTTTATCTTGTCTACTTAACTACGAGTGCTACAAGGCATTACCTTGCCTGATTTATTTTTGCATCCTTTATAGCCTATAGTACCAGAGCTTTCAGATATAAAAATTAATAATAATGATGACAATAATTGACATTTATTGATCCCATACACTGTAGTCATGTGCCAGACTCTGTGATTTGTTTGTATTAACTTAATTTTTCCAACACCCCCTCAAATATGTACTATTGAAATTCCTGTTACTGGATAAGTAAATTAAGGCATAAAATTATTCATTAACTTCCTAGTTGTCATATCAAGTATTTTACCAGGATATTGACACTATAACTTATGACATTAACTTCCAGACCATATAAAAGATGACAAATAAATAAATGTATGTTGAATGTTAGGTATGTATGCCTTTGATTGACAAACACTGACTTCAGATGACATCAAACCTGGAGGGCCGTCATGGCCGGCATGGCTCAGTTGGTTGAAACATAGTTCTGTAACCGGAAGGTTGCTGGATTGATTCCTGGTCAGGGAACACGCCCAGGTTGCAGGCTCAACTGCACATTGGGGCGTGTGCTGCAGGCGGTGTTTCTTTCTCACACCAGTGTTTCTCTCCTTCCCCTCTTCTCTCAATGAGAATAAAATAAAACCTTTAGTAAGAAAGAAAAACCCGAAAGAGCAATATTGACTCTTTCCAGTTTTGAGCATTATTTCATTTGGAAAATTTTCAGGAGGTCAAGTTAGGATAAACCTTGATACTCGTTTAGTAATTTATATTTAAATAAGGATACTCAAATATTAATTTATTTATTCAACAGCTACTTACTGAATATAAGGATACATGGCAGGCACTCACTAAATATGATGATATGATTGTGAACAAAAGGCACAATGGTTTGGGGGCTGGTATAGCTCACCTTCAAGTGGAAGTGATGGACATTGAAAAAATAGTTATACTAATGAACATGTGAATTACTACAAATTGGGGTCTTGCTCTGAAGAAAGCAAAACTAGTCTTATAAATCACATAATAGAGGAATCAGACCAGGGCCAGTTGTCTAGGAAGACTTTTAGGGCAAGGGCATCTTTCACCTGTGTAGCATCTTTTACCTTTGCAATGAAGAATGAGTAGAGCTTTACCAGGGGGAGGGTGGGATGGGTGGGGAAGGCATTCCAGGCCACTAGGCAGAGGGAACAGTGTGGGCCAAGTCCTGGGCCAAGACTTGGCCCCACAGGGCCTGTACCATAATCCTGGCCGTAGTGAGTGAGCTCACTCTTAAAAAGAATTACCTATAAATTATACATATGTATGTACACACACATATACATAATATAATATTTCACTTTTTACTATGTACGTATGTGACACATATTGAAATCATGTCATATATAATTATATTTTATATTGTTATATAAAATGCTTAAAAAATGAAATATTATGTGAACATCCCTCATGTTTATTTCCTATGATTTTAATGGAATATTCCAGCATATGCCCTGTAATTTATTTAATAAATCTTATAAGTATGCCCTGGCTGGTGTAGCTCAGTGGATTGAGCACAGGCCTGCGAACCACACAATCGCGGTTCGATTCCCAGTCAGGGCACATGCCTGGGTTGCAGGCCAGTTCTCAGCAGGGGATGCACGAGAGGCAACCATACATTGATATTTCTCTCCTTCTCTCCTTCCTCTCTAAAGATAAATAAATAAAATCTTTTAAAAAATCCTATAAGTATATACCCAGGGGTGGAATTGGTGAATCATATGGTAGATCTATTTTTAATTATTTTGAGGAATCTCCATACTGTTTTCCAGAGTGCCTGAACCAATTTACATTCCCCCAACAGTGTTGTACATGGGTTCCCTTTTCCCCACATCCTACCAACACGTATCTTCTGTCTTCTTGATAACAGCCATTCTAACAGATGTAAGGTGATAACTCATTGTGGTTTTGATTGCTTCCTGTAGCAAGAATGTGCTAATTATTGCTACAGTGGCAATCATGTTATAATATAGACATGTGTCACACCAACACGTTGTACACCTTAAGTTTACACAATATTGTATGTCAAGTATATTTCAATAAGATAAAAAATCTTTATGTTGAACATTTAGGTTTTTAAATTTTTTTCACTATAATAAATAATACTAACATAAATATATCCATATAAAACTATTTTGACATATTTATGATTGTTTTCTTTATGTAAACTTTTGTGAGCTTTGATATCTAGTGCCTAATCTTCCCCAAATAGTTATAATTTCACAAATAGTGTGTGATTATCTATTTTACTTCTTTTTCACAAACCTTGGTATTTCCTTTTTGATTTTAAGTCTTTACTAACATAAATACAAAAATAGCATTTATTTTGTTTTATTTTGCTCCCTTGATTACAAATGAGACTGAGTTTTTCTTGCATAGAGTTATCAGCCATGAATTAACACTATTTTGAGAGCAGTCTTCCCAGACTCAAGAAGCCCAGCCTCTCTGAATCTTTTACACAGATGATGACCCAGTGTTGGCCAATTTATATATGATCTTCAAAAAGATATAATAAATCTTTTGATTAAAATATGAATAAGGTCATATTTAAGACTGAGCGTTTGCTTGTAGAAATCTCCCCTATTATCTGCCCCCCTTCCCTGAAAAAGTTCCACTTCGCTAGAAGTCACTGTATATACTATGTTACGTCCCAAGTCAGTTTGCAGACTAAGGCACACCAGCCAAAAATGTACGTCCACACTATGAAGACAAGAAACTGGGAGGTGAAGGGTGGAGGGAAGGAGATGATGAACAAAAAGGGAAAGGAGCAAAGAAAGAAAAAGATTGCTGAAAATACTCTAAAAAATGTTTTTTCTCTCTGTAGGGTCTTCCCAAGACAGGATCTATCCTGTCTTTTCATTTCTCTGTCTGGAACCTTCTAAGCACTCTCTTGATTAAAGTCAGCTCTTCACTTCTCCATTTGAGAAAGATGTTCCTACCTATTTGTCTTGACCAGCAATATTTGGGAAGCTAGTTCTAGAGCACCCCTCAGTCCTGAGCAGACAAAGGGGAACTTGGGGACCCCCCAAAGCCAGACCCCTTGTCACCCCATGCATCCTGCCCTTTGCCTGGATGGAATATTCTTGGTTCTTTGTAATAGCTTAGGTATTTTCTATTTCTGATTTGTTTTCCTCTTGTTCAGTTTCCAAATATATGCTCAGAGAGTCCCCAGCTGTCATTTCTTTGAGTCACTCTTTTCTTTAATTTTCACATTGCTTTTAGTTCCAAGATCATTCATTACTTATGTGCTTCCCTGCCCCTTGCCCCCATCTCTTCCTTCCTCATTCTGGGCTCTGAGCAATGGCCCACGTCATCCCTGGTCCCTCATGACATCTCTGGCCTCTGATGCATCACTTTAATGACATTGCTGACACCTACACAATTCTACTGAAATCCCTCCATTAGTCATTCCTTTGGTCAGGGCTCTTAAGGTCCTTTTAAAATTCATAAATTCTCTCTGTGAAGGTGGTACATCTAATCACTTTCTAGCTTTTAGTTTTGCCCATCAGCTAGGTTCAGATCACAGGGCCACGAGGTGACTTGTAATAAAGGGGTTGGCATTCTGAAGCAGTGCTCTGGGAGAGATGCTTCAGCAAGGACTGAGCAGCCCTGATGTGGTGCAGGAAGAAGGAGGTGGTGCTGAGAGAGGCAAAAATGTCTTTGAAGCCGACTGCCTAAAGAGGTAGGAAGTGTAGGGGACAATCATTTCATTTTCGCCCGTTATCTCTTAGACTGACTGATTTTAGCAAGGTGAGTTCTAGGTAACCACATAACTTATTCCTCAAACTAGGACACTTTTGAGAATAAAGCAAGGGAACCCTTAAGAATTATACAATATCGACAGTTGTAAACAAAGATCATTCTTAGCAAACAAGGACACATGATTCCCCTAGTTGTAAAAGGTCCTGGTGAGCAATTTGTCTGTGAGATTCAATGAACTATATTGCATTTTTCTCTAGGAGTTAAATGAAAAAAAAATCACTGCTTCCTTCTTCCAGGTCCATACATAGTCACAAGACAATTATTCATTTGAATTGTTTAAATATACTAATCCATACTGATGTATTCTTGGTTCAAAGTAAAATATTTTTACTCCAAATGGAGAGATAGATTGGGGCAGGTTGTTAAAGGCCTTGAATACCATGCTAGGGAATATCAGCTTAACCCTGTCTGCGAAAAGAAACTGCCAGGGGAAGACACAAAATGTCCTAGGGTTTATAAGCACCTCCCTGGAGACAGTGTAGAGGGTGGGTGGGCACAGCAAACACATTGGAAGTGCAGACAGTTTTGACAGAAAGTCCAACATGACCATGGTCCAAGTGAAAGTGCTGAGGACTGGAGAACAGCAGTAGAGGTCACAGAGAGCGGTGGCTGTATTTGAAGGACCCTGTGGAGTTAGAATCAATATTTAGTGAATTACTGGATGTGGAGAATGAGAAAGAAGAAGGAATCAAAAATGACTCAGGTTTCTAGAAAGATTGCCTAGATGAGAGATAATGCTCTTAGCTCAGATCAGAGATGCAGGAAGAAGAACCAGACTGGGGACGAGTTTTATTTTTTTACCTAAAATGTAAAGGATGGCTATTATGTGCCAGGACTTTACTGGCACTTTACATGTCATATCACTGAATTTTCTCAGCTGACTTCTGACACGGGCCTTGTCGTTTCCCCCATTTTACAAAGTGGGAAAGGGAAGCACAGAGAGGTGAAGCGTCTTGCTCTGGTGGTCAGCTAATAGAGGCAGAGATGGGATGTGAAGGGAGCAAGAGTATCATTGTATCATCGTGCCCACCTCTCTGAGATGGATTTTGAGTATGCTGAGGTGGTGGCAATCTGGGGCTATGAAATTGTCATCATAAATTTGGCAGATGAAGATTCTGTTCCTTTTCTGATGTGTTCTTATTTTCATCTACTTATATGTGCACATGTATCAAGGCTTGACCCAGGGTCCTATTCTTTTCTTTTTCTGGATTATGTCTACTGTATTTTGCCATGTATAATGTGCACTCATATTTTTGGCCCAAACTTTCAGGAAAACATCTTCCTTTTTAATTTGTTAATTTAATTATTTATTTATATTTAGAACAAAATGGATTTTGGTATTCCAGGGTATTATTTTGCATATGGATATCATTATTGCTTTCTAGAGTTACACTTTTAACACACAAGGATACATAAAAGAATTAAAAACATTTATATAGTTATGGAATTAATACTATCCATGTACAATGAACATCCTTATATTTTTCTAAAAAATTTGGGCAAAAAATGTGTGTTGTACACGACATAATACAGTATTTTCATGGCTGCAAGTGTCACAGTTACAGCACCACTGAAAAGTATGGATCAAATAAAACAAACAGGAAAGCATGGATCTCAGTCTTGTATAATCTGTTGCATATTGTCAGCTGCCTGTCACACATTCCTAATTGCATCACTGCTCTCATAAAGATATTTAAGCCTTAACTGAAGATTGGTAACTTACTGACTAAGCTAATCAAAACAGTCAAATATCTTTTCAAAAATTTCAGGTTTTCCTTCAATAACAAGAGGTGGTTTAAAGCCAAATGTCTGTAGCACAAGGCTTTAAGGCCTGGGAGGAGCCTTATATATCTAATTATTAACATGATCTCTTTACTGTGCCTGAGGTTCCTGTAATTATAATTTGTGCTAATACAGCCTAAATTTAAATTTAATTAAAATGTATACGATTAAAAATTCACTTCATCTGTCTCATTAGCCACATTTAAATGCTCAGTTATCACTTGGGACTAGTAGCTACCATAATGAACAATGTTGATATAGAACATTTTCTTTTTTTAATTGTATTTTTCTTAAAAAACATTTTATTTATTTATATTTAGAGGGGAAGGGAAGGAGAGAGGGAGAGAAATATCAATGTATGGTTGCCTCTCGTGCATCCCCTGCTGGGAACTGGCCTGCAACCCAGGCATGTGCCCTGACTGGGTATCGAACTGCAATCGTGTGGTTCGCAGGCCTGTGCTCCATCCACTGAGCTACACCAGCCAAGGCAGAACATTGTCATCATTGCTAAATATTTTATTGGATATTACTGTAGAGCAACTGACCATTTAAAGCTAAAATTATCTTCCTCTCAGTTAGGTCAAACCTCATACTTTCTGTCTCATAGTAAGTTAGCATATTACACCATTGTCATCAACTGAATTGTGTCCCCCCTACAAACTCACATTGAAGCCCTAACTCCCAAATGTGACTGTATTTGGAGATAGGGATTTTAGGGAGATAATTAAGGTTAAATGAGGTCCCAGGTGTGGGACCCTTATCCTATAGGGCTGCTGTCCTTATAAGAAGAGAGAAACCAATGATCTCTTTCTTCCTGCATGAGTCCTCACAGGGTCCTTCCTGCAGGGGAGAGACCATGTGAGGACTCAGTGAGAAGGCAGCCACCAGAAACCAACTGTGATGGCAGCTTGATCCTGGATTTCTGTCTTCCCAGACAGTGAGAAAATAAAAGTTTGTGGTTTAAACCACCTAGTGGTTTATGATATTCTGTAATGGAAGCCCAAGTTGACCTATGAAAAACAGGGATACACTGCTCCCATCCAGGCCCTGATGCACAAACCTAATACACCTTCTTCTCTTTTGCATTGATCTTGAATGTTCTCCTTCCTTTTCATTTCCACCATAAGCCTAGCATCATCTCATGTTTGAGATATTGAATTACCCGGTGTCATTTTTCCTACAATTAACCTAGATTTATAAATTAATCTCATCAAAAGATTGTTTTAGTTTCTGTTATATTTTGTGATAAATGTTCAGAGTTCTGGATATACTCTAGGGAAAAAACCCAACTTCTTACCCCAGGATTACAGCCTGGCCACTTTCTACTCTTAATACCTCCTTCCTCAAGCTGCACACATTGTAAACAAACAGATCTCCTGACTTACCCCCATGCTTACACAATTACTGACCTTGTTCCTTGTTCAGGCATGTGGCCCCAGACTGTAGGTGAATCCTGTTCTACATCCTTCAACTCCTCAGTTCAACCTACAGATTTCTCATTCACTTCCTAAACATCACTCATCATCAGTAATGACAGCATCACAACAGAAATTACAATAAAAATGACAATTTACTTAGGGATTGCTATGAACCAGCAACTGTTCTTAGAACTTTAGATTAATTACCTTACTTAATCTTCATAAAACCCTATGCAATCAATACCAGTGTCACCATTTAAATGGAAAACATATTGCTCCAGTTAAGCAAGTTTTAGCTTCTTCTGGTTTGTCATATTATACCCTCAACACTAATTTGCTACTTGGTGCCAGAATATTTGTCTTTTCAAGTGTGGATCCTTGAAAGCTTCCCCTACTAGCCTGGAAGGTTCTTGAAGGCAAGCCCTGTTTTACACTCTTCATTCAGGCATCAAAGCAGATCTCAAACTATACTGATTTTTTTCTACTTAACAATTTATCAACAAACTGGAAGTTTCTCTTTCTGAATCTCATCCTTAAATGTTGACATTCCTCAAATACTAGCCTTAGGCCCTGTGCTTTTTTCACTCTGTATACTTTGCATTGTAATTTCATGAGCCTTGGGGTACATTAGAAGCTATATGTATGGATGTATATATGTTCAGGCCCACCTGGCATGTGGGCCAAGTAGACTTCTCTGGTAGAGGAATACCCTACTCTATCTTGTGAGCGCTGGCAGGGTTAAGGCTATAGGGAGACAAGTGAGACCCCTGTGGTGCAGAATTAACCGAGGCACTCATTCGGGATTGTGACCTTGCTGGCCCTGCACTTGCACGATCCTGAGAATGAGTCCTGGCCTTGATCTCTACGCTGATTAGCCTAGGGAATATGTCTGGGGCACCAACAATATCTGCTATTGTACCATGGTCCATTTACATTTGTTATAATATATATTCTGCCTTATAGTTAGTGTTTTGTGGGCTTTCCCCTCGTTAAGTTTTTTAACAGCAGAAACCAGTGCTTTCTAACATACCAGCCACTTAAAAAGAAAAAAAATGTTTGTGATGTTGAGTTAAATTCCTGCTATCCTTGGCCTATCCCTGTAATGGCAGATTGTACAAGATCAACCACTCCTTTTTGCTACTCTGAGTTTCATCCTCAAACAGTAGAGAGAAGATCTACAAACGTTTTAGAAAGTAAAGGCATTCAATGTATTATAGTAACAGGCACAGGAGGGTGCAATTCAGGAGCCAGGGTTAGGGTGCAGTTCTCAAAGCGTAGTCTCTGGATCCGCAGCATCAGCCTCAACTGGGGACTTGCTGGAAGTGCAAATTTCCAGACCCCAGACCTACCGAGTCGAAGAGTCTCAAGTCTATGTGTTTTAAAGGCCTTGCATGATTCTCAGGTAGAAAATGATGAGTTTGTGAATCAACTTTAGGCCGAGAAAGGATTTCTTAGAGCTAGCCAGAGGGAAGACACTAACCTTAGGATATGTCTTGTTCAGTAGCAGAACCTTAGGGAATGTGGTTCTACTGAAGAAAAAAACCTGAAAACTGAGATACTTTTGACTTTAGAAAGAATGGTTTAGTTTATAGAGTTTCAGTCTGTTGAATAGAAGCTCAAAAAAACAAGAAGAATCCTAAGAAATTGGAGTGTCAGGAGACAGTCAAGATGAGACAGGTCTGTTCAGAGGACAGCCAGATGTCTTAGCTGACACAAAAGGACAGCAGGGACCAGCACTTAGCACAGATACATAGCTTTTGCAAAAACCAAACACAGTCTTCAGCTTGGTCCCTGTAAAGATACAGAAAAAAATGGAAAGACTGGGAGGGAAGAAATGTGATTTTCAAAAGAGAATAGAGGAACTTACGTGTCAGACTTCACTTAGGACAGGAATGTAATGAAGCCCATGATATTCATGCCACATTCATCCAGGTGCCCAAGTGAAGGAATTGACTCTTCACAGTTATTAGGCCTTGTATTAGTCAGGCTTCTTCACAGAAATAGAATAAAGGGTGTGCGTCGGGTGGTGGTAGGGGGGCGGGAGAGGAGGGGGGGGGCAGAGAGATTTATTATAAGGAATTGTCTCTCATGATTGTAGAGGCTTGGCAAGTCCAAAATCTAATGGAGTAGGCAGACAGGTGGAGTACTGAGGAAAGAGTTGTAGATTGCCATTGGAGTTCAAAGGCCATCTGCTGGCAGAATTCCTTCTTGCTCAGAGGAGGTCAATCTTTGTTCTATTCAGGTCTTCTACTAGTTGGATGAGGCCCACTCACATTATAGAGGGCAATCTGCTTTAGTCAAAGTTCACCAATTTAAATGTAAGCTTCACTCCAAAAAACACCCTTACAGAAATATCCAGGATATTTAACCAAATATCTGGGCACCATTGGCCCAGCCAAGCTGACATATAAAATTAACTATCACAGACCTATACCCAGGAAAGCTGCCTGACACAAGGCTTGTAGTAGTGGTGGGAGATGGGACAACTGAGAAGAGCAGAGATCTGCCGGGGAGTGCCTCACCAACGGGTAGACTACTTTATCTGTGTCCTACTCATTTCTAATTATAAGCCATCTAATACTTTAGGTAGAGAAAAGAAATGCATTATATGAATTTCTAAAAATAAATCAGGAACTAATCATTCCTTAATTGATGAGACATCGTATCTAAAATTTAAAGTTTATTTTCCTTTATTATTCTCTCACTTAAGGCTGTCTCAGCTTCTAGATCTTCTGCCTCATTACAATCTGATGGCTTTCCAGTTATTTCCAGATTACTCTTCCTCTATTTTGACTCTATTTTCTCTGCCTTGTTTCTCTATGTATTGTCTACAAAAATTAACAGGCATTTGAGTTATTCTAATTTTTTGGTTATTATCAATAATACTGCTATGAACACTTACATACAAGATTTTTGTGCATGTGTATACTGATGTCTGTTGGGGATATTCCCCAAATGATGTACGTGTACATGCTCAATTTTATTAGACTATGCAATAATACAAGTTTCCTCAAAATGTGTCTGAGAATTCCAGTTGCTCTACATCCTCACCAGCACTGTCAGTCCTGCCATTTCAATGGGCTTGAGGTGAGTACTTTATTGTGGTTTTAATGTACCTTTTCCTGAATACTTTTCATATGTTTGTTAGCCATTTTGGTATCTTTTGGGGTGGGGGGGGGTGGGGAGGACTGCCTGTCCTAGTCTCTTGCCCTTTTTTCTCTTGGATTGTCTACACTATTATTAATTTTGTGTTTTTCTTTATATGTTTTGGATATAAGTTCTTTGTGGATTATAGGTAACATGTATATCTTTTCCTAATATATTTCTTTCCTTTTTACTCTGAATGGTATTCTTTGATAAGAAGAAAGTCTTGATATTTACTGTAGTTCAATGTTTCAGTCTTTTTCTTGTCGGTGCTTTTGTGTCCTGTTTTAAAAAAATCTTTTTCAACTCCAAGATAGTGGAGGCTCTGTTATGGTAGAAACTCTCTTAGAAATGTTACGTTTTATCACTTTTGTTTAGCTATACTCTCACCTGGAAATGACTGTATGCAAGATTTGAGGTCGGGTCGAGGTTAATTTTTTCCAATGTGCTCCAAGTTGAGTACCCTAGGGGACAGAATTTGAGGCACTGAGATTGGTATGCAGAAATTTTGCAGGGGTAAAACTCAGGCACAACCTGAAAGGGAGCAGAGGAAGCAGGGTTGGGTGAAGGGAGATGCTAATCTGTGATGATACAGTTGCATTAGTGACTAAATCTATTTCCAAGGGGCATTCTTGAGCTGGAATGGTCCTTTATAAACCAACCGAGGCTAGGGTAAGGATTTTGGACCCTTGCATAAATTAACCATTTGTTATGGGCTATCCTCAGGGGAGGGAGTATAATCCTAAATGAAGAAGCTTTCTCTGGCTAAGTGAAATTCCTGAGAGAAATGAAGCCATAAACTATCATAGTCAACCTTCCCAGCAACTGGGAGAATGAGGACCTCAGTCCTAAAGGTGGATGGATCTGAGTGTAGCAGTTGACACAATTTACTGAAAAGATCATCCTCTTTCCATTGCTTTTTAGTGTCACCCTTGTGACACATCGAGTGACCATATGTGTGGGCCCCATTTTGAACTCATTAGTTTCATTGGTCTCTTTGTCAATTCTTGAGCCAATACCACTATGTCAGTTACTGCAGCTCTATCATAGGTTTTGATAACTGGGAACATTCAGTTTTTCAAGGTAGTCTTGGCTATTCTGGCTTTTGCATTTCTATTTAAGACCTAAAATCAGTTTATCAATTATCACACATTGCAAAAACTTTGCTGAGTTTTTGTTTGGGTTAACAATGAATCTATAGATTCAATTAGAGGAGAATTGACATTTAAAAATATTGAATCTTGTAATTCCTGAACTTTATATATCTCTTCCGCTGTTTGGTCTCTTTTATTTCACTAATATTTTGTGAATTTTTCATAAAGATTCCTTGAAAGTCTTTTCCCTCCACTTTTTGAATGCTACTGAAAATTAAAAGAAAATTCATTTTCAAACTATTTATGTTGGCATGAAATATAACTGACTTTTAGTGCTCTTGTATCTGGCAAACTTGTTAAATTTATTTATTATAATTTAAATAATTTAGATTGTTTTTGATTTTATACATAATTATTTTGTCATTGAAAATTAGAATTTTATGTCTTTTTTCCACTCATGTCTTTTAACTTCTTTTTCTTATTTTAGAAACTCTGATATAATGATGAATATCAGCTTTAATAACCATAATAGGTAATTATAGCACAATTTATTTAATCAATATTTGTTTGAAGGGCAATTAAATTGGTCCTCTCTTTTTCATAAATAATGCTACAATTTATATCTTTTCTCAAACAGTTTTTTTGTAGTTATCTCATTCATTCTAAGCATGTATTCCTGGATTTCTTGGAATAACCCAGGCAATAATTAAATTAGGTGCATAAAAAGTAAATTTAAAATATTTTTAAAGCAAGTATATGTAGTCGTCAGACAACAATGCATTTTCTTAGAAACTTCTCTTTTGAGTTACAATAAAATCTCATTTTTATGGAAAAAGTTCAGGGATTGAAAGGTATTTTAACTTTAGAAAAAAGATGTGGGCATATCTACTCTTTTGTATTTGTGCTCTAAGGGACTCTGACTTCCTGGGATTCTAATATTGTATTTTTATAAATCGCTTTCATAGTGTAAGAACTGCCTGATCTCTTGACTTAAAAAATAGATTCTTTCAACATTTTCTTTTGATATTAAAAAAAGCAACAGACAGGAAAGAGAGGGGGAAATTGAGAGAGAGAGAGAGAGAGAGAGAACACTAAATAGAAAAAAAAAAGAAATATAGATAAACAATTTCAGACCTTAATTTCATCCCCCTTTTCATTTCAAGGTAGCAGACTATGATTTATTGCCTCAGGTATATGGCAGATGGAAAGCAGTTATCACTGACAGGACATTCCTGGCTTAGTTTCTTTCTTTTTAAAAATATTGTATTTTTCTCATTACCATTTGGTCCCCTTAAAGCCCCATCTGACCCTCCACCCACAATCACCACATCGTTATTCATGTCCATGAGTCCTTTTTCCTTATTGTTCAATCTCTCCACCCCCTAAATCTGTCCCCATTAGCTGTCATCCTATTCTCTGACTATGAGTCCACCTCTATTTTCCTTGTTAGATCAGTTTGTTCCTTAGATTCCACATATGAATGAAATCATATGGTATTTGTCTTTCTCTGACTGGCTTATTTCACTTAGCATAATGTTCTCCAGGTTCATGCATACTGTCTCGAAGGGCAAAACTTTCTTTTTTTTTTTTTACAGCTGAGTAATATTCTATTCTGTAAATCTCCCATAGTAGTCTTATCCACTCATCTACTGATGGACACTTGGACTGCTTCCATGTCTTGGTGAATGTAAATAATGCTGCAATGAACATAGGGGCACATATGTTTGAATTAGTGTTCTGGGTTCCTTTGGATATATTCCAAGAAGTGGGATTGCTACGTCTAAAGGCAGATCCATTTTTAATTTTTTGAGATATCTCCATGCTGCTTTCCATAGTGGCTGCACCCATCTGCATTCCCACCAACAGTGCAAAAAGGCTCCCCTTTCTCTGAAACCCTTGTTGTCAGTACTTATTGATGATTTACTGATGATAACCCTTATGACAGGTGTGAGATGGTGTCTCATTGTGATTTTAATTTGCATTCTCTGATGATTAGTGATGTTAACCATCTTTTCATAGGTCTATTTGCCATCTGTATGTCCTCTTTGGAGAAGTGTTTATTCAGGTTCTTTACCCATTTTTAATTGGATTGTTTGTTTTTTTGGTGTTGAGTTTTATAACTTCTTTATAAATTTTGGATACTAACCCTTTATCAGATATTCTGGCAAATATGTCCTCCCATTCTGTGGATTATCCTGTTATTTTCCTTTGGTGTAGTCCCATTTATTTATTTATTCTTTTGTTTCCCTTGCCTGGGGAAATATGTTTGATAAAATATCACTACAAGCAATGTCTGAGAGATTTTGTTATGTATGTTTTCTTCTATGTTTTTATGGTTTCTGGTCTAACATTTAAATCTTTAATGCATTTAAAATTTATTTTTATGGGTAGTAATAAGGTGGTTCACTTTCATTTTTCTGCACATATCTGTCCAATTTTCCCAACACCATTTTTGAATAAAATACCTTTAGCCCATTGTATGTGCTTGCTTCCTTTGTCGAATATTAATTGTCTATAAAGGTGTGGCTTTATTTCTGGGCTTTATATTCTATCCCATTGATCTATGTGTCTGTTTTCATGCCAGTACCAGTACCAGGCTGTTTTGATTACTATGGCTTTATAGTATAGTTTGATGTTAGGTCACATGATTCCTCCAACTGTTGCTATGTGGGCCTTTTTGTGGTTCCATACAAATTTTTGAAATATTTGTTCTAGTTTGGTGGAATACACTATTGCAATCTTGATAGGAATTGTGTTGAATCTATAGATTGCTTTAGGTAGTATGGACATTTTACTGATGTTAATTCTTCATATCCATAAACACAATAAGTGCTTCCACTTATTTTCTTTCTTCAGTGTCATAATTTTCCAAGTACAGGTCTTTCACATCCTTGGTTAGGTTTATTCCTTGGTATTTTATTATGTTTGAAGTGATTGTGAATGGTATTGTTTTCTTAATTTTCCTTTCTGTTAGTTCATTATTGACACATAAAAATGCAACTGATTTCTGGATATTAATTTTGTATCCTGCTACTTTGCTGAATTCCTTTATATGTTCTAGTAGTTTCTTGGTGGAATGTTTGGTGTTTTCTATGTACAGTGTTATGTCATCTGAAAATAAAGACAGTTTAACTTCTTACTTTCCAATTGGAATACCTTTTATTTCTTCTTCTTGTCTGATTGTTGTGGCTAGGACTTCAAATACTATGTTGAATAAGAGAGGTGAAAGCATACACTTCTGTCTTGTTCCTGATCTTAAGGGGAACGCTTGTAGTTTTGGCCCAGTGAGTATGATGCTGGCAGTGGCTTTTTTATATATGGCCTTTATTATCTTTAGGTATGTTCCTTCTAATCCCACATTCCTGAGAGTCTTTATCATAAATGGGTGCTGGACTTTATCAAATGCTTTTTCTGCATCTATTGATATGATCGTGTAGTTTTTAGCCTTCATTTTTTAATGGGGTGAATCACATTTATTGATTTCTAAATGTTGTACCAACTTTGCATTCCTAGCATTAATAGTTTATTTTTATTGTACTTTTTTTACATTACTGTTTATCCCCCCATACCCTCTCCCATCACTGCTCCTCACCTCCACCCAGCAATCATTACACTGTTGTCCATGTCCATGAGTCCTTTGTGTTTGATCCCTTCACCCCCACCCCCACCCACCTGTGCTGTCAGCCTGCTCTCTATCTATGAGTTTGTCTCTATTTTCCCTGTTAGTTAATTTTGTTTACTAGATTCCACATATGAGTGAAATCATATGGTACTTGTCTTTCTTCAACTGTCTTATATGGTACATTTACAAAATGGAATACTACTCGGTTGTGAGAAGAAGAAAAATTTACGCTTTGCTATGGCATGGATAGACCTGGAGAACATTATGCTAAGAGATATAATCCCCTAAACCTTTGATTGGAGGCTGATTTAATTGATTTGTTTTGGTGAGGATGTTGTGTGGGAGGAGGTGCTTCTCTTACTGAGAGGGATATGTTGGGCTTATGTTTTTAGCTCAGCTGTTCCAATGACAAGTTTAAATAAGA
Source organism: Sturnira hondurensis (assembly GCF_014824575.4). Classification (NCBI taxonomy): domain Eukaryota; kingdom Metazoa; phylum Chordata; class Mammalia; order Chiroptera; family Phyllostomidae; genus Sturnira; species Sturnira hondurensis. The sequence goes on along the minus strand of NW_028095541.1, from coordinate 15,162,170 downwards.
AAAAATAATAATTAAAAAGAAGGAATTCATATGGGTACATTGTACAGACAAAATTTTAAAAATTGTCTTCACTTTTCAAAAATCAACCCCTTAGCATTATGTCTCAGTTCTCTTTTGGTGCTTGTCCCAAATTGGCCTTCATCCTAAGCAGGGGTGGGTAAGAGGATGGGAGAAACCCAAATACCCTAACATATACTGTAATACAAAGCCAGTAAACTGGATGCAAAAGCAACATCATAATTTGCAGAAAGCTCTGTCCTGATTTTTAACAATTCACCAATTCTGAAGTCATTTGTTAATGTTCCTGGACATTTTTTTCTGAGAACTACTTATTCCATGACCTACGGGTCAAATTTAGAGACAAATTTATTGATGATCAATGTCTGAAGTCTAAAATCCTCTGCTATATTTAAGAAGTATTTTGTGATTTATAATGATTAAGTAGTAAAAAGATATTAAAAATACCTAATCAAAACAGCCTGATACTAGGATAAGAACAAACACATAGAGCAATGGGACAGAATGGAGAGCCCAGAAATAAACCCAAGTCTTTATGGTCAATTAATAGTTGCCCAAAGGGGAAGAAGCATAAAATTGAGTAAAAATAGCCTCTTCAACAAATGGTTTGGGGAGATCTGGACAGATACATGCAAAAAAAATGAAACTCGATTGCCAACTTACACCATACACAAAAATAAACTCAAGATGGATAAAAGACTTAAATATAAATCATGATACCATAAAAGTCCTACAGGAAGATATCGGCAGGGAAATCTCAGACATTCCATGTAGCAACTTCTTCACTGATACGTCCTCTAAAGCAAGGGACATAAAAGAGAGAATGAATAAATGGAACCTTATCAAATTAAAAAGCCTCTGCATGACCAAAGAAAATAGCATTAAAATGAAAAGAGAATAACTATATGGGAAACATATGTACCAATGATACCTCAGACAAGGGTTTTATCTCTAAAACATATAAAGAACTCACACAGCTCCACTTCAGGAAGACAAAAAAACCCAGTTAAAAAGTGGGCAAAAGACTTGAATAGACACTTCTCCAAGGAGGGTATACAGAGGGCCTAGAGACATATGAAAAGATGCTCAGTATCACTAGTCATCAGAGAAATGTGAATTAAAACCACAATGAGATACCATTTCACACCAGTGAGAATGGCCATCATGAACAAATCAACAAACAAGTATTAGAGAGGACGTGGAAAAAGGGAACCCTAGTGCACTGTTGGTGGGAATGCTGATTGGTGCTGCCACTGTGGAAAATGGTATGGAATTTCCTTAGAAAACTAAAAATGGAACTGCCTTTTGACCTGGCAATTCCACTGGTGAGATCATATCCTAAGAACCTTGAAGCACCAATCCAAAAGAACCTATGCACCCCAATATTCATAGCAGCACAATTTACAATAGCCAAGTGCTAGAAGCAATATAAGTGCCCATTAGTAAATGAATGAGTCAAAAATTGTGGTACATTTACACAATGGAATACTACACAGCATAAAGAAAGGAGCTCCTACCCTTTGCTACAGCATGGATGGAACTGGAGAGAATTATGCTAAGTGAAATAAGCCAGACCATGAGGGAAAAATACCATATGATCTCATTTTTAACTGGAACATAATCAACAAAAGAAAAAAGCAAACAAAGTGTACCCAGAGACATTGAGATTAAGAACAATCTAACAATAGCCAGAGGGGAGCCGGCAATTCAGGGAGGGGTTTTCAGGAACTACTATAAAGGACACATGGACAAAACCAAGGTGAGGTGTGGAAGCAAGGGAGGGAAGTGGGTTTTGTTGGGGCACAGGGGAACTGGTAAGGGGGAATGCAGACAACTGTAATTGAACAACAGTAAAATAATTTTAAAAATACCTAGTCATTATTATGTTGTACTGAAAATATGGTTCTTTCTCTAGCTTCCTTAATATACCTAGCTGTCCTTCCCACTGTCTCTTATGAAATAGCAACTTGCTTCCACGGTTTATGTTTTTTAAAAAAGCCCCCAGGCAGTGCCTCTCTCTGCATATCTATTGTCAGAAAGACCTGACCTGATAGTTTTGACTTTTAATGAACACTGAAATCAGCCTTTCTGGAGTTTCTAGCTATTGTCTTCTTTCAAGAGGCCTAACAAGTTTCTCTAACTCAGGTACTATGGGAAATCAGCCTTCTTCCCCGAATTCACACCTTAAGTCTCTTTTAGGGAAGGGGGACTGAAACAATGCCGTGTGCCCTTCAGGCAGGAGAGAAGCTCACAAACTTTTTTTTCCTCTTTCCTATCTTCATCTGAGGGGATCCCAGAAATAGCTATTATTGTCAACTATGTGAATAATTTATTTACTCTTTATATCTCATTTTCAGGTGCCGTTAATTATAAAACATGTTGAATTAAATTTGTGGTAAGTTTTATAATTTCAATCTTACTGTTTGTGTTTAAAATCCAGGATAATTTCATCTGGAAGCAGGCTGTTCTGTCACTAATCAAAGCTGCTTTCTGGAGAATTATGTTGTGCCTCTGTGATCTTGCTGTGCACCCCGTGCTGGCAGCTTAACTCCTCTCCCAGTGGGCACACAGCTTCTCATTTCCTCAGCCTTCTGTTCATGATCTATGCATCAGCTAGAAGATGATGTTGGTTCTATCTGGAAAGTGGGTCAGCTAGTCTTTGAGGTGACACAGTGGAGGCCTAGCATATTTCCAGGACCCCAGAAGTTTAGAGATTGGTAGGGAATGGAAGAAAGGACTTGAGCCCTTTCCTATAGTGAAATCAAACTTCAGTCTGAAGTGGACTTGGCAAGATGAATGCTCAGCAGAGCATAAATAACATTTGTTATTATCTCAAAGACTTGGTTGAAGGTAGGCACTGAAAACCGTCCCTGATCCCAGCTGTCTCCTCCAGAGGCCTGTCAGAGCGCTGAAACTTTCCATATGTGGATTGCTGACCACGGGGCAGGAGTCAATCAGAAAAGGTGACTGTGTTGGCATCTATTGGAACATTTACCTTTTGTCGGTGGGTTTTTGTCAGCCCAGTGAATTGCAAAAGATAAAGGGGTCCTATAGCTCACCAGTGTCATTCATTTGGGAACAAAGCCATAGGTGTAATGAAAACCGATAGTTGTTTCTTTCCTTCCCTTCTGTTCTCTTCCCTTTTCAAATTACTCTTCAGGTAAAGGGATTCTCTTCAGTTCTTGGTTAAACCATCTGCATTAAATAAATTTTTACATTCAGAAAAGTTTTCTTACTATTTTATTTCTTTCTTGAATTTTAATGAAATTTTAATTTTTTTACTGTAAAATACCTGATTTGAGATATAAAAACAAACAGTTGAACAGCTAATTTTGATCATATTTGATACTTAGGATACTGCAGATTCTTGTAAATTGTTTCTCTTTTTAGCTTTCTGTTCTCTAGTATCTGTTTCTGCTCTTTAAATGTAATATATAAGAACTTGTCATTTCTCTAGAGAGTTCTTGATGATCCCATTCCTCCCCAGCTACTGTGATAAGTACTGGTCATGTATGTATACTTGAAGTCAGCCCCATTATTGAAGAACATTTATTGACATAGTGAACAAAAGGAGCTGAAATTTCCTGGTGCCAAAACTTCTGTAAAATTCTCTTTGTTTGAATAGGGAGCTGTTGGTGAAGATCAGGGAAAATTCCCTAAAACTATTTATCCCAAAGAGTACATCCAAATGACAAGAAGAAATGATTTATATATGTCACAAGATTTAGGCTTCTGCATGAGATATACGTAAATGCTAGCACTTAAAGCAATCAAAAGATTCTTTTAAGTAAACTTCAATAACTACCTCACAGTTGTAGAAGTTCTCTCTTTCTTTTATATGGGGAAAATTCACACAGCATATTTGTCACTGAGCACTTGATAAACGTCAAAGGAGGAGGAGGCAGAGAAGGAGAGACCAACTGATCAGAGGTTAAACAGGAAATCTAAAATTCCTTTGCCTCCATTTTTTTCTCTTAGGGTTAGCATGGGTCTGAAGAAAACATTAAAAAGAAAACTTGGCATACATAATATTACTATTAAAAAAAGTCACAGATCTGCAAAACTGTTTTGTACCTGAATTCACATTTAGGTTCATTCTTTCCTTTCCTGAAAATATTTCCATCAGAATATGTGTAGTAATTTCTTTTTCTATTACATTTTGTTGAAATATATTTCAGTGTTATGTTTCTTTGTTTTATTTTTCCATGCAATCTTGATATTAAGGTGATATCTGAAATTTCAGCAAATTGGCATTACTGGAATAATTTCTCTAATGTTTTTTTTAAAAAACATAAAACATTTTGCCCTGGGTAGTGTGGCTCAGTGGATTGAGTGTCAGTCTGTGAATCAATAGGTCCCCAGTTCAATTCCCAGTCAGGACATATGCCTGGGTTTTGGGCCAGGTCCCAAGTTAGGGGCATGTGAGAGGCAATCAATCAATGTATCTCTTCTTCTCTTTCTTCCTCCCTTCCACACTTTCTAAAAATAAATAAATAAAATCAAAAAGACTTTTTTACAAGCAACTCAATATTATTCTAGGTTTGTTTATTTGGATTTACATGTTTCTGTTTTTTATCAATGAAGATTTATCATTAGTGTCTTTTCTGTGTGCACATGTGCACTGTAGCCATCATCCTCAACACATGAAGTTCCTAGCTTTCAAAAGCTCCTGGGTTAAGATGAAGAGCCAATTCCTAAATTGATTATGAAGTAAACTCCCATTATGTCCAAGATAATGTGCTAATGAAAACAGCATCACAAACTATAAAACAACATATAGATACATATTGTGTGAGTCACTTCCCTCCAGCAAGGGAAGCAGATAAAATTGAACAGACAAAATTATCTACTTCATATCTCTTCCTACCCACAAAGACTCTCTTTTATTAAATTTTGTTTCAAGTTTTTTATTGTTCTTTATTTTTCAAAAAAGATTTTATTTCTTTATTTTCAGAGAGAGAGGAAGGGAGGGATAAAGAGAGGGAGAGAAACATCTATGCGGGAGACAAAGAAACATCAATATGCAAATTGAACCATTGACCTTTTGATTTGAGGATTGACACCTAGCCAACTGAGCCATACCGGTCAGGGCTGTTCTTATTTCTTAATGAGCAAGGGAATCAATCCTTGTACTGGATGTAGTTGGGCTTTCTAATTTCATGATTTTTCATAAATGCCATATTGGTCCTTTCCTGTACTGCTGAATATCAGAACAATACATAGAAAGTGGTTTAAGAAAGTACTTTGTCTTGGCACAATTAGGATTTTTCTACATAAGTGTCATTCCCTAGTGTTTTCTTTTCTGTGGCCAGACAGTTTTTCTGGTGTTTCTAGGTTTACAGAGACATAGGGAAACTGTAAGAGACATTTAGGGAAAACTACCAATTTGGGTCAAAGCCCTAGTGATCCTGTTCTTGATAGTACCTAAAAAAATGCATTTCATTGGGAATGCAAGAGCAGCCCCAAGTCATGACTTCACAGTGAAAAGCAGAGGAAATAACTCTAGGAAGGGATGGAGTGATACTGACAGGGAGTAAGAGTTTTAAGGGTAAACTGGAGGCGGATAAGAATAAACTGCTAGGTAAAAAAAATAAACATTTTGGGTAAGCTTTCTAAGTTAGAAATAGCAAACCAGAAAGTTCTTCTTTTCCTTAGAAGATTTCACGCATATTTTCATCTGTTAATGTTGACTTTCTCCTTTTGCATGTATTTTACATGGGAAATTTTGCTGAGCGAGGAAGTGTTCCTGAAAGTCACTCATGTTTGTTTTTCCACAATGCCAGATTCATTAGGGGAGACCTTCCCAATAAGTTGGTAGATTCACATGCAGGTTACATGTGAATCTGGCATAGAGGGGGTGCTTATGCCATAGACTTGAGCAGAGCAATATAGTCTGGTAAGGAGTCCCAGTCACTGGGGGCCTCCTTGGTTGGAGAGGCCAGAGATGGTCTCAAGCTGGGTGGCTGCAGTGGCAGCATGCATCTGGTGGAGTGGAAGTCTGGCAGGGCTCTGAGCATGACCATGGTATAGCCAAGCTTGAACCCTGGGCCATCAGAGCTCTCAGTTCTTATAGCTCACATTAAGCAGAATTCCCAGTCATATCAATGTCCAGTTGGATTGTTATCCAAGAGTCCAGACATGAGGTTTTGGATGTTCCATTTCTTTCTACTACCTCAGTCTTGACATAGCACTTGACATACTGTCATGGTGGATAGTGACTCCATATTGGATTGCCAACGGTGTCCAAAAAGTCTGCTTGGCTCTTGCTCTACACAGAAAATGTAAGCATACTGCAGTGACAGATTATAATGGTGAAAACCACAACACTGAGCACTAGCTTTCTAAGGAGGGTCTCTGGACCATCAGTATCAGTATCAGTTGGGAATTTGTTATGAATGTAAATTTTCAAGCCCTATTTTAGGCCTACTGAATCCGAATTTGGGGTAAAGCCACTGATTCGTGCTCTGACAAAAGCTTTCCAGGTGGATCTCAAATGTGTGTCAAAGTTTGGGAGCACTGGCATAGTGCTTAAGACTGTGACATTTGAAGCCAGACGGCTCTATTACTCAGGGCAATTAATTTTTGCTTGTTTCCCATCTGTAAAACGGTAACAGTAGCAAACTCATGGTGTAGTAGTGAAGACAGACTAAATGAGCTAAAGTGTGTAAATTCCTTAGAACAATGTCTGGCCACTGTACTCGCTAGAGAAATGTTTAGAGGAGGATGATGATGATAATGGTGATGGTGATGATACTCTTTACAAGTGTTTTCTTTTTTCCTCCATACAGTCTACAACTTATAAGAAGGTTTTGTGTTTATCAGGTGATCTATTATCTTAGAGTCATTTTCCATGGCTCAAGGCAGTATTTATCAGCATGTGCTCTATTTGTGTCAAAAATCACCTGTGGTGCTTATTAAAATGCAGATTCTCAAGTTCCACCCAGACTCACAGAGATGATCAGAATTCTTTAATGATACTTCTCAATCCAGAAATTTCAAAACTACTACTCTTGTATAACGAAGACTATAATCTTCATTTTGCAAATGGGCATGTGAAGCACATGGTAGCATAAGTTTAGGGAAATCCAGAATCTCAGTAAGACCAGCAATAAGAACTGGATTTCTAATTTTGTATTATATTGATAGAATATGCTATGTGTAGTTTTATTTGCTTTATCAGGAACTCGATTGAAGTTGTGCCACTTTGTTCACTGAGGTCTAGCATTAATTATTCTAAAAATAATATTTACTTTGTAGTCTATGACTATCAAGAATGAGTTCATGAAAAATATACCTGGACCATTATTCATCACTCAGCTGCAACTGTTTTAGTTGTGATATGTCTAGTACATAACTGTTATATTACAAATGAAGCAAAAGCAAAAGAGACTGAGAAAATTGTCAAAAGTCACATGAGGAAATAATGGCAGAGCCAAGATTAGAGCTGAATCTCCCAATGGCAAAGCCATCTTTTTACCACATCCCACTGTCCTAATCCTTGCTTATTTAAGTGATTTAAAGCAGCACTTACACAAGTCTTTAAAATAACTATACCTATACTGCTCACATAAAATCTGGTCTCAGCAGTTTTTGACCTCCTTTATTTTTTGTCTTACAGGTATACTAATATCACATCTTTTTTATAATAGTGATCAGTCAATCGTAATGACAACTAACAATTCCATTGCATGTTGCTTTTTTAATCAAAGCAAAATTTGGTAGTTCTGAAGCAATTAGATTGACTTTTCAGGGTATGGTGAAAAAGCTTTGGGTCTTTTCACACAAAACTTAAAATCTTGTATATATGATAGCCAAACTCCTACACAGCATCAATAAGCATTTAGATGACTTGGTTCTTAACTTTGAGGTCACACAGGGATATTGATCTACATCTACAAATCAGATTTCCATACTTGGTGGTAATAGGGTGCTAGTCATGCTACAATCATTTGATTATTTTATAAAATAACTTTCTTTTGGTCTCAATTGTTTGTACTTTTCATACTATATATGAACTTCAGCTTATTGCAATTACCTTCTTCCAATTCCCTTTCCTGCTAAGACTGAAATATTTGTAGTCTTAATGCATTTACACACTTATTCCCTCTATCAAGTGTAAGTTTCTCTCCATCACACCCTTAAATTGTTCACTCTACTCCTCATTCTTTATGCCTCAGCTCAGTTGTTACTCCATCACAGAAATCTTTCTATCCTTTATCTTTTTACATAAAAAGCTTCTTTCCCCAATACCATGAACTCTTTATCACTTTACACCATTTATTTCTTCATGGCACTTATCACAATATGCAGTTTTTTTAAATTATATGATAGCTTTTTATTATCTCTTTCTACCCACTTGATTGTAAGGTTTGTATGTTTACTATGTAGGTGTGTCTATTTTGTCCCAATGTTAACTAACCACAATGCCTGATGCTCAATCAACGTTTGTTGAATGAGTGACACTGTCTTTGTGAGTTGGTGTTGAATTTGGTAGTGTGCTTAGAAGTGTGTGTATATGTGATAAATCTTGGTCCCTCATAAAAATCTCTTTCAGATTATCTCCTTTACTGATGCACACTAACATAGACATAGGTGGTCTACCTACTTAGTTACCTTGACTCCAGATGTATTAAATAGATCAGGCCTCCTAGAGCATTTGAAACATAGTGCTTTATCTTAAATGAGCCTAAGCTTTCTGGAGCATTCTAGACCACAATGCATGATCTTCTAGAGCTTGCCCTCTATGGTAAGATAGAGCAGCCCCAAATGGTTATTGAGCACTTGAAATGTGTAAAGTGCTATCAGTGTAAAATTCAGATTTGAATTTAAATATTTAATATAAAAATGTAAAATACCTCACTAATAAGTATTATATTGCTTTCACATTGAGATATATTGGATATGTTGAACTTAATAATATATTATTAAAATTAATTTAGCATTTTTCTTTTTAAATATGCCACGGGAACATTTAAGATTATACCTATGGATTACATTTGTGGCCTTCATTATATTTCTATTGGGCAGTGCTGTTCTAGACCCAATTAGTTCACCCCACTGGTTTGGCAACGTAGACTGAAGGCAATCCACTGAAAAGAATGCTAACTTGCAGGACCTTCTCATAGCCTGCTCTTTTCTTCTTATATGTGCACTAGAGGAAGGACAGACACTCCTGCAGAGTGGCTCAGATGCTGTTTCTTCACTCCCTTACTGCGGCCCAGATACAATTTGGGCCCCAAGACAGAGAAACTTTAGATGTCTTGCTGGTGGTCATACCTCTTAATAAAAACAATGCCAAGACCAGAACCCAGGTGTTTCAATTTTGCTGTAATTCATTGAATTACTTACAAAAGGACCTGCTAATAAAACTTTCAAAGTGTAATACTGGAAAGCTAAAGAATTGTTAACGTTATGTACATTTTCTAAAAAATCAGCTAACGACAAAATTACACTTTAATCTTTAGATGATAAAATAGATGGAGGTTATATTGTACACTCTGATACATTAAACAAACAGAAATTCGCTTCTCTTTTTGCTATGCTAGAGCATTAAACTGGGGTGACCTTCATTCAGCAAAGAAGCATACACTACAAAGCAAAATTTAAACAGAAAGTAGATATGAACATGAAATTTACTTGTAAGTAAATACAAATTTAATAACCATTCTTTGTATAGTTATAAAAACTCACTTGGAGACCACGCACTGCCGTTTGGAAAACTGGCTGCTATGTCTTATTCCAAAAGCCAACGCTATGTGCCAGGCATATTTTTGTGTTCTAGATGCTCAAGATACTACAAGTGATTGATGCAGACAAACTTTTGCTCTTTGGAACTCACATTTCAGTGTTTAGGTATTTTCTCAGTGATAAATAAAATAAAATAAAATGATGAAGTAAATCTAATCCATGCTATTTTAGAATACTACAGGTGACATTTTTATTAGCTGGGACTTGAAATGAATTTGGAATTTTCTGTTTGTCCTTCTTGGGGATTTTCAAAATAAAGGTGCATATGGAAAGTGGAGGTGCAAAAACACTGCAAATCCAGTACTAATTAGTATTTTCAGAATGTCAGAAGGCATTCCTAAAGCTTCAAATAAAACAATTAAATGTTGTTAAGGGATTTTCTAATTACTTGGGAGGGAACTTGACACACTTAGTGACCTCTTCTTTCTTCTGCTGGGATATCTCAGCCTATAGGAATGACTTCCTAGACTCTAGGGATGACTTCCCTTCTCACTCAATGTGCACTCACCCATCTCATTCTCCCATAGTCTAAGTCCTGCCCCTTGCACAGGCTCTCTCCCTTCCACATCTTCACTTGCATACTTTCACGGGTTCCATTTCCTCCTGGTCCCCTTTCAAGCAAAGGTTCTCTGAATATGACTTTTTTTTTTGAAAGCTCAGCCAGTAGATGTCTCCATTACTCCCTCATAGCTAAGACCTCGGCAAGTAGGTTTTAATCATTTCTTCCACCGACAAGGAGGAGGATTTGATGATTTGCCAAAAATGAGCAGATGCTCGGGAGGACACGTCTCCATCCTACGTTCCTCCCCTCTGATTTAAGTCAGAAATGAAAACTCCTTTCTCCCTCTTTTTCAGGCAAAAAGGCTGATTGAACTAAGCATGCAAGACGCCAACACCCTCCTCCTCAGTACGTACAAGTTTCCTTCCTTCTGAGCCACAAAAGCTCTGCCTCTCCCCTCACTCCCGCCCACCTCGTCCAACCCCCTCAGGTTTCAGAGTCATCGGGGAACACGAGTGGGTGAGAGCGCTCGGCGCTGCTGCATCTCGCGCCACCGCCTCCTCCTGCGCCTCCTCTGTGCCGCCTCGGGTTCAGCACTGGACAGCTCCCGCCCCACGCCCCGCTAGCGGCAGCGGCTAATTGACACAGAAGCCGACCAAACAGGGAACAAGATGGACTTGATGCCGCCCTACATGGGTTTGGTTGCGGCCAAGCTGCCGCTTTAAACAGGCTTCCCTCCCGAGAGCAGGGAGAGGAGGGAGTGTGGTTTGTGGCCAAACCCAAAGCTCCAATTAACCAGTCGCCTGGCCCGCTGGACCCCAGAGAGACAATCGCTTGAACAGAAGTCTTCGCTCCGTGGGACCGGCTTCTGCGCTCCCGGATCCGGTCCGGGCGCGCGCGCGCCGCGCCTCCGGGCGGGGAAGAGAACGAGGAGGAGGAGCCGGAGCTGGGAGGCGGGAACGACCTGCCGCGGGTGAGACGATGGAGCGGCGATTGCGGCGGCCGCGGCGGCAGCGGCCCCAGCGGCTCCGGAACACACCTCGCTGAGAGCGGCGGTGGAAGCTGCCGAGCCGAAAGACGTAAGCAGGCTAACTATAGCTGCCGGGAGCCAGAGGGGAGGTAACCTGCTCGGCTCGGGGCGGTGAGGTGCGTAATTCCGAGCCAACCCAGCGCGGAGCGGCTGCGGCCGGCGTTGCCACAGGTGATTCGATTTCCTGTGACGGTAGCTTAGCCACAGCAAGATTTGGAGGCGTTCTCATTTTAAAGTCCTTTTCGACTGGGTGCCAACTGGAGAAGGGGGAAGACTCCTAGTAAAAGTCTTACTGTTGATAAATTGACGGCCAGAATTTGAAAAGTGACTGCTCCCGTTACCTCCTCTCCTCTGAGAGGCAGATGGGAGCCATGGCTTACCCCTTACTCTTCTGCCTCCTGCTCACTCATCTGGGACTGGGAGCTGTGGGCGCCAGCCGCGACCCTGCGGGACGCCCGGGTGCCCCCCGAGAGAGGACCCTGAGGGGGAAGCAGCACGCCCAGCCGCCGGCTGCGGCTCCTGCCTCGGACCCCTCGGCTCCCTGGAGCCGCTCCACCGACGGCACCATCTTGGCGCAGAAACTCGCCGAGGAGGTGCCCGTGGACGTGGCCTCTTACCTCTACACCGGGGACTCCCACCAGCTGAAGCGAGCCAACTGCTCCGGCCGCTACGAGTTGGCGGGCCTGCCGGGGAGGTCGACGGCCCTGGCCGGCTCCCACCCCTCTTTGCACGGGGCGCTGGACACGCTGACACACGCTACCAACTTCCTCAACATGATGCTGCAGAGCAATAAGTCGCGAGAGCAGAACTTGCAGGACGACCTGGAGTGGTACCAGGCGCTGGTGCGGAGTCTCCTGGAGGGCGAGCCCAGCATCTCCCGGGCGGCCATCACCTTCAGCACCGAGTCGCTGTCCGCGTCCGCCCCGCAGGTCTTCCTCCAGGCCACGCGCGAGGAGAGCCGCATCCTGCTTCAGGACCTGTCGTCCTCGGCACACCACCTGGCCAACGCCACGCTGGAGACCGAGTGGTTCCACGGCCTCCGGCGCAAGTGGCGGACCCACGTCCACCGCCGCGGCTCCCATCAGGGGCCCCGGGGCCCGGGCCAGAGCTGGCGGCGCAGGGACGGGTTCGGCGGGGACAAGAGCCACGTCAAGTGGTCTCCGCCTTATCTGGAGTGCGAGAACGGGAGTTACAAGCCGGGGTGGCTGGTCACTCTCTCCGCCGCTTTCTACGGATTGCAGCCTAACTTGGTCCCAGAATTCAGGTAGGGAGCGGAAAAAAGGCAAAAGGAAAGCCCTCCTTCCGGTTTCGCGGGTGGGCGCGCGTGTGGGGAAGGGACACTCGGATGCGACACTCACGCCTCCCGCCCTCCCCGCAGGGACTGAGGCTGAGGGACACCCCGCGCGGGCTCTGGGCTTCCGGACGAGAGGCGCCCCAGTTGGTCAGCCTCAGACCCTCGGCGAAAGGTTCTCCCAGATCCGTTTCCCTGCAGGGGCTGGGACTGGGGGGTGGGAAGAGCACTTGGTGGGTCTGAGAAAGATCTCTGGTGCCCTGCGCTTCTCAATCGTTGGGAGAACAGCGAGCGGTTCCCCAGGCAGGGATGGTGCTACGAACCGCCGCTCCGCCCTCCCTCCCCAGCCCCGGCACCGAGTGGCCAGCCACCAGATCAGCACCAGATGAGAGAGAACGAGGAACCAGAGGGAGACAGAGAGCTTCTCGTTTCTGCCACTTTGGGGTAGCTTTTCCCTGCTTCCTACCTGTGCGATTTGAGACACCTGTCTGTTGTAATTAAAACAGTGAAAACCCCTTGGCAGTTCAGTTCCCTCTTAGCAGTGAGTGAGTCGCAACAGCACAGCTGGCTCCAGGATCCAGACTTTGCAATTTGGTCAGTTTCTTCTACCCATTTCCCTTCTCTTCCTAATCCGCATCCCCTTCTTTGGTCCGCTCTTTCTCAGGTGGTCCTGTCAGGCATACCCAAGGGCTCCCCAGCCCTCCACATTCTCATGCATTTTATAAAGGTACCTGGTTGAGTTATTTCAGGGAGGGAGTGTAGGGGGGGGGTTTGTTCTGACTGAACTGACTCAGGGAGCTTGGCGGAAACTTACGTATAGCATTTGTGGAAAGATGAGAATTTGTAAATGAACAGGTGGTAACTTCTGCCCTGGGAAGTGCCTGATCTTTGAGGTGACAAACTTCTAGAAGTAGACCTTAAGAGTTGATGTGAGGAAAGAACCGACATAGATAACAGAAACTCCAAAGAGGGCCAGAGATTGATCAGGATCCTCCTGAACTCCCACATCTGAGGCTCTGGAGAGGTCTGGGGTGGGTAGGGGTTGGAGGTTGCTTCTGTACTTCTTGAGAACCTGAGCAAAAGTGAGAAGCCTGTGTATGTGTGTCTGCATGTGTCTTAATACTTTGTGTGGAGCAACAAGGGCCGGATGCTGAAAGATACCAAGCTGAGTACTGGGTGGACAAATGGGGGAGTCCAAAAGTTTGTCTTGGCTCTGCAGTTTACTGCAGACTGCCCTCAAGTGAGTTTCTTAAACTTTCTTGGCCTCAGCTACTTGTCTATCAAGTTGGGGAGTTCAAGTAGATGATCTCTAGGGAGCCATCCAGTTATGAAATTCTGTAGCTTTTAATGCTGGCAACACTTGAGAGGGTGTAAATAAAAAAAAAACAACCCTCTTTCTCTGGTTCTGTATGACCATATTAATAAGTGTTTGTGTTTGTGTGTGTGTGTCCCATCTCTTTTAAAGATTTTGTCTTAAACTAGAGTAACTCTTTCCCACTTTCAGGATAATTTCATTTCTCTCCGAATTCTGCAGGATCCTATTAGTAACAGCTGATCCCAGCTTGGAGTCTTTGTCATATTGTTTTCTCAGAAGGGGAAAGCTCAGCAGATGTCATTCACTGCCAGCAAATTGTTTGTGACCTTTAGATAAACTCAAAAAGGGGGTCCCTGATCCCCGGATCAAATGTACTTCTTCCTCCCTCCCTCCCTCCCTCTCTCCCTCCCTCCCTCCCTCCCTTCCTCCCTCCCTCCCTCCCTCCCTCCCTTCCTCCCTCCTTCCCTCCTTCCCTCCCTTCCTCCCTTCCTCCTTCCCTCCTTCCCTCCCTTCCTCCCTCCCTTCCTCCCTTCCTCCCTTCTGACACTTACTTTATGTTAGGCTCTGTGCTAACTGATTTGCATGTATTACATCTTAATTAATACTCACAACATCCCTATGAATTAGGTTTTATTAGTTTCCTTATTTTACAGACAAAAAGCTCTGAAGCACAGGGGGGTTACATTTCTTTTCCAAGATTACACAGCAGTTTAGTAGAGCCAGGATTTGAGCCCATTTCATACTTTTAGCCACTATGCTAAACTCTGTCTTAAAAAGGTGTCCTAGGATTGTTGCATGTAATGTAGTTGCTACATAAAAATCTGTGTATTTTCAAGTATCAGACATAGGACTGGGGATGAGAACCATTCATTTTCAGAATTGTTTCTCTTAAGGCTCAGAAGGCATAAGTTACCTAAATGAAAGTACATCTGCCAGGCAAGATAAAAGGGTCTGAGGTTGTGAGGGCTCACAGCCCCCTACCTATTTTTTGGACTGCATTCAGAAAGCAGTTTTCTCTTTAAGTGCTCTCATGGTCATGGATGGTGCTTTCAGCCAAGGCATGATGCCAGGCCATTTAGTGTCTGGCTCTCTACAGTACCTGCCTCGTCCTGGTAGCATGCATGGAGAACAGAATAGTGCTCTCATGTGATCTCATGTGAGCACTTTTGCCCCATGTCCTGAGCCTCTCCGATGCTCTACTGAAGGTACACACAGGTGTTAATTATAGCAACTGAAGAAAAAGAGATGATCACCTGGTTCCTCCTGTTGTTTAATAGATAAAGAGACAGAATTAGGAAGGTGAAGTGACTTGTCCAAGAAAAAGGGCCCAAACCTTCTGCCTCTGGTTCACACTGTGATTGATATATATATATACCTACATCATATTTCTGTGGCTTTCTGGACCTTTGCACACAATGTATTCTGGGGGACAGAGTGTACTCTTTATCCTCTTTTAGGACAAAAATTAACCCATAGAACACAGATGTTGATTTTATATTATTTTCACACATTTGAAGTAATATTTAAGTGGACCTTTTTTTGTCATTTCATACTCACAAAAGGCAAAAGTTTTTTGTTGATAACATTTTATTATCAAAGATGTGTAATCTAATATTCTAAAATATGGGTAAATAGTATTGTACAGATATGGGAACAGGGTAAACCTCAGATCAGTTTTTGGGAAACCATAATTAGGAGCTCTAACCATGACTTTAAACATATTTTAAACCTGTAGAGTGTTATTTGTAAAAAGCCTAATGTGTAATGAAAAAAAATCCATTGATTATAAATTCCTTATGGAAAAAGAGGAAATACTTTACAGTTAAAATTTTCATTTAAAATCAGTTACCATTTCCCTACATTTTGTTTACAAAATTCAATCATTTAAATTACATTATATTTTATTTTTAGAGAATGTAAATCTAAAAAGATGTATTTTAGAGATGTAAATCTAAAAACAAAGTTAAGAAGTAATGTGAGAATGTGGTCAACTTACTTTCTTACATTAATGTTTATCACTGTAAACTACTTCTTAGAAATTATATTCCAGTCTATTTCAGAATGACACAAATATCTTAAATTCTATAGTCTCTCATAAAACTTTCAGGGAATTTTATTGTTTATTTCTTTCTTTGTAAAAAATGCTATTAGTTGTTCTAAGTGTCTCTTTAGTCTTTTGTTACAGTCCTATGGTATAAATATTGATTCTCATCTCCAACCCTAACATAAAAGCAGAGTAATAATTTAAGGTGTATCTTAAATTATTTTTATTTATTATATTAGGTTTGTGATGTCCTTGTAGAGTTTTCCTTGAAGTTAAGTACTTTGGTTTTGCATAGTAATTTTTCTTTGTAGAACTTGAAGTATTTTATGCAGTTGGTCCCACTGTGCTCAAATCACAAACTCCTCAGTGCCTAGGATGGATGTAAAATACTTAGGTGTTTGTTGAATTTAAATTAACATGAAAGAACTTTTGGAAATTACTTATTTCTTAATGAACTGAAAGGGACTTTGGAATTCATCATTTTTTCCCACCTTCTCCTTTTAGAGAAGAAGAAACTGAGAACCAAATGGCTAAAGAAATTTGCCAGAGTGGCACAGTTCTTTAGCGGCAGGTTGGAAATAATGGAAACCATTATATGTTGTCCACCTACAATATGTTAGATGTTTTATATTTACCATTACATTTAATTCTTAGTACTATCATGTAGTTACAACTTTGGAAAAGTTGAGCAACTTGACTAAAATAACACAGCTAATAAATTAGGGACTCTAAATCAAATTTAGTTTACCAACAGAGCTTGCATTATCTTTCTACTATCCTATGCCACTATGTTCTAGTAATTTTGTTTTTATCTTGTTATTCAAAAATATAATAGAGTAACAGCTTGAAACAATTAATGTATTTGGCCCAAATAAGTGATATACACTTATTTTTTCTAGGCCAATTGTAAAATCAAGTATGTTGTATGGAGAGAAAAACATTAGCTTAAGTCAGAATTATGCTTCAAGTCTCAGTTCTGTCTCTTATTGGCTGTGTTACTTGTCTGGAAATGTTTCTGCATAATTAAAATATGGGAATGAACTTGATGATATTCACTTTTATAACTCTTTGTCCTGTGAATTCTTAAGTGGCCTGTCCTAATAGTCAACAAGTAAGCTCTGGAAATATGGCTGATACACACTAGCACAGTTAAGTTGTGGAAATGTTATTGCTAGGGGAGTAACATGCAGAGGAGGAGGAAACCAAATGAATGCCAGACTTGCTGTTTGGTAAAAAAGTCTATAGGGCAATAAAGTAAAGGCCACAATGCTGTGAAAACCCCTTTTTAGAAACTAACATAATGAACATCAATGTAACTGATATGCTGCCTCCTGAGGGGGTCACTTCACTTTCTTTCTTTCACATCCACACAACTATATGCTTTCAACACTGATTCCAATACAGATCTCTGCTTTTAATAAAACAGGGCAATTTGCACAGAATAAAAGAAATGACCATCTTACTTTAGGCCAAACATCCTATGTCTCTCTTGCGGGTCATGGCAGTGGTGAAGAAGTCACCTGCAGGAACAACACAGAGATTTTACCTGAGTTGTAGGTCAATGGGTTTTTAGATGCCTTCTGCTGTTGAGGCTTTTGAGTCTCAATTATTTCATCTCTAAACTGAATACTGAACTGTTTTCCTTTGGTATTCCCTAAAAACTAAATGAAGAATTCTCATTACATAAGAAGTTCAGTAAATATTCTTTATTGTATCTTCTGTCTTCCCAAATCATGCCTTCAGCTGTATTCTTAGTTTAGCTGTATTTATAATAATATATTATTTAAAAGATGATTTAGTTTCATTCCTAATTATTGTGAAGGCTTGTAATGACTGTGGGTCCTGGTGGAAATACTGGCCATAGAGATGGATGTTGGCATTAGCCTGGACCACATCCTTTACTTACAGTGTTACCATGGGCAGCAGTTGCCTTTTTAATCCTCAGTTTTCTCACCTGTGAATTGAGGGGGTTAGACTAGGTGACCTGCAGGGCTCCTTACAATCCCAAAAGTCTATGATTATGCACACAATCAAATGTGTCATTTTAATTTTGTTTCTTAAAAATTATTTTATTGTTGTTCAAGTACAGTTGTCTGCATTTATCCCCATCTCTCCCCTGCCACCCCAGCCATCCCCACCTCCCTCCCCTGCTTCCACCCCCTTGGTTTTGTACATGTGTCCTTATAGCTGTTCCTGAAAACAATTCATCCCTTGCCCCCATTATCCCCTCCCACCTTCCCTCTGGTTACTGTCAGAATGTTCTTAATTTCAATGTCTCTGGTTATATTTTGGTACTTGTTTGTTTTGTTGATTAGTTTCCACTTAAAGGTGAGATCAATGGTATTTGTCCTTCATGCCCTGGCTTATTTCACTTAGCATAATTCTCTCCAGTTCCAGCCATGCTGTTGCAAAGGGCAAGAGCTCCTTTCTTTCTGCTGCATAGAATTCCATTGTGCAAATGTACCATAGTTTTTTGATCCATTCATTTACTGATGGGCACTTACATTGCTTCTAGCACTTACTATTGTAAATTGTGCTACTATGAACATTGGGCTGCATAGGTTCTTTTGAATTGGTGTTTCAGCATTCTTAGAATATAATCCTAGCAGTGGAATTGCCAAGTCAAAAGGCAGTTCCATTTCTAGTTTTCTGAGAAAATTTTATACTGTTTTTCACAGTGGCTGCACCAGTCTGCATTGCCACCAACAGTTCACTAGGGTTCCCTTTTCTCTACAACCTCTTCAACACTTATTGCTTGTTGATTTGTTTATGATGGCCATTCTCACTTGTGTGAAGTGATATCTCACTGTGGTTTTAATTTGCATCTCTCTGATGAACACAGATGCTAAAATCCTCAACAAAATATTGGCAAACCACATCCAGCAATACATTAAAAAGATCATACACCGTGATCAAATGGGATTCATTGCAAAGATGCATGGATGGTACAACATTTGCAAATCAATAAATGTAATATATTACATAAACAAAAAAAGGCAAAAATCACATGATCACATCAATAGGTGCATGAAAATCATTTGATAAGGTACAGCATTCATTTATGATAATTGATAAGGTACAGCATTCATTTATGATAAAAACATTCAGCCAAGTGGGAATAGAGAGGGCATTCCTCAACATAATAAAGGCTATATACAAGAGACCTACAGCCAACATCATACTCAGTGGGCAAAAACTTAAAGCTTTCGCATTAAGATCAGGAACAAGACAAGATGTCTGCTTTCACTACTCCTATTCAACATAGTATTGGAAGTCCTAGACACAGCAATCAGACAAGAAAAAAACAAAACAAAATACATCCAAATTGAAAAGGAGGAAGCAAAACTGTCATTGTTTACAGATGACATGATAGTATACATAGAAAATCCTATAGATGCCACCAAAAAACTACTTGACCTAGTAAGTGAATTTGGCAAACCAGTGGGATACAAAATCAAAATTCAGAAATCAAAGGCATTTTTGTACACCAACAATGAAATGTCAACAACAGAAATCAGGAAATGTGTCATTTTAATTTTGAAGTTTTACTGTTTTTGATTATAACACTGAGATCTGTTAATCTATGTTCATTTAAATGCAGGTCATGTTATACATGTCCATTGTTTGACTTTACTTTGGTGATTTATTCATAGAACAATTATGGAAAGCATTCTCAATGTACACTGGGTTGAACATACACACACACACACTCTGAAAAGAGAACTCCCTTTCAAAGTAAGAATAAGCATGATCTGAGTTTCCAGATTTTAAAGGATCCTCTGAATTCACTTCAAAGTCAACAGGAAGCTATTTCACAGGTTTCTAAAGCAAGGGCCTCAGGATACCTGTTATTTCCCTCAAGATAATCAATGTTTTGGCATTCTGAAGCGCCTTACTTCCTCTTAATAATAACAACCTATTTCCATTTCTCTCTGTAGTTGGCCTTAAAATTTCAAAAACAGGTTATTTATTGTGGTGCAGCAGTGCTACAGCATTACTTGCCATTTTTTTAGAATAAGCATTTGGAAGCAGAAATGGGATTTCTAAGACTGCTAAATAAATAACAAGAGTATATGCCTACCCTCTGGAGAGTAACTGGTGCCCTCTCTAGACTGATTTTATAGTTTCAACTGCTGGATAAGTTAAATTTTATTTTCAACTTCAGAAAGGCAGTAGTTTGTTGTTCACTGTTCAGGTTTTAAGGCTACTCTTTTCCAACATGCACTGTGTTTTATGATTATAGTGTAACATACTGGGATGCCAAGAAGTATGTTACTGATGTTATTCTCACCTGATTGGTACAGAACCCTTAGGACCTTGTTTGTTTCCCCTTTGCAGTTCTGAATTGGTATTCACTGGGTTATTTAAGCAAGATTATTAAAACAGTACATCTGGATTTTGATAACTTCAGCAGCTTCATGGCCACTGTGTTAAATAGGCAGCTCACTAGTGCTAGGGAGAGTTTGTAGCCAACAACATTATTGAGCTTTTACCCAGCTCAGTGATGGCACATGTATTGGGGCTGGTTTTGCTGGTCTTTAGCCTTATTTGCTGCTCAGCTTCCAGTAAAAATTTTTTCTGTGTGTAATTTCTAATTTGGCTGGGCATTTACTCATCCAAGTTTTTCTTCCTACAGGAAAAAATTGACCTATAAAAATATTTAGGTGAATAGGCTGTTCTATGAAATACTTTTTCAGTTTAGGAAAGGATTAGCCTCCCCGCCCCTCACCCTTCCTGCAATGCCAAACGTAGTATAGGTACCAAGACTGACATTTTCCCCAAAGGATATTACAGTGCTTCGAAGCAATTACTGGATACATCTACAGTTGATGTTTGAACAACATGGGTTTGAACTGCATGGGTCTATTTACATGTGATTTTTTTTCAATATAAACTGTAAGTGTATTTTCCCTTCCTTATGACTTTCTTAACATTTTCCTTGTTTTGCCTTACTTAATTGTACAAACACAGTATAAAATACTTACAACATACAGTGTATGTGTTAATCAGAATTTTAAAGACGTTATGTTGTTTTTTAGCATTTATTGTTGCTGATAAAAATTTGATGTTAATCTGATTTACTATTTATTTTTAGGTAATCTTTTCTCTTCATGGGAACTTTTAAGATATTTTCTTTTTCCTTGGGGCTCTGGATATTCATAGTAATGTGCTTAGATGTAATTCTTTTTATTGATCAATCTTACCGCTGAGTTGGTCCTTTTAGACTTTTCCACTCAGAAATTTCCTCATATAACTGCTTAAAATGATTTCCTCCTGTTTTCTCTTTCTGGAACTCCTAGAAGTACGTATTCAGTTTTCTTGGACTGATCTCTATATTACTTAATTTTTCTTGCATTTTCCATCTCTCTCTCTTTTTACTTTGCTTTCCAAAAGACTTTCTCATTTTTCCTTCTTTTTTTTAAATTAATTTTTTAAATATTTTATTTATTTATCTTTAGAAGGGAAGGGAAGGAGAGAGGAAGGAAACATCAATGTATGGTTGCTTTCTGGTGCATCCCCTGCAGGGAACTGGCCCCTGCCGGAAACTGGCCTGCAACCCAGGCATGTGTCCTGACTGGGAATCGAACCGCGATCGTCTGATTCACAGGCCCGCGCTCAATCCACTGAGCTACACCAGCCAGGGCTCATTTTTCCTTCTTTTTAAAAGATTAATTTAGTTTTCATTTGTCAATCTCTTTTAATTTCCATAAACTCTTTCTCCTGTTCTAATTGTTTCCTTTTCAGAATTGTATGTTCATTTTCTTAAGTCTCTTTGAGAATATTAATTAAAATACCTGTTAAATTATCATTTGATTCCTTAATTATTGCTTCTTGTTCCAGGTTCACTTATTTTGCTTGTTCATACAGGTCCTTTTCTTTTACACTCTCAGTTCACCTCAGGTGTGATCCTTACTCATCAAAGGACTAGGTTAATTTGTGTAGCTAAATAGCACGCATTCTTCTGCCAGATGTCTAGGCCTTGACTGTCTCCCCTGACTGTCAGGCTTCATTCCCTTTTGGATGACTGGAAAGGAAATTGGCAATCTCTGGTCAATCCCAGACCTTTCCTCTGTGAGAACTAGTAAGTGTTCGAAAGTTTTATTTCCTCTCAGGTATTTCCTTCAATCTCTCTGCAGAATAGTTCTTGATTTTTAGCTCAGGAATAAATGCCATCACTGCACACAGGAGAGGATGTGCCAACTTGTATAACTGCTTAGAAGGAAGTCCTCAGTTTGTATGTCCACTTTGAAATGAAGTTACTTTCAGTTTAAAATCTTTCTGGAAACTACTGAAAGAGTAGTGTCCATCTCTGTCCCTATCTTCTCCAGAACGTGTCCTGTACTTAGCTGTTACCGCCCTGACTTATCATCAGTATGATCCCAGAGAATTGTCAAATCTTTGGTCAATTGCTATTCATTTGTGCATTTACTTACAGCCATTACAGTGGAATGTGGAGCAATGAGGCAAAGACATACACTTAACTCATCAGTTTAAAAAAGAACTTGAACCCAGGTCTTTTGACCAGTCTTCATACCTTTACACCTATGATATTCAGCTCTTTTACTTATTCAGTGTGTGCACTTAGGCAAACCATTTTACCTCTTTGTATCCCAAATTTCTTAACTATTATTTAGGGAGAATGAGAAGGACCATATAAAGTTGCAATATAAATTAAGGAGAGCATCAGTTACATACAATTTCAGTGAGGAATTTTTAAGGGCATTTAGTATAATGTTTGACACATAATGGGCTCCTAATAAATGATAACTTAAAACATAGGGTTCAAAGTACACCAATAAACCCAACATTTAGTTCTCATTTTGAGTATATAACCAAAGCTCCTTATTTGAAATTCCAATCGTGAACATTTTTATTTACTTTATGGCCTTATTGTTACTATTTTTGAATCACAAATGTCCATTGGCACAAACTATATATCTTTCTCTGAAAAATTACTATGAACAGCTGACTTGTTTTTATTGTTTAAAATATTAGGGTCTAGAAAAAAGTCATTTAGAATTTTTAAAAAGCTACAGATTATCAGCTGGGTAATCAGAAGTGAAGAAGTACTCTATCAATAAACCAACAGAAAAAAAGAAATTTAATAATTTAAGATTAACAAGAAGTGTATTTTCACTTAGGTATTGTAGCCAAACACTAATATAAATGGCATGTTTAATTAAATCATTAGGAAACTCAAAGTCTGAGATCATTATAATATATTTTAAAACAGATTACAGTGTTCACATTAGACATTTATTTTGTCAGACAGACTATACTTATTTATTTTTTCTTTCTGAGCAATTAAAAATTTTGACATTGGGCATATTATATAAGTTCTCTTAACCTTATTTTCTTCCTCTATAAAATGAGAAAAACACTTCCTCTTTTATAGGATTGTTATTTGAATGAATCCATATAGGTGATCTCTTTGTATTGGGTTCCCTGAGGAGAGATTGCCTCACCCCGTTCAGAAATGGTCATATTCAAAGAGGTGATATGAAGGTCAACAGGGATATGTTTGATAAATGTCCTCTTGTTATTTAAATTTTAAATAAAATGTGACTCAGAATTCTTGTAGTGAAATAAACCAAAAATGAGACATGACATAAGCTACTTCTGCAAAAGGAGCAGACTCAAAATATATTTTTCAGGAAAACAACGATCTATTAACCAAACTCTGAACCCTAGTAATTTTAAGAAATGCGTTGCACTTAACTTTGAAAAAGTATCACCTTCAAGAGCTCCAGAATACAAAGATTTAGTCTGTAGATGGGAATAGATATCGCTTTTGATTGATTTTACTTCATTTTATATTTATTAAATCTCTTTTTTAAAAAATCAAATTTGAGTTATTTTTTTTCCACACAAGATGTACAGATCTTCCCAAAGAAGGTGTGACCTGATTTCTGAAACTACTTTCAAGAACAAGCCAGACAGATGGAAGACATTTGTCACTATGTAAAGTTTTGGCAAGCTTCTCTACACATATCTGCAGCAAAGTAGTGTGGGGGAGGGGAACATTTTCTTGCTTTATGACAGAGTGTTGTCAAATTCTTCTATCTGTTCTAGAGGGGATCACACTGTGTTCTTGGTTCTCTTGCACTTATAGTTATGATCTTGAGCTAAATGATACAGATGCTGGGTGTTTTTGTAAACAATGTTTTCCGAGGATGAGCAGCCCTAAGAGAGGTAGTTACTCAAAGATGATTTACATCACTGAAATATGAATCTAGACTTTTTCACAGTTAGATGGCAATAGAAGTGTATTCCTTCTAGAAGTGTAAATCCTTCTTCCCCTTTTAAAAAAGTCTTTTTTCCTTGATCCCACCCATGTTTATATGTTATTTGTGTGCAAACAATTTAGTCATATAATTGTTACATATTTCATTATTTTGCTCACTTTTAAAGTGAGCAACTCTGTTTAAAAATCTTTTCATGTTGCTACATATTACAATCAGGCCACTTCTCTATTGCTCAACGTATTCTACTTCTGTATAGGTGCAGAAACTGTCCAGGCCCAGGGATGGCCCCCCAGACTGACTTTAATTCCCTGCCAGTGTTATTACACTGCAATAACATTGCAATTCCCTGCCACTGCAATAACGCTCAGAATGATGTACAATTTAAAACTTATGAATTATTTCTGAAATTTCCATTTAATATTTCCAGACCATGATTGACTATGGGAAACTGAAACCACATAGAGTGAAACTGTGGATAAGGGAAACTAATATACAGTGATATCTCACTATTGTTTTAATTTGCATTTTTGTATTCATTAATGAGCTTAAGCACCTCTTCATGTGCTTGCAAGTCTGTTGTATTTACTTTTCTGTAAACTCCTTGTTTATGTCCTTTGTCCATTTCCTATTATGATTCCTGTAGTTCTCTTGTACTGCAAGAGATCCTGGTGTGTTCTGGATCAGTGGTCCCCAGCCTTTTTGGCACCGGGGACCAGTTTCATGGAAGACAATTTTTTCACAGACCAGTGTTGGAAGGGTGGTTTGGAGATGATTTGAATGCATTACATTCAAGTTCACGTCCCGCTCTGTGGCCCAGTTCCTAACAGTCCTGGACTGGTACCTATCGGCAGCCCAGAGGTTGGGGACTCCTGTCCTAGATAGTATTTCCTTCTCAATTTTAGACACCTAATGTGTCATCTTTCAGTTGACTTTGTCCATACTCTCCTCCCTTGAAAAGAGAATTTTATTTACTTAGTCAAAATTTTGCCTTACAATTTACTTAAACTTTTGGATTTCATTTGAACCTTTCAATACCTTGTCACAATAATACTTTCTTGTATTACAAATTACTATAAAGGTTTACCTATCACAGTTAGGTCTTTAACATCAAATTGTACATGGTATTGGAGAGAGATCCAGTTATTATTTTTATCCATTTAATGAGACATGTTCCCCAAACTATCATGCTTTATCATACCTGTAAGTGCATCATATGCACATGTATGTCTCTGAGCCTTCTATTTGTTCCAGTCCTTCCCTCATTTATTTTCCTCTCAATACTCTTTTTTTTTAAAAGATTTTATTTATTTATATATCTTTAGAGGGGAAGGAGAGAGGGAGAGAAACATCAATGTATGGTTGCCTTTTGTGCGTCCCCTGCAAGGAACCGGCCTGCAACCCAGGCATCTGCCCTGGCTGGGAATCGAACCGCGATCGTCTGGTTCGCAGGCCCACGCTCAATCCACTGAGCTACACCAGCCAGGGCTCCTCTCAATACTCTTACGATTTATTGCCATGGTTGGGTAGCATGTCTTAGTGTTTGCTTGGGCAGGTCCTACCTCTTGTCCCTTCTTTGTCACAGCTGACTTTTATTATTCTACTTAAAATAAGCTGTCAATTTTCTTAAAAGCTGGTATAGAATTTTGTTTAGTTCTGCATTAAATTTGTAGTTTCATTTGATGAGAATTGATATTTTAAATACACTAAATTATTGCCCTTTAGAGCATGAGATATCTCTCTATTCAGATCATTTATTATGTCCATTAGAGTTTCAAATGTTTTCCATAGAGATTTCATATATTCTTAATTAACTACTGGAGAATTTATGTGGTTTTTTGCTATTTAAAATGGCATCTTTTCACTTATAACTTTTGTTGGAGGTTGTTGGTATAGAGAAATGCTCTTGATTTTTGGATGTTGACCTGGTATCCATCAACCTTACTGAACTTTCTAAATTGTTCTCATATTTGTTGATTTTATTGCTAGATAAATCATCTATAAATAATGACAGTTTAATCTCTTCATCCTTACATCTCTTTTTTATACATAGAATTAGTCCTAAATTTCAGTACTGTGTTAAACAGCGTAACTGATAGTAAGCATTCTTGACTTAAAGGAACCATTTTAATGAAAAGTTTTCTTTTTTATGTATATGTTGATAAAGATAATGGTTTACCAGGTTAAGAAAGTTTCTTTCTATTTTTGTTTGCCATTAAAAAAATTAGACATTTGAACTATATAGAATGCCTTTTTATATTGATTAAAATAATCATATAGTTTTTTCATTTTTATATTTCCTGATGTTAAGACTTCTTTTTATTCTTAAGATGCACTCTACTGAATCATGATGTCTAATTATTTTAATATATTTTAACATTTGTTTAGATAATATTTCCTTCAGGATTCTTGGATCTACATGCACAGCAAAAAATGGGACTCCTTTTTTTTTTCGTATTGTCCTCCTGTGACGTGGAATCAAAATCATATAAAATGAACTTGACAGTTTTTTTTTTTTTTAGTTTTAAATATTATAAAAATTTAATAACTAACTGTTCCTTAAAAGTTTGGAAGAAATACTATTCAAAACTATGTAGGCCCAAAGCTATTCTGGGTGGTGATAATTTTTTATGTTATTGTCCTATATTTTATTAATTTATCCTTTTTTTATAAATTTCCTCTAGTTTTTAAAACTTTGTTAGATAATAATCACAATCCTGTTTTTTAACATTTCTATCATTTTTTTATTCTGCGTATTTGTCCATTTTCTGTTTATTGGCATATTTTCTCTTTAATTTTTGAGTCTGCCTTAATTATATTTTCAAAAAACTTTAGTTTTTTTATAACTAACAAGTTTTTAACCCTTTTGAAATAATTTTAGACTTTCAGAAAATTAATATAGTGCAGAAAGTTCCCATATAGCTTTCACCCAGCTTCCTGTAACATTGTCTTATGAAGCCATGGTAAAATTATCAAAACAAAGAAACTAATGTTAGTACGATACTATTAACTAAACTACACATTATATTCAGATTTCCTCAGTTTTCCACTACTGTCCCATTTGTCTTCCATGATTCAAGACATGATATCATATGTTGCAGGCTGACTTGAGTTTGCCCAAACATCACATGTTGAAGTCTTAACCTCTAGTAGTTCAGAATGTGACTGTATTTGGAGACAGGATCTTTAAAGAGGTAATTAAGTTAAAATTAAGTCATTAGAGGGGGGCCTAATCCAATATGTCTGGTGTCCTTATAAGATGAAAAAATTAGGACATAGTCATGCACAAAGGGAAGACTGTGTGAAGTCATAAGAAGATGGCCGTCTATACCAAGGAAAGAGACTTCAGAAGAAACCAGCCTGTTGACACCTTGATCTTAGTCTTCTAGACTCCACACATGAGAAAATAAACTTCAGTTGTTTAAATGACCCAGTTTGTCCCCTGGCTGGTGTAGCTCAGTGGATTGAGCGCGGGCCTGCGAACCACACGATCGAGGTTCGATTCCCAGTCAGGGCACATGCCTGGGTTGCAGGCCAGTTCCTGGCCCCTGGCAGGGGACACACAAGAGGCAACCATACATTGATATTTCTCTCTCTCTCTCTCTCCCTCTCCTTCCCTTCCACTCTAAGATAAATAAATAAAATCTTTAAAAAAAATTTTTTAAATGACCCAGTTTGTGAGACTTTGTTATGGAAGCACTGGTAAACTATAAATAATTTCATTGTTGTTTCCTCAGTCTCCTCAGATACATGACAGTTTCTCAGTCTCCCCTTGTTTTTCAAAGATACTCTGTTATGTTATCAACTATCAATTGACACTTATGAAGAGTACTGGTAAAGAACTTTGATTAATGTGTCTCATTTTGGGTTTGTCTGATGATTTCTCATAGACTGAGGTTATGGACTTTGGGGAAAAATATAATAGAGGGACACTGCCCTTCTCATTGCATTATATCACAGAGTACATAGTACCAATGTTCCAACTGATGTTAACCTTGATCACTTGGTTGATATAGTGTTTGCCAGGTTTCTCCATTCTAACGTTACTATTTTTCCTATCCCATACTTTCACCGAATCACTAAGTTACTCCCTCACTCAAGGGTAGGTAAAATAATTTGTTCCTGAAGGGAGGAGTATCAAAGAATTTTGGACATATAGTAAATCCACTATAGTAATGAATAGATGTTTGGCGGGAAGATGGTCTGAGTTTATTCAGACATCTTGTTCTTTCTTATAGTTTTTCCCGCTAATTTTGAGATTTATCTGCATATTTTACCCATATCAATTCTAATTTGTGTTATTCTAATAACAATTTTCTATTTCCTCATTTCTTCTAACTTTATCAATTGAATTTTTGGCACAGAGTTGTCTTTTCTTATTTATTTATAGAGTATGGACTTATGGGTATTTATTTGGGTGGTTAAATCCAATTTTTTAATGGTAAAACTAATGATTTATTTTTTTAAATTTATTTATTTAATTGTTGTTCAACTACAGTTTTCTGTCTTTTACTCCTATCCCAGCCCACCCCCACAGTGCTCCCCACCTTCCTCCCATTTTCACCCCCTTTAGTTTTTGTCTATGTGTCCTTTATACTTGTTCCTGTAAACCCTTCCCCTTTCCCCCTGAAATTCCCTCCCCACTCTCCTCTGGTCACCGTCAGCCTGTTCTCTACTTTAGTTTCTTTGGTTATATTTTTCTTGCTTGTTTGTTTTGTTGTTTAGTTTCTTGTTAAAGGTGAGATCATATGGTATTTGTCTTTCACCACCTGGCTGATTTCATTCAGCATAATGCTTTCCAGTTCCATCCATGCTGTTGCAAAGGGTAGGAGCTCCTTCTTTCTTTCTGCTGCATAGAATTCCATTGTGTAAATGTGCCATAGTTTTTGGATCCATTCATTTACTGATGGGCACCTAGGTAGCTTCCAATAACTATTGGCTATTGTAAATTGTGCTGCTATGAACATTGGGGTGCATAGGTTCTTTTGGATTGGTGTTTCGGGGTTCTTAGGATATAATCCTAGCAGTGGAATTGCTGGGTTAAAAGAAAGATCCATTTTTAGTTTTCTTAGAAAATTTCATACTGTTTTCCATAGTGGTTGTACCAGTCTGCAATCCCACCAACAATGAACTAGGGTCACCTTTTCTCCACAACCTTTCCAACACTTGTTTTTTGTTGCTTTGTGTATGATGGCCACTCTGGTGTAAAGTGGTATCTCATTGTGGTGTTAATTTGCATCTCTCTGATAGCTAGTGATATTGAGCATCTTTTCATGTGTCTCTGGATCCTCTGTATGTCCTCCTTGGAGAAATGTCTGTTCAAGTCCTTTGCCCATTTTTGAATTGGGTTGCTTGTCTTTTTAGAGTGGAGTCATGGAAGTTCTTTGTATATTTTGGAGATTAAACCCTTGTCTGATGTATCACTGGCAAATATGTTGGCCCATACAGTTGGTTCTCTTTTTATTTTGATACTGTTTTCTTTAACTATGCAGAAGTGTTTTTTTTATTTTGATGAGATCCCATTTGTATATTCTTTCCTTTATGTCCCTTGCTCTAAGGGACATATCAGTAAAAATGCTGCTGCATGAAATATCTAATATTTTCCTGCCTATGTTCTCCTCTAGGACGTTAATGGTGTCTTAGCTTATATTTAAATCTTTTATCCACCTTGAACTTATTTTGGTGTATGGTGTAAGCTGGTGCTCGAGTTTCATTTTTTTGCACGTAGCTTTCCAGTTCTCCCAACAGCATTTGTTGAAGAGGTTATTTTTACTCCTTTTTATGTTGCTGCCCCCTTTGTAGGATATTAATTGGCCATAGAGACTTGGTTTTATTTCTGGGTTCTCTGTTCTGTTCCATTGGTCTATGTGCCTGTTTTTATGCCAGTACGAGGCTGTTTTAATTACAGTGGCCTTATAATACAGTTTGATATCAGGTATTGTGATTCCCTCCTACTTTGTTCTTCTTTCTCAAAATTGGAGCTACTATTCAGGGTCATTTATGGTTCCATATAAATTTTTGAAGTGTTTGTTCTATGTCTGTGAAATATGCCAATGGTATTTTAATAGGTATTGCATTTAATCTGTAAATTGCTTTGGGTAGTTGGACATTTTGATGATGTTAGTTCTTCCAATTTATGAACATGTTGTATGTTTCCATTTGTTTGTGTCTTCCTTGATTTCTTTCTTCAGTGTTGTGTAGTTTTCTGCATACAGGTCTTTTACATCCTTGGTTAGGTTTATTCCTAGGTTTGTTTTTTTTTGCTATATTAAATGAGATTTTTTCTTGATTTCTGCTTCTGCTGTTTCATTGTTGGTATACAAAAATGCTTTTGATTTCTGGATATTGACTTTGTATCCCGCTGTTATGCCAAATTCATTTATTAGGTTGAGCAGTTTTTTGGTAGAGTCTATAGGATTTTCCATGTGCACTATCATGTCATCTGCAAACAGTGACAGTTTTGTTTCCTCCTTTCCTCTGAATTGGATGCCTTTTATTCTTTTTTTCTTGTCTGGTTGCTGTGGCTAAAACTTCCAATACTATATTGAATAGAAGTGGTGAAAGTGGACAACCTTGTCTTGTTCCTGATCTTAGTAGAAAATATTTTAGATTTTGCCCGTTGAGTATGATGTTGGCTGTAGGTCTCTCATATATGGCCTTTATTATATTGAGGAATGCTCCCTCTGTTCCCACTTTGCTTAGT
The DNA here is from genome assembly GCF_014824575.4 of Sturnira hondurensis. Lineage (NCBI taxonomy): Eukaryota > Metazoa > Chordata > Mammalia > Chiroptera > Phyllostomidae > Sturnira > Sturnira hondurensis. The sequence continues at coordinate 15,131,280 of NW_028095541.1, read as the reverse complement.
GTTTTTATCATAAACGGGTACTGTACCTTATCAAATGCTTTTTCTGCATCTACTGATATGATCATGTGATTTTTGTCTTTGCTTTTGTTTATGTGATGTATTACATTTACTGATTTATGAATATTGAACCATCCTTGCATTCCTAGGATGAATCTTACTTGATCATGGTCTAGGATCTTTATAATGTATTGTTGGATGCCATTTGACAGTATTTTGTTGAGGATTTTAGCATCACTTAGGTTTGTTCATCAGTGATATTGGCCTAAAGTTTTCTTTCTTTGTTGTGTCTTTATCTGGTTTTGGGATTAGGATGATGCTGGCTTCATAAAAAGTGTTTGGGAGACTTCCATCATTTTAGATTTTTTGGAATAGTCTGTGAGGAATAGGGTTAGCTCTTCCTTAAATTCTTTGCACAATTCTCCTGTATAATCATCTGGTCCAGGGCATTTGTGTGTTGGGAATTTTTTGATTACTGCTTTAATTTCATCTGGTGTTATTGGTCTGTTCAGGCTTTCTGCTTCTTTTTCATTGAGTTTTGGAAGATTATATTTTTCTAGAAATTTGTCCATTTCACCCAGGTTTTCAAATTTCTTGGCATACAGCTCCGCATAGTAATTTCTTACAATCCTTTCTATTTCTGTGGTATCAGTTGTAATCTCTCCTGTTTCATTTCTGATTGTGTTTATTTGGGTCCTCTCTCTTTTTTTCTTGATGAGCCTGCTTAAAGTCTTGTTGATTTTGTCTATCTTTTCTAAAAAAAAGCTCCTGGATTCATTGATTCTTAGAATTGTGCTTTTAGTCTCTATGTCATTTAATTCTGCTCTGATCTGGGTTATTTCCTTCCTTCTATTTGCTCTGGGCTGTCTTTGTTGTTGTTCCTGGAGTTCTTGTAAGTGTAGGATTAGGTTGTTTGTTTTAAATGTATCTACTATTTTTAGGTAGGCCTGTATTGCTATGATCTTCCCTTTCAGGACTGCCTTTGCTGTGTCTCATAAGTTTGGATTGTTGTGAGTTCATTTTCATTTGTTTCCAGAAACTTTTTGATTTCTTCCCTAATTTCATTCTTGACCCATTCATTATTTAGTAGCATGCTATTCAATCTCTATGATTTTGAGTGTTCTGTTTTTTTTTCCTTTGGGGTTGGTTTCCAGTTTTAGTCCCTTGTGGTCAGAGAAAATGCTTGGTATGATTTGAATATTCTTGAATTTGTTGAGGCTTGTTTTATGTCCTATCACGTGGTCTATCTTTGAAAGTCTTCATGTGCATTTGAAAATAATGTGTGTTTAGCTTCTTTGGGATGAAGGGCTCTATATATATATATTAGTTAAGTCCATTTCATCTAGGGTGTTGTTTAATGCCACAATATCTTTGTTGATATTTTGTTTAGAAGATCTGTCCATTTTTGACAGTGGGGTATTAAAATCCCCTACTATAATTGTATTGCTGTCAATATCTTTCTTGAAGTCCTCTTAGATTTTCTTTATGTATTTGGGTACTCCTATGTTCGGTGCATATATATTTACAGTTTATGTCTTCTTGGTGGATTCTTCCTTTGAGTATTATGAAGTGACCTTCTGGGTCTCTTTTTATGTCCCTTCTTTTTGAAGTCTATTTTGTCTGATATGAGTATTGCTACCCTGGCTTTTTTTTTCCTGTCCTTTTGCTTTGAAAATTTGTTTGCTGCCCTTCACTTTCAGTCTGTGTAGGTCTTTTGTCCTGAGGTGGGTTTCTTGTAGGCAGCATATGTGTGGGTTATGCTTTCTTATCCATTCAGCTAGTCTATGTCTTTTGATTGGAGCATTTACGTTTGAGGTTATTATTGATAGGTACTTATTCATTGCCATTTTTGTACCTGTGTTCCTCTCTGTCTCTCTCTTTTCTTTCCTTTCCTTAGAGCAGTTTCTTTAGCACCTCTTGCAAAGCTGGCTTGGTGGAGGTGTATTCTTTTAGATTTCTTTCGTCTTGGAAGCTCTTTATTTGGCCTTCTATCTTGATTGAGAGTCTTGCTGGGTGAAGTAACCTTGGTTGCAGGCCTCTGGTTCTCATTAATTGGAATATTTCTTGTCATTGTCTTCTTCTTTGGAGTGTTTCCATTGAGAAGCCAGCAGCTAACCGTATTGGGGCTCCCTTGTATGTTACTTCCTTTTTCTCCCTTGCTGCCTTTAACATTCTCTCTTTGTTTTGGAATTTTGCCATTTTAATGATGGTGTGTCTTGAAGTGGGCCTCTTTGGGTTCCTCTTGAATGGGACTCTCTGTGATTCCTGGATTTGTGTGACTTTTTCTCTCATCAAATTAGGGAAGTTTTCCTTCATTACTTTTTCTATTTGGTTTTCTATTTCTTGCTCTCCTTCTTCTCCTTCTGGTATCCCTATTACTTGGATATTATTATGTTTCATATTGTCTTGCATTTTTCTTAATCCCTCTTCATTATTTCTGAACCTCTTTTCCTTTTCTTGCTCTTTCTGGGTGGTGTTTTCTACTTTGTCCTCCAACTCACTGATCCAATCTCTGCTTCATTGATCCTGCTTTTGATTCCTTCTACTGTGTTCTTCAGTTCAGAAATTGTATTCTTCATTTCCTCTTGGCCCTTGCTATTAGAATAGCAGTAGTTTCTATTTCCTTTTTCATGTTGATATAGTTTGCAGTGAGTTCATTGAAGTTCCCCTGTAGTTTCAGGTAGCTCATTGTGAGCTCTTTGAACTTCCTGATGACCAATGCTTTGAATTCAATATCTGATAGCTGACTTGCCTCTATTTCAGCTAGCATTCTTTCTGAGGCTTCCTCCTTTCCTTTCATTTGGGGATTGCTTGTTTGTCTTCCCATTATTTGTGAGACTCTTCTTGTTAGTTTCAGCTTCTTAAATTGATCTGGTCTGGCTCCCTGGATTTATGGTGTGAACTTCTATGGTATAATACCTGTGAGATTCAGTGGTGTAGTCTCCTTGGTCTCCTGAGCTCACTGGTCTTGGGCTGTCCTTTAGGTTGGCTCTGTGTTTGTCTTTGGGTTTTGATTGTTTTTGGGTCTTTCTTTTGTGGGTCCTTCCCACCAGCTTGTTAACTAATGGTCCCTCTGTCTACTACCTATTGTAATTTGTTGTGCTGGTGAGGGCAGGTTGTGTTCAAGCTAGTTCTTCTGTGTGTACAAGGTTTTGAAGATTCTCTTTTGCTCTTATTAAGTTGTTTTTACTGGGTAGTTTCTCCACTATTGAGTTATATTTCCAGATAGGTCTTGGATTGAGGTTTGTGTGGTTTTCACTCCGTCCTTCACCTTCTTCTGTTGTTAACTGTTGGTGGTTCCTTGTTGTTGGGCTTCCTTTTCCAGTGGGTATCCTGGTGTTCACCTCTTTCACCTACTCTTTTTTTTTGATCTGTTGGAGGGGGAAGGCAAAATGGTTTATGACAGCAGGAGAATATTTTACGATATTTAAAATAGCAGCCAGTAGAGAAGAGATAGGATCCTGTGGTGATTTATAGTGTTAACCATGCTCTTCAACCCAGCTAGCCACTTTTAAGAAAGGATGGAAAGAAGATAAGACTCTTGTTGGGGAGGGAAGTCTTGTGAGTCAGATCTAGAAAGCAGTGAGGTTGTGGGGGGTCAGACTCTAAGGTAAGTTGAGAGTAAAGGATAGTAAATAGGTGTAGTGTGTGAGAGAATAGAGTTAACCACTACAGTAATAGAGTTCAGGAAACTGTGAAGTGGGCTAAGATCCAGGAGGGGTGTTGTGAAGTATTTACAATTATATGGGACAGCTATTATTTACAATAATATTAGAGCAACAACCATATGACAGAATCTATGTGATCTATTTAACACGAATAAGGGGTATAGAACTTTGAGTAGTGTGCTAACGGAACACGAGTGATGTGAAGGATAGTAAATTAGCAATACACTGTGGAAGAGAGAACAGGGGAAACCTGTCATGTGATGCAATATAACCAGCCAAGGCGAAGAAGACTAAACAGAAAGAAGAGAAATACAAAGATACTATTACAATAAAAGATGTAAGAATAAGGACAAAATTAATAATACAAATATACAGTAACTTGCAGTTTCTCTGTAATAGCAAAGTGAAATTTGTCTCAGTGTCTCAAGTGTTGGGATGCCCCCTCTTTGGGTTTAACTCGGATCCTTTCACAGTTCCAAGTTTTTTGTCTCATTTGTGGGTAAAAAAAAAAAAACAACAAAAAGAGGAAGGAGGAAGAATTGATAAGTTTGGAAAGAAAGGAAGAAGAAATAAAACAGGAAGGAAGAAAAGAGGAAAAAGGTATTGAAAGATAAAACAATGATAAAATTAAAAAAATAAATGATTACTTAACAAACAAACAAACAAGCAAACAAAACCAAAAAAAGACCTCTTGTTGGTTTGACACTGGCCAAACCGGTTTTTCTGATCTCGCTGGCGGCAGCAGGCTAAGGGGCGATTGGTGTGGCCTTTCTCCCTTCCGGATGTGTACTCAGCCAGTCTTGCTAGCACTCTCCCAAGAACTAGTCTGGCACCTCTCCCCAGTGCCCCATGTAGGGGATCCAGGTCTTCTTCAGAACGCTTTTTTAGGGGGTCATGGCCGTGGGCTGGGGTGCGGGCGCGCACCCTGCCAGGCTGCCTGGGTCCCGTGGGATTCGGTGGAACCAGTGCAATGGGGGAACTCAGGGCCTTTTGCCTAGCTGGGTGGGGAATAGGCCAAGCTGCTGTCACAGGAGAATCCCCCAAACAGTTTTATTTTTTGAGAAATTTCTTCTACTCAAGCCTGCTGCTCAGTACAGCCCAGTTCTCCAGCCAGACTAGTGACTATCTGGGTCAGTGCTTGTCACTGCGGGGCTCAACTCTCCCAAGCTGGTGACCACAGACTCCTTGGGTGATCACGCCCGTGTGTGTTTGCCTCTTGTTCTTATGCCCCTGTCTGCAACTTCAAACAACCAGGTCTCTCCTGCTGCTGCTTAAACCTTGTTTGGCCGGGGAGGGAGGGAGCAGTTGATCCAGCTCTCTCGCAAGGACTCTGTGGCAGGCCCACCACTCCCAAGGAGTATGTGGTAGACCCATCACCGGCTCCAGCCGCCGGGCGGGAGGCCCAGGCTGCCGAAGCCCCTCTCTCTGCCCTGGTCCCTGGGACCTTATTGTCCTGAAGTACTCTTCTTAGTGTCTGGTTTTTCAGTGTCTGCTACAATTTCTGGTCTCTTATTTTCATGTATGCTGTGGGGTACTGTTGGCTCTTTGCTCTGTTCTTCTGTAGGTCGGCCAGGTTTCTCTACCATGTGTAGGGGGAAGTGGAATCTGCACTGTCCTACTCTGTCCCCATCTTCCCAATCCCGAATCCGAAATTATCATTATTTATTTTGATGCTAAAATTGCTCCAGCTTTGGCAATTGGGAACTTTCTTAAATTGGCTTGTATGTCTATTTCGACATGCCCTTGTCCTTATTTTTTGAAGATGATACTTTAGCTGTAGCTTGTGATTTTCCTGCCCTTGGCCTAGAATCATTTATTTCTCCAAGGAATCCTTATTTATTTTACTAGAGAATGGTATTTAAAAAGCAAAATGTGGATGCTAGGTGTGCTGGCAAAGAACTACTTTTTTAGTTCTGTTCTTTTCCTCCATGATTTTGTTGTTCTTCGTATCACTGACTTCTGCCTCTACTTTTGTTGTTCACTCATGCTGAATTTTTATTATTTTCTGTGAAATTTCCTCACTTCTACCTTCTTAAATTAAATATTTAGGTTTTTTAAAGTCTTGTTTCTTGATAAGTGTACAGTATTTTAAAAAAGATTTTATTATTTATTTTTAGAGGGGGAAAGGAGAGAGAGAGGGAAAGAAACATTAATGTGCAGTTGCCTCTTGTGCTCCCCCTACTGGTTATCTGGCCCAAAACCCAGGCATGTGCCCTGACTAGGAACCCTTTGGTGTTCCCGTTGGCACTCAATCCACTGAGTCACAGCACCCAGGGCAAGTATTTAAAGCAACAAAATTTCCTTCTATTTTTATTTTATCTATGTCCCAAAATAGTATTTTACTTGTAGTGTGTCCACTGCTATTCAATTCAAAGTAATTATTAATTTCTTTTCAACTTAAGGGTTACTTAGAAACTTGTTGATATTTTCCACAAATATGAGATATATTTAAGCTATCCTTTTAAGAAACTTAATTTATTATGACTAAAGTCATAATATATTTAAACTATCCTTTTGAGAAACTTAATTTATTATGACTTATAACATAGTGTCTATGACATTGATACTTTAGCATTTGAGGTTGTCTGTGAAATATAATCTCTGGTTTATTTTTGGTAAATATTTGATAAATATTTTGTATATGTTAAAAAAGAAAGTGAATTACCTTCCATGGGGAATGCTTCTTTTATGCTATTCATTGGAAAATTTGTGGATTTTCTATGAAGCTTACTTGATTTGATTCCATTAGACAGTAGCCACATTTACAGATTTCTTTAAGATAGGCAGTTTTCTATCTTGGGTGCTATGATAACTGTGCAATAAAGCTTGGAGAATCTTATAGAATCCTTACTATTTCACAGTGAGGGTTAGGGTCTATGACACATAGCCATAAGATATTTGAAGTCCTTAAGTCAAGCTGAAAGGTTCTATGAGACACTGTCTTAGATCTTTCTGTGGTTTTAACAAAGCATTATACAGATTCATTGAGGTTATTCCAGAATTTACATATTCTGAGAATCTTTTGCTAGAAGAGACTGGAACTGTGCAACAGGTTTATTTTCAAATCATGGCTCTTTAACATATCCTCTAAATTTTATACAAAACTAAGCTGTTCCATACCAGCATTATTCATATAACCAAAAGGTAGAAGAAACTCAGTGTTCATCAATGAATGAATAAAGAACATATAATATAATATAATAATATATAATTACAATGTAATATTACTGCATTATAAAGGAAGGAAATTCTGACATATGCTACAACATGAATGAAACTTGAGGACATTTATTTATTTATTTATTGAAAAGATTTTGTTTATTTATCTCTTTAGAGGGGAAGGGAAGGAGAGAAGGAGAAAAATACCAGTGTATGGTTGCCTCTCATGAGTCCCCCGCTGGGAACTGGCCTGCAACCCAGGCATGTGCCCTGACTGGGAATTGAACCACGATCATGTGGTTTGCAGGCCCGTGCTCAATCCACTGAGCTACACCAGCCAGGGCAAAACTTGAGGACATTTAACTAAATGAAATACGCCAACCACAAAAGACAAATTTTGTATAAATCCACTTATACGTCATACCTAGAACAGTCAAATTCTTAGAGATAGAAATGAAAATGGTGATCTAATTCAGGAGCCAGGGAGAATGGGGAATGGGAAATTGCTCTTTAATAGGTATAGAGTTGTAGTTGTGCAAGATGAAAAGAGCTCCGGGGGTCAGCTGCACAACAGTGTGACTATACTTAACAATACTAAACTGTTCACTTGAATATGGTTAAACTGGTCAATTTTGTGTTATGTATGCAGTATTGTACTGTAATTAAAAATTTTTAAAGCCCAAAACAAAGCAAAACTAAGCAGATCCTTCTTTATCCTATGTTTCCCTTTTTTGTATTCTATCATAGTCAGCTACAAAAACTTGGCAGAATTTTCTGTATTTTGCCAGAAACTTCCTTAGCCAGATCCACAAATTCATTTGTTAACCATTGACAGTGCTGGAAAACTCTCCACCTGCTATGTAACTAAGGTTTTTTTTTTTCTTTCGCCTCCAATACAATTTTTATCACTGCCCTTCATTACTCACCAGCATATTCCCACTTTTTAAAACCATCTCTTTGAGGCCCTTCCAGCTTCTGCCTCTGTTTGGTCCCAAAGCCAGTGCCACATATTTTAGGTTTTTTTTTTCTTTAATGCCAGCAACCCACTTCTAGACACCAGATTCTGTTACAGTTATCTGCTGTTAGGAGTAAATGATGGATGAAGGCTGGTCTACCAGCATGTTTTTACTGACTTTATTTTAGCATCACTTCTGCCCTAGAGCCCCATCAATATTGATTATATATGCTGTTACCATCAATTTCTTTTTGTAGTGATGGAGTAGGAGATTATTGTCCAAAGTAACATGGTAAGAATCAAAAGCAGAATTTCAAAACTTTCCTTCAACCTATCTAGTCTTTCTTTCCATTCATTCATCTATAGCAGTTCATGATAGTTTTCAGTTTAATTGGGTATTCTCAACCAATCTCTCTCTCTCTCTCTCTCTCTCTCTCATTGTTCATGTAGCTACTCCTTGCTGCTCTCCATTATTTTCAATTTCTTCAAGGTTAATAATGGGAGTGCATTGCTTTAGGAGCTAAGGGGAAATGTAAAGACATAGGCCATGGAATTTTAGTCTGATGGAAAAAATGATTAAAAATGTTACAATACAGTGTACTAAGTGATAAGAAGAAGCTAAGTACAGTGTGGTATGGGAGAATGGGTAGGTGGCTTTTAAATCAGACTTGGAGTTCATGGAAGACTTCAGAAAGGAGTTAGGTAGGAATTATAATAGATAAAGCACAGGTTAGGCCAAGGGACTTTAGGTGTGAAAATACAATGTCTATAAAGGAATGGTATTTTGAGAGCACAAATGTTTAGGACTCCCAAGCAATTTTGAATGGTCTAGAAAAAAGTGTATGCAGTAGTGTGGTTGGGAAAGTTAGCAGTGGTGGGGCTGGGATATAATGTTACACCAAAGAATTTGGATTTGTATTCTCTAGGGGAGTGGGAAACACTGGCTCGGCACAGGCAACTGTCAGGATCGGGTTCTTTGTTTTGAAGACAGCAGTGTATGATGCTCAAGCACCAGTGCCCCTTGTTCGCATTGTGACCTGCCTCTAGAGTCCTGGAATGAGCAAAGGCAGTGAGTTCTGTGGTCCACTGTTCCTAGCAAAAATTGCAAAAGGAAGCTGTTTTAACTGCAATGGTCTGTTTCTACTATAACTTGCCTCCATTACAGGTTAGCCGAGGCTGTGGGCATTTTTGGAAATCAAAAATTACGGGGAGTTTCAGGGTTATTTAGTCTGTGTTTAGTGATACTAAATATTAAAGTGCCTTTGTAGTTACTTCTATGTATAGCTAAATTACCGTCAGCCATCCTGGTATAGACATTCTGGTAAGAATTTTACTACCCATCTGACAGTTACAACACAAAGATGTATGCCCAAAGGTCATATTGTGATATAAGTGTGTATTTATGATTTTATATCTGTTTTTTAAAGTAGGACCCTAAGCCCTATAAACTTGACGACCTATAAACTAGGATCTTTACCTGGAGCAATGGTGGACAATAAACTCTTATTAAAATTTTTAGCCCCATGGAAGATGAAGGGCTGAACCAAGGCAGTGGTAGCAGAAATAGAGGGAAAGATTCAGGAGACAAAAATCATGCTGGGAGTGCAATCTAGGCAACTTGGCAATCATTTTGATAGGAGGTGAGTTTCATAAACGGGTTATTGACTCCGGTAATGGGGAGGATGGAAGCCCATTTACCGAAAGAGGTTTCCGTAAATTACGGGAATTGCGAGTTTGAGTGTTTTAGGTGTCAGACAAGTAGAGGAAAAGGCTGGTCGGCAGCCCAGGTAAACACCCTGGTGTTTGGGGGATATTATTTGCTCTATTGCTGCATTTTCCACTTTCAGGAGACAACTTTCCACGTTTTTTGTTTTTCTGGTTTTTTTTCCCCCTCGCTTTCCTGTGCTCTGTCCCAGGAACAGCAGCCGCTTCCTCACAGCAGTGCTCATGGGATGTGGGGACAGCCCTTCCACCTCCAAGGTGCACGCTGGAAGAGCACAGGCACGGGGCATAAGCATCAGGCACGGGTGTTCAGCCGGGTCTAACATTTGTCCACAGTGGGAGCTCATGCATGTTTGCGCCCCTGCGTTGCTTTCAGCAGTGTATTTTTCCTCATAAAGAGCGTTCTCATCCCACTTAATCCCCCAAACCTCTAGTGTCCCTGCAGGAAGTCAACGCACCCTCCAGAGTTTTGTGAGTCTCCAGGCGCCAGGCAGAGGCGCTAATGAGGATGAGTCAGCGCTGAAATCCCAGCTGGTAAACGCAGGCCTCATTACCTTGGGGGGTTTTGCACAGAGCTCAGAAAACTGGGTGAGCTGAGCTTAAAGTATGCGTTGACGTTTTGGTTCCCATGTATGAACCAGAAATCAAGAGGGAAAACTCTCACCGATTAAGATACCAATTTCTTCAGCCAGTTTTCTCAGGGAAGAGTCTTTGCAGCCTCCTGGAATTCCAAATTAGCTATGTCCCTGAACTAGCTGGTAGAGTTCAAGATTTCCAGTCTTGCAACCAGACTTTTTCAGTGTAGCAAGATAGTTGAGGAAAGCTCGACCTCATTATTACTGATTGTGGAACAAATAGAAATGCATAGTTTTATTACTTTAGTACTTACAAATGCTTTCTAAATACGATGTTAACAGAATACCAAAATGTTGTGGAGTCGTAGTCCACAACATAATTTTGTAGGAAATTTATGTCACTGAAGAGGTCTGATAATTTAAGTGTGTGAATACCAACTTGCAGTAATAATACCTGGAATGTTAATTGAGTTAGAAATCTCACTTCTGTGAGTCTTATCCTGACTACCCTTTAAAAAAGAGTGTGACCTACCCTTCTTTTATTATGTGTTTTAAATTTACTTTTTTCTCCATAGCACTTTTTACTATGTAATATATGGCATAATTTATGTATTTTATATAGTTGTTTATTATTTTTCTATTCCACACTGACTCATGCACTGGCTTGCAGTGTCCGAGATGTTATGGATGAAATAAGATACATTCACACAGTACCGAGTCCTGTGGAGGAAAAGGGACGGCACGCTACTCCCTTAAGGGGGGAGCACCTTGGAGCAGCCTGGCCACTCTCTCAAGGGGAGAGCACACCAACTCTTGCCTACACGGGCTTTTATTGTTTTTTTTTTTTTGTGTGTGTGTGTGTGTGTGTGTGTGTGCGTAGGAATACAGGTACAAATTATTAATCATTGTCAGGCAGTAAGGACCAAACAATAGATAGCATACAAAGAACTATTAGGGCTTCTTCTGAGTCAGTGTCTATCAGCTAAAAGACTACAAAACTTTGGGAAACAAATTCATTTCCTGCTTGGGCCTTTATTATNAGGGGGGAGCACCTTGGAGCAGCCTGGCCACTCTCTCAAGGGGAGAGCACGCCAACTCTTGCCTACACGGGCTTTTATTGTTTTTTTTTGTGTGTGTGTGTGTGTGTGTGTGTGCACGTAGGAATACAGGTACAAATTATTAATCATTGTCAGGCAGTAAGGACCAAACAATAGATAGCATACAAAGAACTATTAGGGCTTCTTCTGAGTCAGTGTCTATCAGCTAAAAGACTACAAAACTTTGGGAAACAAATTCATTTCCTGCTTGGGCCTTTATTATTTAATTAAGAGCATTCTTAGCAAAGTAGGCTTCACAGGATTTTACATATTCTTTCTCAGGCCTGATCACCTGGGGAGCCTGCCCTTTCCAGCACAGGGCTGCACTGCCCTCTGTCATTGTTTCAGGCTTAATTCAGGCAGAGAAGGCAAGATGGCCAAGAAATTAGGAGATTTCTTGCAGACAGAATGAGGATTCAGGCTTTGTCAAAGCCAAGGGGTGAGGGTCCATCACCCCCTTTCTCCATAGCTCCCCAGGTCCTTTTCTGGGGCCTCCACGTGATCATGCCTGTCTTAGGTCATTCCCTCCTTGGGGAATCTTACCCGTCGTTGGCTAACTGATCTAGCATTGAGGGCCAGTTATGAAAAAAGAAGCAGAGGTGGTGCTCCTGCCAGGGAGATAAGCTTTGTCTCCTTAGTGGCTTATGGTCCGAAGGTCGCTCACTCAGCCTTAGCCATGGCAGGGTTACAGCTCTTGAAACCAGGCAGGGTGATTCTGAACACCACATTAGAGTTAAATTCAAGGAAGGCAGGACTTTTTTGCCCTGCATATTAATGTATTTCAAAGGCCCAAAACAATTTTGGCTCATAATAGGCAGTAAATAAATACTTATTCAATTAATGAAAGAATGAATGTTATTTTCCAAAGAGCATGAAGTAGAGCCTGAATGGGCTTGCATGACTGTTCTCAACTATGGGGAACATAGTTCTGTTGAAAGTTCTGGTAGTGAAGGTGGTCAACAAGTCAACAAATGTTTATTGAAGCCCTGCCAAACTCCCAGCTCCCTAAATTTAGAATCCTATCTCTATTAAACATACAGATACTTACAAAACTGCATTATACCTTTTTACCTTTTGGTGTTACTTGGGGGCAGGGCCTATTTGTTCACCTACATAGCATCTGTTACAGGGATATGTATATACCAGACAATAAATATTTGTTGAAAGAGTAAAGAAATAAACTGGATAAGGGATTAGGTTACCTTGTAATCCAGTTATTTTTCAAACAAACATTTGTTTTGTGAAATTATGGTCTCTAATAACAGTACTTGCAAACTGCTGCCTATTTCTCTGAAGGATTTGTAAGTTTTCTCTGATCAATTTTCGGTTTTCATTCCAGTGTTCACCTGAAAAATTAACTTACATCTGGATCACCAGATGACCGAAGGTTTTGGTGTTCCTGTTTGCTTTCTTTCTCTTTTTAGCATGTTAACACTACATAGTGTGATACTTTGTCATAGGTTAATAATGCTGCCTAAAAAAGTAAATGATTTATTCACCTGAAATGAAGCCAAAAAGACATTAAGCCACTGTCTTGGAAGAATTCATAGTAGTTTATGAGACAAGAAACAAAAAAAAATGAGTCATAACATGTGGTGAAATAGGCTTGCTTGAACTAGCAGTCAGTATCATATTCCTGTTCTGACAGGTGAATTAGGTTGATAAAACATAATCACTGATGTTTATAAATCAATATTTTTACATTAAATTTTGTTGGCTTTATAGTTTTGTTTGCATTTAAATTATAATTTTTGTAGGGGTTTTGTAGTTACGAGAGCTATCATATAAAGATTTTAAGCCTACCTTTATGTTTGTACATATTTAATAATATTGTAATGAAAATAGTTTAATTTGGGGATGTGGGACCTTGAAAATGTTTTTTTCTTACTTTTTATGGGTTTCAATGAGGTGCTTATATTTTACTCAAGTTTGTGAAAAATGACAGCAAAGATGAAGCTTCAGGGCCCAGGACACAGCATATTGACTTCATTCAAGTCCAGATGCAATAGTTGAGTGCAGGACAGATATTTCTGCTGCATCTGCTCCTAGTGGTTCTGGTGGTGGTGAAAATAGGAGAGAGGAAGCCTAGGAAATGTAGGGAGATTGACTGGAGAAAAATAGAGGGATTTTAGATAAAGTTGTAGCTTTCTTTGATTTGTGCTTTTGGCTTCAAATTTGTGAGTTCTCTTTCTTAGTGACTTTTCTTAAATGGCTAAGTGAAATGCACTGTTTTGTCTCCAGATTTAAAAGAAAAATGCTAATTAGCATCTCTGTAGGTGATGCAAAACTCTGGTGTGGAACACCGAGGGACCTAAAGAAAGATCTCTGTTTAAACAGAGACCATCTCTGTTTAAACTTATCACTATAGAAAATCAGAGGAAAGAGATGCATATTGTCTGATATCTTTCTGCCTTCTGATATCCACCTCCAAATTTCTCCAACCTGGGTCTTCAGTGGGAAGTAGGAATAGCAAAAGAAGTAAGACGAGGACTTTATTTTTGTTTACTTTATAAAAGGGATACTGGGAGCAGGTGTTATTTCAGGGTCAACTTTGCTGTCATGTCCAGAGAAATACTGTCTGGGTTCAGTTAATCAGTAGATAGTTATTTGCACCTACTAAGTGCCAGGCATTATATGGGAGAGAGGGTCTGAAGACAAGGAACAACAGAGAATTGCTGCCTTTGGAATTTAATAAAACTAATACTATTATTTCTGCCCTATTGTGTCTTTATCTTCACTTGCTATACTTTAGTTGAATACAAGTGGGCAGTTTGAAAATTTTTAGTGCATTCTTTATGCTGATTTGTCTGATTCCCAGGATAGAATACAGAGTTAGAAATTATAAAGGCTCAGATTAATTTGTTCTTTTTATCTTTCTCTGCTTTTAAGGGGTGTCATGAAAGTGGATATAAGTCTTCAGAAGGTGGACATTGACCAGTGTTCAAGTGATGGCTGGTTTTCAGGAACTCACAAATGTCACCTTAACAATTCAGAGGTAAGAACACAAAAATAAAACCCTCTGACATCAGAAGCCCAGAAATCTACTACTTATGATGTATTGTATTTGTGTGGGTAAGTAAACATGAAGCGTCTTACTGGAAAAAAAGTCTCTTATGCAGGTCTCAATGTTGCCAGATGAGCTGAAAAAAGGCTAGGAAATTAATTTTGTGCAAATAACCGTTCATTTGGAGGCTAAGAGAAGGCAAAAACTAAAATCATGTCGGAGTTTGGTATGATTCAAAGGCTAACCCTATTCTTCAAAAGAGACTGGAAATGAAAATAGCAATGAAGTGAAAAACCAGTCCTGGATTGGGCAACCTGTTTATGCATATTTTAATGGAGTAGGATGCTTATTGAAACCTTGATGCTACTCATTCAAACACATTGCCATCATTTAGAAAAGCAATGGAGAGAGTATGGCAGAAAACTCTGAAAACAAGGAGAAAACTCTGTACAGGGGACTATAAAGGAAATGTGTATATTTGTGTGTGTATTTCAAATTTTCAGTTTCTATCCGTGCCTTTTTTCATGGGATCATGGTCGGTTAGGGACAGGCATAAAGATTATACATCTGGAAATAAGACTCACTTTTCTGTTCTAGTTGCAGACATGAAATGTGATGACATCCTTATTTCATTTTCAGTAATCTATTTCTGAGGTCCCAAAACATGAAGAACAAATGTACAACAAAGTTCCTGATCTTAAATACTTGGGCTCTCCCAACTACAAGTTCATGAATTTGTGAGGAAAGTTAGCCTGACTTATTTAAAATAGAGAGAATATTTTCTTAACTGTAGTAATCTACATCTTTATTTTTTGACCGTTGCGAAAGATGGTTGTACATGAGTACAATTTTAAGGTAAGGAATGTTAAATCAAAGGAAAATTAACAATAGGCCTTTATTTGTGCCAGTACACAAATAAAACAGTGTACAGACATATACACGAGCATGTACATGTACCCACTGCATGTTTTTTTTTGCATTCCCCACATGTCCTGCATACTTTCATACCACCACCACTTCTCAAGTACTCTTCAGCAGTTCTCCACATTCCCCGCTACACTCTACATACACCTGCACCTGCCCCAATACTCCCTACCCCAATATCCCTCAGCCTTTCCACCCCTAGATCCCCTAACCCCCAATAATTCTCCACATACCTCTAAATTCATCACACATTCTCATCATATCCCCATGACCCCCACATCCTCGATACCCTGTGCACATTCCCACACGTGCCCACATCCTCTCCCACGTCTCCATATACCTCCACTTGGCCCTCATTTCCTTCACCCCCCCTAATTGGGATTCAGTCATGCAAGGAAATGTTCCTGTCATGTCAACTCAGTTAAGATCCTTTTTTCACCTTCTTTCTCTATTTATTCTCACAGCTTTGAACATTTCTGAGTATCCACTTCCCTTTGGATGATTCTGGCATTTCTAAAGATATGAATTTCAGTCACTGATCTGGTGAATATCATTAGCCTGATTATTATCTCCATGCCAGTGATATATAGCCACTTAGCTTTCTCTTTTAGTCAGCATGGAATTTTTTCTGCGTGACTGTCATCTCTGTGTGCTTATTCCGTATAGCCCTTTTCAGTGGTGTTCCTGGGTCGTTCAATAAGCAGTCTATTTAGAAACAAAGGGGTATTTCTTCTTTAGTTTGTTACAGTTGCTGCTTGCTTCTAATAATCTTGGAGTAGTTTTTGTTTCTTTATAGTACGCCTATTTATTTGACTAGATAGTCATGTTGAAAGACATTTTTTGTCCTTTTGGGAGATTAATTTATTTTTATTGCATCAGTATTACTAACTTTCTGGTCATTGTTTCACTTTTAAACCTTCAAATAAACAAAGTTATTTCAAGATAAAATATTATCCTCTATCCTGGTTAACAAAGATTAGGTTGAAATGTTTAACTTTGGGCATTACATATGAGAGTGTTATATATTTTTTTATCCTTATAGGAAAAAGTAGAAAAACATATCCTACAAGACAACTCACAGTTCAGTGACTCTTATTTTAAAATGTGATAGAAAGCAGTCCAATGGTCAAAAATAATATCATCAAACACTGAAATGTCCGTAAGACACACATTCTGGATCCCTTTACCCTCTTTGCCTGTCCAGGTACTGCAGTTGGGAGTAGGAGATCTTGGTGTCCTGGGCTGAGCCCACGAGGCCCTTGGTACTTAGTCTGACTCACACAGGGCTGTCACACGACTCTTCACACTTTTTGGTTGGGCTTCTCTAAGGTCCTGCAGTTGGTGCTGGCTACTCAGGGCACCTGCAACAGTTTCATACCATATCCTCAGTCTCATGACCAGCAATAGTCTTTCAACTCCCTCCCTGTACTGAAGTGAGTTGGTGCCTAGGAACTGGCTTCTCTTGAAGTTTCATTGCTCTGGAAAACAGAAAGAAAAATCTCTTCTTCAGATTATTTTTCACCTGTACTGGCCTCCCTTTGTTTCTTGTCACAAACCTATTATGAACCCTAAGAGTCACTGTGTAAATTGGTTTATTTTGGGAAGTAATTGACCTGAGTCATATTTATAGGGTATAGAGGCCAGCCTTTGAGAACATCCATATCATTAGAAACAGAGACAGTCATCCTGTTCATTATGGGTTTTATGTTGCCCATGTTTAACATTCTTGTCTTGTTAGGGGATGGCCTCTAGTTAAAGAGAAGAGGATCTTATCGATTTTAAGGTTGTAACCGAGGCAAACTTTTCACTTAAAATTTTTTCCAGTGTGTTGATTTTCAGCCTCCAAGCTATCTTAAACCAGAATAGCAAGTCTGATGTTGGAAGTAAGTGGTATGTGACCAATGACAAAAGCCTTAGGAGTGTTTTTAAAAGGTATGGAATGGTTTGTAAGCAAAATAATTACTCAGTGGGCATGGGTCATTACAGAGTCTCTGAGGCCACTAAGTATTTTTTGAAGGGCACAGTAAGACAAAATCTGAATCAACAACCTGAACTGGATTGCAGGATTCTTCTGACTGCTTTTATGTAACTGAGTTGGTTCACTGCAATGTGGACCTGATCATGTTGTCAGTGTCCAACTAAATAAGTCTTTACCCATTTTCATATCCTTGTTTGCTTTGAGTACACAAATCTTCTCTTATAGAAGAGTGTATTTAAAATATTATGATAAATTGATATCAGGTTTGTTTTAAAAGTATTCTTTTGCTTTGTTTCCATTATAAGAAAAATATTTTAATTATTGTTTGAAGTAGGAATTATTAGGACAAAATTCTTGAAACTTTCTGATTATATTTTATTAGTAAAAATGCTTTATACATCTACCCATAGTATGTGTATGTTTTTACCTACAAATTATACATTCATCTTTTATTATATATTCTATATATTATAAGTAAAAAACAATCAGGTTGAAGATAAAGATGAAATAATATTTTAATGTAGATTATATTTGATAAAAATAAGGGTATTTTTAATGTGAGCAATGTAACTAATTACAATTTTTGCAAAATTTTTAGTGAGAGTGTTTTGATTGGTTGTACTTCATCATTTTAAAATCTTAGTTTATCCCTGGCTGGTGTAGGTCAGTGGATTTAGTGCGGGCCTGCAAACCAGAAGATTGTCGTTCGATTCCCAGTCAGGGCACATGCCTGGGTTGCAGGCCAGTTCCCAGCAGGGGACGCACAAGAGGCAACCATACATTGATATTTCTCTCCCTCTCTCCTTCCCTTCCCCTAAAGATAAATAAATAAAATCTTTAAAAAAATCTTAGTTTAATACTTAGTAATGCAGTGATTCAGAGGTCTCTAAGTTCAGTTTATTTTTATACTTAGTTTTCATGTGTGTCATAATAGAAAAAATCCCTCATAAGTATTATGTCATTTCAAATTGAAGGAGTAAGTTGTTGACTGTGTTTGCTAAATCACAGAGCTCATTTTTCAGTTTGATCTACCAATTTTGCAAAGGTTTTTGCAGAAATATAGCTGGTAATTTTTCATCTTATCTGATGTCAATTGGTCCCTGCAAACTAATTGAAAAGCTGGACATTTTAATATTTTAAAGGAATAAGTTAAAAATTCACTCAAACTTTTACAAGGAATATTTTCAGACAAATTAGGACATTTTATTTCCAAGTTTAAACTATATGGCTATGTGAGTATTTATAGTTTTTGGCAACAAAACCCACATAGCACTGAAAACACTTCCAAATATCCATTTTCGAAACGTTCACTTCAAAAGGCTTACTCATGGATTATTTAAATGTCACTTTTACTTTGAAGGAACAGCCTAGATGTTTTTTGAAAATACCTGCTGCATAAACACTGCTGACAACCACTTGTCATTGCAGGGCAGGACAGCAAATTGGGAACGTTTCTCTTTTTTCTTTTTTTGAAAGAACAATGCGTAACTAATCTTTGAGTTCAGATACAAGTGGTTCACTTTGAGATAATCAGAAAATCTTTATGTGGAAAAGGTTTTCCAGGTCGCACAGCATCTTATTATGAAGAATTATAAGTATTTTACAATTTTAAATAGTATACTCTATAAATTCACTCAAGTATAAATTGTAAGAAATTGAAATTTAAAAGCAAATGAAGGAACCAAGTAACTACTATCAGTATTTTTGTGTTGAAGGTCACCCTTTTCCTTCAGGGCCCCTCAAGTGCCTTACCAACATTGTGGTCCTATGACATGTGGACTGACTTGGCAGGGCATTCTTGGCAACCCAAGTCTTAAGTATTAGTAAAGCTTAATTAACTTATAATTTTTTAAATAAAAAATTGCATTGTAAGTAGAAGTTCTAGTATTTTCTCCTCACTGCCAATTAACTTCCTGTGTCCTCTGCTCTGGAGACCACTTCAGGAGGTTACCAGCCTTACTGTTCTGTCTGCAGAACAATATTGTCTGCAGAACAGAACTGGCATGGTTGGGACATCAGCTCTGCCAATGGTTTTGTGTACTTACTCTAAGATGGTTTTCCAATATCTCTTTTTTTCTATTGAATATATTGGATGAGAATCTACTTGTAAGTCCTTACTACTTTATTAGATATGTTAATGAATCTCTAAAAACATATTTTTAAAAGTTAAAAATGTAAGAAAGGATATCATTTAGAACACAAGAAAAGATATTTAGTGCAAAAGTCTAAAGAAAGCAGGAGTTATTCTCTTTTGAATGCCCTCTTATATATAGAATATAGCTTACTCTTCGGCTACTGCAGGGTTTAGAGTATTTTTCTGGTGTGACTGAGTGAAATTATTTAGAAACAGCTGTATATTACTTTTCATCTGAGGGCTGCAGTCTCACTATTGCTTTTCTTTTTTCTAGAAGCGTTCTGCTTTACAAATATTATTGTTCACCTGTCTCTAGAACTGTGCTGTCCAATTCGGTAGCCATTAGCCACATACAGCAATTGAACTGTAAATCAATTAAAATTAATCAAAATTTAGAATTTAGGTCCTTGACCTCACTAACCTGATTTCAAATGTGTAATAACCACATGTAACTAGTGGCTATGCTATTGGACAATATAATGGACAATTATGCTCTGGAATATGGCTAGTATATAGGCAAGAGAAAGCACACAGGTTATTGAAAATGTTCAAATTTTTGAATTTCCTCATATGGTTAAATTAGTAGCACTGCCTTTAAAAGCTCTGAGGGATGTTGAAGGATAAAACTGAAATGAATTTTGGCATATGAAAACATTGTTATGATCTACCATATTAATTCAGTTGAAAATATAAATAATGCGAAACCTGCAAACTGTTTTAATTCTTTACACTGAAAAATGTAAAAATGGAGTAACTATGAAATTTCCATTGTTTTTATAGTAAAACTTTTTTCTCATTACCAACACAAAATGTGATTGATGTGAAGTCACACCTACTTGAAGGCAGGGCAGTGATGAGGTCCTGCCTACCACAGTGCCTGAGGCATTGGTTGAATAAATGGAAGCAGTGCACAGCGTTGTTATGTGTCCTGCCTATTGCTTTTGATTTCTCCGTGGAGTTTACCAAAAGAAAGTTGAACTCTTTTCTTCATAGTAGCCATTCAGACATTTGAAGACTGCTGTTGGTCAGCTTCGAAGTCTGCTTTCTTCTATGCTAAACATCTTCTGGTTGGTCAGGTATCCCTGCTTTCCTAAGCTTAGCCAAAAGAGGTCCTTCTACTGCTATATGGGTCCCTATTTGTTTTTGAAGCAGTGAAGCCCCAACTTCCTTGATTTTTGTTACATACTCCTTCTTTCTATAATTAATAGAAACTAAGTATATTTTTAAGTTTTTCACTGTGCTCCTCAGAGTTATTTGAACTAGATATTCTGCAGTTGTTCCAAAACTAGGGTTAGGAATCACTATTTCAAAATAACTGTGCTGAGGTGCCTATGAGTCAGTTAAGGGAAAGGTGGCTATCTTATTCAGAGGAAGATGTTTCCAACAAGTTAGCAAGTTCACCAGTGGCTATCGCCACCTTGTGGTTGGGAATAGAGAAGGAGAGAGGATAGGGAGAGGGAGGAGGAAAGAGAGGGGAATCTATTTCTGATGGGAAAGTTTCAAATCTGTACTTGAACAACAACAACAACAACAAAAATTTCAATAACTAAAAATAGATAACTAAATACTAGAATATTATATTTTATTTCTTATGCCAAGTGAAAGCTAGTTTGTGTGTTGGGTTCTGTTTACTTCGGAGACCACTATTTCTACACTGTCTCATGCTCCCCAGTTCTGACTTTAGTTTACTCCTCTCAAATTAGGTATAGTAGGCGTCTCTGTTTGCTTTTCCATGGAATACCTTTCCTAATAGAGTAATAGAATAAAAATGCATTTCTTTTTATTTATTAATGTACATTTATTAGCACCTGCTATATGCTAAGCACTGTTTTAGGGCTTCAGATGCACTGCTCACCAAGACAGAGGTTCTCTGAAATTAAAAAAAAAATCATTTCAGTCTAGAGGGAGCCAGAGAACTTAAAAATATATCAGTTGAATTTTTAAAATAAAATTTGAACATTAACCTCTTATCAGATGTATCATTGGTGAATATGTTCTCTTCAGTGGATTTTCTTTTTTGTTGTTGATGGTTTTCTTTGCTGTACAAAACCTTGTTAGCTTGATTTAGTCCCCTTTGTTTATTTTTTCTTTTGTTTCCCTTGCCAGAGGTGATATATCATAAAAAAATATTGCTATGAGAAATGTCCTAGATTTTACTCCTCTTATTTTATTCTAGGATTTTTATGGTTTTTAGCCAAACATTTAGGTCCTTAATTCATTTGCATAGTATGAGAAGGTGATTCTTTAGGGGTTATTCTTTTGTATTGTATGAGAAGGTGATCTAGTTTCATTTTTTTTTGTACACATCTGTCTGATTTTGCCAACACCATTTATTCAATAGACTATCTTTACCTCATTGTATGTTTTTACCTCTTTTGTCAAATATTAATTGATCATAAAGGCATGAGTTCATTTCTGAGCTCTCTATTCTGTTTCATTGATTCATGTCTGTTCCTATGTTGTACCATGCTGTTTTGATTACTATGCCTTGAAGTATAGTTTGACACCAGATAACATGATTTCTCAAACTTTCTTCTTCTTTCCTAAGGTTGCTGTGGCTATTTGTTTTTTTGTTTTTTGTTTTTTGTGGCTCCATATAAATTTTTGGAATATTTGTTCTAGTTCTGTGAAATATGCTCTTGGTATGTTGGTAGGAATTGTGTTCAATCCACAAATACCTTTGGGTAGTATGGACATTTTATTGATGTTAATCCTTCCTGTTCATAAACATGGTATAAGCTTCCACTTATTTTTATCTTCTTCAGTTTCTTTCTTCAGTGTCTTATAATTTTTGGAGTACAGGGTTTGTACATCTTTGTTAAATTTATTCCTATATATTTTATTATTTTTGAAGCAATTGTGAATGAGATTGTTTTCCTTTCTGATAGCTCATTATTGGCATATAAAAATGCAACTGATTTCCAAAATTTATAAAGAACTTATACAACTCGACACCAAACAACCAAACAATACAACTAAAAACTGGCAAAGAACCTGAATAGATACTTTTCCAAAGAGGACCAATAAACATATGAAAAGATGCTCAACACCACTAATCATCAGAGAAATGCAAATTAAAACCACAATGAGATATTAGCTCACACCTGTCAGAATGGCCATCATTAATAAATCAACAAACAGCAGGTGTTGGCAAGAATGTTGCAAAAATTCTGCATGTTGGTAGGAATGCAGATTGGAGCAAACACTGTGGAAAGCA
Source organism: Sturnira hondurensis (assembly GCF_014824575.4). Lineage (NCBI taxonomy): Eukaryota > Metazoa > Chordata > Mammalia > Chiroptera > Phyllostomidae > Sturnira > Sturnira hondurensis. Next base: position 15,108,850 of record NW_028095541.1, on the reverse strand, counting down.
GTATGGAGATACCTCAAAAATTTAAAAATGGAACTGCCAAATGACCCAGCGATTTCACTTCTGGGAATATATTCAAAGAAATCAGAAACATTGATTCAAAACAATAAATGTACCTCTATGTTCACTGCAGTATTATTTACAGAGATTAGAAAAGATTAGAAAGCAGCCCAAATGTCCATCAGTAGATGAGTAGACACAAAAAGCTGTGGTACATTTACACAGTGGAATACTATTCAGCTATGAAAAGGAAGGATATCTTCCCTTTTGTCACAGTAGGGATGGACCTGGAGAACATCATGCTATGTGAAGTAAGACAGTAAGAGAAAGACAAATATTATATGATTTCACTCACATATGGAATCTAATGAATAAAATAAAGAAAAACAGAAATAAAAACAGACTCATAGATACAGAAAACAGACTGACAGCTGTTAGAGGGAGGAGGATTGGTGGGCTGGTGAAAAAGGTGAAAGTATTAATTTAAAAAAAAAACCCTCATAGACATAGACAACAGCATGGTGATTACCATAGAAGAAGAGGGGTTGGGGGAGGTAGAAGGGGGTACCATAGGAAGGATAAATGGTGATGGAAGGAGACTTTACTCAGGGTGATGAACACAGTACAATAAGGAGATGATGTATTATAGAATTGTGCACCTGAAACCTATGTGATATTATTAACTAATGTCCCTCCAGTAAATTCAATGAAAAATAATAAAGTTTTGAATAATAAATTGTTCATGAAAAGGAAGGAAACCATTGCACATTGCAACCTCAAAAAAAACATATCAGTTGACTCCAATTTTTTCACCTACTAGCTTTGCCAAAAGACTGAAATGACATACATTAATTTTTGAGATGTAGGAATGAATAACCCCTATCTTAAAAAACAAATATTCACATATCTCTCACAGGTGCATTACCTATTGGATTGGGGAATAGTAAAAACACATAATGTTTAGTATTGATAAAGATTTTGCAGAATGGATATTCTTATGCATTTTTTCGTATGGATGCAAATTGTTATCAAACTTTCTGGAATGATGCTATAAGTGTATCACCATTAAAAAGGGCATACTTCTTTATTCTATTTGTTTTTTTCTATTTCTATTCTGAATAATTTACCTAAAATATTCAGAAATTCACATAAATATGTATGTACTAGACTATTTATCCTAGTGTTATGTATTGTAGTTAAATTTGGAAACAACTTAAATGCACAACAATGAAAAATTGGCTAAATGAATTATGATGCAGTCAAAAAATACATTAGTACATTACTATTTGAAATGATGATATCATTCTTTATTCATTGATGTGGAATGATACCTGTGAAATATATTAAAGAAAATAAGCCAGTTCTCCAATATGGTTTAAAGATTGATGATAATTTGGGTACATAGGGAAAAATGATACTATATGAAAAAGTCTGTTTAGTAAATAAGTAGAGAATTGATGAGAAGCAGCCAATTTTTTTATTGAAAGTGAACCCTTTTAATTTTTAGAAGCGAATTTTTTTAATAGTTTGACCATGTCTTTTTTTTTAAGATTTTATTTATTTATTTATCTTTAGAGGGGAAGGAGAGAGGGAGAGAAACATCAGTGTACGGTTGCCTTTTGTGCATCCCCTGCTGGTAGTTAGCCTGCAAGGAACTGGCCTGCAACCCAGGCATGTGCCCTGACTGGGAATCGAACCGCGATCGTCTGGTTGTGCTCTGACTGGGAATCGAACCGCGACTGTCTGGTTCGCAGGCCCGAGCTCAATCCACTGAGCTACACCAGCCAGGGCTTTAGAAGTGAAATTTATGACTGTGGGAATTATGTGCAGAGTGATTTGAGTAAGCTAGCTCACTATTCGTATAAGGTGAATAGATTATAAGGGAGAGGGCAATGCTGCCTGAGAATGAAAGTCTATCTTTTCCTTGTTAGTGGTGCCTCTATCTAGAACTTTACAGAGATGTTGAAGAAGAGGGTGGAGAGCATCCATCTGAAGAATCTTGAGAGTATTTTTGAGAAGGTGGCGGATGCATTGCTATATTCAGACTCCTTTTTCCACTTGGCTCACAGTAAGGATTGCTAATGCAGACAAAATGCCCCAAATCAAAGGTGACAGTAGGAAGTGGATGAATCCACAGTAAAGAGTGTGGATGGATTTGACATGTTTCAACTCAAAAAATTATATCAGAATCTTGTAACATTTCTTATTCATATTAATACTTACAATGGCTGCAACTATTCAGCAGTGCTTACTTTGGGTCAAGAATTGTTTTGTGTGTTTCATTTTATGTGTTTTACATGTATTAATATAATCTTTGTAGTCCACATTTTACCAATGAGAAAGCTAGGCCCAGATGGTTAAATAACTTGCCTAGAATCACACAATTAGTAGTAGGTAGGGCTGTAATTATCATTCAGATTTGTCTGATTCTAGAGCTAGAGCACATCTTTTTTTATGCTATTATCTTATACTTGTTCTCTTCTAGGACACATATAACCAGATAAATCAATTTAGAATTAGAAGTGGACATGTACAGGGGTTTTAGATTACAGTCTACATTTAACTTTAGGAATTGGGTAGCAGAGATGACTGGATATTGCCTTATGTCAGGTACCACCTAAGATATGGTCCATTAAGTAATTTCTGGGAAAATCTAACATCTCTCTCAGTGAAGAGAGGAATTCAGTTTTCTATAAGCTATAGATTTGTGTTTAAATTTAAGGCTATATACAGGAAATGCTTGTTCTTTCCTTTACACCCCTTGCTCTGGGGGACATATTGGTGAAAATATTGCTATTTGGAATAACTGAGATTTTCCTGCCTATGTTCTCCTCTAAGACTTTTATGATATCACAACTTATATTTAAGTCTTTTATCCATCTTGAATTTATTTTTATGTATACTGTAAGCTGGTAGTCGAGTTTCATTTTTTTTTGCATGTAGCATCCAGATCTCCCAACATTATTTGTTGAAGAGGCTATTTTTACTCCATTTTATGCTTCTGCTCCCTTTGTCAAATATTAATTGACCATAGAGGCTTGGGTTTATTTCTGGGCTCTCTATTCTGTTCCATTGCTCTGTTGGTCTGTTCCAGACATTGCTCTGTATGCCAGTACCAGACTTTTGATTACTGTGGTCTTGTAATATAGTTAGATGTCAGATACGGTTATCCCACCTACTTTGTTCTTTCTCAAGATTTCTGCAGCTATTTGGGGTCATTTGTGGTTCCATATCAGTTTTTGAAATGTTTGTTCTGTATCTGTGAAATATGTGCTGGAAGCAACCTAGGTGCCCATCAGTAAATGAATGAATAAAAACCCTTTGGTACATTTACACAATGGAATATGACTCAGCAGAAAGGAAGAAGGAACTCCTACCCTTCTTGACAGCATGGATAGAACTGGAGAGCATTATGCTAAGTGAAAAAAGCCAGGTGGTGAAAGACAAATACCATATGCTCTCACCTTCAAGTGGAACCTGATCAACAAAACAAACAAGCAAGCAAAATATAACCAGGGACTTTGAAATAAAGAACAAACTGACAGTAATGAGAGGGAAGGGGAGGGGGATAACTGGGGAAAGAAGGGAAAGGGTTGTCAAGGAACATGTATAAAGGATCCATGCACAAAACCAAAGCGGGGAAGGATTGAGGGTAGAAGTTGGGGGGGAGTAGGAGGACAAAGTGGTATCGGGAAAATGGAGACGACCATATGTGAACAACAATAAAATCTAAAAAAAAATCTATTGAACATAACATCAAAAAAGGAAGTGATTGCATGGATTGATGTTAACCTTCAGTGAAGGTTGTAGTAGTTTTTTATAGACTTTTATTTAGAGCTTTGTGCTGATCAGAATGCTCATCATTCTCTGAATAATAATGTAGGAAACAAGTGATTAGTAATAACAAATTCATTGAAAGTTAAAAATCATGGACTAAAAGGATAATGCTGAGTTGCAGAAATGGGCATCTCTATCAAGATGAAACTTAATAGGAGCAATGATAAGATCCTGAATGTGGATCAAAAACCTGTCTTTTTAAGCATAGGAAGAATGATATGTTTTAGTTGTAGCACCGGTGAAGTATTTGGGAGAATAGTTGAGTCAACAGTGTGATATGGTTGCAAAACAAGAGTAGAAGCCAACTTAGTCTTAGGTTGTTTTCTGGGTATTGGGAGGTTCATATGTCACTATTCTAAGCTTAGAGAAAATACCTAAAATAGTGTGAGAAGGAATATAGAAATTGAATATAGAATGTGTTCTATATATTTATATTCTACATTGAATATAGAATGTGTATATAGTCAACATACTGAGATGAAACTCAATATAAAATTTGAATCCTATTCAGAAGAGAAAAAATAGTATTACTACGAACTTCAAAACCTTGTTTTTCCAAGAATCAAAGAAATTGAGAAGGTTTTCTATGGAAGAGAAGACCCATGGATGATCTGACAACTATTTTTAAATATGAAAACAGCTATTATGTGGATATTTATATTTTTTCTAAAAGGACTCAGAGGCTAGGCTGTGATTTATCAGTAAACCAGCTGGACAGTAAGAGGCTCTGTTTTGTTCAATATAAGTGGAATTTTTTTAGTATGCATTTCCTTTACTTCATTGCTTTTTTAAAAAATGGGTTTGCTCCTTTTTTTAATTTTTACTATATTTTTCCATTATCATCTATCCCCTCATACTCTCTTCCACCTCCACCCCCGTCACCCCACTTCAGTCACCACACTGTTATCTGTGTTTATGAGTTCTTTTTCTTTTTTCTTTTTTGTTCCATCCCTCCATCCTCCCAACCATCCCCACAGCTGTCAGCCTGCTCTCTATCTATGAGTCTGTCTCTATTTTGCTTGTTAATTCATTTGTTCATTAGATTCCACATATGAGTAAAGTCACATGGTACTTTTCTTTTTCAGGCTAATGTTAGTTTTACTTTGCATAATGTTCTTCAGGTCCATTCATACCATCACAAATGGTAAAATTTCCTTCTTTTTATGGCTGAGTAGTAGTCCGTTGTGTAAATTTACCATAGCTGCTTATCCGCTCATCTACTGATAGACACTGGGCTGCTTCCAAATCTTGGCTATTATAAATAATGCTGCAGTGAACATAGGGGTGCATATATTGTTTCAAATTAGCATTTTGGGTTTCATTGGATAAATTCATAGAAGTGTAATCACTGGGTCATAAGGCAGTTTCATTTTTAATTTGTTGAGGTAACTCCATACTGCTTTCCACAGTGGCTGCCCCAGTCTGCACTCCCACCAAAAGTGCGCAAGGGTTCCTCTTTCTCCACATGCTCACCAGCACTTTGTTGTTTGTTAATTTATTCATGGTAGCCATTCTGACAGGTGCGAAGTGATATCTCACTGTGGTTTTAACTTGCATGGAACTTTTTAACAATAAGAATTGTTCAAAAATTGAGAATGCATATTTTAAAACAGAAAATTATATATTTAGATATATATTTGTTCAATCACTATTACCAGTTGAGGATGCTATAGGCTTTAGTATTTTCAACAATGAAAGGTACCACTTGAACCCTGACTGGTGTGGATCAGTTGGTTGGGCATCATCCTGCAAAGCAAAAGGTTGCTGGTTTGATTCCTGGTTAGGGCACATGCCTGGGTTGTGGGTTCAGTCCCCTACTGGGGCACAGAGGAGAGCCAGCCTCTTAGTGCTTCTTTCTCACATCGATGCTTCTTTACCTCTCTTTTTTCCTTTCCTTTGCCTTGCTCTAAAAATAAGTAAGTAAATAAATAAATAATCTTTAAAAGAAAAAGAAACATACCACTTGACAGAATTTTGCAGGGCTCATCAAAACTGTATGCAACATTGGTTATAATTGTCTCTGCAACCCTAAGGCATTATACTTCTAGTACATTGTAAAGGGAACCACTAAGAAGTGTTTCCATTCAAAAGCAATACTCATTGTTCTTGTGTTGGCAGTACCTTGAATTCTCACACTACATGTGGGTATGCTGCCAAACCTGAGCTTTCAGTTTTTTTTCTATGATAATGATAAAGCAAACTACTATTTATCATTGCCACCTTCATCTAAGATAGCTCCTGGGATCTGATTTTTATTTACTTGTTAAGTAGGTTGGGGATGATGAGGCAGGACATAATTAATTTTGATGGAAATGAAAAGACAAAGCCAAAAGGCATTAGTTGACATTAGATTGCAAATCTGAGATAAACCAAGCCATAAAGAAAGCAATACAAAGAAGTATCGTTATTTTTTCCTTCAATATGACTTGCTTGTTTTGCTTATGAAGAAATTATATATATATATATATATATATATATATATATATATTTACAGTAGTAGATAAACCTGTTTTTCAACTATGAGAAGGTTATGGTATTTGGTATCTACTGAATTACATTCCTGTGTATACATTCCATGTCACTGGATTGTATCATCAATCTTGCACATTTTGATCTAATATTGGGCCCTTTGAAGTATTTGAATTAGAATGTAAAAGGGGAGCTCTGTGTGTCTTTTCAAGGTAAATAAACTTTATCTATCTGTCTATCATCTGTCTATCATATAAAATCATTGTCTTGATTTATAGCTTCACACTTTATCAACTTTGTGAACTACATAAAATGTTTAAAAAATAAAAACTCTTAACAAGATCTTACTCACGAGTGGTATAGGTGAAGGCATAAATATATTTGATAAAATGTGCTGGTAATTAAGTTTTCTTTAGCCCTAGTCCAAAGAGTCTATGAAATCCCCAAATCAAGGTGTCACATTGATATGTTTGTTTTTCAATTCCTGTATATGAAAATAATTATTTAATAATAATGAAAGCATTGATTTAACACTTAGTTTCCCTGTGGATTAGATACTATTGTTATTCCTATTTTCTAGATGAGGAAACTGAGACTCAGAGTAGTTTTAATTAATTTGACTAAGGTCTTAAAAACTAGCACATGGTAGCTCAGGAATTTGAAATATAGGAAGGTAGTGTGGATGATAAATGGTTGTTTGGAAAGAGTATCACTGGCCATGGCCCATGGGATGATCATGTTAGTCTTGTTATGGTTCTACCTATGGGTGCTCAGTCAAGAGGTATGCTGGAATCTTATTTACGTGGGAAATTAGGTATAGACCAAATAAGAACTGTTCTAGCTCTTTAATGGCCAAAACAAGTTTTGAAGAGGACATGAAAATCTCACATACAAATGTGGATTAGGATCACTGTACAACAAGTTCCATCTTGCAGGTGTAAGGATGGCAGCAGCAGAGTTTCATCTGGTGGTGGTACTGTTGGTTCAATGGATGACAGTGACTTAGAATGGTAGGAATATCCAGTTTGATACAGGACCTAAGGGATGAGATCCATCTCCTTAAATACAAGCTAAGGAGGGCTGCACATTTTCTGGACATCAGGTAAGAGGGTATGTGTTAAGGAAAGGGACTAACTTTCAGCAGGGAATTAGAATACAAATCAGAATGTAGGAATCAACGAAAGTTGAACAAGTAGAATATGGAGGATTGTAGCTCACTTGGTATAAGAATGCAAGGGAATCCTCTATGATTATGATAATATATAAATAAATGTTAGATTCTAATCATTGCTGAAGACAAAACATGTAAAATGCTGCCGAACTTTTCTGTGCCATAGGGTTAGAGGGGGGCTGAGTTTATGTAGAAAATCTGTATCGCATGCAGCTGGGCTGGAGGGACAAGAGGACTGACTCATGCACACCAATGGACATGAGCTCCAGGTGTCAGACTTTCTTGATCTTTTCAATTCATTGAGTGAATATTTGATGAAATAAGAAGTTAGTGAACAGATTTGGAGTATGTAGCTAAATTTGTAATGGAGCCAATCAGAAAAAGAAAGTCTCTACCTATCAAACCTTTGCTTTTGTCACAGTCAGTAGAAGAGAAATTGCTACTTGTCTAATTTTAGATATGCGAAGCAATTAGAATATACAGTGAGTGCTGGAGGATGACTTTTGGGGGGTTAAATATAGCTCTGCATCATTAGCTTATGTGGGGAAAAATTCCATTATAACAGCAAATCATATCTAATCTGGTACTTCCTCTCCTACAATTATATAAAATATGGTAGAAATTTGTCAAAGCTTTCAGTGAGAAATGAGGCTACTAATGCTTGGCAGCCCCCCTTTTGAGCACAGTGAAGATTCATGTTGCTTAGTTACAGTTCTTGGCTGATTTAGAAATTTTTAACTGACTGTATAATGCAAAAGTTAAACTCCATTTCTTGATGATCTCTTTTTTTCCTAAGAAGGTGGTAAATCTTATTTTTTGAGCATCTTCATCAAGTCATTTATGTGTATTCATCCAGGACAAATTTCAGTTTATCATTGTTTTCCCTCCCCAGGGCTTATAGACTGAGAGAAAACAAGTGAGTAGTTGATGATATAAGCAGACCATAAAATACTGAAATAACTTAAATGTTTTGCTCTCAAAGTAATGTGCAAGTGTCCATTTCAAATTGTTTTGGCATTTGAAGTCATTGTGTTTTCTCTCTCAGCTTATTCATAGTTTGGGTTTTTATTATCTTTGTAATGCAAAAGAATATAATCATATATTTTTTATTTCAAAATAGAAACTCTGGTATAAATGTGTGGAGAGGCATAGGAATAGTGAATGAACCTGATGAAACAGGAATAAGAGTAGGGGTTGGAATTGGAACCAAAAGAACAAGAACAGAAGGATTGAGGGGGGAAAAACAAGGAAAAACTGTAAATAGAGATGATTTAGAGCAATTATTGTACATGAAGTAGAAAAGTATATAAAGGGGAAATGTTAGATGTGTCAGAGCTGATTTCAATGGGATAAAAATACTCAAGGAGTCAGAAGTCTGGAGGAGACTATAAGAAGCTTTTGGTTCATGCTCTGTCTCCAGGAAGGAGTACTTTCTACTGTTCTAAATATGTTGATGTCCACTTTATTTTTATAGCTCTAAGGAGAGAGAGCTGTTCCTCAGCAATGCTTTTTATTATCTTACCATAATTATTGTAATGAAGTAAGCGATGACCTAATCCTGATTATGTAATCATTTCAGTAGATTGTTCTGTTGGTTTGTCAGTACAATCTCTGTTTTATGCATGCAGAAGCAGTTTTTTCCTGCTGGTGCTTGCAATTCCATGATCACCTGGAAGAAATTCTATAGAGTTGATTCTATATTTACTTCCAGAAATAGGATAATGGATAATTGTTTCTACAGGCTTGTCCCCATTAAACTGCTAGTTCTGTTGAAGCCTTGAATTCATAGATTTAGAATCTGAGCCACCTGGTTTATGGGCTTTGTTTTCACGCTGGTCTGTATATCACCTTCATTTACTACCTTTAAAAATATGTTTCTCTAAATACAGTCATCTTCAAAGTATAGTTCTGGAACCCTTAGGGGTCCTCAAGACTTTGTTGAGAGAGCCTGTGAAGTTAAAACTGTTTGCATAACAATGTAAAGATATTATTTACCTTTTGAACTATCCATTTTCTAATGGGTGTACAAAGGCTACCCAAGTTATGATATAAAAATAAATTCATTGCAGAAAGAAATATGAGTATCTTGTTGCCTTATAATAAGCCAGACTTGAGATTTGCAGAAATGTAAAACAGTAATATTGTTCTTGCTATGATCTTTTGTTTTGAAAAATATAGTTATTTTTCAAAAATATATTATCTATGTTAACATGTTATGGGCTTATTGTCATTTTCAAATGATCAATACATATTTTTGAGTTTTCTTTGTTTTAACATATAAAGTGGCAAATCTCAGTGGACATAGCCTGTGAATAAAAGATTTTTGTTATTCTAAATAATTTACAACAGCGTAAACAGGTCTCATGACCAAAAAATTTGAGGTGTCTAGTCTAGTGGGCTCATCGGCTACTGCATGATGGCAACCTTGACTCCATTTTTTGGATTCTGTGCTTCTCTCTCTTCCTGATTTTGCTGATTTTATTTTATTTTATTTTATTTATTATTATTTTTTTTATTTTATTTACTTATCTTTAGAGGGGAAGGGAAGGAGAGAGGGAGAGAAATATCAATGTATGGTTGCCTTTGCTGAGGAGACACAATGCATATCGTGTGTCCCCTGCTGGGAACTGGCCTGCAACCTAGGTATGTGCCCTGACTGGGAATCGAACCACGATCCTCTGGTTCGCAGGCCCATGCTCAATCCACTGAGCTACAGCCGCCAGGGCTTTGCTGATTTTATTGATATATTTCTAAACCCCACCTCTCTTCTCCATCTTTCCTCCTGATAATTTAAGTCTGGGACTCCACCAAATTCTCAGGCCAATGTTATCTGAATTGGTAGGTGATACAAGAGCATTAATCACATTAGTTAAAATACCAATCTCTCTAAAATAGAATTTTACATATTGTTTAACATACATTTCTAACTAGGGTGAATTCATACAAGCAAAAAATCTTACTGTATTATTTCACTTATTAGATAATTTTAATAAAGATTAATTTTTATTTCATTTTAAACAAATTTGACCAAGCATCAAAGAATGGAATATACTACATCTTACCTTTCAAACTGGAATTTTCAATGTGAATTGAAAATCACTTGAACTGTATAGGATAGTGCAGAGCAAAGTATGCATAAAGACCAATATGTATAGCTAGTGTCTGTATAGCTAGTTCTATTCATTAAAAATAATAGAATATTATTATTTTGGAATAATAACAATAACAATATTAACAATATCCTATTATTGTTAACAATATTCTATTATTTTTAATATTGGAATATTTAGGTAATATTTAGTGGAATATTTAGGTAATGCCTCAAAAATTTCTTCTGAAGTTTGATCTGCTCTTTTATGCCTATCATTTGGTAACCTGGTCAGCAGCTAATTAATTTTTATTTTAAATTGTTTTAACAGATTGTGAATTCAGTAAACATTTTTTGTGTGTTCAATCTATAGCTCATCAGTTTATATATATATTTTCCTTTTTAAAGTATATTTTATTGATTATGCTATTAGTTGAACCATTTTTTTCTCCCCTTCATCCCCCTCTGCCTGGCAACCCCCTCCTACAAGCATTTACCCCCCTTAGTTTATGTCAGTGGGTTGTACATGTGAGTTCTTTGGCTTCTCTATTTCCTATACTATTCTAAACCAGCACCTCTCTATTTTGTACGTACCACTTATGCTTCTTATTCCCTGTACCTTTTCCCCCATTTTCCTTCCTCCCCTTTTCTGTTGATAACCCCCCATGTGATCTCTATTTCTATGATTCTAGTTGTTTGCTTAGTTTGTTTTTATTGTTGTTTTTATTTTAGGTTCAGTTATTGATAGTTTTGAGTTTGTTGTCATTTTAATGTGCATAGTTTTGGTCTTCCTTTTTAGGTAAGTGCTTTTAACATTTCATATAATAAGGGCTTGGTGATGAACTCTTTTAACTCAACCTTATCTGGGAAGCACTTTCTCTGCCTTCTATTCTAAATTATAGCTTTGCTGGATGGAGTAATCTTAGATGTAGGTCCTGGACTTTTATTTAAGACTGAATACTTCTTTCCAGGCCCCTGTTGCCTGTAAGATTTTTTTTTTGAGAAATCAGCTGATAGTCTTAAGAGAACTCCTTTGTAGGAAACTATCTCCTTTTCTCTTGCTGCTTTCAAGATTCTCTCCTTATTTTTTTTTAAAGATTTTATTTATTTATTTATCTTTGGAGGGGAAGGAGAGAGGGAGAGAAACATCAATGTATGGTTGCCTTTCATGCGTCCCCTGCTGGGAGTTGGCCTGCAGGGAATGGATTTTCTCCTTATTTTTAATCTTGGGTTATTTAATTATGATGTGTCTTGGTGTGTTCCTCTTTGGGTCCAACTTCTTTGAGACTCTCTGAGCTTCCCGGACTTCTGGAAAGTCTATTTCCTTTGCCAGATTGGGGAAGTGTTCTTTCATTATTTTTTCAAATAAATTTTCAATTTCTTGCTCTTCTTCCTCTTCTCCATCCAGCACACCTATGGTTTGGATGTTGTAATGTTTAAAGTGTTCCCAGAGGTTCCTAGGCCTCTCCTCATTTTTTAAAAATTCTTGTCTCTTCATTCTGTTCTGGCTGAATGTTTATTTCCTCCTCTGTTCCAAATCATTGATTTGAGTCCCAGTTTCCTTCCCTTCACTGTTGGTTCTCTGTATATTTTTCTGTGTTTCACTTTTCATAGCCTTCACTTCTTCATCTATTTTGCGTCCATACTCAGTCACTTCTGTGAGCATCCTGATTACCAGTGTTTTGAACTCTGCAACTGATAGGTTGGCTATCTCTTTATCACTTAGTTCTTTTTCTGGAGCTTTGATCTGTTCATTCATTTGGGTCATATTTCTTTCTCTTGACATACCTGTTATGTTGTAAGGGGTGGAGCCTTAGGTATTTGCCAAGGTGGGGCAACTTACTTTGCTGGATTGTGGTGCTATATGTGAGGGAGGGGTCAGAGTGGGAAACTGCTGCTTGCTTGGATCTTGCCTTGCTTTCAGTCACTTCCCCAACTACCCACAAACAGATTGGGCCTTTTTGGTGCTGATTCCCAGGTGGGTGGTTTTGTTTATATTCTAGGACACTGTGAGTTTCTCCAGTGAACTCTCTGTGAGGCTGGGAGTTTCTCCCTCTACCACAACCCCCACAGGTTTTTATCAGCAGAGGTTTTGAGGATTTATTTACCCATGCTGGAACCCTAGGTTATGTGGTCTGTGTCACTCTTCAGTTGTTCCCCCCAGTTTATCTGCAGTTGAATGTAGGACTGCCAGGTCCACCAGGTGCCACCTGGCTCTCCTGGTCCACTGCCTTGTTATGTATCCTTTCTGCCTTGGATGCCTGTCTCCACCCCTCCTACCAGTCTGGATGAATGTTTTTTCTTTAACTCCTTGGTTGTAAGACTTCCATACAGTTTTATTTTCTGGCAGTTCTGGTTATTTTTTGTTTGTTTGTTTTTAAATTTGTTGTTGTCCTTCTTTTGGTTGTGTGAGTAAGCAAAGCATATCTCCCTACACCTCTATTTTGGGTGGAAGTCCTATAGCTCATCACTTTGTTTTCTTCTCTTGTTCTTACTACAAGTCACTTAGTTCTAGTCCTAATCATTTCTTGCTTAGACCTTTGAAGCATTCTCCTGTCTTCAGTTTTAGATTTTACAATTCATTGCCAGCACTGCTGCCAAAAAATGTTTTTAAATTTTTTATATTTATAAAAAACATGTTTATTAAAATTTTATATGGTGATTATATCATCCTGCTTTCTTTTTATTTAGACAATGTTACATAGTGGTTAAGAGTGTTGGCTTTGGATTCAGACTGCTTCCGTTTCTTAACCTCAACTTTTTTTAAAAAAGGGAATCATTCTATTTTGTATGTAAAATGCTTTGCACAGTACATTGTCTAGAAATATTAGCAATTTTCCATAGCACTTTGTATGCCTGAAATTACTAATTATTTATAATTATTTATAAATATATATCCATCTTCTGTACAGTGCGGCACTGTAGCCTCCATGCAGAAACCACATCAATTATATTCCATGGCATCTCAGGAGCCATACCAATGTTCATAGTAAAGTATAATATTGTGATCCACAAATATTTCTGGCTACCTACTTAATATTCTTTACACTCTCATTAATCTGTGGAATGAAGGTCACCTTTTATGTATGGCTTTTTAAATTTGAATTCCTTCTTTGAATCTCTGGCTACTTGCTTTCATGATTCTACCTAGGCATTTCACATCTCTGTGCATTTATTTACACATGGTTTTGTTTTCACTAAATAACATACAGTTTCCTAGTTTAGTCCCCTGACATTCCTGCTTACTTTTTGAGGCCTGGGTTTTACTCCTCTGTAACCCCTCTGCAGCCTATTTTCCACTTCAGGTAGAGCAGATTTTGTCCTATGTGCCACTATAGTACATTGTACATTTATTTTAACACTTATACTGCTGTACTAAAATTATATGAGTACTATTAATTATAATAACTACACTTATCAGATGCCTACCCTTTCACTGCCATGTATGTATGAGTGTGTGTATATATATATACACATGTGTATATATATATACATGTGTAAATATATATATATAAAACTATACTTAATCCTCAGAACAGTCCTAATATTACAGTCCAGAAAATACCTAATGTTACTTCAATTTTACAGGTGAGGAAACTGAGGCACAGAGATTTTAAAAATTAATATGTTACATCTCAATTAAGAATTTACTGATCATTTGCTGATGCAAGACTACCTTGAGGCAAGGGCTGTGATCTACTCATACATATTATGGGTAAAATTGCCACTATAGTTTACATTCATGTAAAGTATCATATTTACACAATAGAGTATATCTTATGGTCACTGGTTTTATTACTATATCACAACCATAAGAAAGACTTAGATGAATTCTACAATAATTTGCCAGGTTTTCCATCTTCCCTCAGAAATGAAAAATTCCAGGTAGAGCCTGGTTGTGCATGATAGTCTTAGTATTTGAAAACCTTGTATACTTAGATTTTAGGTCTAACTTTTAATTTGTTTTATATTATACTTCATTTAAAACATTGGTAAAGGACCCATGGACAAAGACAATGGGGGGAGGATTGAATGTGGGAGGTAGAGAGTGGGTAGGGCAGGGGAGAGTAATGAGGGAAAAATGGGGACAATTGTAATTGAACAATTAAAAAAATAAAATTTACTTCATTTATTTTATTTACTCATTGCAAGCAGTTCTAATTAAAAATGAATAAAGGTTTAATTAAAATTGATGGCTTTAATTTTTATTAGGAAACTTTTGTTATCAAAAAACACTATAATCAACTACTATTATTTTTAGAATCAAATAAAGACTGTATACCCATACCCCATAATGACTTACATGTTTTAGTTTCTATTGTCTTTTGTTTGTGATAGCTGCTTGTGAAATGAGTATAAAGAATTCGGAGTAGGTGGCTCTATAAATTGACTAGTGATTATTCTGGATTCACTCCTGTCATGTATTTTTGTCCATTATCTACATTTGAAAGAATGAATGAACACATGATGCTTTTAAAAGCTGCATCTCTTTTTGACATAAAAATAGAGAGCTTTGCAAATACTCTTCAGCTAAATTCATATAAATTCTCTTCAACTAAACCATAAAATTAAAAATTAGATTATTTATGTCCATCTCTTTCTTCCTTTGCCTTTCCTTCCTTATTGTCTTATCTACTTTGTCCTTTTCCTTTTCCTCTACTCTCTTACTTTACAAATTTTCTGTTTTTCTCTCTTTTTTTTGACATTTCTACTTCCTCCCAGAAAGAAACATGAAAGCTAGAAGCTCTAATTTCCAGTGAGCACTAAGAAATGGCACAATTTAGGCCACAGACCTAGGAGGTCCAAGCAAATCACGAATAGAATGGATGAGAACACAGGATTTGGTTCCATGCATGCTGTATCAAATACCAATCCAGAAGATGGTCCTTAAGCATAGTAATTTATGTCTAGAACATGACCACAGTTAGGTCTCTTGTTCAGGACTCCACAATTAGAATATATTTTGTTTAATTGCTTCACATACTGAGTTTTACATATTTTTGTAGGTGTAGTAGGCATGCAGATCAAAGAAATTTGATGCTTCCCAACTTAGTAACTAAAAAAGAATCCAAGGAAAGTGTTATGAGGTCTAATGATATGTGCCAATTACTTAATTCATAACTGGAAAGATCATTCTCTGAGACAGTAGACTTATCTGTGCATTGGAGTCATGAGAGTTGGTGTTGGAGGAAGGGTATGTGGAATGTTTATGGAGTAAAGAAACAGAAGGGAAAGCCTGCCTCTGCAGTTGACTCATTTTTACTTTCTTTAACTCTTGCTGATAAAGGGCTGATTTTTATTTTTTTTTTAGGTGGGGGAGGAAAGAGGAGATAAACTAGTAGGGAGATTTATATTCCTTTATCACATTCAAGAAGATACAAGGGATAGGGGTGAGAGGACCAGCAGCAGCAACCAACCTCAAGGTTGACCAGTTATGATTTCAGAAATACTGTTATCACCAAGTTTATCTGGTTTGTTTTTATAGCCTGAAGTTATGAGGCTTTCTCTTCCCAGGGCTGGAACTCTGAGCTGCATGGTTTGGTCTAGGGCTGAGATCACTTGCTCCCAAGGTATCCTGCCTAATTTTTGTCCACCACATATGAATCTGGGACCACCTGTTCCATCACTGTCACTGCCACCTCTCCGCACCACACTGTGTCTTCTCTGCCTTGGCTCAATATCTGTCTGGATGAATGTGGCTTTTTTAAATCCTTGGTTGTTGCACTTCCATATAGTTTGATATTCTGGCAGTTCTGGGTGTTCTTTTGGTTTGAAGTTAGTTGTGAGTCTTCTTGTTGTTGTGCGAGGAGGTGAAGTGTGTTTACCTCCTTTCCCATCTTCGCTGGAAGTCCCCAATCTGTATTTCTTAATCCCTTCAACTTTTTCACCCAGTCCCAGTTCTCTCCCCCATCTGGCAACTATCAGTCTGTTCTCTTTATCTATGAATCTGTTTCAATTTTGTTTGCTCATTTATTTTGCTCTTTACATTTCAAATATAAATGAATTCATGCAATTTGTCTTTCTCTCACTGGCTTTTTTTACTGAGCATAATACTCTTCAGGTCCATCCATGGTATCACAAAAGGTAAGATTCCCTTCATTTTTATGACTGTCTAGTATTCCATTTGTGTAAATGTACCACTGCTTTTGCATTCACTCAGCTACTGATGGATATTTGGGCTGCTGCCAAACTTTGGCTATTGTAAATAGTGCTACAATGAACATAGAGATGCATATATGCTTTCTAATTAGTGTTTTGGGTTTCTTTGGATTTGTACCAAATGTTGGGTCACAAGGAGTTGCATTTTGAGGAACTTCCATACTGTTCTTTATAGTGGTTGCACCAATCTGCATTCTCACCAACAGTGCAAGAAGGAATTCTTTGCTCCATATCCTTGCTAACACTTGTTGTTTGTTGATTCATTGATGGTAGCCATTCAGACAGGTATGAATTGGTATCTTATTGTGGTTTCAATTTGCATGTCTTTGATGATTAGTCACATTGAGCATCTTTTAATATGTCTCTTGGCCATCTGTATGTCCTCTTTGGAGAAGTGCCTATTAAGGTCCTTGGCCCATTTTTAATTGGGTTGTTTGTTTTGTTGGTGTTGAGTTGCATGAGTTCTTTATAAATTTTGGATAATATCTCCTTATTAGCTGTATCATTGATTAATATCTCCCCCATTCAGTATATTGTCTTTTGTTGCATTGATGGTTTTCTTTGCTATGCAAAACCTTTTTAGTTTGATGTAGTCCCATTTGTGTTTTTTTTCTTCTGTTTCCCTCATCCAAGGAGATATATCAGAAAAAAAAACATTATTAAGAGAAATGTAAGAGAGTTCACTGCCTCTGTTTTCTTTCAGGAGTTTTATGGATTCAAGCCTTACACTTAGGTATTTAATCCATTTTGAGTTTATTTCTGTATGTGGTGTAAGAAGATGGTCAAGTTTCATTTATTTGCATGCATCTGTCCAATTTTTCCAGCACAATTTATTGAATAGACTATTTTTTACTCCCATTGTTTTACCTCCTTTGTCAAATATTAATTGACCATAAAGGTATGTGTTTATTTCTGGGCTCTCTATTCTGTTCCTTTGATCCATGTGTCTGTTTTATGCCAGTATCATCCAGTTTTTATTATTATGGTCTTGTAGTACAGTTTATTATCATGTAGCATTATACATCCAACTTTGTTTTTTTTTCTTGATTGTTGTGCATCTTCAGGATCTTTTGTGGTTCCATATAATTTTTGGATTATCAGTTCTAATTGTATGATAAACACCATTGTTATTGTCATAGGAATTGCACTGAATCTATAGATTGCTTTGTATAGTATGGACATATTAACAGTATTAATTCTTTCTATCTACAAGCACACTATATGCTTCTATTTATTTGTATCATCTTTGTTTATTTTAGTCAGTAACTTATAATTTTCTGCACAGGTTTTTTACCTCCTTGGTTAAGTTTATTCCTAGGTATTTTATTTATTTTTTGGTGACATTGTAAATGAAGTTGTTTTTCATAGTTTTCTTTTTTGATCATTCATTACTGGTGTATAAAAATACAACCAATTTCTGAATTTTTATTTTGCATCATGCTATTTTACTGAATTCATTTATCAGCTTTTTTTTGTGTGTGTAATCTTTAGGGTTCTCTGTATCATGTCATCTGCAAATAATGGAAGTTTTAGTTTCTCCTTTCCAATTTTATGTCTGATTGCTATGGCTAGGAATTCCAATGCTATGTTAAATAATAGTGATAAAAGTGGACATCCTTGCCTTTATCCTGAGCTTACAGAAAATGTTTTTATTTTTTCCCTTTTGAGTATGTTCTTTACTTATTAAAATAGTTTGTGCATAGTTGTTCTATAGTTTCCTCCTGTAGCTTCTTTATCAACAACACTTGGGAGTTTAAAAAATGTGGTTTGTTTGTTTTCTGGTTCTCTATAACAAAAACTGGCTTTCTTTTGGTTTTAACATTTTGGTCATCTCATCGCTTGATGTTAGTGGTAGTTCTTTGGGCATAATGAAGAAAATTTTATGGGATATGCTTTGCTTCTTTGAACGCAAGGGGTACTACTGACTTGGAGTCATGGCAGCCCTTTCTGAAGGTGTCTAATTAGTAAAGCTGTCTTAGGGTCCTTTTTATTCACCAATGGCTGGTCAAAGTTTTAGTTTCATTGCTAGATCGCTACCCTCAGGCAATCTTGCCCCTTCAGGCTGTCCATTGTTGCAGCTCTGATTTGGTCCCATAGATAAATTTCTCAGACTCTATTTCCTTTCTGTTTTTTAAAGGAAGATTATTGCAGATCTTTTGTAGACCAGTTATGTCTCAAAGCTTATGTACTTTCTGGTGTTAAGTTATTCTGAAGCAGGAACAACCCTCTAAGGCTTCTTTACCACTTGTTCCATTAGAATTATACTCTTAGGTAAAAAAATAGCATAAATTATTATAAATTTCAGGGGTCAAACTACATTTTAAGCAAAAAAGATTGTTCATTGTTTTTATACATGAATTATTTCCACATGATTAACTTACTGCGTGGATGTAACTCTTTTCAGCCATTAATTACTGGTATGGGGCATAAAATGTGTTGTATTTTATATATTATAACATTACATGAGCTTTCACCCAAAATCGGAAAACCAGACTGTTGAGTTGAAATCATCTGAGAGAACAGGTTTCCATGTGATAGTTATGTGTGCATGGTCTGGAGGAAGGTACTTGGGGTCAAATCCTGGTTTTACCATTTGGTAGCAGTGGCGCTTTATGCAAATATCTTTCTTCCTCTACGTTTCTTCATGTTTAAAGAACAGAAAACAATAATATCTATTTCATAAAATTGTTAAGAAGTCATTTATTTATTGACAAATGTCCATTTCTTTGTTACTTATGTGTGGCTCTATAAGTTTAAAATTAATTCATATAAAATAAAATTCAGTTTCTTAGTTACACTAGCCCATTGCTAGTGCTTTACAGTCATGTGTGGCTACTGACTATCTTATTTTACAGTGAAGAAATGAACATTTTCTTCACTGCAGAGTTGACTACATCTTCAAATGTGAAGATAACACAGATAACAAAAGAGCTATCAAAAGCATAAAAAAGGCAGGAGAATACAACACCACCAAAAGACCACAATAAATTTTCAGTAAATGACCCCAAGGAAATGGAGATCTTCAAGTTACCTACAAAGTAATTCAAAATAATTATTTTAAGGAAGCTTTGTAAGACTCAAGAGAACACAGTCAATTCAGTGAACTCAGGAAAGAACAATGCATGAAAAAAAAGAAGTTCAAAAAGAGATAAAAATTGTAACAATAGCCAAACAGAAATTCTGGCGCTGAAGAATACAGTTAATGAAATAAAAAATGCAATAAAGATCTTCAAGAGTAGGCTCAATCAAGCAGAACAAAGAATCTGCAAACTTCAAAATAAATCTCTTGATATTATCTACTTGTGGGAGAAAAAGAGAAAGGAATAGAAAAGAGTGAAGAAAGCCTATGTGAATTATAGGATGCCATGAAGCAAAACAGCATTTGAATTATGGAAGTCTCAGAAGCAGAAGAGGGAAAGAAAAGGACAGAAAACTCATTTAAACAAACAATGGCTGAAAATGTTCCAAATCTGGAGAGAGATATGGTCATACAAGGATATGAAGCTCAAAGATTCCTAAACAGGTGAAGCCAAAGAGATCTTTGGGGACGCATCTTATAATCAAAATCTTGGAAAAAATCAAAATCAGAATTTTGAAAGCAGCAAGAGAAAAGTGTCCTATATACCAGGGAAGGTGGTATTGTTGATCAATGATTGGGAATCCACAGGTGTAGAGGGCTGACTGTATACAATATATTACATATAAGAGACAAGCATCTATGGATTTGGGTATCTACGGGGGTAAGGGTGGGGTCTTTGACCCAATCCCCTACAAATACTGAGGGATAACTGTACTTGTATCAGATAAAATAGACTTTAATTCCAAAGCTATAACAAGAGATAAAGAACACCATTATGTAATGTTGAAGGGGTCAGTTTATTAATAGGATATAATGACTACAAATATATACACACCCAATATTAGAGAACCTAAATAATTAAAACAATTATTAACATATCTGAAGACAAAATAAATAACAATGAAATAATAGCAAGGAACTTCAATACCTCACTTTTAACAACCCAGATAGAAAATTAATAAGGACATAAACTGATGTGGACCCCGGCCTGTGGGGTCCATGTGTTGTGCATGTGACCAACAAAGTCACATGGACTGCAGAAGTCCTGTGGAGAAAAAGGGACGGAATGGCCACTCTCTGAGTTAGAGAAGGCCCCAACCTCTGCCTGGACAGGCTTTTATTGATTTTCTGGGCACATTACATTGAGGATGGTCCTCATTTACTATGCACAAGTTTGTGTTAGGTGGTTACCTTTTACAGATAACAAAGGAGGGGAAGTTGCTAAGTACTACAAAGAAAAAGGATATTTGCAAATGCAAAGAAAAAAATACTTGCACTGGTTACACTGCATCCTTGAGAGATTTAGCATAGATTTTAAGAACTTACTTTAAATATATGCAGTAAACATTTGCTGCCTCAATTCAGGTTGAGAGAGTTTTAGCAAAAAGCAAGCCTCAAAGCAGCCTTGGTACAATGCAGTCCTGATTCCCCACTGGAAAACCAATCTGTGGGTTTGGCTTCCTGTGTGACAACTTGTATCTGTTGGTTTTCCAATAGAGCTGGGCTACATTAGCCACACCATGCGAAATGTTTCCTTATAATAAATTACTTGATTCTTTAGATCAAATGACCTAACAGACATATACAGAACATTCAATCTAACAGCAGCAGAATTGACATTCCTCTCGAGCACACATGGAACATTTTTCAGGATAGATCATATATTAGGTAATAAGTAAAAAATTTAAGACTATTGAAATAATATCAAGTGTCTTTTGCAACCACCATGGTATGAAACTAAAAATTAATAACAAGAGAAAAGCTGGAAAGTTCACAAATATGTGGGAATTAAGCAACACACTTCTGAACCACTGAGAGGTCAAACAAGTAATCAAACAAGAAATCAGAAACTGTTTTCAGACAAATGAAAATGGAAATATAACCTACCAAAATTCATGGGATTCAGCAAATTCAGTTCTAAGAGGAAAGTTTGTAGTGATAAAAGTTTACATTAAGAAAAGAGAAATATTTTAAATAACCTAATTTTATGCCTCAAGGGACTAGAAAAGAAAGAAAAAACTGATCCTCAAATTAGCAGAGGAAGAAAATAAAGATTAGAGTGAAATAAATGAAAAGGAGCCTAGAGAGACAATAAAAAAGATAAATAAAACTCAGAGTTATGTTTTGAAAAGTGTAAACTAAATTGACAAGGCTTTAGCATAGATATACCAGGAAAAAAAGAGAGGGCTTGGGTTAATAAAATTGTAAATTGAAAAGATGTTATAGCTAAGTCCACATAAATACAAAGGATCATAGGAGTCTACTATGAATAGTTATATATCAACAAATTAGAAAACTGAGAAGAAAGGGATACATTCCTTGAAACACACAACCTCCCAAGACTGCATCATGAATAGAAAGTCTGAACAGACCAATTATTAGTAAGGAGATTGAATCAGTCATCAAAAACCTCCCAACAAGTAAAACTTAGAACCAGGTGGCTGCATAGGTGAGTTCTACCAAACATTTAAAGGAGAATTAACACAAATCCTTTTCAAACTCTTCTAAAAAAATTGAAGAAGGAACACTTCTAAACTCATGAGGCTAGCATACCCCAATACTAAAGCCAGACAGTATATGAAAAGAAAATTACAGGCCAATATCCCTGATAGATGAAAAAATCTTCAAAATGCAAGCAAATCAAATTCAGGAGCATAGGATCATATATCATGATCAAGTAGAATTCATCCCTGGGATGCAAGGATGATTCAGCATATGTGAATCAATAAAGGTGATATACCACATTTACAGAATGGTGGATAAAATCATATGATTATCTGAATAGATACAGAAAACAGATTTGATAATATTCAACATCCTTTCATGATTAAAAATCTCAACAGATAAGGTATAGAGGAATGTACCTTAACATAATAAAGGTGATATACAACAACATTATAATTAATGCTTTAAAGTTAAATTAAGCCTTTTCTCTAAGGTCATGGACAAGACAAAGATCCTCACTCTTGCCACTTTTAGTGGACATGGTATTGGAATTCATAGCCATGCAAATAGGAAAGAAAAAGAAATAAAAAGCAAATACTTGGAAAAAAAAGTGAAAGTTTTTCTCTTTGAGTTGGCATGACCTTATTTATAGAAAGCTTTAAAGACTACACCAAAAAACTATTAGAACTAATAGTTGAATTTAATAATGTTGCAGGATACAAAATCAAATAAAAAATCAGTTGCATTTCTGTACACTAACAACAAAGTATCTGAAAGAGAATAGAAGAAAGCAATCTTATTCATAATAACATAAAAAAAACAGTAAGATACTTAGGAGTAAATTTAACCAAAGAGATGAAAGACCTATAAATGGAGAAGTATAAGACACTGATAAATACAATTAAAAAGACACAAATAATTGGAAAAATATCCTGAATTCTTGGATTGGAAGAATTAATACTGTGAAAATGTCCATAGTCTCTAAAGCAATCTAGAAATTCAGTGCAATCCCTACAAAATTTTAATAGCGTATTTCACAGAAATAGAAAAAACTATCCTAAAATTTGTATGGAACCAAAGCAATCTTGAGAAAGAAGAAGGCATCACATTTCCTGATTTCAAAGTATATTACAAATTTATATTAATCACTAGTATGGTACTGGCATGAAAACAGATACATAAGACAGTGAAACAGAATACAGATTTGAGAAATAAACCCACACATATATGGTAAAGTAATGTTTGTCGAGAATGTCACAAACACTCAATAGGGATAGATATTCTCTTTAATAAAAATTGTTGGATAAACTAAATATCTATATGTAAATGGGTAAAACTAGACCCATGTCTTACACCGCTTATAAAAATTGACTCAAAAGTGATTGAAGACTTAATTGTAAGACCTGAAACTATAAGACATCAAGAAGAAAAAAATAGGGAAAATCCCTGACATTGGTTTTGGCACTGATTTCTTTGATAAGATACCTAAAGCACAGGAAACAAAAGCTGAAAAGAAACATCAAACTAAAGAATTCCTTCATAGCAAAGGAAACAATCAATAAATTGAAAAGTTAACCTATAGAATGGAAGAAAATATTTTCAAATTTTATATCTGATAAGAAGTGTTTAACATTCAAAACATGTAAAGAACATACAACTCGCTAGCAAAAAAAGCAAATAATCTAGTTAAAAGTGGGCAAAGGACCTGAGAAGACATTTTTTCAAAGAAAACGTACAGATAGATGGTTAATAGGTATATGAAAAGATACTCATCATAGCCAATTATGAGGGAGATACAAATTAAAAACAAAATGGGATATCACCTTACACCTACCTGTAAGGACAACTATTGTCAAAGACACAAAAGATAGCAAATGTTGGCAAGGATGTTGAGAAAAGGCAACTCTTGCAAACTGTAGATGGGAAATTGATATAGCCATTATAGAAAACAGTATAGTAGTTTCTCAAAAAATTAAAACTGGAACTACCATATGGTCCAACAGTTATACTCCTGAGAGTGTAACTGAAAAAAAAATGAAATAAGTATATTGAAGAGATATCTGTACCCCCATGTTCATTGTAGCATTATTCACAATAGCCAAGATATGAAAGCAACCCTATCATTCTTCAGCGGATGAATGGATAAAGAAAATGTGGTGTGTATAAACAACAGAATTGTATTCAGCCATAAAAAGGAGGAAATAGAGCAGTGGTTGCCAGGAGGGATTGGGGGAGGCAGAAATGGAAAGATTTAGGACCAAGGGTACCAAACTTTTGGTTTTAAGAAGAATAAGTTCTGAGGATTTAAGGCACAGCATAGTGGCTACAGTTAAGAGTACATCATTGTATACTTGAAATTTGCTGAGAGTAGATTTGAAATGGTCTTGCTATGTAAGAAATAGGCACCCAACTGATTTCTTTTTTTTACCTTTATTAGTATTTATTTTTAGTCCCGGGCCATAAAGTTTTGTTTCTTCAGTTTCTTCTGGGATATCTTTTTCTTCTGTGCAACCTCTTCCTCTGGTTTAGGAACAGTCTGCTCTTTTTCTGTAAGGATCAGTTCAGTGTGGCAGGGAGAGAGTTCATTTACAGGTTAATCCACCCACGACCTCTCCAAGTTCTGTAGCAAATCTTGGGAGCTCTGTTCACCTGGATGTGCTCAATGAGCAGAGCATCTACAACTAAAGCCTCAAGTTCAGAATTACTCTGGGCATTTTTCAGCATGTGCAGCAAAAATTCAGCCCTCTTTTGGGCTACTGACTTTGTGTCCATCCCCGCTGTTTGGTCTAAGCACACCTACCACCCCTGTAACAACAGAATGGCAGACACTGCTCTGTAAGGTGACATCCTCAGGTACTTGCTTTTCAGATTTGCATTCCCTTGATGGTATGGGTTGTCTCATGTGTGTTCTTAAAGTGAACACAAAGACTTGAACATCTTAGTTTACATGATATGGTGGGATTTTCTGCGTCAAGTAAATAGTGAATCATTTTCAGAGGTCCCCTCAGGTTGCTTTTGGGAAGAGCAATATCCAACTTATTTTGACCAACAGTCTCAATGGTTTATTTACCTATCATTAGTTGTTAAGAGGTTAAATGAACTTCTTCCTTTAAATGAGTTCTGCTTATTTTCGGTAAGAGAGTAGGGAAAGTGATGAATTCTAAAGTAATATTTGGATTATGTCTACTTTTGATGCTAAAGAAATTGGTATATAACTTTTAACTTAGTTATCCAGTGCTGAATTTTTACTTTTATATTGAATAAAATAACTCTCCTTTGCTTCCTTCTCTTTTTTCTTATCTTTTTAAAAAATGTTTTTAAATTTAATTCTTATTCAAGTACAGTTTTCTGTTTTATATTCCCTGCCTTGCTTCCTTCTCTTTTTTAAAAAAAGATTTTGTTTATTTAATTTTAGACAGAGAAGGAAGGGAGAAAGAGAAGGAGAGAAACATTAATGTGTGGTTGCCTCTCCAGCACCCCATTTGGGGCTATGGCTCACAACCCAGGCATGTGCCATGACTGGGAATTGAACTGGTGGCTCTGTGGTTCCCAGGCTGATGCTGAATCCACTGAGCCACACCAGCCAGGGCTTGCTTCCTTCTTTTGTTATATGGCTCGTTGCACTTTAAGTCAAACTATAAACAATAAAATGGCAATCAGTACATATCTATCAACAACTGAATCTGAATAACAAACTAAGCAAACATAAAGAACAGAGACAGACTCATGGATATGGAGCGTGTTTTGGTGGTTTTCGGATGGAAGGAGGGTTTGGAAGAGTGGGTGAAGGGGTGAAGGGATTAGAAGTACAAATAGGTAGTTACAGAATAGCCATGGGGATATAAAGTACAGTACAAAAAATAGAGTAATCAAAGAATTTATATGAAAGGCCCATGGACATAAACAAAGGGGTTTGGATTGCCTGAGAGAACGGAGTGCTGGGTGGAGTGGGACAAAGGGGGAAAAATCAGGACAACTGTAATATCATAATCAATAAAATATAATTTAAAATAAAAAATGAATGTACAACTCTCTCTCCTTCTTTCAAAGTTTTGAATTTGGTACAGTTGAATTCTTATGGCAGTTGGCTAATTGTTAGACAATTAAAATACATTTTTCTGTATGTAGGCCCATTAGGTGAGGCATCTCATTAGAGGCATTTTTCAGTGTTTTGTACTTAGTGAATGGATGAGCACTATTCGCTGGTATGTATTTAACAAATATTGGCTGATGAGTAAATGAAGAACTTAAATGAATAAAATATTATAACATTTTGTGGAAAATATGGACATTTTCCAAGAAAATTACCAATTCAAAGGACCTCTCAGTTGCCATATGGGTTTGTGGAATTTGCAAGGAAACCCAAAAGATGAGGCAGCTGTTGATAGTATAAAACTACCTGGGCCACACTTAGTGTAATTACTGCATTCCGTTATGTATAATGCACACCTACATTTTTGGCCCAAACTTTCAGGAAAAAAAATCTTTTGTTTTAGTTTTTTTTAATTCAATTATTTATTTATTTATACTTAGATACTTTTTTGTATTATAAAGAAAATTTAGCACTTATTTTTTAACATATTATGGCAGTATTACCCCATGTATAATGTGCATCCTTACTTTTCCTTGAAAAATTTAGGCAAAAAGTGTATATAATACATGGCAAAATATGGTAATCCACAGACGTAGATAAATATTGGAAGTAGACCTGGTGAATATTCATTTCAAACATATCAGAAACTTGATAGGGAGTGCCAAGTGTTGAAATAAAATGAAATTTCAAAATCTGGCCAGTAGAAAATGTGAGTACAAATTTCATGGAAATATATAACTATGGATTAAAATCAGACTTTTAAAGAAGTGATAAACAGAGTCTTCAATATTTTTTAAGTGTTTGAACTCCACAGGAAAAGGGGAATTAAGAGTAAGAGCGAGAGCAAAATCTTTAAAAAAATTTCTCCGTGAAAATTTTTAAAAGATTTTATTTATTTATTTTTAGAGAAGGGGGAGGGAGGAAGACAGGAAGAGAAGAAAGGAAACATCTATGTGATGGAGAAACATTGGTTGGTTGCCTCTTATACGTGTCCAACCAAGAACTAAACCTGTAACTCAGGCATGTGTCCTGACCTGACCTGTGACCTTTTGCTTTGCAGGACCACACCTAACCAACTGGGCCACACTGGTCAGGAGTCCGTATAATTCTTGATCTTCTTTGTCTCTACTGACAGATACATGAATGAAGTATATGGGGGAGAGTTAATGCTAGGAAAGAGCATTATTTATTGTAAGTAAATCTTAACAAAATCACTGAGGTTGATTTTTGGATAAGCTCTTACCCATTCTATTTAGATAATGGTTTTCTTCATTTGATTTGAAATGTTTTAGACATAGACTATATTTTTCTTTACTTTAGGTTTAATACTATAACAATTTACTGAAGTTTTTTTTTTCTTTTAGCTTTGTAATTATTGTATTCTCTCTTTCCTTTCAAAACAGTTTTTATCAGTGAAATCTGATATAGTGGAGACTTATTGTTATATGCAGGAAACCTCAGAGAATATAATCATATGGCCAGTTTTAAGACTCACCAAAGCAGAAATAAGTACAATGGGTCTGCACTTACTGTTCCCCACTGTATGGCTCAGAATTTAGCCAGTTCTTAACTCATTCCTCCGCTGGATGCCCAGTCCCTGGCCGTATCCGTTCCCCATACCAGATCTGGAATTCACAGTCCCAGTAATGTAATCAGATTCCAGTCATCGTTCACAACACTGAAGTTGAGACTAAAGGCAATAGGAACTCATTAAATCAAGTACAATTGTGTCATCATGGTCCCTGGAGGTCATCTACTCTGATTTAATCCAATTTAGCTAACTAACCCCTCTAAGTACCTTCTTCTCAAGCCCTATTGTCTCTTACATGTCATAAAAGTCCTATTCTTTAGTTCTTATTGTGTTCATCTTGCCTAGAATGTTATTTCACCCTTGTTAAACTTACTAGTTCTTGAATGACCAATTTAAGACTTACTAAGTTATTGATCACCAATAGTAGCAAGTAATATTTTGCTCTAAAATGGAAGTTTTCTGTATTATGCTGCTCAACTAGGTCTTCAATCATGAACTATACTTATAAACTACTGCAGAAGTCCATCTTAAATGGATATTTTTTGGAACCCCTTTTCAAGTTGCCTACCCCTCATATGGCATTTTTTAGCAAAAAGAGTCAGTCAGTTGAATACATATGATACATATGTGTCATTCCCTACCTAACATTTATTCATTGTTCAAATATAGGTGAAATATCACCTACTTTGGGAAGAATTTTTTAAAGATGTTATTTATTTATTTTTAGAGAAGAGGGAGGGGAGGAGGGAGGGTAGGAGGGAGGGAGGGAGGGGGGGAGAAAGAGAGGGAGAGGAAAACCAATCAGTTGCCTCCCACATGCACCATCTGGGGACCTGGCCTATAACCTAGTCTTGTGCCCTGACCAGGAATCGAACCAGCAATCTTTCATTTGTGGGACAATACCCAAACCACTGAGCCATACCAGTCAGGGCAGAATTATTTTATCCCAAAGAGAGATTTCCTTAATATAAGCCTCATGGCACTGAATATAATTTCACAGCACATACAATTTTATTTAATTTGTCTATAATCCCTCTTTAATATCATGCTTTTCTTCCTGGACTATGTTATTTGTTCATTGATGCATTCCCTGTGCCAGCCAGGGATACATTGCTTGACACAAAATGGTAACTAATACATTGCTTATTTAATGAGTGTTTGAAACTCTGAATCCTCCATTTCCAGTAAGAGTAAATTACTTGAGGGTTTCCTTAATGTGTCCTTTATGGTTAACATAGAGATTTATATGTAGAAGACATAGTACAGTTGCCCTTGAATAGCAGGGGTTTGAACTTCATGGGTCCTCTTATACACAGATTAAAGAAAACTACAACAAATGTATTTTCTCTCTTTCATGATTTTTCTTAATAACATTTTCTTTTTTTCTAACTTTATTGTGAGAATATATTTTATATATATGCATATATATATCATACAAAATATATATTAATAGACTGTTTATGTTATTGGCAAGGCTTCCAAGACACCAGTAGGCTATTAGTGGTAAATTTGGCCTTCCGAATCTATAGATTTTCAACTGTGGATTGAAAGTACTATTTCTGATCTGCATTCAGTTGAATCTGCTGATGTGAAATCCACAGATACAAAGGACCAACTGTAGTTAAGTTTTTAGAGAGTCAAAAAAGTTACACAAGGATTTTCAACTGTGCAGGCGGCAATGCCCCGAATCCTCATGTTATTCAAGGACCAACTGTAATTATTTATTGACTTGTTCCCATGGGACTCCAGCTAACTAAAGGAAGAAATGAGGAATTGTTAACTACTATTAGAGAATTGATGGGTAGCAAATGTTTCCAGGCTTTTGGAGGCCTAATTTTCCTGTCCTTGATCCCAGCAGTTTTATTGTGCTCCATCAACTTATAAAAAGAGTCATCTTTTTTATCTACATATTTATAGACATTTTTTGTTATCTGGGTTTAAGAAAATCAATAAATATGTCCCTTCCCCCTGCTTAGTTCATAATCAAAAGGCTCCAATGGCGGCTCCTCTCTGCTACTATCACTAATTTCTCAGTCTTCATGTATTTGGTAGCCACTGTATCTCTTTTTATGTTATTACTCAGTCATTTCCTGGGACTCTGTGCCCCATTTCCAAGTAAAACCAGATATACCCTCATGCAGAAGCTGCTGATTTTTCTTTATTTTTTTTCTGCCCATCAGATCTTATAATAGGAGTACAATACATGAGCTAGAACTTAAAACTTTATAGTGCTACCTATGTGGGTTTAATCTTAGAATGTGGAAAGTGACATCCAGCCAGGTGTGTGGAAATCCAGAGGAATCTAAACCACTGTTGTTTGCTTCCTTGTCTTCTGCCAGTTGCTCTTTAAAGTGGCCAAAGTGCAGATCTGAGTCCTCTTTTCACATCTCAAGCTCACCTCAGGCGTGCCAAACAGTCCTGTCCTCAGTGAAAAGCTTCAGGAATAGGGATGTCCTTAACCTCAACACCATCCTGCATAAATATTGGAGGGTCATGGACAATAATTATCAGTGGAAAAGTTTTGATATTCCTCATTATGGAGATAGTCAGGATCTTGGGGTCCTTACCTCCTTATACCCTAGATGTTTTTTTATTCTTGAAGTCAGCATCTCTGTATTCAACCTCTTTCTTTTCTCTTGGGTTTCTGGTTTCTTCAAGCAGAGGTGCGTATGTCTTCAGGCAGGCACAGATGTCGCTGGGCCTGCTCTGGTTACTTAGATTCATCAATGCTATAGCTCTTGGCAACTGCAAAATAACATTCCACATTTAATGGCTCCTTGGGCATTACATATCTCAGTCATTGTTTCAGAATTCTTATTTCTAAAATAGAGTTTCTTTCAACTACTGCAGTTGTTCCTGGAGAAGAACATGGAAATGCCTTTAAAAGCATCTTTGTCCACTAAGATATTCAAAAGCAATGCTGAATCAACTGAAGGGGAAACAAAGGAGGATCTTCCGAAGGGAATCAGTGCAGGCATTAGCTAGGCAAACAACATGTGGAAGAGGCCCGTCCCAGGTCAGATCTTCAAGGGTGGCCCCAGCTCAGGCCACAGCTCTGATAGGTGAATCCTGTGATAGAATTCACCTATAGGTGAGTGAGTGATAGAATCATGGGATTGATAATTACTTTTGTTATTAGCAAATAAAGCAGCGTTCCAAGAAGGGGCAGACATGATTTTTAAAAATCCCATAAACAGTACCCTAGAAATTATTGATGTATTTTTGGAATATGACCCATTCTTTAACTGAAACTGAATTCTAGTTCCATTGTGTGTGTGAATATGTGCGTGGGTTGGGTAGGTGTAAGGCTGCATTCTCAACTTTGGCTTGTGACAACTTTGACAATTTCCAAACTTGTGACAAAAATCTTATTTTTTAAAAAAACCTATAATTTCAAAATACTTGGTACTGAATCCTTACCACGGAACCTTTTAAAGAGTAGACAAAAGTGCAGTTTAATCAGTCCCACTTAGGCTGTCTTCTCTCCTGAGATTTTAGAAATTATATTTGAAACATAAAGAGCAGCAAGCCTAACTTGAGTAATTTTTAAAGACTACTGAGGAGGGTGGAAAATGATGCTGATTGTGAAAGCAATTCTAAATCTTGAAAACATTGAAGAACTATGTCAAATATGGATAGAAATCCTGAAATGTTCTCCAGCAGTAATTTTAACATGAAATTAAAGGTTATCTGATAGTATTGAAAGATACACCACAGCTAATATGAACTTCCATGTTACCGTAACACTTTGTGTCTGTTTACTTCAGTTTTCCCGTTTCGAAGCAGGTAAGGTTGCTGCTGTATACAACTATGTGTTTCCTGATAGTATATCAACTCTAAATTGAAACATGTTCTGAGGATCAGGACTTTAATAACAATGGTGAATCAATGCCCTTTGCCCCATTTAAAGTCTTTGACATACTTTGTCCTTGGGGAAAGCGCATTTACAATGATTTTTGAAACAGTTACAAGGCCTTTAACATTTTTTAATTCAGTTTTAATTTTAGAAATGATTTCTCATTTTTCAGTCAGAACTTCTGACTGAAGTACTACCCATTGAAAAACCAAAAACAAAGCTTTAGTATTCACTGTTAGTTTAATTCAACAAACATATGAAAATGTTTCTGAGCATTATACGGGATAGAATGATAAACAGATGGGACTTGACTTCAGAGAACTTGAAGTTTTATTTGGAGTGAAGTAGGGAGCATATATAGAGTAATCAATGCAGACATAATTAATAATCAATAAAGAAACTTCTGAATGCTAGGAGACCTAGCATTTTTAACTTTAAATCATGACACTTGGAAAAATATGATCCTTTTTATAAGTTAAGTAGTCACTATTTTATGCAACTGATAGATAAATGAAGTTTTTTGGATGTGGCATTTTAGTAAGCATAGTTTACTTTCCACAGTGCCTTCATAATGTGGTAACATGTTCAGAAGAGGCATTCTGGTCAATTGATGAGGAAACTGTGTATGTTTGTTAATAGATTTGAAGAGTGGTCTCCAAATTAACTGATTATTCTGAAATTCCTCTGGAAGCCTGAGATGATTTGGTGAGGGTCAATGGTGCCTTTTAGCCAACTTGGGGAGTTGGGGGGACATGTAACAGAAATAGTACCAGGGATCTGATTTGGTTTATCCACCCTTCTAACACTAGCTGGCGCCAACCTCTTCTTTCTGGGAAGGTCATCTGTAGTCTTTCCATTAGACAACAATCTGTTTTTATTGATTTAAAAATTGTTGTATTAAGTATAATACCAAATTGTTACCTTAAATACCTTTTGAATCTGAACTTAGTCTTATACAAAATAATCTCTTCAACAACCTATAAAGATTTAAAAATTAATTTCTTCATTAGAGTAATGGGGAAGGAGCCATTCTGTGAGCAGATTATATATTGGAGCTAATACTGTAAGATATTATAGTCATTTTTCAAAGAGCTATGAAAAATCCTCAGATTCATGGAAAGCCTAAATAAAGGACTTCTAAGTCAATAATGCTACTCTCAACTTTAAAGAGATTGGAAGGAAGTTGATTATTATGGGTAGTGTCACCCAGAATCTTCTTGACCTGTGATACAGGCAAGAATATAATTATAGAAAATATGCTAATTTTCAGACACCTACTGTGGAGAAGATATTGGTAAGATGTGATAAATTTTTCCACTGAATGTTACTCTATAGGCATATGAGCCATGATGAAACCACATTATATATATATTTTGCTTTGATAGTTTCTGTTCTGTGCTTCAGTTAATGACATGTAAAGTGTTTCTGATTTGTTGATAGGATAAATATCTAAAAAAGAAAAGTTTTCCTTTTGGGAACAAATTGTAAAATTTGCCTTGAGACAAAAATCAGCAAACAGAATGTGGTCCACTGCTCTTTGCCAATTAAGTAATTATGAAAGAAATATATCATAGTAGTAAAATTGTAGAAACCATAAGAAAGGCTCTATTCTTGATATTTTCAAATACTTGTCTCAAGTTTAAATTAGCATTTAGCTTGTTCTTTCACATGAAAGAATAATGTGTGTTCTAATCCAAAAGCTTTGACCACTGTGTGCCATTCACTTACGGATCATTAAAGAGACTTTCTGTGGCTTAGAACAAGGACCATTTTTTTAAAGGTTTATGCTGCCATCTGTACTTTGGGCTTTGACTCTTCACAGTGTTTATGAAATACTATCTAAGAAAAACAAAGCTGCACAAGTTAGTTATTTCATTCCATTTTCTTCTTTTTTAACAGTTAATTTTTTATTGTGTATTTTTATTTTTAGAGAAAGGAGGGAGAAAGAGAAGGAAACATTAATGTGTGATTACCTCTGGCGCACCCCCAACTGGGGTCCTGGCCTGCAACCCAGGCATGTGCCCCGACCAGGAATCGGAACTGGCAACCCTTTGTTTGGTTCACAGGCTGTTGCTCAATCCACTGAGCCATACCAGCCAGGGTTGTATTTTTTTATTACCATTTATCGCCCTTATACCCTCTTTTACCTCTACCCTCCACCCCGTAATCACCGCACTGCTGTCTGTGTCCATGAGTCCTTTTTCTTCTTTGCTTGATCCCCTTACCTCCAACTTCCCACCCCCACCAGCTGTCAACCTGCTCTCTCTCTTTGAGTCTGTCCCTATTTTGCTTGTTATGACTTTACTCATATGTGAAATCTAATTAACAAACTGAACTAACAAACCAAATAGACACATTCCTTTTCTCCTTTCTTTTTCTGTTAAAATATCCACAAAGATGCCTTGATAAAAGTGTTTTTCTTCATAGTAAAATAGGACACAATGATTTACAAAACCATTTTAGCTGAGTAAGAACTTTAAAAATGAGTTTATAAAAATACTGTATAATGTAGCAGATCCTGAAGAACGAAGCTTCTTGTCACATGAAAAAATAACTGCTTTATTTTTTAAAGATTTTATTTACTTATCTTTAGAGGGCAAGGGACGGAGAGAGGGAGATATCAATGTATGGTTGCCTCTTGTGGGTCCCCTGTTGGGAACTGGCCTGCAACCCAGGCATGTGCCCTGACTGGGAATCGAACCACGATTCTTTGGTTTGCAGGCCTGTGCTCAATCCACTGAGCTATGCCAGCCAGGGCATACGTGCTTTATTTTAAAACAGTATTGTTATTAAAGAATTCTTTTCTGCTTATGTTTTTAAAATGCTTGGTATATGTTTTCTTTAAATATTTCGGCATAGTCACTGAATCAGAAAGTGCTAAAAGAATGAGTTCATAAGAGATTCTTAAATTATAATTAAGTTAGAAATGTAAAAGTAAAGTTTAATTCTAATAATATTGCATTGATATTATTACATTACACCATATGCAATAAAACAAGGAATTTGAAGAAGGGCAATGGGAAGAGGAACAGATTTTTAAAGATCTATTGAGAATACCTTGCTATTTTGTTAGAAAACAGTTGAGTATCTAATTGTTTAGAGACTAAAAATGCCTTTGAAAGAATATTTGTGTGATGTGTTTGATTATTCCTAAAACTATTTGCAAACTAGCTTTCTCTTATTTAAAAATACCCAGTGAGTAGATAAATTCTAAATCTACTTTTTCAAGAGAGTTAGTTACTTTGGAGGCTCAACTACTTTAAAACTCAGTCCTAGAAATCAACATAGAAAGTCTTAGGCATCGTCCTGCTGAGCCTGCTACTTCCTGGGAATTCTTGCTGCAGGTTTTACAATGACATCAACTGTTCTGTGGGTCTGGAACCCCTGTTATATCTGGATGCTATTTTTATCAGCCTCTCCAGTTGTGTAAAGGATTTACTTTCATTCTCCCTTCTCCCATTTCTCCCTCTCTCTGCATAAAGCTCTTTTACTGAGAGCAAGACCAACAACACTACTCCAAACAGACAATTTTACACTGATAGCTGAGTTTTATTTTTCTCTCTGGCTCCCATGGCTTTCAATGTACCTTAGTTCAGCTTTGTGCATCAAATAACTGGGTACATTGTATGTCAGCAGGTCCAGAATGGTTGTCTTGTTTCTTATTTGCTTTATTAACCTTATATTGCTGCATAACAAATTACCACAAAGTAAACAGCTTGAAACAAGAAACATTTATTATGTCTAGTTTCTGAAGGCTTAGCCTATATGGTTCCTCTGCTTAGGGTCTCACTAGGTTTCAAGATGTCAGTGAGGGCTGTGGTCTCATCAGGAGCCTGGGTTTTTCCTTTAACCTCATTCGAGACATGAGCAGAATTCACTTCTTTGTGGCTGTAGGACTGTGGTGCCTAGTTTTTATTTGTATATTGTTTGTTTGCTGGCTGTCAGTCAGAGGTCACTGTAAGCTCTTAGGGATGCTGTCTTAGGTCCTAGCCATTAAGCTCTCTTACAACATAAAGGCTTACTTCTTCAAAGCCAGTAGGAGAAACACTTTTGCTGCAGACCTCAGTCCCTTTTGCATAACTGTCACCCAGTTAAGTTAAACCCATCCAGGATAATCTCCCTTAGGACCCACTGAATTGTTTGGGGGTTATATCTGCAAAATTCCTTCATCTCTTTCATGTAGTGTTACTTAATCAAAGAAGTAAAATCTATCATGTTCACGGACCTCCCCATACTTAAGGGGTAGTATTGTACAGGGAGGGCAAAAGGTATGGGTATCTTGTGGGCCATCTTAATATTCATCCCACTGTATACTCATATGCCATGCCTTTTCAGAATAGGGTTCTATATTCAGCATAGCTTCAGGATCAAAGTGCTGAAGGTGGAGGGTGTATCAAAGTGCTGAAGGGTGAGTGCTGTGACTAAAGGCCTTAGGGATCGATCGCTACAAAAACCTTTGTTGCCATCTGCATTCATCACCCAGCATTCCTTACCATACAGTTACCAAATACTTCAGGCTTTTAAAAATGTTACTTTTAGCAATCAAATGTATATTAATCAGATTATTTAATTACTATTATAACCTGAAAATATTATGAAGGTACTTAGAAAAGAAGTGCATTTGTTTAGAGATAACTTCCAACCTATACTGTTGGAATTCAGTATACCTTACCACACACGGCCAATGGAGACTCTGATCTTTAAAAGCAGTGTACTTTAGTTCTCATCCTTGGTTGTCCGATTCTATGTCTTAAATAAACATATAGATATGCTCAGAGAATCTGCAAAGGCAACCGAGTTAATAGCATTAGTAAATGCATTACAGTTACAGAATGGAGACCCCAAAAGATTCTAACAGAATAAAAACAATGAGCTGAAGTTAAGATCAATTTTGATAGGGATGAATATAAAGCCCTGTATTACAGTTTTTAGGTTGGTGAATCTAAATAAGTAGTATGAAAAAGATAGAAATTTTGGTTAGCAGTCACTTCAGTGTGAACCAATAGTATGCAGCTGCCCCCCACGAAAACCACCCCCAAAACCCACAATGGGATATTTAGAAAAAAGGGGGAGTAACAATTCTGCTCTGTCTTCTAATCAGCAGAGTCTGTAAATTACATCTGCTGTTTTTTTCTTTTCTAACTTATCCAAAATAATTTCTCAAGGTTTGAAAACATTTTTGATACCTATTTATTTATGTATTCTCATTTTATCTAGTCTACTTATTAAATATAAGTCACTTTGTAGGCATATCAATTGTATCAACATTTATTTTGAGTGGCCCTTAATTTTTGGCTACAGATTACAAGTTAGATAGCTTAATTTTCATATGGGTATACCTACTTATACAATTAAACTTGTTTTGCAAGTTTTTGTCCTCAAGGAGGACAAAAAACAACATATTATTGGAGAGGAAAAAATTTGTAGGGCTGTTTATTTGTTAAAAAACAACAAATTAAGCTTTGTCTCTAATCCAAGAGTGTTTTGGAAAATGAAAAAGGTGAAAAATCCTCCTCTCCGTCACTCCTCCTTCCTCCCTTATATGCCTCCTGATTCTTTGGGATGTGATTGTCTTACTTCTACAAAATGAAAAGTAAAATGTGGTTTTACCTGTTGATTTCAAGGCTAAGTATACACTTAAGAAATAAAAATAATCTAGTTTTTAGGAAATTAATTCTATGAGATACTTAATTACCAAAGAATTTTACTTAGTACTCAGAGCCAAATAGAGAGGTCTAAGACATTTAAGATAAAATGCTTCAGGCAGATTCTTAAACTAGATGAAGAAACTGCTCATTCAGGGCACTAGATTGCCCTGCAGAAAGCATGCATACCTGCATTTGTTTATTCATTTATCTATGCATTTAGCATGTGCTTCATATAGATACCATTATGAGTCCAATAATCTTATTTTTAGCTTAAAAATAAAAGTGCTCAATATAATTAATATCCATAGAACCAGAGGCATCTTTTAGTCTTTGTTGTTGGCTGCTCCGCCAGCTGACTTCCTCCCTCCTTGTATTTACTATGTTATCAGGGTAATAATAATAGTAATAAGGGTACTAATAATAATAGTAATAAAAGACATTTAAATATGATTCAACTTCTAGAATAAATTTTTAAAGCCTCCTGTGAGTTTCTCTCAAAATATATCTTTCTGCTACTACTTAGTAATAGAACAAGTCTCTTTTAAGAGGGATTTAAAAAAAAATACTTTATTTACTTATCTTTAGAGGGGAAGGGAAGGAGAGAGGGAGAGAAGTATCAATGTATGGTTGCATCTCATGCGTCCCCTGCTGGGAACTGGCCTGCAACCCAGGCATGTGCCCTGACTGGGAATCGAACCGCGGTTGTTTGGTTCGCAGGCCTGTGCTCAATCCACTGAGCTATACCAGCCAGGCTTAAGAGGGATTTTTAAAAATCTTTAAAATATCTTGTCTTTGCTGTTCTTCATAGTTTTACTATGTGTGTATATATCTATAAACAATAATGTTCTTAGTTTTTGAAATATTTTATGAATGCAACTTACACGTTTTCTTAATATAGTTTTTGATATTTATCTTTGTGGATATATAAAGATATATTTCATTATTGCATACTATTCTACTAGTATGTGGTATTAATATACCACAATTTATCAATTCTGTGGCCAATAGACATTTATGTTGTTTTCAGTTTTTCTTTGCCATCAGGAACAATGCTTCAGTAGCCATTCTTGGACATACCTCCTGGTGCATGTGTGCAAGGATTCCTCTAAGGACTGGAATAGCTGAGGTACATGCTGTGCACACAGTCCACTTTATCATGTAGTGCCAAACTGCTCTCTGAAGTGGCTGTCCCAGTTTGCTTTCCGACCAGCATTGATTCGAGTCCCAGGGCTTCCACACATGCAACCCTCAATGTCGTCTTATTTTCTAACTTTGGTTCATGTGGAGGATGTGAAGTGCCATCTCATTGTGACTTCAATTTTTATTTTCCTGCCTATTAATAAGATAAAGTTTTTATTCTTTTGTTTATTGATCATTCATGTTTCTACTAAGTGGTAAAAATGCCTATTTCCTTTTCTTTTTTTTTCCTCTTTTTCTTTTAGGTTACCTGCCTTATTGATTTGTAGAATTTGAATATATGTTGTATATATTAATCCTTTAGCAGCTTAAAGTAATTAAATCTCTTACTTTTGTGGCTAGTCTTTTTAAAATCTCTTTATAGAGTCTTTGTGGGACTAAAGTTTGTTTTAATTTATTGGAATTAATAAAATTTTTCTTTATGATTTGTGCTTTTTACATCTTCTTTAACAAATTCTTTCTAACCTCAAGATCACAGGAATAGTTTTCTATAATTCCTCTATGAGTTTTAAAGTTTTGCCTTTCTCATTTAAGTTCTTTATTTGGGATTGAATTTTGCCACAGTAGATGGCAGGAATTCATTCTGATTTTTTTTCTAATATGAATCAAGGGTTAGCAAACTATCTATAAAAGACACGATAATAAAAGTTTTAGGCTTTTCAGGTCACATGGTCCCTGTTGTTAGATTCAACTCTGCCACTGTAGCACAAAAGCAGCTAATGACAAAATGTTACTGAACCCAAGTGGAGTTCAGCTGCCCACCACCACCAACATGCAAATTCTGGAAGCAGAGGTTGGTGAAAAAGAGGTCTTTATACAAATGCTCAATGATCTGGGAGGATGGGGGCTCCAACTCTCCAGGCTCATCAGGCTCATCTCCTCCACAAAACACAGGCAAAACCCAGCCGACCCCAGGAAACCAACACCAAAACCAGAGACAGTGCCCGGAATTCCCACTCCATCTTCATCTGTCCTTTGGAGATGGAGGTGGCTAAGTGGGCCACTCTCTGGCTCTGGTTTGCTTCCTGGAGGTTCAAGTGTATTGCTGGTGACACCATTGGCCACGTGGCTTCCTGAAGGTCCCACAAACCCATTGGCCAGTACTTCCTGAGGTGGGCAAAGAGGCAATCGCCCTTTCCCTGGGTTTATGTAAGTTACCTGTGTGGGCTGCACCAGGTGCTTAAACTTCCGTGTGCTCTGGAAGGGTCCCACTCCCAACCAATCCCCTCTTTTCCCCAGGCTACCCATACAAGTCGTTCCAGTATAGCACCTCCCCAGGCGCCCTTTTGACCTCGATGGTACATGTGCCTGCCTTCCCCTAGTCAGGAACCAGCAGGGAGATTTGCGCACTTTTCTCCTGAGCAGTTTTTTGCCATCCTTTCACATGCTCAGCGTAAAGCTCCATCCTCTATCTTACCTGAGGGGCCAGGGAAGCTGCAGCATCAATTAGGTAAATGAATGGGCATCGTTGTGTTTCAATAAAACTTTATTTACAGAAACAGGAGGCTTGCTAGAGTTGGCCTGTGGATTGTAGTTTGCCAAGCCTAATATAGATAACTAATTGTTCCAGAAAGCAATTTCTTTTTTTTTCTCACTGAAGTCCAGTGTCTGTTATACAATGTTTCTATATATGTTTGAGTTTGTTTCTGGGCTCTGGTTTCTTGTTTTTGTTTGTTCATTGTTTCAGTGGTATCCCTATTCTAGCATCCCACTTCCTATATTACTGTAAGCTTTATTATTAGATTTGCTAGCTGACAGGGCAAAGCTCCTTCCTGGTTTCTTCTTTTAGCTGTGTCTTTGGCCTTTGTTGGCTATCCCTCTTCTACATAAATCTTAAAAATCAGCTTGTCAAGTTCCACAGAAGCTCCATTTAGATTTTGATTGAATTGTATTACATCCATTTTAGGAGAGCTAAGATTAGAATATTGTATTTCTATTTTGAGCACATTGTGTCTCTCCTTTTATTTGGGCCATCTTTAATGTCTGCAACTAAGGTGTATAATATTTTCTAAGGTCTTATGCTTCACTTTTTAGATTTCTTCCTAGCTACCTTACTTTTATGTCACTATGGCACATGGTATCTTTCTAAAAATTTTATTTTCTAACTCCTCATTGTTTTTGTGTAAAATTTCAATCAGAACTTATATACTGTTGTTATATGTATTTACCTGACTAAACTCTCTTTATAATTCTAATACTTTTCTTTAAGATTTATCCTATTGTCTATGTACAATGGCAGTTTTGTTTCTTCCTTTACATTCCTAATATTTTTTATTTATCTTATTTAATTGCATACAAACTGCATACAGTGTCGAATAGAAGTAATAAGAATAGGAATCCTTGTATTTTTCCTGCTTTTTAAACAATGATTTAACTATTTCACTACTATGGTGATATTCGTAGTAGATTTTTTGTTTGTGTGAAAGGTATAGTTTATTAGGTTAAGGAATTTGTTTTGTTTTTAATTTTCTACCTGATACAATTTTTAATTTGATTCTTTGTTTTCCTTATGACTCTCTTAAAGTCATTTTTTTCATATATTGTAAGGCCATATTTCTCAGAATATCATCCACAAAAATCTTTTTTTAAAGATTTTATTTATTTATTTTCAGAGGGAAAGAGAGGGAGAATGAGAGGGAGAGAAGTATCAATGTGTGGTTGCCTCTTGCACTCCCCCTACTGGGGATGTGACCCACAACCAGGGCATGTGCCCTGACTGAGAATCGAACCATCCACCCCTTGCTTCACAGGCTGACACTTAATCCACTGAATCACACCATCCAAGGCTCATCCACAAAAATCTGTTAGGCATGGACTAAAGTGTCTTTTTTTGTAGAGAGGAATTGTGTTTGCTTCTGCTAGTGTTGTCACTACTGTTTAAGGACCCCTTTAATTTTGGCCCAAGACTTTTTAGGCCACACAGTTGATATGAATTCCTTCAAAGGACAGGCTTTTTTTCCCCCCCTCAAAGAATCCAGAGTTAAGTCAATGCATGAACAAAGCCAATGGGGGATGGGATTGAGGGTGAGAGCTGGGGATGGCTGAGGTGGGGGAGAAGGGTTGGGGGGGAGGTACATGGAGACAAACATACTTGAACAACAATTAAAAAAAGAAGGAGGTTTGTATTATTCTTTTGGTGGGACAGGTTTTTTAGTTTCTGCCCTTCCTCTCTAATCTTTCACATTCTGAGGATGTCATCCTTCAAAGGCCTTGATTTTAAGGAAACATCTCTAATCTGAATTTCTAGTTTAAAATGGCTTTTGACCTGGTCTTCTGTTCTTCATATGTAGTTGATTAAAACTCGGGTCTAGGTAAACAAGAATTGTTATATACTACAAAGAAACTCCCAATTGCTATAAAACTACTTATTGCTGGGGATTTCTGCTATTTTTATTCTGGCCTCTGAAGAGTTCTTTTAGTTTCTTTCCAGTTGGGCAACACATTAGAAACAATTTTAAAAAAATATTTTATCTAGCATTTTAATGGTGCTATCAGAGGGGCTTCTGTGACCATTGACCCTATTATATTGCTCAAACCAGTGTATCCCTTGTGACTTTACCCATGATGACAG
Source organism: Sturnira hondurensis (assembly GCF_014824575.4). Lineage (NCBI taxonomy): Eukaryota > Metazoa > Chordata > Mammalia > Chiroptera > Phyllostomidae > Sturnira > Sturnira hondurensis. The sequence continues at coordinate 15,066,709 of NW_028095541.1, read as the reverse complement.
TCTCTTGTCCTGAGCTATGTCCTATCTGTTTTTTTTTAATCCTCACATGAAGATATTCTTGAAAGTTATTGATTTGAGACAGAGAGAGAGAGAGAGAGACATTGCTGTGAGAGAGAATCATTGATCAGTTGCCTGCTGTATGTGCCCTGATTAGGGATTGAACCTACAACTTTTTGGGGTACAGGATGACACCCCCAATCAGCTGAACAATCCAGCCAGAGCAATGGCTAACCTTTAAATCAATAGCCCTCAAACTGACTTTGCTGTACATTAAAACTACCTGGGAAGTTCTTTTAAAAATCCAGATGTTCAGGCCACACTCCATATAAACTAGATTAGAATACCAGAGGCATCAGTAATTTTCAAAGATCCCACAGGATTCCATTGTGTAGTCAAGGTTAAGAACAAAATCTAGCTGGCGTTTTGATTTGTATCTATTCGTGTTCACATGCCTTTCACCTTCCATTTTCCTCAGCTAAATAGTTTACTTCAGAAGGCAGGTGACCGCATTCATATAAAACACCAAGTTGCTAGCTCTCTTGACTCTCTTCTTCAATCCAATATGCTTTTGTGTAGCTAAATTTACTCTACCTGTGGTCAACTGGGTAGGAAAATGCTCAGCTTATTTTATTTTTAAAATAACATTCTATTTTTTCTATCTTTCACAGTATGCTGATACAATTTTGTTTTCCTCTTGCTGAGAAATTTTTGGTGCAAAGTCTTTTAATTTGCTAATTAATTCTGATAGACTAGTTTTATATTCTCAGAAAATCAGTGTGTGATATGCTTGGATTATGAATAGCTTAGCATGAAAAATGATGTAATGCAAATGGAATAAATTAGAGTCAATTAACATGGCAGAGTCAGTTATCTTTTTGAATAATACAGATCTATTCAGAAAAATCACTGCATTTGTAAAATTACTATTATGACTGCCATTGATAACTTTTTGCCTTTGAGGCCAACAGATGAGGGGAAGGTAAATGACAAGAGCAGCTGGCCCAGATATAACAAAACAGAGATGTGGATTGTCCCCATATTTTGTTCTAGGTCAGATTTTATTAATTGACCATAACACTTCCCTAAAATTCTTTGTTTTATGGCCATCTTTAGTGTAATGCTTTTTAATGTAATGTGACACAGTTATACATTTATAATTATTTTGGGGGGAGTAGTAATAATGACATTTACTGCAAGTAAAACAAATTATTCACTTTCTGGAGCTTTCTCATGTATCTTTTAGGGCCTGGGACCAAGTAGATTAAATAGAGATCTAGACACAATATTACCAAATGATTAGCTTAGCACATTAATTTTAATGTCTGTAAGATAAAAGCTGTCTCCCCAGGTGAACAGATGGTTTAACCAGAAATGACAGACTTCTTATGATTTAATGGTGAGATTTGAGGTCTGGAAAGCTTTAAAGAAAAATCCCATTCTTTGGGTATGCACTCGGGCAAGTTTGTCTTTGGAAGCCTGCTATTGCTTCCCATAGTAATGGATAATTATCATTATTTTCCTCAGGGGAACATTGTGTGGAATAACTGATTAATGATTTTAGTGCACTTTGGAAGATATTCCGAGTAACTTTTCAGTTACTTCAGTTATTTTGCATTTGCATATCAGGAGAAAAGGAGTATGGATAAACAAACAAAAAAAAGATTTTATTTCTACATTTTGTGAAATAATTTTCTAACATTTTGTTTTGTTAATAAGTTAAATTTCTATCCAATGAGGGTATATAATTTTATTTCATGTTTAAAGATGCTGCTTCATACTATTTTTGAAAAATTCTGCTCCTGTGTGATGGCTGTGTGTGCCTGTATGTGGCTATACGCTCCAATCCATGGCACAATACATTTTATATAAATGTCATCTATTGGCAAATGCTATCTTTTGGTATTTGGAGACCTGAATTTTTACCTTATTCGATATATTGCACATTTCAGGGAAGCCATTCCTAATTTTCACATATCAGGTGTTTTTGACTAGGACTCTTATTTCCCAAACTAATTATGTACTAACTAGTCTCCAAAGATCCTCCCCTCCCTGGTATTTATGCCCCTGTCTTCCCCACATTGAAGCTGGGCTGGCTTTTTGTTGCCTGGTTGATGCTGCACATATTCCACAACCAGGTAATGAGAAGCCCTGCAGCTTCCACCCTCATTCCTGGAATGCTTGCTCTGGAGGAAGCCGGCTTCCCAGGAAGCAGGTCAACTAACCTGAGACTTCCATGCTACAGGGATGCTCAAGAGAGGCATTTGAAGGGGTCATGTTGAAAAAGGAGAGGAGGAGAGGGGAGGGAAGAGCAGAGAGGAAGAGAGAGAGAGAAGACTGATTTGGTTTGGCCAGTCCACAGCTCTGGCAGCCAGCCAAGCTGAAATGGCAGGTGTGTGAGTGTGGAAGCATCTTGGATGTCCAGACCAGCCAAGCCTTTAGGAATCCACGCCCAGGTGTAATACAGTGGCAGCTGCCTAAATGAACCCAAGCAAGGGCTTTCTAGCTGACTCTAATTCACACCCAGAAGTGTATGTGAGAAGCCGATATTGTTTTGGGTCCCTGCATTTTAGGTGATTTATTACACAGAACAGAGTACCCATGCAAGGGACAATGACAGCTCTGACACTGATTGCTGTCCTGGCATCATAGCGTTTCTTCATTCTGATAGCCTTTGCTGATAGTATCAAGCAGATCCTTCATATGCCAAAATGATATTCTTGAAGCTCTTCACAGTGATATCTGAAAGAGTACCTTTTCCAATCTCCAGTGCTATCTATGGGGTTTGTGCTTACTTGAAAGTAGAATTGACACTATGACTCATTTTTAATATTTCCAAAAGCCTACCAAAAGTGGTACATTTACCCAAGGTAAGATTGCATAGTTAGGACTTTATTTTTGGTTGGGTATGTACCAACCTCTCAATATATCATATTGAAATGAATTATACTTTAATGAAGTATTGTTTTGTATTTGTTTTTATAGATAAAATATACTAAAATAATGAGATTCTTATAAAGAGAATAAAAAGACCTTTCTTAGTGTATATTAGACTTTATAAATGTTTCCCAATATCTAGTTCTTTTCTTCTAAGCCCACAAAAAACTGTACCTTCTAAGCCCTTTACGTTTGGGTCAAGCTATGTGGTTGATTCTGGATAATGAAAAATGAGCTGTGAACAGAAATGGCTGGGCTTTCTTTTAGATCCCCCAGTATTCCATGCTCCCTCATATATCAGGACACGTATATGCCCAGTTAACTCTGGATCTCTCTCCCTTTTTTACCTAGTTACTTTATTCTGTCCTTCAGAAATGGTTCAGTCAGCAGTTCCTTAGAGAACTTCTAGCTCCAACTAGGTTCGGTTTCCCTGTAACCTGCTTTTATGGAAAATATTCATAGTTTTATAATAATTTTATAATATATTTATTTATATGATGATTTTACTTGTGTCTGCTTCTTCTTCAGACCAAATTACATGGGTCTGTCTTACCCCTAATTTTATTCATAATGCTTAGCACATCAAAGTTGAATGAATGGAAAAAATTGACACTGTAGGAAGCCATCTTATTTATATAAGACTGCTCAATTTTCAGAGTTGTCTGTGTTAAGTTGTGTTTCTTGAAGTGGTGATGGACATACTGTTCCATCTGTCTTAATCACACATTTGTCATTTGGCAGATGAAGCTAAAGATTTATAATGTGGCTATAAGAAACTAAGGATATTTGAATGCTGCCTATATAAACTGCTATTCCAGAATATGTAAGTTAGAGACATGATATTGTATTATTATAAGTTTATTTGTGACCCACAAAAATGCCCAGTAATGCTCTTGGTTGACTTTTTGGCAATAACAAATGCCTTTCATGACTTTGAATAATTCTTTCCAGCCCCTTTTTGCCTGCAAGTTTTCTTTCGAGAAATCAGCTGACAGTCTAATGGGAACTCCTTTGTAGGTAACTGTCTCCTTTTCTCTTGCTGCTTTTAAGATTCTCTTCTTACCTTTAATCTCAGGCAATATCATTATGATGTGCCTTGGTGTGTTTCTTCTTGGATCCAACTTCTTTGGAACTCTCTGAGCATCCTAGACTTGCATGTGTAGTTCTTTTGCCAGATTGGGGAAGTTTTCCTTCATTATTTGTTCAAATAAGTTTTCAATTTCTTGATTTTTCCTCTTCTCCTTCTGGCTTCCCTATGATTCAGATGTTGGAAAATTTTAAGATTTCCTGGAGGCTCCTAAGTCTCTCCTCATTTTTTTTTTAAATTCTTGTTTCTTCATTGTGTTCTGGTTGGATATTTATTTCTTCCCTTTGTTCTAAATCGTGAATTTGAGTCCTGGTTTTCTTCCCTTCTCTGTTGGTTTCCTTTATATTTTCCTTTATTTCACTTTGCATAGCCTTTGTTTCTTCCTTTACTTTGCAACTATACTCATGTTTCTGTGAGCATGAGCATCCTCATTACCAGTGTGTTGAACTCTGCATCTGATAGGTTGTCTATCTCCTCATCACTTAGTTCTTTTTCTGGAGTTTTTATCTGTTCTTTCATTTGGGCCATATTTCTTTGTCCTGGCACCCCTGTTACATTGCAAAGGGTAGAGCCATAGGTATTCTCCAGAGTGGGGCAATCCAGGTCACTGCGTTGTGGCATTGTATGTGTGGGAGGGGCCAGAGAGGAAACAATGTAGCTCGCTTGGCTCTCAGCAGGCTTTCATTCACTTCCCTCACTTCCCACAAGTGGACTGTGCCCTTCGAGGTGCTGATTCTCAGGTGGGTGGGTTTGTGTATATTGTGGGACCCCATGGGCCTTTCCAACAGACTCTCCTGTGAGAGTAGGAGTTTCTCCCACCTCTGCAACTGTCACAGATGTTTACAGCCAGGGGTTTTGAAGATTTATTTCCCTGGGCTGGAATCCTGAGTTGCATGGTTTGTCTTGCTTCTGAGTTGTTCCTCCCAGCTTATCAGCACTCGAATGTGGGACCACTTGTCTGCCAGCCACAACTTCACCTGCCCTGTTCTGCCACCAGCCACCCCCCTGCCACTTGTCCTCTCTGCTGTGGCTGCCATCTTCACCCCTCCTGCCAGTCTGTATGAATGTTTCTCCTTTAGCTCCTTGGTTGTTGGACTCCCATGCAGTTTGATTTTCTGTCAGGTCTGGTGGCTTTTTGTTTTTAAATTGGCTGTTACCCTTATTTAGGTTGTGCAAGGAAGTGAAGCCTATCCACCTTTGCCTCCATCTTGGCTGGAACTCGTATACTTGTTGCTGTCATAGAACTCAGGGGGCAGCTGTATAAAATTCAGATCAGCAGTGGTAAGTGAGGGCATCTGATATTCAGAGAGCAAAGAAATATTTCTGAATCACAGTATAATATGTCCACTTAGTCCACTGATGTTAATGTAATTTGGTAATGTTGCCAAACAGTTAAAATTATTTGGGCTTCAGCTTTCTAAATCCTTGCTAACCTTCTGAGGTGTTATATTTAGTAATGTATTATTTGCTTATTTCCCTTTTTGATTCTCTTGTCACATTTTCTTAACCACAGAAAATTTTGACTTGGTATTTATTTTTAGATAATAGAGATAGCATAATGTTTTGCTGCTCTGGCAGATGATTTATTTTTTATTTCTCATATTTTCTGTTCCCACTCCTTCTTTGTTATCCACTTTCTACCCCCTTTTTATATTCTGTCTCAAGACCCCATCTCTTATTTACATGCTTTCATGCTTAAGTCAATCCATAAATACAGACATAGAGACATACAAATGTCAGCTTGCTATTTTGAGCAGAAATTACCTTCCCAGAATATTTATAAAAAATGGATTACTTCTCTCATGAGATTCATTCATCAAGACAGAAGTTGGTCCTCCTGTACAAAATGCAACAGAAATAGAAACAATCAAAATATTCTGGGATAAACACAGCAATCAGAGTTTTTATGGGAGGGGAAACCTAATTTGAATAAAAAACGTTTGGTGCTTGTGAGGCAAAGAAATAGAATAGCAAGTGTTCCTTCAAATTGCAATATAAAACAAAGGTTATCCAGGGATGTATGAGAGTTCAAAAATTTTATCCGGGATGGCCTTGAACCAAGGTTGAGCTCCTAGAGTTAAAGGTAAGATCCATGCATATGTCAATACCGTAATTTCATGAGATTCTAGAACATAGGAGGAGGAAGATTTTTTAAGACAAGAAAGGCTATTTATATCTTACCCAAAGTTATACAACATGTCATAACTAGGACTAGAATTCAGATGTCCTGATTCCCAAGCCATATTTAAATGTTACTGCTTATAAGCACTGTAATTATTTTCTGGTTCCTGGAGACACATCTCCATATATTACCTGCATGCTTCTCATTTACCTGTCTGATTTGCCCTATGGCATGCGATGATCCTCAGGCACCATTTTAGTCACACCTCAAACACTGGCAACCTCACTGTCGACAACAATGTGTCTTAAAGGAGAATGACATAGTAGATTATGTGGTATGAGTAGACTGTTCTCACTTTCACCAGAGAGAAGTACTTTATTTGACAAATGGACTACAGTTGAAAATCTATCCTAAGAGTATTACAGGACTTTCTTAAGGGAATTGGTATATTACATTTTTTGTACATATAACATGAAGTAAGGGTTTGGGGGGTTTGTTTTCTCATTATATGTAGAAAATAGCATCACCCTTGCTTTAAACCACCATATTTGGGATAAAAAGATGCAGTAATGCTAAAACTAAAGTACTTCAAGAAGTCTGAGTAGGCAGGTCTACTATGGACTTTACTTGGGAGAAATTATTTGCTTCCCAATTTACTCTTCCTCTTCTGTACATTCTTGATGCATTGAAGAAAATATTTTCTGTTCAACGTGATTTTTTTCTCCTTCATATGGTTTAGGAAAATAGGCAAGTTGGCAGTGTACTGAGTCCTGTATTTATTGTTTTATAATTGGGATAGTTCCCCCTCCATCTAACCCATATATTCTGCTTTTTAGAGTGAACAGTAATTTTAACGTTATATACACAACATTTAAGATTATTTTGATTTTTTTTGCTCATCTCCTTCTAAACCTTTTTTTTTCTTTAGGAGATGTCCATTTTCCTTATATCTTCAGAAAACATGCACATGTACACACTTCATGTGGTCAAACCACATTCTATATAACATGTGAATAATAAAATAGGCTTGCTTCTAATATAGCATATTTACTATGTCTTTAAATAGTATTGATATAAAGCGAGAATTGAAAAGCTTTATTAAAAAGATAATTTTGTGTGAAGACTAGCTTATATACGCCTCTAATCATTGTGCATTAGTTAGCAATGTAGGTGACTTAATCTGGCTTGTAAAACAACTTGCTCTTTGTGTTCACTAGATATAGACTATCATAAGGAAACTAGTGGCAACTGAAAAGCAAATTATAAAATTCCAAGGTAGAGTAATACATGTTTCTGAGGTCGGAATGTGACCCACCTTTTGATATATCTGAAAACCCATTAGCACAGACGTTTTTCAGCTCATTTTGCTGATGCCACCAAACCATAGGGGCATGTAACTATGTAGATAGGCACTGAGGAGGTATTATGAAGTATTTCAGTTCCACCAGTTGTTACAGAAACGAGCTAAACTACTTTTTTGTCTTCTTTGATGTTTTATAATCAATGAGTAAGTCTCCAACTATAAATATAGATTCTTCTTCATCTTCCATATCCTAAATTCTGGCTTTTGTGTTACAGGAAAGGGCCAACTGTAATTTCAACTCCTTAACAGTTAAGGAGTAGTTACATTTATACAGTCCTCAAATTATCTCCGCCCTTTGAAGGCAACTGTGAGGCTGATGTGGCCCCTGGTGAAAATGAGTTTGACTCCCCTGGTGTATGATTATGAATGAAGCTTTAGGAAAGCTGAATTATGGCGACAAAGAAAAAGGAATTAAATTGTCAGAAAAACAATACTGCTAGAATTATAGAGAGTTATTCTTGTCTGAAAAAGTGGCTGGAGCCAGTGTTTAGGGAAAACGATCTTAAATTATGCTAACTGAGTAACATTTTAAGTTCTAAAATCCTGCTTATAGCCTTTTGGTGTGAAAGGGTTGAGTGCTGAAATATTGTTTAAACTATCTTAAAATTTCCCATAAAATTCCATTTCATAAGCACTGTTCCACTGTTCTATAGCAAATTTTATAACTTGAGCTTTGTTGACAGACATTTTTCTAGAATACAGTCCATAACTGCTTTCATCAGAATCATGGGGTGCCTGTCAAAAACAAGATTGGAAGGCTTTCCCAAACCTAGTGAACATGTGACTTAATTCCAGGTGATTCTAATATAAACTAACATTGAGAACAACTACTTTGTAAGGTAGTAGTCCTTTTTCTTTATAGGTCTATCTCATTACATTGCACTTTGCTTTATTGTACTTCAGAGGTGTTGTGTTTTTTACAAATTAAAGGCAAGACTCTTCACCAATACAGATTATGACTCGCTTTATTGCAATACTCTCTTTGTTTATTTCCAAGGTATGCTTGTGTAGATGTCCTGAAACGTCTCGTTGTTCTCTACCTTAGCTTTCATGAATAAATACGACAATAGCAGAGAGGTAAATGACTTTTGTATCAATAACAATCTTCTTTTTAACACCCTTATCTCATATACTGCCAGGAAGAGAGAGATTGGGGAGCTTCTTAAAGGGAAAATTAAGAAGTGGATGATTGATATTTGAATACTCCCAGACTATCTATCATCTATCTAAATGTACTAAAGCATCCACCTATTACTTTCATTTTATTTGAAACTTTTCAAAGAAAACTAAAAAGTAACAGGAGTTTGGGTGGCACATTTATAATGAGTAGGATAGCTCTATCAGCTTCTACATGGTAAAAAGTTGATAAAAGGCTTGTTTCTAGAAGAATGATAGATATAATATCCTGAAAAGCTTGATAAAATACAATAAACATGGTTTACCTGAATAGCTAGCTGACTTGGTGAAAAAAAAAAAGTGGGAGAGGGACTCTCCAAATGGCAAAAACAAACACAAAAGAAAAACACAAGAAAATCTGAATCTCAAGCAAATATGAAGTTGCAACCAGGGAAATAAACAGCTTAAAATTCTTGAAATGCTGTGGGAACAAATGTGGGTATGAGGCAACTTGTCTTGGGGGTTAATAGCTTTCTGGTGGAGAATTTTCTAAAGCCTAGACCTAAGACTATCAAAAAGTGGCTAAACCTGTACTCTCCAAGGGATAGCACATTTCAGAGAAGGTGATCTAGAAAAAGAGTACCTTTGGCTTGCAAGTCATGACACTTTGGTGACCCTGGTTTGGGCAGTANTCCAAGGTATGCTTGTGTAGATGTCCTGAAATGTCTCGTTGTTCTCTACCTTAGCTTTCATGAATAAATACAACAATAGCAGAGAGGTAAATGACTTTTGTATCAATAACAATCTTCTTTTTAACACCCTTATTTCATATACTGCCAGGAAGAGAGAGATTGGGGAGCTTCTTAAAGGGAAAATTGAGAAGTGGATGATTGATATTTGAATACTCCCAGACTATCTATCATCTATCTATCTATCTATCTACCTACCTACCTACCTACCTACCTCTTATTGCTGTAACTCAAATATGGGAGAAAAAACGGTCATGGTTTGACTTTTATTCATACAGCCATATGCTATTAAAAAGCACTTACATATTTTAAAGCAATTTTATATTACATGCACCTAGAAGGAAACCTACATCATTTTGCTCATTTCTGTCATTTTACAAGCAAAGAAAATGATGCCTAGAGAGGGTATGCGATTTGTTTAAGGTCACACTCCTAATTTTTGGCAGAGATAGAATAGGGATGCAGGTATCCTGACACTCAGACCACGGATCATTTTAGGGCATGTTACTACAAAAAGTATTGTCTGTTACAATTGTTTATTTGAGGAGCACATTGTTTTGTAGGTAGAAAACATCATGATTTGTTGGACTTAATAGGCTCACTGCTTTCCCACTTCTATTTCTATGCTTTATTTGATCTGTTTCTACTTATTATATGTTGCAGGAAAATAGCTTAAAGACATATTTATTTAGTGAGTTTTTATACAAATTGTAGCTTTCAAAGGAATCAGATCCCTATTGCTTGAGGTTGAATTTGGTAATGTTTTATTTTAGGTGACAAAGCATGGTATATTTAATTAATGTTCCCTGTAATATCATTGATCATTATGAATTCTGTTGATTAAAATGTGGATAGTGGTATCACTGTACTTGGAACAGAATCTACCCACATCCTGTTAATATTCACTGGACTCCTCTTTCTCTTGGTCAGTTTTGAGTTACCACACACACACACACACACACACACGTGTGTGTGCGCGCGCGCTTCTGTTCCTTCCTTTGGAATCTTTAATTGGTAGTTGTGGGGTATATTTAATGTAACTAGTGGAATGTGTACAAGAATGAGTTCTGATTATGTGACATGATTCAGTAGTTATTTAATTTAGGTTTTAAGTAATGAGGCCATTTTATATAACTTACTGTCGTGGTAAAATGTAGACAGACAACTAAGAAACAGATTATTAGTCCAAACAGATCAGTAGAAGTAATTGTAATCAGATCTCATCTGGATAGAGACAAGACGAGGAATACCCTAATATAAGTGAGAGAAGTGTCACATTTGCCCACAAAAATAGTAATTCTTGGGAAAGAATTTGTTGAGCACAGATACCATTTGAGTCAATAAAAATGTTTTTTTTTTTTTCTATTACAAACCTAAGGAAGAAACTCGCCTGAATTCATTTCAGATATTTTGAATCAAGAAGAGTTAAGGCATGTAAAATGATTTGGGTACAGATTTGTCACAGAAGTAGTTAGAGAAATAAAGCTTATATCCTAAGGACTATTTTTCCCTCCACACCAAATGTACTAAAGCATCCACCTATTACTTTAATTTTATTTGAAACTTTTCAAAGAAAACTGAAAAGTAACAGGAGTTTGGGTGGCACAGTTATAATGAGTAGGATAGCTCTATCAGCTTCTACATGGTAAAAAGTTGATAAAAGGCTTGTTTCTAGAAGAATGATAGATATAATATCCTGAAAACCTTGATAAAATACAATAAACATGGTTTACCTGAATAGCTAGCTGACTTGGTGAAAAAAAAAAGTGGGAGAGGGACTCTCCAAATGGCAAAAACAAACACAAAAGAAAAACACAAGAAAATCTGAATCTCAAGCAAATATGAAGTTGCAACCAGGGAAATAAACAGCTTAAAATTCTTGAAATGCTGTGGGAACAAATGTGAGTATGAGGCAACTTGTCTTGGGGGTTAATAGCTTTCTGGTGGAGAATTTTCTAAAGCCTAGACCTAAGACTATCAAAAAGTGGCTAAACCTGTACTCTCCAAGGGATAGCACATTTCAGAGAAGGTGATCTAGAAAAAGGGTACCTTTGGCTTGCAAGTCATGACACTTTGGTGACCCTGGTTTGGGCAGTAGAGGGAAGCTTTAAAGAGATTTGCAACTACAGGCTTTAGGCCTGACCTTATTTGGGTCTAGAGTTTGAATTGAAATAATGTACTTAGTAGGACAAATCCAAATCAAGACATTATATTAAAGCAATTCTTGTTTGAAGTTCTCCCTATGATGCTTAGTACGAGAAAGTACAAGTCTTCCTTGAAGATCCACCACCACCCAAGACCTAAGAATTCCCAGAGGCTCTAGTTAGCCAAATAGCATATGATAAAAATGGCATTAGCATTAGGAAACCAGGAGCAGTTTAATGAAAATGATGGACAACAGAATTAGATTCCAAATATTTCAGATATTGGCATTACCAACAAAATAATATATATACTTAATATATAAAGTGTAAAGATAGTAAAAAAAGCAATATCTAAGAGATTACCAAGTATGGCATGCAGACATACAGACAGACAGGCTTCTAGAAATGAAAATATAATTAATGAATTTGAAGTTCACAAATTAAACATATTAGGCTCAGGGGAAGAGAAAATCAGTGAACTGGAAGACAGATAGTACGTTATCCAGAATGCAAAAGTTAGAGAAATAGAAAATATGAGTGTTCAGGACAAATGGACAGTTAAATAACAGGTACTAACATGGCTATTCATATTGTGAGATTAAACAATAGTGAGCAAGAGGTAATATTTTAAGAAACAGTGCCTTAGAAATATTCAGAACTGATTGAAGATAAAAATTCTTAGATCCATGAAAACCCAGCATATCTATCTTACAATTTTTTTAAACCTCATACTGAGACACACTATGGTAAAACTATAATAATTTTCAAAAAGAGAAAATGTCACAAGTAGTCTGAGTGAAAAAAGAAGTTACAATGGCCGTGGCTGGTGTGGCTCAGTGGATTGAGCACCAGCCTGTGAACCAAAGGGTGGCTGGTTTGATTCCCAGTCAGAACACATGCCTGAGTTGTGGGCCAGGTTCCCAGTTGGGGGCACATGAGAGACATTCACACATTGATGTATCTCTCCCTCTCTTTCTCCCTCCCTTTCTCTGAAAATAAATAAATAAAAATTAAAAAAAAATAAATCAACAAACAACAAGTGCTGGAGAAGACATGGAGAATGGGGAACCATTTTGCATTGTTGGTGAGAATGCAGACTGGTTCGGCCACTGTGGAAAGCAGTGTGGAGACACCTCAAAAATTTAAAATCGACCCTCAATAATTTTTGAAACATACAATACCTGACTATTAGTCAGGGACACTGACCTCTTTTCCTGTAAATTGTCAAATTAAAACATGACAACAGTCAATACAACAACAGCCATCTGTTATAAATGCCCTGTCTTGAACTACAAATGTATAGGTCAAATAATGGAGTTGCATTTTATTGGTCACATTTCATAATAGAGTTGTGTCTGATTGGTTAATTCTTGGTAAGAGAAATCCTAAATGTAAGAATAGGCATCTGAATCTTTAAAAAGTCACTTTGGAGAAAAAAGGGTAAATAGTTACTGTTATTTTTGGTAAACAAATAAAAGTTATACTCATTTTTTTCCAGATCAGCAAAAACTGTATTCTTTGGTATAATACAGGATTTTAATAGTTTATATGTGCCATGAGATGAAAAAGGTTGAAAATTGCTAACTTACACAATTCCATATTGACTTTTGTTTCTTTAAGCACTTTAAATGGCATTTCATTGTCTTCTGACTTGAATGATTTCTTATTGGATGTCTACAGTATGTATTAATTTTTTCTTGTTTATGTAATATTTCTTGTTGATTTGGTGGCCTCCAAGATTTTTTAATTGATAAAATTGTATTTATAATATAAGATCGTAACACTGTAGGATTTGTGTAAGAATGACTCTAGAAACATTTGTTCACTTTCACATCTATTCTGAAAATGGAATCATTATTTAGTCTGTTTAAAATTTAATTTTATTTATTTTTTCTTTTTTTGTTGTTGTTCAAGTACAGTTGTCTCCATTTTCCTGCCACCACTTTCTCCTGCCCCACCCACCCCCACCTCCCACCCTCAATCCTACCGCCTTTTGGCTTTGTCCATGGTCCTTTGTCCATGTTCCTTGATGACCTTTCCCCTTCTTTTTCTTTATTTTTTGTTGTCAGCAAGTTTAATATGATAATGCTTAGGGGTATGTGTGTGCAATTATTATTTATTGTTTTTTATTTAAGGAATTTGATGTTTATTGTATTTTTTCCATTGCCATTTAGTTCTCTTATACAACCCCTCCACACTCCCCTTGCAATGACCTACTGTTGTCCATGTCTATGTGTCCTTTCTCCTTTTTGCTTAATCCCTCCACCCTCCCAACCTCCTCCCTAGCTGTCATCCTGCTCTCCATCTATGAGTCTGTACCCATTTCCATGTTAGTTGAGTTTGTTCATTAGATTCCACATATGACTGAAATATGGTATTTGTCTTTCTCTGACTGGCTTATCTCACTCAGCATAATACTCTCCAAGTCCATCCAGTTTATTTTAGTATATATCCTACTGTGGATTATCTCAGCCCCTAGGATTTGTGGTTCAGTGTCTTTCATTAAGTTTGATGTTCTTCCACAAATCTTGGGTGCTCACCTCTGGTAATTTTCCTCCATTGTCTTTTTTCTCTTGTATTAATTTGGTACTTTCTATTGACCTATCATCAAGTTTACTGATCCTTTCTTTGGTCATGTTCTGTTTACTGATAAACCTGCCAAAGGCATTTTTTAGATCTTTATTACAATGATCCTCATCACACATTTCCATTAATTTGTTTTTAACAGTTTTCATCTCTTTGATTAAATTATTTGTGTGATCTTACACACTGCTGACCTTTTTCATTAGAGCCTTTAACTTATTAATAATAGTATTTTCAATTTCCTAATAGTTTTAACATGTGTATTTGAATCTGCCCTTTAGATCATTTTGTCTCTTAATATTGTGTTTTTATTTTCTTTTTTTAACTTTAGTTTTATTGTCGACACTACTAAAGATGTCCCCATTTTCCTCATCTAGTCCACCTCTACCCAGCCCCTGTCGTCCCTTCCTTCTGGTCATCACCACACTGTTGTCCTTGTCTATGCATATATGTTACTTTGTTAAATTTTACTTCTGGCCTCACCCAAGGACATACTTATAGAGAGAGAAGGGAAGGAGAAAGAGAGGGAGAGAAACACTGACTTGAGAGAGAAACAAGGTTCAGTTGCATCCCACATGTGCCCCAACAAGAGATTGAACCTGTAACCAAGTCATGTGCCCTGACTGGGAATTGAACCCACATCCTTTTGGTTTGTGACATGATGCTCCAACCAACTGGACCTCACTGACCAGGGTGCATATATGTTTTATTTTGATGGCTCATAATTTCTTTTAATTTTGACATCTGTGGTAGGAAAGTAGCAATTAAAGTAAATAGAGGGTGGTGGGCTTTGGGCTTTTTTTTTTTTTTGGCCTGAAAAATGTGTATGTCCTCACTCCTTTTAAGTCTTCAGTGTGCTTTTGGATCAGTGTGGACTGGAATTGATTTAAGTTTGGGATGGCTGTTTCTATCCCCGCTGCACCACAGACCAGATTTTACTGAAGCCTTCCTTGTTTAGGTTGATGGTAGTTAGTCATGAATTTTTCTCAGTGCTCTCCCCTCAGCTTCAGATCTTCTTTTTGTACCAGGCATTAGAGAGTTTTTCTCCATATTCTTGTCCATTCTTTTTGCAGTATACTATTGTTACTTTAAGCTTATTATCTTTGTGGTGAGTGTTGGGGGTATTTTTTATAGTTCTGACTAAGTTTCTGTTTTAGACAGGCTTTATGTTCATGAGTCTCAGGAATATTATTTTAACAATGTTTCTGTTCCATTCACAGTTTTAGGTCAGGACTGGTTTTTATTTTTCCTTTTTTCCAGATGTAGAGGTTGTTTGCCCCACCTCCATTTTCTCTTCCCTTCGCTTCAATGGGTTTTCACTAGTGCTTAAGTGAACATCTTTTTTAGCCTCCTACCAGTAGTACAAAGCATTTGTGTATAGGGGAAAATGGAAGACATATCTGGATGGGCTTTTGTATCTTTTCTGAAGCATCTATTGTTATCTTCCTTCATACCTGCTCCATGAAGGATGCTTTTTCAGACTCAAGCCTGTAGGTGTTGTGAATTCTTATTGATGCCCCACCCCAATATTTTATACTCTTTGCCAGCCTATATTTAACTGTTGCCAATTTATTAACAACTTTAGCTCAATTATTATTGGTTTTTGACAGGTAAGCTGTGTTTTCATCCTATTTCTTTTTGCAGATGCCTGTCTTCCCTTAGATTTTAGATTAGAGTTTTTTGGCCTGGCGTGTCAGCTTCTTAATGAGTTCAGGAAAAGTTGAGAGTTTTTAAAATGTCCAGAATTTTCTTGGTTATTTTTATTGTATTCAATATGAGAATAATACTGTTTTTAGTTTTCTACATCTCACACTGTAGCTGGCAGTACCCACCTATTATGCTTTAATGGGAGAATGTGACAATGTAGAGTTTATATTCCTACAGTATATTCACAAATCACCAAGGCCTTGGGTTTGGATTAACTCAAGAAGAAATTTCATTATAACAATCTTTACATTCTTATTTCGATCTTTTCATTATTGGTGAAAGTTGGAGTGGTAAAGTAATAATAGCTAAAATATACATAGCGCATACTATATGCCAAAAACTATTTAAAAATTTTTCTGCACAATAACTCATTTAATCCTCACAACTGTTCTTTTACTGATAAAGAAATTGAAGCATCGTGAAAGTAAATCACTTGCTTTAAGGTAAGTAATAGTATGCTAATTTAGAATTCTGAGGAAAATCTAGCCCTGTTATTTTATTTTACAAATGATAAGTCTTAAACAGATGAGTTAAAGGACTTATTCAGGTGTTAAACACACAGTTTGTACTTGATCTAATACAGAATCAGAATCTTCCACTTTACATATTTAAGTTAATAATACCACCTGGTTTAAAGTGTGAATATAGTCCCAATACTCTTGACAGTCCTTTAAATTGATGTGTTTGATTTTCCTTTATGTTACTGGGAGGAAATGTGATCAAATATAGAACTTAACTTTTCTAGATTTTATAGACCTTGAGATCTAATTTTGAATGCTTTCTTATTTAGGCTAGAATGTATTTATAGTTTCAGCTCAAGTGGTGGAGAAGAGGGTAGTTTTCAGATTGAATTATACCACATCTATTTATATATGTCCAAGAACAGAATACACCAAAGTTAAAATATCCATCTTTGTTCACACAGGGAAAAAAAGTAAACAACCAGAGATTGGAATTTTTTTATCCAAAGGCTCTTTCTTTCTAGATATTTATTAACTAATATATTTGATTATTGAAACCACTTGTTTCCCTCAGGCTTTTCCAAAATAACGAACTTGTTAGTTCTATGAATGGGTGAGTCATAAGTCTAGTTCATTTATTATCATAACTATTCTTAACTTTCCTCCTCTACTTCATGCAGTGACTATAGAAACCCATATACCAGTTTAGGGCAGAATTTCTATCTTGCGTTCTTTCTTTCCCTTCTTCACCTTTTATGATGATCACATGTACACAGCATAGTGTAATGGGACAGGGGTCATAAAACATAGCCTTGTATTCTGTGACTTGCTAGCAATTTGGCCTTTGCCAAATGTTTGTTTTAACATTTTTTAACCTCTTTTCTCACATTCACCTCATGCTATATGAGGATCCAGTTATATCATTTATTCACCAACAAGCATTTGTTGAACTTCTGTTATATGCCAGGTACAATTATGGGCAGTGGGGACACAAAGTTGAATAGGACATGGCTGCTGCTTCCTGGTGAGTTCACGTTCTAGTGTAGGGATTGATGTGTAAATAATTTTGACATGCAATGAGATGTATGAATGATGTACTAGAGGCCTTTCTGGGAGATTCAGAATATTCACATGGTATAGTGTTAAAATGTGCATAAAAGCCCACCAAGCAGGCGAGGAGAAAAAGCACTCCAGGAGAAGGGGCAGCATTGAAATATTTTCATGTGTGCATCAAGTGCTGGAACCGGTCCACAAATGTAAGGAATTGTCATTTTTACGAAACTACGTATCAAAGGATTATGAAAATGTAATGTACATTTTGAAAACTATCTTGTTAATCGTTGTTGGTAATAACCTTGGTATTATTATTAACCTCGGTAAATGCTAGTTTTAAATTACAAATAAGATATGGAGATTAGAATGAGATATCAAGGATGTAATTAATTTTAAGAAATTAGGTGCTGCAAGTCTTCATTATCATGAGCCGTGCTAATTAACATTTTCATTAGTTACCTTGACAATAAAATCATCTCACAAGTAGTGACCCTATGAGGTCAGAAAAACATAACAAACACAAATTAACATTGCTCAGAATGTCAAGGTTAAATGTCAAGATTGAATACAGGACTGGCTGGCTTTATAATCAAAATCCATATAGTGTCAAAAGAGACAGGAAAACTTAGAGTCAGTATGGCTCTTTTTATCTTTTATGCCAAGCCTATTCCATAACACTGATTTCTAGAAAGAATTCTGTATACGATCTCTCTGATTTTATGACATGACCAAATTCCTATTGCTACTGTACTATCCTCTTGTATAGTGTCATTTAGTATACTCTGGACAAATTGTGTTTTTAGAGGTTAGAATTTAAGTAAGGATATATAAGGCAAGTTAGTTAGTGACGTAACATAATCCAGTGTCTAAAGATGTATTAACAGTCTACAGAATCCATTGATAAAGCATATAAGCAGAAGAGAAAAATTTCTATGGTGGTAAAACCTTAAAATAATTTATCATTGGAAGGAAAAATAAAATGTGGTTTCAGAAGAAAAGGCAAGAGCAGCATAGAACATCCAAGGAAGAAGTAAATCAATACTCAGATAACATAATGGTCAGAAAATATAGCTTTTTTGGTCATTAGCAATAGGAATATAATAGATAATCAGGTAAATGACTTTGTAGCAGGGACATGTTTATATGTATAAGGCAAGGCATTTCATGGAATATTTTCTTATATTTATCTGTCTTATTATGTATCCTCTCACTTTGAACCTAAGTAGGATAACTTTTATGTTTCTTATTCTAGCTGACTCTATGTTATGCAAATAAAATTGCCTTTTGAAATGTTTAATTAAAACCCAGTCTTAACTGAAACAGATGTACTATATTTCTTTGATTGTACCAGAGCACTAAAGTAATGCACACTAAAAATAAAATTTTACTCTGATAAAAATTTAACTAAAATATTTAAAAATTAAAGGAAAATAATATGACATAATTAGAAAAAAGTAAAATGTTTATAATACTAACACCCTCATGCAATTATCTGAATAATTTGCACATTGCTTTCTGAATGCAGCCACATTTTTAACATAATTGCAGTCATAATATGCATTTCTGTATTATAATTTTGTACTGTGAATTGCCAGCTTTATCTTGTAAAACAAGATTTATCAGCTTACAAAGATATGCATGATAGAGCACAGTAATATTAAATAAAAACCATAGGCAAATAAAGAATTGAGGCAAGAGAGAGGGAATGGTAGAAATAAAAAGACATGTGTGAGGTAATAATGCAAAACGGATGCTATTAGATTCTAAATGTAGGCCACAGATTTATTTTTGAGCAGCCACACAAAGAGGGAAATGGGATCAATTCCTAATTTATTGTGTGCAGTGGGTTTTAAAAGACCAATGATTTAGAAGACGGCACAAACATTTTTAATCCTGAAACCACAGAGAAATTTCTTTTGTTTGTCACCATAAAGAGGTTACAATGGCCTGAGCTGGTGCGGCTTGGTGGATTAAGTGACAATTGTTGAACCAAAGGGTCACGCTTGATCCCCAGTCAGGACACCAGCCTGGGTTGCAGATCAGGTCCCCAGTTGAGGGCACATGAGAGGCAACCACACATTGATGTTTCTCTCCTTCTTTTTCTCCCTCCCTTCCCTTCTCTAAAAATAAATAAAATCATTTTTAAAAAGTAGTTGCAATGGCTTCAACATCACTCTGGTATCAAATACATCCACGAGTTGCATGTGGCTACTTTTTATGACATATTTCATGTATTTTGTGTTGCTAAACACTACAGAACAAGGGTCAACATACCATAATGCATTTTAAGAAAACACTTAAATTAATAATTCTGTTTGCTTTAGAATTTAGAAGGTCTATTTGAAATGAGTCGATTGCTCCTTTTCTCTTGAAAAAAACCTGTCAAGGTTTGAATGGGCTTTTTTTCCCTCCATTTTTTCTTTTGTATAAATTTTTCTTTGATGGACAGTTTAAAGCATTTAATTGATGTTAGATCTAGTTCTGATTTTAAATGCAACCTTCCTGTACTCCCTTTTCATCCCTAGTTTATTAGCTTTATATCACAGAATCATTGAATGTGGTTTGGCAACCAGAAATAGATAGAGCTGTTTAGTGTGATGCCTTGTGAACACAGCAGAAAACTTGAGGCCAATAAGTAAAAGAATGAATTTTAAAGATATTAACTTACAAACCTGAGCCAGATTTCATACACAGATTTGCCTTTATTTTTTTACCCGCACATGTAAGCATGCACGTGTACATGCGCATACTCACATACATGTATAGAAAGAGGAAGGCATTTATTTTCTAGATAAAACTCAGTATTTTCCTGGTTAGAATGATTTATTTTCCCCAAGAATTACTATGCTATTTGCTACAGAAGACATTTATTTGTCCAGAATTATGTGATTCATTAAGAAAGTAAATAATGATAGATGATAAAAATAACAAGGATTACATGATGATAAAAGAAATTAGTCTCAGTGAGTTGGATTCTGTATTTCCCATCGGGTCATGGTGAGAAGTTTGATCAATTACAAAGATCGTATACAAAGGGTGTCTTTTGCTGTTAGTAAGAAATTATCTGTGTTCTACTAAGCTTAAATAGCTCATTGATTTCCAAATGACCCCAGAGATTTTTCAGGTTTTTCCTTGTGAATTATCTGTACAAGATATACCCTTCATACACTTCTGCTTCATGAGTGTTCCTTTTTTAATAGAGAATAATTTGCACAAAGTTATTTATTCTCTATATTTTATCTTTCTTTCTGTTATATAGAAAAACCTGTGTTATAACATGGCTGCTGTGTGGAGTCTGGGGAGATATCTGATTACGAAACAGACTGGTTCCTGATTTGCCTTATTTATATTGTGGGTGTGGTCTGCCTAGGCCGGGTAGGTTTTGTATAAATGGGGATAATCTTCACATTGTGATCAATCCTTGTTTAGAAGATAAAATACTAAGTACCTAACTCAGTGACTGGTAAATACTAGTCTTTCAAAGAGTGGTAGTCATTCTATTATTGCTGATGGTGTTGTTTTTGAAGCAAATTGGCAAAAATCATGAGCAAATTTCTTATAAAGTTCTTATAGGCACCATATTTTCTAGATAAGTGCTTAGCACTTGAGAGAGAGAATGTTAGACATTATTTCTTCACAGCAAGTTGTATCCTTGATTCAATTGATCATCCTGTCTTCTGGTCCTTGGTTTGGACTTTTTAATAAAGTTATTTAAATGTATAACTTCTCATATTTTAAATGATACAGGTTTACTTACAAATTAATTTTCTTTCATCTTGTCATTGTTGCATCAACTACATTTATATTGCTGTTGATTAATCAATTTGATAAAAGATGAATGAGATTCCAGCTATTTGAACGAAGAGAAGGAACCTCTGACTAAAATTAAGTAAACAAAACATCTTCAGTGGGAAGACAGTGGGAGAAACCTGTGAGTCATCATCATTTAACTGAATTTAATCAATATTAAAATCATGTCTTAATATGATGTGATAATTATAAAAGGAGTGAAAAGTCCTCTTTAAATAAACTTAGTTTGCTTAGCAAGATAATTTCAGTTCATAAAGTCATCTTCTTGCTGGATTTTTTTTGAGTCATGCCTGTGACTCACTGAGCTGGCTTTAATGATGATGAGTCAACTATATTCTGTAGAATGAGGCTACCTGACTATCATTGCTTTATCTTCGGTTTGCAATGAGTTGAAAAAGTACATCATCACAGGTGACAGAATAGATAAGAGGGATATGGAAATATTTCGAAGCCAATCTCTATGATTTGGGCCTAATCTTATCTGGCAGTAAAGGGCCAATGATTTGTGTAGTAAAAGAGATATTACTTTAGCAGGTGTTCTAATATTGCCAAAAACTCCCTTCTTTGCCTCCTAGGAATGTGGAAGCCTTTTTTTCAATTACAAATGACCCAGGGTCACTGAGTCTGTTTATTTTCTAAGATATTTATAAATTTAGTTACTTTAAGTTAGTTTTTTGAATCACCATTTACATATAATATTAGTTTCAGGTGTGCAACATGATGATTACATGTTAGTATAATTTACAAAATGAGCATGTTGATAAGCTTAGTACTCCTCTCACACCTGCATAGTTATTATAATAATATTGACTATATTCTGATGTTGTACTTACATCCCTATGACTGTTTTTAAATTTTTTTCACTTTTTTTATTGTTCAAGTACAGTCATCTCCATTTTTCCTCCACTACTCCCCCCACAGCCATTCCCACTTCCCACCCTTAATTCCACCCCCTTGGTTTTGTCCATGTGTCCTTTATAGATGTTCCTGAAAACCCTTCCCCCTTCTTCCCCCATTATCCCTTCCTACTTCCCCTCTGGTTACTGTCAGTTTGTTCTTAATTTCAATGTCTCTGGTTATATTTTGCTCGCTTGTTTGTTTTGTTGACTAGGTCCCATGACTGTCTTTATAACTGACAATTTGAACATCTTAATCTCTTCCCCCTTTTTACCCATGTCTTCCCTTTAATTCTTTCCCCTTTTTAATCTACCCCTCAAATCCCTTCCCATATAGCAACCATCACAATGTTTGCAGTATCTATGAGTTTTGAATTTCTTTGGATAAATACCCAGAAGTAGAATTGCTGGGTTTTTGTCTCTTGTTATAGCCTCTGTCTTAAAGTATATTTTGTCTGATATAAGTGGTGCTACTCCAGCTTTTTAGAAAATTTGTATGAAATATCTTTTTCAATCTCTTTGCCTTTAGTTTCTATGCATTTTTTTCAATCTAACGTGTGTCTCTTATAGGCAATATCATATGGGTCTCATTTTCTTATGTTAGCCACTGTATGCCTTTTGATTGGAGCATTTAATGCATTTATATTTAATTATTGATAAGTATTTAGTTATTGCCATTTTATATTAACATTTTTAAACTTATTTTCTTTTTTTAAAAGGAGCCCCTGTAACAATTCTGGTAAATACTGGTTTGGTGATGATTAAATCCCTTAGCTTTGTCTTGTCTGGGAAGCTCTTTATCTGTTTTTTTTTTATTCTAAATGATAGCTTTGGTGGGTAGAATAATCTTTTTTTATTTACCATTAGGGGGGAATGGAAGGAGAGAGGGAGAGAAATATCAATCTGTGGTTGCCTCTTGTGTGTCCCCTGCTGGGAACTGGCCTGCAACCCAGGCATGTGCCCTGACTGGGAATCGAACCATGGTTGTTTGGTTCCCAGACCTGCGCTCAATCCACTGAGCTACACCAGCCAGGGCTGGGTAGAATACTCTTGATTGTAGGTCCTTGCTTTTTAGCACTTTGAAAAGCAAGGACCATCACATTTCTTGCCAATCCCTTTTGGTCTTCAAGGTTCTGGCTGAGAAATCAGCTGATTGTTTCTTCTCAGTAACTAACTGCTTTTCTCTTGCTGCTTTTTAAAGTCTCTATGTCTTTAACCTTTGGCACTTTAATTATGATGTGTCTTGGTGTGGGCCTCTTTGGGTTTATGTTGTTTGGGACTCTGCATACTTCCTGAGCTTCAATGTCTATTTCTTTCATCAGGTTAAGGAAGTTTTTCTTATTATTTCTTCAAATACATTTTCAATATCTTGCTTTCTCTCTTTTCAAACTTCTGGTACCCCAATGATGATAATATTGGCATTTTTGGTGTAGAGGCCTCTTAAATGATCCTCATTTTTAAAAATTCTTTTTCCTTTTTGATATTTTGATTTAGTCTTTTTTGATACCTTTTCTTCCAAATAGCTGATTTTTTCCTCTTCTTCATCTGTCTACTGTTTATTCCTGTTAGTGTACTCTTAATTTCAGTTATTGTAGTCTTTTCTCTGACTGGTTCTTTTTTCTGTTTTCTACCCCCATTTTTATGTTTCCTGTCTCTTTGTGGAAGTTCTCACTGAGGTCATTGGGCATCCTTATAACCAGTGTCTTGAACTCTGCCTCTGGTATATTGCTTATCTCCATCTTGTTTAGTTCTTTTTTTTTTTTTTTGGAGTTTTGATCTGTTCTTTCATTTGGGACATGTTTCTTTGTCTCCTCACTTTGGCTGTCTCCCTGTGTTTGTTTCTATGTATTAGGTACAGCTGTTATGTTTCCCATTCTTGGTAAGGTGGCCTTAAGTAGTAGGTATCCTGTGGGACACAGTGGTGTCATCTCCCTGGTCACTTGAGCTGGGAGCTCCAGGTGTGTTCTTTGTGTGGGTGGTGTGTGCCTTCCTGTCATAGATGAGCCTTGATTGTTGTTGACACATCATGGGAGGGATTGCAGGCTGATTGGTTGTGAGGAGAGACCATGACTACAAGGGAGGAGCTATTGTTTAGGGGCTGAACCTATGGAGCTGGATTTGCTTGGTTGGGCTCTGGTGCCTACTGAGTCTGCCCTTTTTGGCGTGTCACTTATAGAGATGGTTGAGAAGCTGGCCACCAGGTTTGTTGGTTCTGGGACCTCTTAGGAGGTTCGGGTCAGAGTCTGTGACTGCCTGTGCCCTGCCCTTCCTGGTATGAGTACAGAGTGATTTGAAGATGATTGCCACCCCTGCTGGGTTTGGATGTGCTTGGGAAAAGCCCAGCTGTGAACTGAGGCCAGCTGCTGCTATTGCCCAGCCTGGGGCCACTTAACAAGATGAACTTGGCACAGAGAGGCCAGATTCTGCTTGTTTAGTGTTTGTGAAGCTTTGAGAGATTTTAGGAAAGTCTGAAGCATGAGCCAAGACAGTTTTTATGGAAATGCCACTGGAAGTGGGCTTGGGAGGGCCTGTAAATTGGGTGAGGTGGGGTCTCAGGAAATCACCAGAACTAGGTTGATGGAGATTTAGCTATGCCTGCATGTGGAGGGCTCAGCAAATGGTGGCTTCTGCCAAGAGTTCTGTCTGAGACAAAGCTACCTGTTCAGCCCTCAGCCAGAAGCCAGACATTTCACTTCCTGCCTGTATGTTCCTCATGCTTTTTGAGCTGCTGCCCCAGAGCTGGAGCTTAGAACAAGTGAGTCCATTAGCGAGCAAGTTCATGTGCAGGCCCTTGTGGAGGAACTGCCTGGGATTCTAAAGGGACACCATCTCACTCAACCATAATCCCCACTGGTTTTCACAGCTAGAAGTTATGGGCACTTCTCTTCCCAGCACTGGAACCCTGGGCTGAGGAGCCTGGTGTGGGACTGGGACCACTACAGCTGAGATATCCCTCCCAATTTCTAATGACCACACATGGGTTTGGGACCAACCCATTCTGTTTCTACCCTTCCTACTAGTCTCCATGTCACTTTTTCTGTATATCCTTAGTTATAGAACTTCTGTTCAGTTAGACTTTAGTTCTCAGTAATACCTGTTCTGTAGTTCAGTTGTAATTTTTGATGTGGTTGTGGGAGCAGGTGAGCACAGTATTTACCTTACTCAGCCATCTTGACCAGAAGCTCTAGAAAACAACATTTTTCAGAGGTAATCACATTCCCTTTGCCTTCTTAAAATGTAAGTTTACACTAAGGCAAGATATTGGTCCTTTTTGTGATTCATGTGATATCCAGTCCTTGGTAGGGATGTCTACATTGTTAGCTAAACATCTAGATATATAAAATGTATAGAAACCAAAAGCGAAAGCAAGAAGAATCAATGACATCAGATAATATTCTAGCATCTATTAATAATACTTTAAAAAGAGAAGGGCGTAGAAGTTGACAGCTTTGTCAGTGTTTTATTTACAGATTTCTTTTACTTATTTCTTTTTCAACCTACTCCTTTCCTATCTTCCCCATGCCAGTACCTCCCCATTACCCATCTGTAGCTAAAGTCCAAAGAATCACAAATAACTTTTGTTTCTGATTACCTTCTCATTTTTGTTATCAAATTCTATGTTTTCTTTCAAAATACATCCTAAATTCACACTTTACATAATTTTTACTATTAAACTCATAGTACAAGCCATCACAATATATAATGTGGTGTTCTATAGTGGTATCTTGATAGTTCTAGTTACATGCTTGCCCTTTCTATGGCCTATTTGCTCAGCAGCTAGGTTGAACAATTTATAAAACAAATCAGATCATGTCCCTCACCTGCTCAAAAATCTCTCAATGTCTTCCCTTCCCTTTACCTTTCAAAAAAAAAAAACTTGAAAAGCTTTTCATGGTCTACTGGGATATTTTTTTCCTTGAGCATGCTAAGTTCTCTCCAGACTGAGGATGTTCACTTTGCCTAACATACATACTTTCTTCTTCAGGTCTCTGCTCATATATCAGCTCTTCAAAAAGGCCTCCTTGGACTGACTTTTAAGAAATAATGACTTAGGTCAGGGACATTAGAAGCAGGGCCTGCCATAAGTATTGTAAAACACATTTATTAAGGAAGTTCTCTCAGGAGGTGGAGTGTAGGAGAAACATTATAGGGTAGATGAACAAAGCTAAACAAAGATGTGGGCGCAGCTAGGGAATTGCTTCAGTCCAGTTGTATGGGGAGTAGTGTAGCACAAAGCACAGAATATACCCAGTCCCACCTGAAGACAGAGACTGGTCATTTGTACACTGCATTAGCCAATCATTCGCTGCTCCCAGGATGGTGGTGAGAGGTTGCACTCTCCTGGATGAGTTGGCTCCTATTCAGTTGAGCTAAATTTTCTTGAGAGGCAGACAGCTACAAACCCTTACCAGGCAACACTAACAGGAGGTGAGGGTGGACGTGTCACCTGCTGAAGAGGGATCTGAGTGAGCCTCCTCAATTATGTATGTACCCTACTTAACTTTTCATTACATTTATCCTTACCTGTCATTATAGTAGCTATGTACGTGTGTTGCCTATCTTCCCCTCCAAGATTAAAATGAGAGCTTTACAAAGACAGGGATTTTTGTCTTCCTCATTGCTATAGTATTTCTAGTTCCCAGATAAGTACTTCATACATTAAAATTTATCAAACAAAAATAGTCATGGGTAACATTTATTGTGTTTACAACATACCAGATATTAACTCATTTAATTCTTATAATGATTTTATAAGAAAATACTATTATTATTTCCATTTTACAGATGATGAAACTGAGATACAGGAGGTAATGATTACATTTTTCCGAAGTGGTAGATTCAGAATTCAAGTCAAGGCTCTGTACTGTCTATGAATATTCGTTGAGTGTTGAAGTAATAAGTCAATTAAGTTTATTTTATCAAGCATTTTCCAGGTAGTTTCTACATTTCTGTCATCTTGTTTCCACATTGTAATGAAATGGAAGTTCAGTAAAATCCATCCTTCAATGTATTTCTATGCCTGTGTCCTGCAGCACAGGCTTTGGTAGCAAGAGT
The DNA here is from genome assembly GCF_014824575.4 of Sturnira hondurensis. Lineage (NCBI taxonomy): Eukaryota > Metazoa > Chordata > Mammalia > Chiroptera > Phyllostomidae > Sturnira > Sturnira hondurensis. The sequence goes on along the minus strand of NW_028095541.1, from coordinate 15,039,629 downwards.
CTTGCTTTCTATCTCCTCTTCTCATTGTTTGTGACCTTGGCCTATATTTTAATTAGCTCTTTGTGGCTTAGTTACTTATTTATCATGTTATGAACTCCACGTCATAAAACTTTTTCCAGGAGTTTAAAGAACCAGATTTTACTTCTAGATGTGACATTGCTATTTTTTGTGCAATTTTCTTAGTCTCTCCAGCCTCAGTTAATTGATTTGTAAAGTGAAAAGTTTGGACCAGATGAATACATTTTTGGGTCTGATGCATAGCAATATTTGCTGCCGGTCTTTCAAGTAACATTGTATGAATGAATGATAAAGATAGGTAAATGAGTGAAACAATTATGTAACTATTATTTGAGATTTCAAAAAATTGTTTTGCGCTGTTTTAACTATTTCGACCAGAAAGCCAGAAAGTATGAAAATAAGAAATGGACCTAACCAGAAACACAAACAGTTTTTTCTTTTTAAAAAAGATTTTATTGCCCTGGCTGGTGAAGCTCAGTGGATTGAGTGCGGGCCTGCAAACTACATGATTATGATTCGATTCCTAGTCAGGGCACATGCCTGGGTTGCAGGCCAGTTTCCAGCTGGGGACTCACGAGAGGCAACCATACATTGATATTTCTCTCCTTCTCTCCTTCCCTTCCCCTCTAAAGATAAATAAACAAAAAAATGTAACAAGACTGAAAAATATTTAAAAAAGATTTCATTTATTTATTTATTTTTAGAGAGAAGGGAAGGGAAGGAGAAGGAGAAGGAGAGAAACAGCAGTCAGTTGCCTATCTCATGCCCCCACTTGGGGACCTGGCCTGCAGTCTAGGCATGTGCCCCAACAGAGGATCAACATGGGGTGATGCCAGTCAGGCACAAGCATTTCTTATTAATTGTCCTCAATACATGCTACCTGTTTCCGTTGTATCATTTGGGTGTCATTATTTCAGAAAGCAGGACATGTGCTCTGTTTTTCTCCTAGACTCCATCTACTACTTCCCTTCAGATTAATATTACCAAAGCTCAGATGTATGTACAAAATTTGGGGGTGAATCAGTTTAATAACCAGGTACATAATCTATAGAAAGAAAACTAGATTTGGACGCAAGATTTTGAATTTCTACTTGTGTCAGTAGCTGTGTAATTGTGTTTTGAGACCCCTTCCAATGAGCTGGCACGTGTACTGCAAGAACAATGTCTCAGAAGTTTTATATAACATTTTCTGTGTTGTATATTGGGAGGGGCATACATAGACTTGGGAGCCAGTTTTATCTGGTTTAGAATCCCATCTCTGTGCCTTAATAGCTGAGGTTCTTGGGCAAGGCACTTCATATTTCTGAACTTCAGGTTCTATCTGTATCAACTGAGTAAATGTGGGGATATTATAAGGATTATGTCTAGCAGAGTTGTCTTTTGAGAGATATGGACACTTAAAAATGCTGGCTAACAACAGCAACAACAATAATTATTTGGATTACGTTCTATAATATTAATAGGTTATGTCTTCCCGGACACATTTCCTATACTTTGGCAATGCCCTACAGTAAGTCTTAGCTCTAAGGGTCTGGACATTAGAATCTATGCTGGAATTTAGCAGTTTTAGCTCAAATTTTTCTATCTTGTTTTATTACTAAGTGTGTTTTTAACTTTAGCAAACTTTTGACCTTATTATTACCCAATAAAAGATTTTTCAGAGCAATAATTTAAAGCAGTTTTTTTAAAATTTTTATTTTTATTTAATTCTTGTTCAAGTACAGTTTTCTGTCTTATATTCCCAGCCCTGCCCCCCATTGCTCCCCACCTCCCTCCCATTTCCGCCCCCACCTTAGTTATTGTCCATGTGTCCTTTATACTTGTTCATGTGAGTCCATCCCCTTTTACCCTATGCTTCTCTCCCCTCTCCCCTCTGGACCCTGTCAGCCTGTTCCATATTTGAGTGTCATTGGTCATATTTGCTTGCTTGTTTGTTTTGTTGTTTAGATTCCTGTTAACGGTGATATCATATGGTATTTGTCTTTCACCGCCTGAATTATTTCACTCAGCATAATACTTTCCAGTTCCATCCATGATGTTGCAAAGGGTAGGAGCTCCTTCTTCCTTTCTGCAGCATAGAATTCCATTGTGTAAATGTACCATAGTTTTTTGATCCAGTCATTTACCGATGGCATCTAGGTTGCTTCCAACTCTTGGCTATTGTAAATTGTGCTGCTATGAACATCGGGGGTGCATAGATTCTTTTGGATTGGTGTTTCAGGGTTCTTAGGATATACTCCTAACAGTGGAATTGCTGGGTTAAAAGAAAGATCCATTTTTAGTTTTCTGAGGAAATTCCATACTGTTTTCCATAGTGGTTGTACCAGTCTGCAATCCCACCAACAGTGAACTAGGGTCCCCTTTTCCCCACAGCCTCTCCAGCACTTGTTGTTTGTTTCCTGGTTTATGATAGCCATTCTGACTGATGTAAAGTGGTATCTCATTGTGGTTTTAATTTGCATCTCTCTGATAGCTAGCGATAATGAGCATCTTTTCATGTGTCTCTGGATCCTCTGTATGTCCTCCTTGCAGAAATGTCTGTTTAAGTCCTTTGCCCATTTTTTAATCGGGTTGCTTGTCTTCTTTGAGTGGAGTCGTGTGAGTTCTTTGTATATTTTGGAGATTAAACCTTTGTCTGAGGTATCATTGGCAAATATGTTTTCCCAAGCTGTTGCTTCTCTTTTTATTTTGATACTGTTTTCCTTAGCCATGCAGAAGCTTTTGATTTTGATGAGATCCCATTTGTTTATTCTTTCCTTTATGTCCCTTGCTCTATAAAGCAGGTTTTTAAAAATTGATTTAGGCAGGCATTATTATTCTGTAAGCAATGGATTTTGCCATTAAATTAACAAAGTGCAGTTTAGAAAAATTTTCTTTATTGAAAGAATACTTTAAATTAACATCATTTATATACTTTTTAAAATCTAGAATAGAGCTTCTAATTATCTTAAGGGTATAATGCAAGTTTGTTTTCTTAATAAGGTTAGGGTACACTTCTATCTCATTAATTTTAAAAATCTTTCTTTATTAGCTCTGTCAGAATTCTGGCTTTGAGTTAAAAGGTGGCTAGTACAAATCTTTGGATGAAGCATTTGATCTTAAACATTTTGGCCTGTGTATTTCTCAGCAGTTTTGCTTCTTTTTATTTCTTTTTAAAAAATATAGTCTGTTAACAATTCTATTTTTCTATACCTATACTCTAACTAATTAAAAGAAATACTTTAATTTGTTGTGTCCATTTTTCTGTTCTTAGAGCCTTTAATAAGTTTCTAAAAAGATAAAAATCTCCAATCAGAATGAGGTATTTTCTTCTCCTTTCATTCCTCTACTTGTTATTCTTCTTCTGGAGCTAAGTGTAACTTGATGTATAGTACTTATTTATTTTCTAGACTGTTTGGTCAGCAATGATTAGAGGTAGTGGTTAGCATAGTTGAAAATTTTTCTTTCACATTTGTTTTCTAAAAGAGCTCTATCCTTCACTTGGAATAGTTGAATGTGTTTTCAGTACAGATTTTGAATGAAGAGTTTATTACATCTTAGAACCATTCTGTATCCATTTTCTATTGCTTCTGTAACAAAATACCCACATTTAATGGCTTAAAACAACACATATATATTATTTTATACTATAATTAGAAGTCTGACGCAGGCCTCCCTGGACTAAAATCAGTCAGCAGGATTGCATTCATTTCTGGAACCTGTAGGGAAGAATCTATTTTCCTGCCTTTTCCAGCTTCCAGAGTCTGCAGACATTCTTTGGTTTGTGGCCTACTTCTTAGCCCTTCAGAAATTTGCATCTCTCTGATCTTTTTCCCAGAGCCACATCCACCTCTGGTTCTCTTCCTCAGCCTGCCTCTTTTATTTTCAGGGACACTTGTGATTATAGTGTGCCCACCTGGGTAGTCCAAACTAATCTCTCTATTTTAAGGTAAATAATTTTAACTGTATAGCAACCTTAATTCAATCTGCAACTGTATTCTTCTTTGCCATCTCAGTTAACATTCACAGGTTCTAGGGAGTAAGAGATGGGCATCTTTGAGGGAGGTACTTTTCTGTTTACCACATTCTCAAATGAATTGTTCTTTTTCCCTTTGAGTACAAAGAGGCTGAAAGAATTTTGCCTGGTAGAGAGAAATCCTTACTTAACTTGCTTTGCTGAATACATAAAAATGATATTAGTTAATATGTGAATGTACACTTTTGGTAAAAGTAGCCAGTTTATTTTCTTAAATTGCTTTAATCCCCGGGTAATTCTTTCTACTCTAAAGAGAAAAGTAGAAGTAAAATAAACTTCAGGGCTGGGGGAAGAGTCAGGGACCCTGTGAGAGACTGTGAGAGACTGTGTGTGTGCACAGAAGTAAAACCAATTGGATTTGGTTTTGTCCAAATGAAGAACTATGAGGAAAAAGTAAAAATATCACTACCTCATTGATTGGCCTTCTTCAGGTAAAGACTGAGAAGAGTGTGGTTTAGTGTGGTCCCCAACCTTTTTGGCACCAGGGACCGTTTTTGTGGAAGACAACTTTTCTGTGGACCTGGGGTGGGGTGGTGATGGTTTCAGGATGATTCATGCACATTACAGGCAAGCTTACCTCCTGCTGTGTGGACTCCTGGAGTAGTCTCTGGGCTTACCTCATTCGGCAACTCTGAGTTTTACTCATTTGTGTGCTATCAATGTAAGCTTATATGATACCTACATATGATTATATCAGCCATTTCAATCCCTCTAAACACACTATAGGAATTTAGAAATAGGTATGCATATCTGTCAGTTGAAGAGTTGGCAAGGGGGAAGAACTGTACAAAAGTAGTGATTCTCAATAAAAATTTTCAATCAATAAAAACTGTGTCACATACCTTAACCTCTCCATTTCTATAATAGGATGGTTATTTAAGTAAAAGATCATTTCTTAAAACGACCTTTTAAGATCCTAGTTCTAGCCTTAGAATGGGGCCATGGCTGCTCATTAGAAATGAATTAGAAAAGGTCAGCGTCTGGGTCCTACCCCCAGAGACACTGGTCAAATTCCTCAAATTTTAGTTCGAGTATTCTTTCCAAAAATAATGATCTTCATGCTCAAATTACAGTGAATATTAGTAAGGAAAACATACCCAGATTGAGCAAAGAGCTTATAAGTGAATATTTATTCGATTTCTTGTTCCAGATAAAGCATATCCTATATGCTGGTATGGTTAGTTTGATACCAGCTAGTATGATTCCCCTAACTTTGTTCTTCTTTCTCAAGATTGCTGCAGCTATTCAGATTCTTTTATGGTTCCATACAAGTTTGGGGGATATTTGGTCAAGTGCTATGAAACACCCTGTTGATATCTTGATAGGAATTGCATTAAATCTGTACATAACTTGAATCTATACATAATATGGACATTTTAATGATGTTAATTCTTTCTATCCATGAACACGGTATATGCTTCCACTTATTTGTATCTTCTTCAATGTCTATAATTTTCCAAGTACAGTTTCTTTTTTATATCCCTGGTTACATATATTCCTAGGTATTTTTTAAATGGAATTGTAAATGGAATTGTTTTTTTTTAGTCCATTTCTGATAGTTAATTGTTGGTGTATAAAAATGCTACTGATTCGTCGATATATGTTTATATCCTGCTACTTTACTGAATTCATTTATCAGGCCTAGTAAGTTTGTGGTGTAATCTATAGAGTTCTTTGTATACCGTGTCATGTCATCTGTAAATAATGACAGTTTTACTTCTTTCTTTCCAATTTGAATGCCTTTTATTTCCCCTTGTTGTCTGATTGCTGTGGCTGGGACTTCCAGTACTATGTTGGATAAGAGTGGTGAAAGCAGATATCCCTGTGCTCCCGATCTTAAGGGGAATGCTTTTAGCTATTGCCCATTGAGTATGATGTTGGTTGTGGGTTTTCCATATATTTTCCTTTATTATGTTGAAGTTGTTCTTATTCCACTTCTCTGAGAGTTCTTATCATAAATGGGTGCTGGATTTTTAGAAAATGCTTTTTCTACATCTATTAATATGATCATTGATTAATATGATTAATGATAATCTATTAATATGATCATTGATTTTTATATGTATACCACATATACATATTGTATATGTAGTATATCATGTTTGTTAATTTGTGGATATTGTACCAACCTCGCATCTCTGGAATAAATCCCACTTGATCATGGTGTGTGATCTTTTTAATGTATTGCTGAATCTGGTTTGCTAATAGTTTGTTGAAGATTTTGTCATCTATGTTCATTCGAGATATTGGCCTATAATTTTCTTTCTTAGTAGTGTTCTTACCTCGTTTTGGAATTAAAAGGATGCTTGCTTCATAAAATGAGCTTGGGAATCTTTCTTTCTCTTGGACTTTTTAAGAATAGTTTGAGAAAAAGAGGTGGTATTTCTTATTTGAGTATTTGGTAAAATTCCTGTGTGAAGCCATCCTGTCCAGGACTTTTGGTTTGGGGCAGCTTTTTGGTTACTGCTTTAATTTTATTAGTTGTAATTTATTTATCCAGATTTTATGATTCTTTCTGGTTCAGTTTTGGGAAAATTGTACATTTCTAGGCATTTATCCATTTTGTCCAGATTATTCTATTTGTTGGTATACAGTTGTTCATAATATTTTCTTACAATCCTTTGTTATATATTTCTGAGTAGGCACAGACTTTTGGGCTATGTGAATGATATCTGTTAATATTTACCTTATTAGAATTTAGACTCAGAAAATCACAACTATTTATTAATTCACTTAAAATAATAATGGTAAATCTATTACATATTAGCACAGGTTTTTTTTAATGAGTTACTTTTATGAAGTTAGTGACAAGATTGACATTGTGAATTTTTATAAATCTCTGACATCTGGCTTCAATAGAATACAGGCGACTATTTGTACCTGTTTCTGCAACATATTTCTTCTGTTGTTTTGACTTATTGCAACATTTTTGGTTGAACTATCTGAAGAATATCTAGCTTCATGCAGGTATATAGCTGTAAAACAAAGGAATACTTTAGTAACATTTTTCAGAGAATTATAGATATCCTCCTTCACTCCGAAAATTGGCATATGGAAATTTCTTGATGTTATTTGTAATGTGGAACCTGAAACCATTTCAGTGTACTTTTTGTACTATGTTACATCAAAACTCATTAGTATATCTCCCAGTTTGAATGGTATTTTTCCCCATGCATAACTTTGTTAAATGTGTATTGGAAATACTGTTTTACTGAGTCATGCAAATATTCCAGATATTATTGCATTTCATTAGAAAATACGAAAAATTGCACTTGTTAAAATTACTACTGATTTTATCTGCAAAGGCTTTAATTATTGGGAACTTGTCAGACTCATGGTGGTACATACAAGATTTCTAAAATTCGAATTTTGTGTTTGGCAGCAAGTCTTGCCATGCTCACTTTGTGCATTTTCTAGGAAAATTTGCCAGATATTCCATCTGAATAACTGTAATTTATCTGTCAATTTTTCTGTTAAGGAAACTGGTGTTCCATAAAATAAGTGCTGATTTAGCTCACAACTGAAACAATTGTACAAGTTATTTTCCTTCAGACAAACACTATAATTTGTTGTGCAGCATAAGTCCTATTTGTTTGTTTCCTATCACCTACTAGTTCTTTAGTGAAACGGTTTTTACTTTCTTAATATTCAGGAGTAAATGGCTTTTGTTATTACTTTATTATTAATTTCTAGAGTTACTAAATTTTAATGAGAAAGCATTATTTTAATACTCCTTTTTCATGACATTCATGACTTCTGTATGTCTAATATATGGTAAACTTGTGAATATTTCATATGCATTTCAGATTAAGGTATATTTTATAACTCAGAATTAAAAGTTTGATATGTACATATGGTGCAGCTCATTCATTATACAGAATTTGTTGCTGTATCTTTACTTAGTTTTTTTTAATTTTATTTGTCTTGTAATGAGAGTGGTATGTTAAAGTCTCTCTTTAGTATTCTTTAATCTCTTCTTGAATACTTTTTTATTCCTGCTTTATGAAAGTGGTTGCTGTATTCATTGGTGCCTGAGTATTAGTGCTGCGGTGTCTTTGCTATGGATTGTGGTATTTAGCTTTAAAAAAAGTTCTTTCTTGCATTCAATGCTTTTTTATATTTGCTTCAGGTGTACATCGTAGTGAAAGACAAATACGTATGATTTCACTTATACAGAGAATCTACTGAATGCTTTTTGCCTGAATTATACTTCATCTCATAGCAGGATCACAACCCCTACTTCCTTTTTGGTTCCATTTGCTGCAAATGTCTCATTCTTTCTGAATCACTTTGTTTTTGGTGTGTCTCTGCTTATTTATCATAGAGCTGGGTTTTATGTTTGAGTCATATTGAAGGTTTTGTCTTGTAACTGGTTTGGTGAGCCTATCCACATTTATTGACCGTTCTATTTTATCTGAGCTCTGCACTACACAGGGCAGGGCAAAAGTACATTTGCTGTTGTCAATACACAGGACACAGAGTTTCTTCTTGTATTATTTATTAATTGTTGTATTATTTTTCATACAAATAACCATAGGCCTACTTTTTTCCCACCCTGCGTATTTTTAATTTCTACCTATATTATGTTTTATTTACTGTTTTTCCCCACTCTGTGATTTGCTTTCTTTGTTCTTTAATTTCTAAAATATCCTTTGGTATTTAGAATGGCTTGTACTTTTTCTAGTAATTACTTTTGTACTTAAAATACATTTTGAAATGCTTTTAGACTTTTTATTTCACCTCTTACTATCTGATTCATCAGTTTTAATTGTGTCATTTGACTTAACTGCTTATAAAATAGTCATTGAGCTTCCTTCTTTCTCCTCTTTTGTGCCACGTTTCACTTAAACTATTTATACTTTTTTAGAACATACTTTTTTATATCCTTGTTTTCATCTGTTTTTTCTTATATCTAAAACTTGAAGTTCCTCCAGAGCAAAAGTTAGGTGATACTCACTTGCTTGTAGAATGCTCAACAGCACTCATATGTACTGTACTCCATGAGTTATTCTATATTTAAAACTTCTTTTCTGTAGTCTTGGTACTTGAAGCTTGGCAGCAAAAAAGACTACATTTCATATTTTCTTTGCTTTAGTTTTTGAAAATGCTAATTTGTTGTTGCCTTGCTTTAATCGTTGCTTTTGAGAAGTCTGATGCCCACCTAATGCTCTTGCACTTGTAAATTATTTGATCTGTTTCTTGGAGACCCTGACGATTTTTCTCTATGTTTGTAACCTAATTGTTTTAATGATATATCTCAGAGTGATCATTACAGATTAATTTTCCAGAGCACCTGGTAGGCACTTCTATTTATAGTATAAAGTGTAGGTTCCAACTCTCAGTTCCTAGTACCCATAGAGTCTTAGCAATATTTTTCATGGGGTCCCTAGGCCAAAAGAAATGTATACATGTAACAGTCTTATTTATTAAGTGTGCTGATTTGAACAACTTAGTATTTATGTCCTAACAACTTAGTGGCCACTTGAAAACAGTTAAAAGAAAGAAAGTGTTTTTGTTTTGTTCCTAACTCAAATCACCTACCATTGGGATGTGTGAGCCTGTTGAGCCTTGGGCAGTGTTTCACAGCTTAGCATGAAGTTGTCTACTGCCGGCCCCACAAGGATTGTCTCGTTGCACTCACTTCTTTTCACAGTAACTGTTGACTGTTCCACCTCACAGTGATTTCATACCATGGAAAGAAATGCACTGCTATCCATTGTTGAATCTGTGAACTACTTGAACTACTTGCTTATGTGATTTTCAACAGGTGTCAAATATTAATGTGTTTTCCTAAAAAATATAGAATATTTCATGTCATGCCTATGAATTGACTCAGAATACTGGTAAACCTTCCCAAACAATTTGGGAACCATTATAAGGTGTTCTTTTACTTCTGAAAGGTTATTTTGCTGTGTAATTTTAAATATTAGTTCTTTTCCATTTTTTAATTTCCCTTCTTCAGGGACTCCAATTTACAATCGTTATATATTCTTTGACTATTTTAACTACTTTCTTGATGACTGTTTCATGTTTTAAAGCTCACTTTCATTCTCTTGATTTTCTTTTATTGAAATATCAGTTAAATTTTAGTTCTAGACATTTTTCTTTGGGCATTTGTAATTTAATTTTTATTTCTAATTTAACTTTTGTCTTTCCTGAAAAAGATAATTCTGAGTTCTATAATCTCTTCCTTCTCCTCAATCATTTTAGTTTTTATTTTTTAATTTCTGGCTCAATATTTGTTTTCATAGCACTCAAATATTCATTTGAGAATCTTTAATTCATTCAGAATCTTGTATTATCATCCTTTTTTTCCTTTATGTTTAGATTTCTATCAGCTGAAAGTTTTTATTCTCAGTTTGTATTTTCTTTTTCCAGTGCTTTGATTATACCTCTACTTTTCTGAATAGGGCTGGCAATCTGAATGTGATCTGTGAGATTCCTAGTTCAAGAATCACATACTTCTCTTACTGAAGTGACATACAGTTTACTTATGGATAATTTCTTTGGAAAGTGGTGAGGGGAGGGGAAGGAGGTGTGTCTTTTGGTTGTGTGTGTGTGTGTAATGTGTCTTATAGCATCTTGAATTTATCCATCTGGCTTTTCTTTCTCTTTGTGGCACAATTTCCAATTTCTCTTTCCTTTCTTTTTATTTCTTTCTCCATCAGCATTGCCTTTTCAAGACTGCCTCTGTGATCCCATGAGCACATTTAAGTGCCTTGCTCATAATTAACACTGATCTGTTAGGCCCTCTATTCCCAGCACTTTCACACCTAGGGTAGAATTTCTCTTTCCAAAGGTGATTGAATTTAATTAAAGACTTTGCATTCCATTCTTCTGTCTTCTGTAGAGTTTCTTTTTCCGGATCTTGATTTGGGACAGGATAGTAAAAATAGCTCCACTGAAAAATAGGATTTGTGTTTTCTACATAGATATAATTTGATTTGGGTACTACTCTCTGTCTTCTAGTTCTGCTGTAAGTGTGTATTCATAGGCATTATTTTTTATTGTTGATCTTTATGGTTTTTGAAAGATGTTTACAATATTTTTACTTATATGATCATTATTATGTTAGATATAGTTTAGCTATATTTATTATATTTTATTAGAAAATGAAAATCTGAAACATTTAATTTCAGCTTTAAATTCATCAGTTGCCTTTAAGCTCTTGTCATATACTATAATAACCATGTAAAATGGCTATACTTAATACAATAAAGAATGTTGTTCATATGGAATGTAGTAGATTGTATTTCCTGCCTATAAGTATTCAAATGTAAGCATTCTAAAAAGTATCATGTTGATGTAACAAAGCAGTTCTTCTGTATCTTCCAATACATTTGGCCTTCTATATAATTTACAATCCCTGGACTAAAGGTTAAAGTCTAAATTCTTTAATGTGATTTAAAAGACTTTCTCTTAATTGGCTCCTTCAAACCTCTTGCTCCAAAGGAACTAAACTGAACATAGTTCTCTACAGGGTCTTTCAGTTTGTTTCTTTGCTAGAATGGCATTTGCCTTTCTTGTTTCCTTGGTTAACATAAGCTCAGAGACTCTTGGGTGTCACATTCACGAGGATTCTTTCTTAACTGACTTCCTGTCTAGGGTAGTTAAACCTCAGTGTTCATCTTTGATTCTGTGAACACTTCCATAATCAAACTTGTCACAGTATGTTGAAATTTACTATGTAAACAATACCCTGACCCATTAAATAGAATATTTTAGGGGTAAGAGCCATGCCTTACCCATTTTTTAATTCCTAAAATCTAGTACAATGTCTGGGGTATAACTGATTTTCAATAAACATTTGTCCAACAGTACACTAAAAGTCAAGTCTCAGAAGTTCAAAGAGAATCTCTTGGATTTGATACACACTGGTCTTTAGAATGAAACCTAATATGAGTAGATAAAATTCTGAGAGAGCCATATCAGACTTTTTATAGTTAATGAGAGATCTTATTTACTGCCAAGTTAGGTCAATTTTACCTAAAACAAGAAAATCATATTATACTGAAGATAAATAGTTGCTGGTATAGAAATTTTCTTTCTAACTTACTATGAGTAGCTCTTGCCCTGTATTTGTTATTTTGTTTGTTTACACTTCTGTATGGTGATAGTTGATATTGCTAAGACCCGAAGAACAACTGCATTTTTGTATTTTATAGTATATGTAAAAAAAGAGATTCAAAATCCAACCAGAGCCCCTTGTCTCCTGTGATAGGGGATTTACTGCCTCTGTGACAAAGGGTAGGCTTAATATGAACTTTTGTATTGTTTATCCACGCACTTTGTTTTTGTTTGCCTCTGTCAGCTCTCTTTGACATTTCATGCAGTGCCACTCTAATTCAACCCCCTCAAGCCACACTGTTTTATAGGCGTATTTTTTTGTTTAAGATGTAAGAAGTAAAAAGGACCACAACTTCATTAAAAGTAAGTAAATGTTGCATATAGCATATACAGATGGCAGCCAATTTTATTTGCAGATATTACCATACTCTGACTCAAATTCACAAATTAATACCTATGCCACAGCATTGGCTAAAACTTGAACTCGTGCAGAATTTAGCTGTGCTAGAGTGCTGATCTAAGTGTGCTCAGACACGGCATACTTGTTCTTGACAGCCATGTGCATCATAAGCCCACTATTTGCTTTGCCTATATTCTTAGCCAGTTGTTGCAAAACAAGAAGAAGGGATTCTTCAGTGTATGACAGAGAAGGCTGAAGAGTTATTGTCCATTCACCATTATCAAGAATTTTTCATGCCAAACAAAAAGTTCCCACTGCAGTCTGGGAAGGTAGAAAGTGCACTACATTGTAGTTAAACACAGTTAGTTCCATCAGATATTTGGCATCAACTTCTTCAATCTTAGATGCTCTTCAAAGGAAAAACAGGGGTAGATGACAACCCAGACTCAAATTTAAAGATTTTACAATCTTCATTTCTATCTGTCTGATTTGAAGCTCAGAATGTGTTGTCAGTGTCAAACTCGAAGTCATCAATTTCTCAAGGGCACATTTCTTTGTATTTGTTCACAATAAACATGGCAGTGACACCAGCCAGCTGCAGGATCTTCTTAGACACACAATTATTCTGTGTGAACTGATCAATAGTGGAAACTGTCATGTACCTGGTCTTCTGCAGTAACTGGAATTTTATTTGAACCTGTACCAACCAGTCAATTAGGATGGTTCTCATATTTCCAGTGACTTCACAACCCACTGGGTATTTTGGTCTGACTGCTTACTCTTTCCCAAGTTGTCTCAGATAAGCATAGATATGTTTTCACATGGTTATTCCAGCAGGTGGGATCTGCTCCATCTTCAGCATCCACATGAGAATTACACAAGAGAAAGTCTAACATGGGCGCTCTCTTCAGGGCTGCATCCAGATGTTTTCATTGGGCTAGGAGAGGGGGTATCAACCCAAATAGGCTAAGGCAAAAGTTTTTCTTCACGAACAGGTGCTGGTTCTGCCTCTGGTGCTGACTTCAGCACAGTCACAGGCACAAGCTCAAGTGCCTTTTCCAGAGGTTTTGGTAGTTTTCTTTGCAATAACTTTTACAGGAACTGCAGTTTTTGCTTCCATTTTCACAGGCAATTTGGCCGGTGACTGTTTACTGTCTTAGTTACCAATGTTTCCAAGAGCTATTCTTGGCACCAGCCGGGGTTTGGAAGCTGCAGCAGTGGGCACAGGCACACACTTTGCACCTGTAATACTGATCTTTGTTGTATTTTCAGCATTAATTTTTACATTTCTGATTACCCGGAGCATCATGGCTTCCTCTTCAACAAGCAACAGCTAAATGGGCAAAAGCAGAAAATAAGAGATCTCAACAAACAGAGGATGTGAACCCACATAGACCAAAAGTTATTTCCCCCATAGCACATCCTATAGATATATTTCTTAAGACAGTTGGTTGTGATACAATATGGCTATATTTAAGCATAGTGCAGGGGTACAGAGGTGGCCCCATTCATCTGCAAACCTATTTTCTCATGTTATGGCTGAGCCATACACTATTGCTTACCTTCTACACACTATTATTGTGATGGTTCTTATTTTTCTACTTTTTATTACATTTTATTGATTATGCTATTATAGTTATCCTAATTTTCCTCCTTTATCCCCCTCCACCCAGTACCCCCTACTCCCTCAGGCAATCCCTACACAATTGTTCATGTCCATGGGTCATGTGTATAAGTTATTTGGCTACTCCATTTCCTATACTGTACTTTACATCCCCATGGCTGTTCTGTAACTACCAATTTGTACTTCTTAATCCCCTCACCTCTTCACCCACTCCACTACACCCCTCCTCCCATTTGGCAAGCATCGAAACACTCTCCATATCCATGATTCTGTCTCTGTTCTTCTTGTTTGCTTAGCTTGTTTTTTAGTCCTTTCTTCCTGGACTTGTATATCTATTTCCTTCACAAAATTAGGGAAGTTTTCTTTCAGTATTTTTTCAAATAGATTTCCAATTTTTTGATCTTTTCTTCTTCTGGCACCCCTATAATGCAAGTGTTGGACCTCTTGAAATTGTCCCTGATGTTGCTTATACTATCCTCACTTTTTTGGATTGTTTTTCCTTCTTGTTCTTTTAATTGGTTGTTTTTTGCTTCCTTATGTTTCAAATCATTGATTTGATTCTCGGCTTCATACATTCTACTGTTGTTTCTTTGTAAATTGTTCTTTATATCAGTTAGTGTATCCTTTGTTTCTGGCTGGATCTTATTTGTGCTATTGAGGTCCTCACTAAGTTCCTTGAGCATCCTTACAACCAGTGTTTTGAATTCAGTATGTGACAGATTGCTTATCTCCATTTAGCTTAGTTTTTTTCTCTGGAGTTTTTATCTTCTCTTTCACTTGGGCCATGTTTCTTTGCCTCTTCATTTTGGCAGCCTCCCTCTGTTTGTTCCTATATATTTGGTAGAGCTGCTATGACTCCCTGTCTTGGTATCATGGCCTAATATAGTAGGTGTCCTGTAGGGTCCAGTGGCACAGCCTCTCATCATCCAAGCTGGGTGCTGCAGGTGCGCCCTTCATGTAGGCTGAGTATATCCTCCTCTTGTAGTTGAGCTTTGGTTTCTGTTGACAGGTCAATGGGTGGAATTTACTCAGGCCAGTCAGTTGCAAGGATTGGCTGTGACCACTGACCACCAATCTGCTCCCTCCATGGAGGATCAGCTATGCAGATGAAAGGTGGTGTTGCTTCATTGTGGTCTATAGCTCTTGACTTGGTGCCCAGGCCCTGAGGTTATGCCCTTGGGTTTCCTCGGTGGTGCAGGCCAAGGTCAGCCCCAACTGTGTTTTGCCCGGGGCCACCCTGCCTGAGCACTAGAGCAATCTGAGAAGGCTGCTACTTATGCTAGGCTTGGAGATGCCCAGACAAAGCCAGGCTGTGGATCTAGGCTGGCTGCTGCTAGTACCAGACCTGGGGCTCACTGAGGCCAGCTGTTACTTGTTTGAAAGAATTTAGGAAGTTGTGAAGCTTGAGCCAGGACCAGCCATTCATATGGAAAAGGCATTCATAATAGCTATAAACTGGGCAGGACAGAACCTCAAGGGATCTCCAGGGTGGGGCAAACAGTGTTAGCCAGTTTGATGGAGTCTCAGATATGGCACCTGCCTGCTGGCTCTGTGGTTCTGCCAGCCTTTCTCTCTGGGAGAAAGCTGTACCTCAGCTCTTGCTTTGATGCCAGACACTTGAGTTTATGCCTGTATGCCACCTGTGCCTTTTAAGCTACTACCGTGGTGCTGGAGCTCGGATGGATTGAGTCTGAGTGAGTTCACATGTGGGTTCTTTAAGGGGAAGTGCTTGGGGCTCCATCTCCTCTGGTTTTTACAGCCAGAAGTTGTTGGGACTTACCTCCCTGGCAGGGAACCCTGGGCTGGGAGTCCTATCATGGGACTGAGACTCCTCGCTCACAAGATATCCTTCCTGAATTTTTATCTACCACACATGTATGTGGTACCAGCCCTGTGCCGAATCTCTGCCCCTTCTACCAGTCTGGATGGATATGGTTTTCTTAATTCTGTGCACATCAGACTTCATTCATCTTGATTTCTGCCAGTTCTGAGTGATGGTTGTTCTATAATTTAGTAGTACTTTTGATGTGATTATGCATAGAGGCCAACCATGTTTACCTATGTCTCCATCTTGACCAGATCTCCATTTTTCTACTTTTGTAATTTATGATCTATTTATGTTTTGTGCTTTACATAGTCCATTTGGGCTTCTGTAACAACATACCACAAAACAACAGAAATTTATTTCTGTCATTCTGGAGTCTGGGAAGTCCAAGATCAAGGTGCCAGCATGGTCACATTCTAATGAGAACCCTCTTCTTGGTCACAGCTGGTAACTTCTTGTTGTGTCCTCACATGGTGAAAGCGGAAAGGGGGTCTCTGTGGAGTCTCTTTTATAAGAGCTCTAATCTCATTTATGAGGGCTCCACCTTAACGATGTAAACACCTCCCAAAGTTTCACCTCCTAATGTTATCACCCTAGTATTTTAACATATGAATTTTTAAAAAACTGCAGGTTTAATTCTTTTATAGATATGAGGCTACTCAGATTATCCTTTTCTTACTAACCAAACTTTGGTATTATTTATACTTTAAGGAATGTGTACATTCTATATAAGTTATTTGATTTATTAGAATAAGGTTGTTCATGATATTCTCTTATCCTTCTAATATCTTTAGAGTCTATATTGATATCCCCTATTTTCTCATATTAGTAATTTGTGTCTTCAGTCTTTATTTTCCAATCAGTCTGAGTAAAAGTATGAATTTTATTGATTTTTCTCAAGAAGTTAGCTTTTGGTTTCATTGATTTTTTTTCTTTATTTTATTTTATATTTTTATTATTCTACTAAGACATTTATTATCTTTTTTTCTGCATTCATTGGATTTCAGTTGTTCTTTGTTTCCAGTTTCCTTAGGCAGAAGCAGAATTCCTTAGCTCGAGACATCTTTTTTTCTGATATAGATGCTAGCTGCTATAAATTTTCCCCTAAGCACTGCTTTTTCGACACCCACACATTTTGATATGTTGGTTTTTATTTTTGTTTTGTAAAAGCGCCCTCTAATTTTTTGTTTTGTTGTCTTTTTTTGACTTATGGATTATTTAGATTGTTGTCTATTAAGTTTCCAAGTGTTAGGAGCTTTCTTTTGACATCTTTCTTTCATTGGTTTCTAAATTAATTCCATTGTTGTCAGAGAACACAGTTTGTCCTACTTTCATCCTTTTAAATATAGTAAGAATTATTTTATGGCTTAGGATATAATTTATTTTAGAAAAATTTCTATGTTCCTTTGTGAAGATGTTCCTGTGTTCCTATGTTCCTTTGCTAGTTGGGTAAAATATTCTATAATTGTCGGTTGGGCCAACTTAGTTGATAGCATTGCTTAGATGTATACTCTTGTTGATTTTCCACTTGTTCTGTCAATTGTTGAGAGACAGGTATTGAAATAAGTGACTGTAATTGTGGATTTATCTCTCTCTCTGTAGCTCTGTCAACTTTCATGTGTATTCTTTTATTGAGATATATGACATATATGCTTCATGTGTTTTGAAGCTACATTTTTAAGTGCATAAATGTTTAGGAAATTTCTATCCTCCTAATGAATGGACTCATTTACCATAATGAAATTACTTCTTGAACACTGGAAATCTTGTTTGCCTTGAAAACTACATGTTCTGATATTGGTATAATTCATGTGGAGAGAGGAGGACATCTGCGTGGGGAGAGGCAGCAGCAGGGACAGGAGATTGTCTCCATAGAGGAGGATCAATCTAATTATTTAATTAATTAATTATAATAAGACCTAGGTTTCTCACTGTCTGAGAAATACACACATATTTGGAAAGAAAACCAGAATACCTCTGATATTGGATTAGAATTAGAAATATCCATTAGAATTCCCAATTTTAATAAAGAAATATTGAAGTAAAGGTGTACTGCTGTGGACACCGGCCCACAGTGTTCAGGGCATTTTGGATGAGATGAGACAAATTCACATGGACTACAGAAATCCGGTGGAGAAAAAGGGATGACACGAACACCCTTTCAGTGAAAGAGAGGGTCGGCCCTGTCCTTTGCCTGGATGGGCTTTTATTGCTTTTCTGGGAACATTACATTGAGGATGGTCCTCATTTACTATGCATAGGCTTGCTTTAGGTGGTTACCTTTTACAGAAAACAAAGGAGGGGATGTTGCTAATTACATAAAAAAAAGAAGGGTATTTACAAATGAAAAGGGAAAAGTGGTTGAACTGGTTACACTAGTCCTTGGGAGGTTTAGCATAGATTTTAGGAAGTTACTTTAAAGATATGCAGTAAACATTTTCTGCCTCAATTCAGGGTGAGGGAATTTTAGCAAAAAGCAAGTCTCAAAGTGGCCTAGGTACAATGCAGGCCTGATTCCCCATGGGAGAACCAGTCCATGGGCGTGGGTCCTGTGTGCCAGACCTCGATTTCTACTAGCCTTTCCAAGTGGGAGCTGGGCTACATTTCCCACGCCAGGCAGAACAGTCTCCTATAGACTACATTTCTGTGTTTGGTCATATGTATGTTCATGTGTGTGGTGCATATTTATACTTTCTAGTTCTGTCCACCCATAAGTTCTGGGAATAGCTGTATATTAATAGCAACCCATACCTAGCACCCAGGTCTTTTCTTCCAAATATCATTTTCCACTAAAAGGAAACAGGAGTCCTTGAGGAAATGGTTGATTCTGGGACAAGGGCAGTGAGAGTACAAGATGAGCCTGGGATATCTTTTATCAGAAAATAAGGAAGTTCTCAAAGAATGGTAGAATATGTCTAAAGTTCATGGAACTGAGGTTACCACTCTCAAAATCTAGTTCAGTTTTCCATCAGAATATGTAATGATAGTTGTCTATTATATTTTAACCCACTGAATAAAATAGGAAACCAGGAGCTAAATGAGACGTACATACATACATAAGTGTTTGATGAGAAAAGGTATAGTAACATAGTTTTACAATGCTTCCTCACAAAATATTAATTATGAAAGAGAAAGAGCTATTTTACAATGGAGGAGCCTGAAGACACCACCTTAATTAAGTAATCATCATAATGGCACAGTTTGAACCTGTGTGTTACCTGATAGGATGTAATGAGAAGAACACAGCATCACTGCTGTAATATTCCTGCCACGTCTGTATAAATGGGATCTCTTTATGCAGAGATACTGATTAGACCAGATTGAGTTACATTCCACAAAATAAGTAATCTATTAAGGATCAGGGTTTATTTTAAAAGTTAAAGGAATACTGAGAAAATGCCATATATTGAAACTTAGACATAAAAACATATGATTCTGAGGGTTTTTTTGCTATGGTGAAAGTTATGGGGACAGGGATTGCCAATCAGATACCCTATTATGCATAAATATTTTCTTAATGATTCAGGATAAAAAAGTTTCTCATATTAAATTTGCACTTTTATGATTAACTCAAAATATTTTAAATGTTAAAAGAAGTCTCTACAAAAAGCATCAAAGTTGTAATCTACTCTGATTTGGTTCAGTTACTGGCTAATTTTAACATTATTCTGAAAAGCCTAGTGATTTTTTTCCCTAAAAATTTTAAGTAGCCTTAAGCTCTCTGGGCTATTTCTGAAAATAGCTTCTCTGGTAGTAAAGAGGAGGGAAATTTTTTTTTTCAGTGAAGGAAATGGGATGATAGGGAGTTTAATTGATTTTCTCTGCTTCAAGTAATTGTTACAGCTAGAAGTAAAAAATTGGCTTTTCTGTTTTCCAACCAATTTTTATAAAGTATTTTATAACTTAAAATTGTGTGAAAGTACCTTAACAGTTCTGGTCCTGTATTCCTCCTCTAAAAATGAGGGTTTGATTAAAGTATTTTCCATCTCTACGACAGTAGGTAGCAGTGTCACCTTCTCTGAGGGGCTCATGGATAGAACTACTGAAGTCTGGTATGTTTTTATCACTGTGAAGAAACTCCCTTACCAACAAGTTCTCTCTCCCCAGTGGTCTGAAATCCCCAGTATTAGATCTATCCTATTGGATTAAGATACCATTTCTTAAAATGCCCTTTAGAGAGTAGTTACAGGCCTTTTTTTTTTTAATAGATCTTGTCCAGTATGTTATAAAGCTCTGGTTTAAATTGATTTCCTTATCTAGACTTTTCAAAATGCCAGAAACCTTTGTGACTGTTTAAGAGAAATATATAGCTCATTGTTTCGCAAACTTAATTGCCAGGGCAACTTTTTCGAGGAGCACTTTATAGAAGTATTGTTTTATGGAAAACATTTTGGAAAAAGCTGGATAAAGGAAAAGTGCATTATTAGAGAAGAATATAAATGAAAAATCTTGTAAAATCATGTGGGGGCAACTTTGCCAGCAAGTCCCCCTGTCCGTCACAGATGAAAGTAACGCTACCAAGACATATCTGCTTGGGGAGGAGAGGTGGTGAATCTCTCAGAAGAGAAGGACCAAGAACCTCTTCTTCAATGGTTTTTATTAGGTTCAGAACACATAGGAATACAGGTAAAGCTCATCAATCAATGTCAGGCGGCAAGGATCAAACAGTAGATAACATTTCAAAGAAATCTGAGGGCTTAGTCTGAGTCAGTGTCTGTCAGGTAAGGGGGTTGCAAAAACTTTGGGAGACATAACTCATTTCCTGCTCGGACCCTTATCATATGAATGAAAGCATTCCTAGCAAAGCAGGCTTCACAGGACTTTAGGAAATCTTTCTTATTCCCAATCACCCCAGATCCCGCTCTAGCCAGCAAGAGGCTGCACCACCTTCCCCATCATAGGTTTTAGGCTTAAGTAGATTAGAGCCAGGAAGTGCTTCTCCCAGATGGCAACAGGGACTCAGGCTGTGTCAGAATAGCCTGGGGGCAAGGATTCATCACCCACTCTTTGCTTTAGCCCCCCGAGTCCTTCCTTAATGCCTCCCAACTGATTGTGTCTGGCTTAGGTTGCTCCTCCTCTGAGGGGTCTTACCCATCTCTGACTAACCTACCAAGAGTTGGGGGCTGGGGATGAAGCAGAAGCAGCGCTGCTGCCAGAGATAAGCTTTGTCTCCTTAGTGTCTCACAGTCTGGAGGTCGCTCACTCAGCCTTAGCCATGGGGGCCAGTTACAACTCCTGAAACCAGGAAGAGCAGTTCCCAACAAAGTCACATGTAAAATCTCAGCTAATATTTATTATCTTGGCAAATTAGTTCTGGAATACTACTTCAGAAGTTGGAAGTAATTCTGCTCTCAAAACCCATGCCATGCATGGGTTAGTCCGGTGGGAGGGTAGACTTGAGAGTAACACTGGACCAAGAGTTTGAGCATCCAATGAATGTTAATGTCATATGTTGGAAGAACCACAGATTGCATTGCCCATTGCATTGACTTGGGTTATAGTCCTGGTTCTTTCAATTCCATTTTGTGTGTTGTTGATCAACTCAGTAACCACTCTGATCTCAGTTTCCTCACCCAAATGGAGATAAAACAATGATAATAATAGCAATACTTGTAGCAGCAAATACTTATGTAGCACTTACAGATGGGTACTGTTCTAAACACTTAATATCTATTAACTCATTGGATCCTCACAAAAGTCACGTGAGATTTTCTTCATTCTATATAAAAAGTCTGACCATACAGGATTGTTGTTATGACTAGATAAAATATGTGTCTTTTGCAGTGCCTGGAATAGACTGAGCACTTATTAAATATGAAATCATCATTATCATCCTCATCATGGGGGTACTGGCAGTTGGGGTGTAGAGCAGAGGAGGTCGGGCTCTGGGGGTGTAATGAGCTACAGAAGCAGAACAGAGAGCACTGCAGGTAAACTTCACATCATTCAGTCTCCTCTGGAGCTAATTACATCCATAACTTCCCACCCTTTATTATTTTTACACACTAAAAATCCTAATTTTCCTTCTACATCAAAATGTTACTTTCAGCAAGCAAACATTTATTTAATCAACAAATCTGTTTTCTATTGAGAGTGCCTACTGTGGATGGGTAATAATAGAAGTGAAATGTGTCAGATGATCATTAGCACAAAGGAGAGGCAGGGAGGAAGTGTGGCATGAGGATGGGGTTAACCTTTATAACTTTTCTTCCATTCTTCTCTACAATTTCCATAGATAAGTTCACACAGCAGAGGAAAAGGCAAAATGCAAAGAGATGGGGCAAAAGGGGAAGAATTAGGGTGTAAAACCTGTGATTGGCATTTACCGTTGTTTGATTTATTCAAACGTGTGAAATGAAGAAAAACCTCCCTAAAGTACCCCCAATGCTGCTTTACCTTATGCCCCTGGACACATTTTTTAAAACCAGTGTCTTGAAGCCTTGATTCATAGTCACCCGGGCAACCTCATTCCATTGACTTCTTTAGGTTTTCCACAACCTGAAGGATTTGTTAACGTAATGCCTCACAAATGGCTAACATATTGCTGCACTAAGCAGAATTTCCGCTGTCAGCAGTCCTCCAGCAACTGAAGTACCTCACAAGGGATCCATTGAATTAGATGGTGCACACTGGACTGGCTCTGTTCTCTGCCATTTTGGAATGACTCCACCTTCTCAGTTCCCAAGTGAAATAAAATTCCTTCCATCTGTGCTAGGCTTGCATTCTGAAGGGATTTTTAGAATTTATGATTCTTTGAGATGGAAGGCAAGAGCAATGAAGCACTAACCAGATGCAAATTGCTACACTGGTTTTTATAACTGCTACTATTGATGGGGGAGTTAATTGCCTGTGTTCTTCATTTTTAACTATTGGGCTTAACTAGAAACTGAAAAGTTGACAAAACTACAAAAAGCTTAAGAGAACAAAAGAAAGAAGAAAAAAGATTGAAGTTCAGAATGATTTGGCTGGGATCACTAAACAATTTTATAATTATTATGATTAGGGAAGATGATCAGAATCTTTAAAAATTCTTTATATTTAAAATTTAATCTTTATTGTATTTTCTCTACTACCAGTTTAGACCCCTTTTATCCCTTGCCCCCAGCCATCACCACACTGTTGTCCCTGTCCCTGAGTCTTTTTTCCTTTTTGCTCAATCCCTCTGCTCCCTAAACTCCCCCACCCAGTACCCGCCCTCTGCTTTCTATCTCTGAGTCTGTGTCTTAACTGGTTTTTAGAAGTTTATAGATATGACGTTATTGAAGTAAATCTATTAGTAGGCATTTGTGTTGAGTGTAGTCCTCTATGGTAACTAATAGATTGGTTGCTGGAGAAGCCATTTCTGAAACTTAACACAAATTTTTAAAATGACAGTGTTAACAATGTGTTCTATAGATGATGTGAAAGCATATACAATTTGTCCCTGTAATGTGGTTAGGGCATTAGGTTTGAGAATTTATTTACTGGAAACATCCCTGAATAAGAAGACTCTAGGTCCTGTTTTGATAATGAGTGAAGAGAAATACATGCAGGTAGGACTTGGTGTTAGATACCAGAGAATGGTTACAATTTTTAATCCTGAAATGCACCTGTGGGAACATTTGGAACTGTGATTGAGTTGGAGGTCTCATAGAGATTCAAAAGACTGAGGCTTATTGATAAACTTTATTTTAGTAGGAAGTTATTAAAAAATCAATAATACCTTATTAAATATATGTTCCATTATATGTAATTTGGTACCTAATGTTTGTCTTGTTGGGATATTTTCTAAGCCTCTGAAAACCTGAAGAATATATTGATAGCATAAAATAATCTTTAATGATTTAGAAGCCAATATATCCAGTAAATCAATAAAAGCTATTATAAGTAGTTCTTTTTGTCCACAGAATGAATGAAAGTAGCAATGAATGTAGCAAACTAAAGTAAAAAATGGAATGACATTTTATATATCTTAACTTAGTAGTAATTCCATGTGTGATTACTTTATATTTACCCTTTATAGTTCACTGGAAATCTACCATTATTTTGCCTGGAAGTTTGATTGAAATGCTTTTAATTTGATTTGCTTTGTTGTAGATAATGTGCATACTGATATGCATTTTATATCCATTATTCAGCCTGTTGTACAAGTATTCAAAAGTTTTCAGATTTTATAATTTGGATTTATTAATCTAGCTCTTGGATCCCATAGTCTCTCTCCTAAGGTGTAGTGCCAGCGTACAGACTATTGTTTCTTCCTTACATGATTACCCAGCCCCTCTCTTCTGACAGATGTGGGGTTGCACATCACCTGTGTTTATTCCCTGTAACTTGGAAACCATTCTCTTGTAGCTAAGGTACCTTTTACTTCTCCTTTATTCCAAAGACTTCCCTTCTTTTTATAATTGTCCCCTACATTAGTGACTCACGGTTTTTTAATAGAATTTTTATGCTTGCTGGAAAAGCACATATACTAAAATTTAGCGTAAGGGAACTCATTTGGGGAGATATTACAGTGCTTTTACCTCCTATTCCTTGGACAGTTTAATAAGTAGCTGTACAAGAGAGATAGACCACAATCAGAGAACACCAGACTATACTAGGGATACCATATAGGATTTTTAGTCTTCTGATATTGATCCTATTATAGCTCTGATATGATAATGTTTGAAAATTAGGATCTGGGAATGTTTAGGAAATAGTTTATGGTCTGTAGTGTTGGGGTTGAATTTTATTTTCTGGCATCCCTCATTAAGAAAACTTCATTCAACAACATCTGAATGGTTAAAGCCTCAACTTAGCTTTTGGAAAAAAACACCATTGTTTTAGCAATCTACTTCTTTTTTTCCCTACTTTTGTTCAGGTACAGTTGTTCCTATTTTTCCTCCATTACTCTCCCCTGCCTTGCCTATCCCCACCCCCCACCACATTCAATCCTCCCTCCCTTTGTCCTTGTCTGTGGGTCCTCAGCAATCTGCTTCTGATCGGAAGGACACTGTAACTATAGCATTTCATGTTTGGCCCTATATTGAATGCCAAATTATAATAAATATAGTACTATAATAATGTATATTTTTATTTTTTAAAGAGTTTTTTTCTGTACTGGATAAATACTGGATATCCAGTATTTACTGGGTAAATACTGCTTTTAGATCTGCCACAAAAAAGAGAAAGATAAAGGGAAAACCATCTTTTTTTTTTACAATGTAGAATGACACATTTAATGGAATATCCGATATTTTATTTTCTTTACTGATGTAACTGTAGTTTTTTCAAGTTAATTAGATAAATGTCACACTTTTATACTAATTATTGTTTTGGTGATCTGCTGGTTTGGATTTGTGTAAGCTTTTTCTGATTAGAGGTGAAAATGAACAGGAGATAAATCATATATAAACCATAGCCTATAACCATAGCCAAAAACAGATGGACTTAAACATTATGCCCAGAGCTGTGATGGCATATCAGAGTGTGTAGGGAATAAAATGAACCTTAAAAAGGCTAAAAGCAGTGACTCTGAAGAGAAGTTGCCACCACTGCCTGCAGCTTTCATCAGAATACCTGGCCTGTTTTGTCCCAGACTCTCAACTCAGGTTAGAGACTTGGCTCATGCAAGCCACATGCTCCACAGTGTTCCAATGTGACATCATTTTGAGAAGAGCCCATTTTATCATGGTTTTAAGAGGATCTTTTTCTCTCTCTGGGATTTTATTTACATTAGTATGTGGGAGTGGCAGTGTACATAAAATAAGACTGGCAATGAATTGATAATTGCTGAGAGTTTACCATTTGCTCCACTTCATGTATGTTTGAAATATTCTCTAATAAAATGTTATAATAAAACAATATGAAAACAAAACTGGAGTCCAAAAATTATGAAAGGGAAAAATCCTTTGTTAACATATGGAATATAAGAAAAATTAGTATACACATACAATTCTGTGGTTTTAAACTTGGAGATTCATAGAATGTGCTTATCAGAATCGTTCAGGGAATGGGAGGTTTAGGGCAAATACAGTTTTGAGGGACCATCTCTGAGATTCCAGTTCAGTAAATCTGGGAAGGAAAACAGCTTTGCAGTGGTTCTGAGGTGCTTATAGGCTTGGGAACAATTGCCAGTGTTATCTGGCTGGGTTATGTCATGAAATTCATTTTGGCAAGACAGATGGAGATTTAAAAAAAAGGTAGAAAATGGTAAAATTGGTGAAGTTCTTAAGGTAGAGCTATGGCATGTTTTTCATTGTTTGTAGCATATGATGTTGGTTTGCTTGGAATAGGATCTAGCAAGAATTCACAGAGCATTAGAGCTAAAATTGTATATTTCTTATCCAATCTCTTTATTTTATGGATAAAAACTGAGGCCTAGAAAGAACATTGAACAAAACTCAATAGCTAAGTTTACCAAATATTTATTGAAAACCTGTAAGATACAGGCATTGTGTGTGAGTGAAACTTGGACTACAGAATTACTAAAAGTTCTGTTTTCTGACTTGGAGAGACCTGTCTGTATCTCCTTACGTCCATTTCATTGTTTTATCATACCATGCTGCTCTGTTTTTGTCTTTCCTCTAACTTTATGTGAGCCTATCTAATTTGGAAAAGAACATTTAAATTTAAAATATTATACTTATTTAAAATATTTTATTAAATCCTAAACATTTAAAGTATTTAGGATTTACCCTTGAACTTAAAGGAATCAGAGAGCATAATGACAGCTGGTGTCATGGGAGGTTAAGGGGTGGAGGGATTGAGCAAAAAGTTAAAAGGACTCATGGACATGAACAACAGCATGGTGATTACTGGGAGCAGGGAGTCAGAAGGGGACTAAATGATAATGAAAAATAATACAGTAAAGATTAAATTAAAAATGCTAATCCTAAAACTAACATCTGTGCATCCCTAAGGAACAATAGTCACTCTCCATAAAAACTGTTCCCGTACACTTTAGGGTTCCCCCAGCATCAACATCTGATGAAGAAAGATGGCTTGGTGCAGCAGAGGGAAGATGGGATCTTTGAGTTTCTAATCGTTGCGTGACATTAACTGGACTCTCAGAGATGAACTGGGCATTTGAGAGAGAGTTTAGAGAAACACAGCAGAAATGCACCCCCTTTCTTAGTGTCCGTTGGGTCATAGGGCCTTTCAGACAAGAGGCATTCAAAGAATGCTGTGGTTCAGTTGATTTTAGTTTTTAACTTAAGCTTAGCTTTAGGACATAACTCTCCCCCATATGACTTTTCTGTTTCCTCTAGCACTTACAACAAAAATTTTTTTCTTATTATTATTTGAGGTTTTAGAAGTCTAATATCCAAAGAGAATGAAGTAAATACTAAAGGCAAGCAGGAAGACAGAAATTTCTGCCCTTTATCTATTAACTAGGGATTTACAGTGCTAGGGTTTTAGTAGCCATCTTACAAACAGGGTGTTTTGATGACCATACTTCTGCATATAATCTTTCTCTTGTTAGTTTTTAAGGTATGCCAGTAGTTCTCAAGTTAATATTTAAAATGTTTACCACAAAAAGTTTTATCTATCTATCTATCTATCTAAATTTTAAGGCTGATTTAAGGGATCTTCTTATTTTTAATTATGTAACATTTGATTGCAAGTGACTTTAGAGCTCATCCTCAATATAACATATGAGTGTTATAGTATAAGGCGTGTCATGCTATAACTAAGTGATTGGCCATGGTACACTGGGGAAGGGAGAATGAATGACTGAAAATGGATTGTCATTCAAGAAATCAAGAATAATTATTTACTAGTTTCTAAATTCCTTCTAAAATGAATTTTAGACTGCCTAAAATGAATTTTAGACTGTCTAAAATGAGAAGAGGCCAAAGCCGAATTAACATACAAACAGAAGTTACCTATTGAAGTATTTTATTCTCAAAGGACAGGTAGTTGTTCTTTTTTGCTAAGAGAAGATAGCCCCAACCATCTAATTGCAGGGAGAAATCTTGGAGCTGTGATGAAAAGAAAATGACTTAGCTTCTTATTTGATATCATTTGGGTTTAATTTAAGTGTCCTGGGCCAAGTATAGATAGCTCACAGCACCCCCCTCTCTTTACTCTTGACATGGTTTCTCAGGTATTGCTTTATTTTTTAAGCCTTGATGTTGTAATTCAAGTATAAGTGGGTTCCTGTGGAAGAAATGCATTAGTTCCATTTTTAAAAACATTTAAGAGTAGCTTCCTACTAGAACCAAGGCAGTATTTGGTCTATAAAAAGCTAAAATAGAATTACTGAAAGAAAATATGCAACTTGTATGTAATGACAACTAGAAGTGAAAGTCGATTTATTTCAAATTTTGTCATTAGGGGCAGTGGCTCCTTCTGTCAGGAGCGGCCGGCCCGACCCTCCTTTCCGCCTCCTCGGCCACACAGTGTCCTCCGTCCTGGCTGTATCTGGGCTGCCTAGGCTGGTTCCTCTGTGCGGGGCGAAGGCGAGGGGTGATCCGAGGGTGTTTGGTGGCCTCTGGCTGTGTAGGGGGCCCCATGAGCCTCTGAAATAAAGGCCGTGCGGGCCCCTATGGCTGGGGGACCCTGGGGCTGACTCCACTGGCTGGGTATGGGCCCCACTCTGTGCTGACCTCCACCCAAAGCTGGGACAAAGGAGGGAGCCCCTGGCTGTAGAGCAGACGAGCTGGGCCTGTGACACTGCTGGAGAAGGACTTGGAGAAACTGAAGGGGACGGAGGGCACAGAAGACACTGGGGCTCAGATCGCTGTGCTGGGTGCCATCAGAGGGCAGGGGCAAGGCCCAGAGGGGCTGTGTTGTAAGGCAGCGGGCAACACTGAGACCAGAAAGAATCCCAGGAACAAAGGGGTTTCCAGAAACAGAAGAAACCAAACTCGCAATGAGAGGGCAGAATGAGCACCATGAAGTAAGCCAGGCCAAGGATGAGCGGCCAAAGGCTGAGAAATGACCAGTGAGGGAGGAATGAAAACAGGATTCTGACTGCAAGGGCGGGTGGATGACAAACAGGGTTATTGTACTGTGGCAGCCATTTGAACAGACTTAGATCAAAAGGGAGAAATGTGGGAGCCTGAGGCTGAACCACAACTGTTAAGGAGCAAAGAAAAGGATTCTGGGGCCTTAACTGGTCAGAGGAAAAGCAAGTAAAGAAAGGAGACTGGTAAATAGAGGTGGGGATTTATTTGGGACCATTTTGAGGAGACTAGTTCCCAACATCATCCCAGCCTCCATTCAGCCGGGTATCCTTCAAACCCAACACTCATAGGCAGTGCCAGGTCCAAGAGCTGTGAGTCAGGAACGCAGGTAGATGCAGGCCATCTTTTTGCCCCCAGCTACTCCAAGGCAGCCATTATCTTCCCTAGCTTCATTGTCTGATAACTTGATTTTTCAGGGGATAGAGAGGTGGTTATGAGTGAAAAGTTAGGTTGTCTGATCTTACAATAACAGCACATTAGCAAGTAAAAAAAGAATTCATGAGACATTGAGCAGCCAAAAGTGTGACTTGGCTTCCATTAGAGTGCCCATTCTCAAAATTTTTAAAGAGCATCTTCTCGCCCCCAGGGGTAAGTCCTGCTTCTTTGTATGTTGTGCCAAGGATTTGGTCAACGCTCAGCACATTAATGACAAGAAGAAAGATGCTTTTCACTAATGGGCACATGCTGTTGTTTCGCCGTCACACCATGATCAGCAATCAGGTGAGCAAGTTACTAATCACATCTTTTTCCATCAAGTTTTGCTGGCCTGCCCAAGTTCTAGGGATAAAGATAGGACAGGAAAGGACCTACAGGAGGGCAGACAGGGAGGGTCTTGAACAAATGCTAATTTCCTTCCATTCTAATCCTTTGTGCTTTAAAAAAAGCTAGTTAGCAATTTGGCGTCAGCTGCTAATAAACCCAGTTTAAGAAAAGGAGGTGAATAAGCTTGAGGTTTATTAATTTTAAAATAAACAAAAGGCTTTTAGTAGAAAAAAATTAGTGTTAATAAAAATAATCCCCAAAGTTTAGGTATTAAACTAGTCACTCTGAGGCTACTAAAACTATTTATGAATTTAAACAAGAAGTATATTAGGAGTAGAATTTGTCAGAAACATTAAAATAATATTGAAATGCATTGCCAACTTATTCAATTATTGCCATTTATCCAAAACCTATAATTATCAATTTTATTCTACTGGAAACCTATCCTTTCCATTTGCTTCAGCCTCCCATCATTGTGAAACTTTGATGCATGTGTCAACAAAATTGACATCAGGAGTCCTGTGAGGTCCAGAACACTTCTGACAGGTTAGGTTCAGTTTAAATAAGCAATGCAGTTTCTTTCATACCACCCAGTAAGAGCCAAAAAGTATGGTATCTGAAGAAAGCAAGGTCTGAGTGGGAAGAACTTGAGTCTGGGTTCCAGTTAGGATTGTTTCTGAATAGCTGGCTTACTTACCTAAGGCATTCGACTTGTATGTGATTCAATTCTTCTTATAAAGTGGTACTACCTTCTTTACCACTCCATGAAGGTCTTGTGAGAATGAAATGTGATACTAGATATGAAGAGGAAGTACTAGACCAATGTAAAATAAAATTTTGGGCTCATTGTGTTTTTTCTTTTTTTTAATTAGGAAAGTAATTTTTTATATTGTTGACACTATTACGGAGGTCCCCAGCTAGCCCCCCCTTTTTATATATTGATTTCTTTCATCTGAAACTGTTTTTCCACCAAATTTTGAAGAAATAAAAATTTTTTCAAATGTAACTTCATTACTGATGTGCAAGTCAGGGAATGGAAAGGAATCAATCTGAAGTTGAGGAAAAGTCAGGACGAAAGGCTCTATCTTGTGGTGAACAGCTGGCTAGGTGAAAAAGGTAAATGCAAATCTTTTATATTTTAAACCTTTCTCCACATTATTTTTAGAGGAAATATTGCACAAACATCTAAAATACTAGGAGACCTCAAGTGTTATAAATAAGCAAATTATTCAGGATATAAGTTCAATGTAGATACTTTTGCAATATTATGTTTCTAGAATAATCCGACAAACTTTTGAGTTAGTACTGAGCAGAGAAAGAGCAAATGAGTGCTATCTGTGGATTTCTTTTTGGCATAAATACGTGACTTACTAATGGCTTAAACTTGGTTAGATGCCAAAGAAGCAACTACATTTTTGCTATCAATATTTCATTACACACTAATAGCTTTTTGCATAGGAAGAGAAATTTCTAGTATTATGAGGTGATGTAATAAGATTTTCTTTTGTTGATGGAATCTTGTTTTTTATAAACAACTTGTCGACTTTTTTTTTCACGAATCTGATCTAAAATATCTCAGATGGTAACTGGAATATTTTTCGGTTTATATGTTGTATAAAATATTCCACTGCTATTGTGTATGGTCCTGTGGAATTTTTCTAAGCACAGGAGTTCAGCTGTATTGGTGGTATTTTGTCTAGTAACTTAGAACTGTTTTCTAGATAATGATACGTCTCTCTGTCCAAGGAGTTGTAGAGTCTGAAGGAAGTGTCTTCTGTTATTTTCTTGAAGCTTCTAGAGCAATATTTTAATTTTTTTATAGTTTATTGGTAACCCAGTACCTTGGTTGTATTGAGTTTGCTTCTCTGAGATTAAATTATTGAATTATAAAATATTAATTTATTGATTTTGGATTAGGAATTAATTTATTATATTGGCACCATCTTAATCATTTTTTTAAATTGCCAGTTATAAATATCTTCACTATTTATTAGTTGTATGACCTTGGGAAATTTAAAGAACTTTTCTGTGATTCTTTTCCATAACAGCAGTACTTAAAAGGCTTCCTGTGAAGATTTAATTGGAGTTCCTTATCACACACATTAAGCACTTGAAAAAAGCTTGCTGTCATCATTATTATCAAAAATGAAGATTGACAATTGTTGTAATACTATTATTGAAAATATATGACACCAAAAACTATTAGAAACAATAAACACAGTAAAGTTGCAGGATACAAAATAGAGAGAGACTCAGGGAGCAGGCTGACAGCTTTGAGGGGGCGAGTGGTTCAGAGGGTGGAGGGATGGAGCAAAAAGGAAAAAAAACCTCATAGACAAGGACAACAATGTGGTGATTGTGGTAGGGAGAGGGTTATAAGGGGGGGCAAATGGTAATGGAAAAATGCAATAAAAATAAATTTAAAAATTAAAAACTATGCTAGAAAACAATCAATGTACAAAAATTTATTGCGTTCCTATACACTACAATGCAATTTCAGAAAAATAAGTGGAAAACGATTCCTCTTACAGTTGCAACAACAACAAAAAATAAGATACATAGGAATAAACTTAACAAAAGACATAAAGGACCTATACACTAAAAACTTCAAAGGATTATTAAAAGAGATTGAAAAAGACACAAAGAAATGAAAAGATGTTTCTTGTTCATAAATTGGAAGAATCAATGTAGTTTAAATGGCCATATTACCCAAAGCAATGTGCAGATTTAATGCAATCCTCATCAAAATCCCAGTGGCATTTAAAAATAATAGAACAAAATAAAATCATCAGATTTGTATGGAACCACAAAGACACAAATGGCAAAAGCAATCCTAAGAAAAAACAATGAAGCAGGAGGTGTCATACTGAGTTCAAATTATACTGCAAAGCAACAATAATCAAAACAGCATGCTAAAGTCAGAAAAGCAAACACACAGACTAATGGAACAGAATGATGAGCCCAGAAATAAACCCAAAATATGAAAACAACTAAAATATCCTTGAATATGTAACTGAATGCCAGCATGGCTTCCTGCTGCTTTGAAAGTCAATACTTGAGAAGCAGATGCTGATGTATAAAGGAAAGTGGTTTTATGCAGGTGCTGGCCACCTGGAAAATGATGGACTCTTGTCTCAGAGCCCATCTTCCCATCTCAGTGCAGGTGGGGGGTTTTATGAGGAGGCAGAGGGACAAGGAGAAAAAGGAGATGGAGGGGGGAGAGGCTGTGGACGTGCAGGTAGTATCCTTGCTGGTCGTGATGTGGATCTTTAATGTCAGCATCCTGGAACTGGTCAGCACAGCCAAATTCCTGCAGTTGGGCAATCCCTGTCCCTCAGAGTTGTGGTCAAGGCTGTTTCTTGTACAAGCAGAAAGTAGAACTGCTGGAGCTTGCAATACACTTACAAAGAAACTGTCAGTATGTGAGTTATTTTTATCAGTTTGTTAGTACATCTTATTCTAATTCCATTTCACGGTAAGTCAGAATAGTGGAAAATTTTTATTCCCTGTTTACAAATAGATGATTGGGTAAAGAAGATATGGTACTTATATACAATGGAATACTTCTCAGTCATAAGAAAAGATAAAATATTGCCACTTGCAATAATATAGGTCAATCTTGAGAATATTATGCTAAGTGAAATAAGTTAGAAAAAGTCAAGAACCATATGATTTCATTCATGTGT
This sequence comes from Sturnira hondurensis, assembly GCF_014824575.4. Lineage (NCBI taxonomy): Eukaryota > Metazoa > Chordata > Mammalia > Chiroptera > Phyllostomidae > Sturnira > Sturnira hondurensis. Next base: position 15,006,300 of record NW_028095541.1, on the reverse strand, counting down.
GGGATATAAAACTGAAAACAAGAAGTGAACAAACAAAACAAACAAACAAAAACTCATAGACACAGACAACAGTTGTGATTGCCAAACAGAAGTGGAGTGGGAGGCAGTAAAGAGTAAAGGTGGTCAAATGTATAACAGAAGAAGGTTTGATTTTGGGTAGTGGGCACATAATGCAATATACAAATTATGTATCACAGAATTATAGACTTGAAACCTATTCAATTTTATTAACCAATGTCAACCCAGTAAATCTAATTTTAAAAGAGAAAAAGAAAAAAATATGGGTGATGGAGCTGTATGTGAATTTACTTAAATTCTTGCTGGGCAAGTATTTTAAAAACTAAATTCCTATATTTAGCATTTCTACCTATTCATGAAAATAAAACCCTATATATGAGTTTTTTGTGTTTGAATTCTGTCTAATTCATGCAAGATAAAAAATATGTAGAAAATAGAAACAAAAAGAACATGTAAAAATTAATAGATTTACAAATATTTTGAATGATGCCCAAACCATTTAAGTTGCATTTTCTTTGCTGTGATTCAGTCAGCTGTTATAGTAGATTCTATTGGTTGCCCCCTAACAGCCATCTCCCCTCCCTCTTCCTCTTGTTTGTTAACAGTATTCTAACTCCATGCGGGTATCTGCTTTTCCCTCTAGGACTCAGGCTTTTAGCTCCTGATAGGTCTTCCCCAATTTGGTGCACACTCCTGTTCCCCTTGTCAATAATTGGTTTAAGTCAGGGCTGTATATTTTAAAGTTATAATTCCTGAGACAAGAAGGAAAGAATGTCTGCTAAAGGGATTCTGAAAAATGTGTTATTTGTTCTAAATAGAAAAGGTTTCCTTTTCTGCCTCTGGACTCTATGATGCTTGGAGCTGTTGTAGCCATCTTGTGAGCATGAGGTCACAAGCTACATGACAGAACTGATGTGGGGATGGCAAAGCCATAACATGAAGCAAACTTGGGTCCTTGAAGATGTGAAGGTGTTGAATTAACCATCACTGGAATTGCCACCCTCTTGAGTTCTTTTGTAAGTAAATGAATTCCTTATTGGTGTCATTTAGTTGAGTCAGGTTTTCTGATTCAGCTAAAATCATCCTAAGTAATAAAAGCATTCTAAATAATATTAGCTAAAAAGTATGCTAATTCATCACATATTTTTATTTTGTTGTAACAGTATATTAAATTATCTAAATAAAATAGAAGTAATGTATAACTATATGGGATTCTATAGGTGCTTAAATCTTTACATAGAATATTTTCTGAAAATACAGCAGTATTTGACATCTCTTTCTCAAGTGGAAGTTGGAACACTTCCTCAGCAGTTCATGACAATATTGTTTAACTTTTAAAATTTAATTTAGAATTTTTAATGTTTAAAATTATTTTACTGTATATATGCCATATATAGTAAACTTTACAACTCTCAGTTGACAATCAATTTTTATAAATTTTTATCAGTCTTTATACAGTAAACACACCTATATAAACCACCACCCAGATCAAGATACAGAATGCAGTTTCCCAGAAGTCTCACTGTGCTCTCCCCCACCTTCCCCCCATCCCCCCACCAACACCATCATCCCTCTAGAGTTTCCTTTCTTTTTGAATGTTACGTATTTAACTAACAGTATGCAGCCTTCTGTGTCTGGCTTCTTGTACTTAACAATTTGGAATGTGAGATTCATCTATGTTATGCATAGCAATCGCTATTTATTTTAATTCCTATTTAGTCTGTGAATGCCTGAATATAAAACAATCTATCCATTCTGTTATGATGGATTTGGATATTTGGCTACTATGAATGATGTAATGGTGAACATTCTAATGTACATCAGTGTTGGCAAATGTTCTTCTTTAGTAAATATTGTCAATAAATTTTCTGAAGTGATTATGTCAGTATGTACTTCTACCATCATATACAAATGTAAAATTTGCTCCACAACTTGTCAGCATATATTATTGTCAGTTTAATTTTAGCCTTTCTGGTGTTTTGTAGTGCTGTCTTGTTTTCATTTTAATTATCATTTCTATGATAACTAATGAGGGTGAGTACCTTTTTATATGCGCAATGAACATTTGTAGTGTTCTTTTTTGAAGTTTTTATTTGTCTTTTTATATTTTTGACAAAATGTGTTTTCTTTTTATGAGTGATTTATAAGCATTTTTAAATGGTAGATACCATCCTTCGTCAAATATACAGGTATTGAAATATTTTCTCTCCTTATGTAGCTTGTCTTCTCACTCTGCTAATGACATCTTTGTAGAAAAACAAGGTTTTCATTTCAATAAAGTCCAATAAATTAGCCTTTTCCTTTACTTTTAAGTAAAGAAAAAATGTTACTTTTTTTTTGTTTTGTGACTAAGACATTTTTGTCCAGAAAAGGTCATGAAGATTCTTTTCTGTTTTCTCTAGGAAGTATTTCTTTCATCCATCTAGAATTGATTCATGTATAGGTATGAGATACATATACTTTTATATGTATATTTTTAAATGAATCATTATTTTATATGATTCATTTGATCATAGTGTTTTGCAGAGGCAGCTTTGACAAAAAATCAGATGGAAGTATATATTGAATATATATTAGTATGTTAATTTATCTGCTTTCTATCCATGTACTAATATATCATACTTTTAATTGTATGTTCTATAAATTCTTCAACTTTATTCTTTCTTCAAATTGTTTGTGTTATTCTTAAAGTTTTATATTTCTGTATAATTTTTCAAATGAGCTTGTTCATTTATGCCTAAAAACAACCCTGCTGGAACTTTGATTGCATTGAATCTGTAGAGTGGTAAATCAATTTGATTGGTGTTGAATCTATATATCAGTGTGGGGAGAACTAACATCTTTACAATATAAGGTCTTATAACCCACTAACACTTTTTTAGGTATTTATTTTCTGTCAGTGATGTGCTATGATTTTCTGTTAGAGGTTCACAAATATTTTATTAGATTTATTTCTAAGTTTTCAATGTTTTGATGCTATTTCAATAATACTTCCAAACCTTTATTTCTTGGTGCTTATTATTAGCATATAATACAAAAATAAAATTGATTACTAATACTAATAGTTGTTTGTACTCCTTTTAGAGTTCTTATGTACAAAATTTTGTCATCTCTGAATAATAATATGTTTATTTCTTTCTTTCACACCTTCAATTTGTTTTTTCTCCTGATTGCACTAGTTAGGAATTCAAGTACAATATTGAACAGAAGTTTTCATAGAAAGGTAGCAGACATCCTTTTTTACATTTCAATGGGAAAGTCTTTAATATTTCATCATTAAGTATGATGTTTGCTGAAAGTCTTTTGTAGATAAATTTATCATATTAAGGACATTTTCTTCTTACTTGCTTATTAAGCTTTTGTCATGAAGGAGTTGAATTTTTAAAACCTGATTTGTGAGAGAGGGAGGGAGGAAGAGAGAGAGAAACATCAGTTTGTTGTCTCACTTATTTACGCATTCATTGGTTGATTCTTGTATGTTCCCTGACCAGAGATCAAACCTTGGCAAATAGGGACAATGTTCAATTAACTGAACTATTCAGTTAAGGCCAGGAGTTGAAATGACCAAATACTTTGTTCTGTACTGTTACATTACTGAAATGATCATATGATTTTTATACTATATTTGTTAACATGGTGAACTATATTGAATTGTTTTTAATATTAAACTTATTTTGTACTTCTGGAACAAACCCAACTTTTCTAATAAGTTATCATTTTATATATTTCTGATTAATTTTGCTTTATACGTGTGTAATTTAGAAATTAGAACTGCCATTGGGAAAAGTGCTTACAGAAGGTTAGCTGACTTCTTTTTGGTTCTTCTGTTTTTGTATCTTAGTCCTTCAGGTTTTGCCTTTTTTAGCACTGAACACCAGTTTTTGCTTCCCCAGGTCCAATCTGCCCTCTAGTTACATATTTTGTTTGACCTCTATCTCCTGTGATACAAACTTGCAAATATCTTGAAAGGGGAAAAATGTGGTGATTAGCGACGCATTCACTCCATGAAATTTTTTTCTCAGGATCCTAGTCCCTGGAGTCCTGGTTGCTTTGCTTGCATTCCAAAGCCTTGAAACAATTAGGGTTTTTGTTTGTTTGCTTGTTTTCTGTCATAGTGTCTTAGGGTTAGTCTCCGCAAGAAGGTTAGTTTGAAAAAAAAGCTTTACTTTAATGGCTAGGAGTGGGATTTCCACAACATGTTTTAAAAGGCTCATAGAAAATGTTTGGACTATTACATGTACATGTTAAATAGGAAAATTACAATCAGGGAAAGACTTTTAATAACTGTCTAGTATGTTCAATGAGTTAAATAACAAGATTAACAATTTCAGCATAAAAATGGAAACTAGAAAAAGGAATCAAGTGGATAAGTCTAGAACAGAAAAGTACAATAACTGAATTAAATGTTGAGAGCCTAAGGGCAGATCTAAGGGCAGATTAAAAAGCTGAAAAAAGAGTCAATTAGAAGTTAGGTCAGAAGGTACCCAGTATGTAGTGTGAAGACACAGAAGATTAACTGTGTAGAAAAGATCTTAAGAAACATAGAGCATACAATGAGAATGTATATCATAGGTGCAACTAAGTCCTAGAGAAAGAGGAGAGAGAATGGACTAAAAACAGCATTTGAAGAATTTATAGCTGAGATTACTGATGAGAAACATCAAACCGCAGATTTTGGAAGTACTATCAACCCTAAGTAAGATACAAATGAAGAAAATTATAACTAGGCATATACTAGTATAATGGATGGAAAGCAAATGCAAAGACAAAATCTTGAAAGCACCCAGAGAAAAACATCAGTGAAGGAGCCACCACAATACCAACAGTTGACTTGTTACCATATAGGATGGAAGCCAGAAGAGCATGTAATAACGTCTTCAAAATGCCAAAAGAAAGTAAGTGCTGACTTTGAAAGTTATATATTTCATAAATTAAGTGAGATCAACACATTTCAGAACAGGGAAGAAAGAAAAATCAGAGCAGTACAAAAGAAAATATTACCAAAGTTCTTCAAGTGACAGGAAATGATGATAAATGGAAATGTGGAGATAAAGGAAATAATGAAGAGTAGAAACACAAAATATGGGTAAATATAAGTGAAGATTGTACTAAACAGTAATAATAATGTTGTATTAAGATATAAAATTTAAACTGGTAGGGAAGTTAATTGTGTATTTTAATGTCTGAATTGTCTGGAAAGAGAATATATATTAGATTTGGATAAGTCAAGGGTAGATGTTGTAAACTTTAGGGAAAGATCTAAAGTAATAGTAAAAGGATAAATAATTGAAACTATGTATAGGAAAATGGAACAATAAAAACAAATTCAAAAGAAAGGAATCAAGGAAAGGAGAAGGAACAAAAGTGTATTTTATTGTGTTGTAGTGGGAATTCCCATCAGAATACATGAGCCATCATATCGTTAGCAGTGAAAATTCCTTTCTGTTCTCTCTGGATCCTCCTTTCCTTTATAAACTGTTACTTTAAATATTTTTCTACCAAGTCTTATTTGTTCTTTATTTTATCCTGATACCAACTTACAGATCTGTGTCAATCTTCCACAGCATTTATCCAAAGTTCAGTCCATCCCTAACACGCATTCTAAAAAGAAGCAAACAAATGAAAATCTGAGCATATGAAGGACTCACTTTCTGATCCTTTACCCTTATTCCTCCAGTTTTCTCTCCATAACCAGCTATGACATAATTGACAGAGTTCTTGGTATTCGGTGATCTTAAAATATTTTTCTCTTCTAGCACCTTTCGTGATACAAATATACTGTATTTCCAGATTTTCTTGAACTATGCTAAAATGCATCTGTGTGAGCATAATTTATTTTATTCCTTGGGTTATAGCCTTCTAAAATGATGTACTAAATTACTCATAAAGTGTTTTTTTAATTTTCATGTCACCCTTTCTTACTTCCCTGCTTTTGTCCCAGATGATGAAATGGTCTTTTTAATGAATGGTCTTTTTTTATTTTAATTTTTATTTAATTCTTGTTCAAGTACAGTTTTCTGTCTTATATTCCCAGCCCTGCCCCCCCCATTGCTCCCCACCTCCCTCCCATTTCCAACCCCACCTTAGTTATTGTCCATGTGTCCTTTATACTTGTTCATGTGAGTCCATCCCCTTTTCCCCTGTGATTCTCTCCCCTCTCCCCTCTGGACCCTGTCAGCCTGTTCTGTATTTGAGTGTCATTGGTCATATTTTGCTCGCTTGTTTGTTTTGTTGTTTAGATTCCTGTTAATGGTGATATCACACGGAATTTGTCTTTCACCGCCTAGATTATTTCACTCAGCATAATGCTTTCCAGTTCCATCCATGATGTTGCAAAGGATAGGAGTTCCTTCTTCCTTTCTGCAGCATAGAATTCCATTGTGTAAATGTACCATAGTTTTTTGATCCAGTCATTGACCGATGTGCATCTAGTTTGCATCCAACTCTTGGCTATTGTAAATTGTGCTGCTATGAACAAAGGGTGCATAGGTTCTTTTGGATTGGTGTTTCAGGATTCTTAGGATATACTCCTAAGAGTGGAAATGCTAGGTCAAAAGGCATGTTCATTTTTAGTTTTCTTAGAAAATGTCATACTATTTTCCATAGTGGTTGTACCAGTCTGCAATCCCACCAACAGCGAACTAGGGTTCCCTTTCCCCCACAACCTCTCCAACACTTGTTGTTTGTTTCTTTGTTTATGGTAGCCATTCTGACTGGTGTAAAGTGGTATCTCATTGTGGTTTTAATTTGCATCTCTCTGATAGCTAGCGATAATGAGCATCTTTTCATGTGTCTCTGGATCCTCTGTATGTCCTCCTTGCAGAAATGTCTGTTTAAGTCCTTTGCCCATTTTTAATTGGGTTGCTCATCTTCTTACAGTGGAGTTGTGTGAGTTCTTTGTATATTTTGGAGATTAAACCTTTGTCTGAGGTATCATTGGCAAATATGTTTTCCCAAGCTGTTGTTTCTCTTTTTATCTTGATACTGTTTTCCTTAGCCATGCAGAAGCTTTTAATTTTGATGAGATCCCATTTGTTTATTCTTTCCTTTCTGTCCCTTGCTCTAGGGGACGTATCAATAAAAATATTGCTGCGTGGAATATCTGAGATTTTCCTGCCAATGCTCTCCTCTAGGGCTTTAATGGTTTCACAGCTTATATTTAAGTCTTTTATCCACCTTGAATTTATTTTGGTGTATGGTGTAAGTTGGTGCTCAAGTTTCATTTTTTTGCATGTAGCTGTCCAGTTCTCCCAATACCATTTGTTGAAAAGGCTGTCTTTACTCCATTTTATGTTATTGCCCCCTTTGTCGAATATTAATTGACTGTAGAGAGTTGGGTTTATTTCTAGGCTCTCTGTTCTATTCCATTGGTCTATGTGCCTGTTTTTATGCCAGTACCAGGCTGTTTTGGTTACAGTGGCCTTGTAATACAGTTTGATATCAAGTATTGTGATCCCTCCAACTTTGTTCTTCTTTCTCACAATTGCAGCTGCTATTTGTGGTCTTTTATGGTTCCATATAAATTTTTGATGTATTTGTTCTATGTCTGTGAAATATGCCATTGGTACTTTAATAGATATTGCATTGAATCTGTAAATTGCTTTGGGTAGTATGGACATTTTGATGATGTTAATTCTTCCAATCCATGAACACGGTATACGTTTCCATTTGTTTGTGTCTTCCTTGATTTCTTTCATCAGTGTTGTATAGTTTTCTGTATACAGGTCTTTAACCTCCTTGGTTAAGTTTATTCCCAGATATTGTATTTTTGTTTTTGCTATATTGAATGGGATTTTTTTTCTTGATTTCTGCTTCTGCTGTTTCATTGTTGGTATACAGAAATGCCTTTGATTTCTGGATATTGACTTTGTATCCCACTGTTTTGCCAAATTCATTTATTAGTTTGAACAATTTTTTTGGTAGAGGCTATAGGATTTTCCATGTGCACTATCATGTCATCTGAAACAATGCCAGTTTTGCTTCCTCCTTTACAATTTGGATGCCTTTTATTTCCTTTTCTTGTCTGATCGCTGTGGCTAGAACTTCTAATACCATATTGAATAGACGTGGTGAAAGTGGGCAACCTTGTCTTGTTCCTGATCTTAGTGGAAAAGCTTTCAGTTTTTGCCCATTGAGTATGATGTTGGCTGTAGGTCTTTCATATATGGCCTTTATTATATTGAGGAATGCTTCCTCTATTCCCACTTTGCTGAGTGCCTTTATCATAATGGGTGTTGTACCTTATCAAAAGCTTTTTCCACATCTATTGATATGATCATGTGGTTTTTGTCTTTGGTTTTATTTATGTGATGTGTTACATTTACTGATTTACGAATATTGAGCCATCCTTGCATGGCCAGTTCAGGTTTTCTGCTTCTTTTTCATTGAGATTTGGAAGATTATATTTTTCTAGAAATTTGTCCATTTCACCTAGGTTTTCAAATTTCTTGGCATACAATTCTGCATCGTGATTTCTTACAACCTTTCTATTTTTGTGGTATCAGTTGTAATCTCTCCTCTTTCATTTCTGAATGTGTTTATTTGGATTCTCTCTCTTCTTTTCTTGATGAGCCTACTTAAAGGTTTGTCTGTTTTGTTTATCTTTTCAAAAAACCAACTCCTGGATTCATTGATACTTAGAATTGTGCTTTTAGTCTCTATATCATTTAATTCTGCTCTGATCTGGGTTATTTCCTTCTTTCTACTTGCTCTGGGCTTTCTTTGTTGTTGTTCCTCGAGTTCTTGCAGGTGTCGGGTTAGGTTGTTTGTTTGAAATGTTTCTCTCTTCTTTATGTAAGCCTGTATTGCTATGAACGTCCCTCTCAGGACTGCCTTCACTATGTCCCATAAGTTTTGGGTTGTTGTGAGTTCATTTTCATTTGTTTCCAGAAGCTTTTTGATTTCTTCCCTAATTTTAATCTTGACCCATTTGTTGTTTAATAGCATAGCATTCAGTCTCCATGCTTTTGGGTGTTTTGGGTTTTTTTCCTTTGGGGTTGGTTTCCAATTTCAGTCCCTTGTGATCAGAGAAAATGCTTGGTATGATTTCTATTTTCCTGAATTTGTCGAGACTTGTTTTATGTCTTATCATGTGGTCTATCTTTGAAAATGTTCCATGTGCATTTAAAAAGAATGTGTATTTAGCTTCTTTGGGATGGAGGGCTCTATATATATCCATTAGGTCCATTTCATCTAGGGTGTTGTTTAATGCTGCAATGTCTTTGTTGATACTTTGTTTGGAAGATTTGTCCATTTTAGACAGTGGGGTATTAAAATCCCCTACTATAATTGTGTTGCTGTCAATATCTTTCTTGAGGTCCTCTAGAATTTTCTTTATATATTTGGGTGCTCCTATGTTGGGTGCATATATATTTATGATGTTAATGTCTTCTTGGTGGATTCTTCCCTTGAGTATTATGAAGTGACCTTCTGGGTCTCTCTTTATGGTCCTTTTTTTGAAGTCTATTTTGTCTGATATAAGAATTGCTACCCTGGCTTTTTTTTTCTTGTCCATTTGCTTGGAAAATTTGTTTCCAGCCTTTCACTTTTAGTTGGTGATGGTCTTTTGTCCTGAGGTGGGTCTCCTGTAGGCAGCATATGTGTGGGTCATGCTTTCTTATCCATTCGGCTATTCTATGCCTTTTAATTGGTGCATTTAATCAATTTACATTTAAGGTTATTATTGAAAGGTACTTATTCATTGCCATTTTTGTACCTGTGTTCCTCTCTGTCTCTCTCCCTTGTCCTTCCTTTCCTTAAAGCAGTCCTTTTAGTATTTCTTGTAGAGCTGGTTTGGTGGAAGCGTATTCTTTTAGACTTCTTTTGTCTTGAAAGCTCTTTATTTGGCCTTCTATCTTAATTGAGAGCCTTGCTGGGTAAAGTAGCGTTGGTTGTATGCCTCTGTTTCTCATTACTTGGAATATTTCTTGCCACTCTCTTCTTGCTTGAAATGTTTCCATTGAGAAGTCAGCAGCCAACCTTATTGGGACCCCCTTGTATGTTACTTCCTTTTTCTCCCTTGCTGCCTTTAGGATTCTCTCTTTGTCTTGGAGTTTTGCCATTTTAATGATGATATATCTTGCAGTAGGCCTCTTTGGATTCCACCTGATTGGGACTCTCTGCGATTCCTGGATTCATGTGACTTTATCTCTCCTCAACTTAGGAAAATTTTCCATTATTACTCTTTCAAGTAGGTTTTCCATCCCTTGTTATTCTTCTTCTCCTTCTGGTATTCCTATTATTTGGATATTATTATGTTTCATAATGTCTTGCATTTCTCTTAAACTCTCCTCATTTTTTCCGAGTCTCTTTTCTATTATTTGGTCTGTCTGGGAGATTCTTTCTACCCTGTCTTCAATATCGCTTATGTGCTCCTCCACCTCACTGATCCTACTCTCCATACCTTCTACTGTGTTCTTCAGTTCATAAATTGTATTCTTCATTTCCTCTTGGCCTTTGCTGATGGTTTCTATTTCCTTTTTCATGTTGGTATAGTTTGCGGAGAGTTCATTGTAGCTCCCCTGTAGTTTCTGGTAGCTCGTTGTAAGCTCTTTGAATTTCCTGATAACCAGTGCTTTGAATTCAGTATCTGATAGTTGACTTGCCTCTATTTCATCTAATGTTCTTTCTGAGACTTCCTCCTTTTCTTTCATTTGGGGATTGTTTCTTTGTCTTCCCATTGTTTGTGTTACTCTTCTTGTTGGCCTCGGCTTCTTATATTGATCTGTTCTGGTTCCCTGGGTTTATGGTGTGAACTTCTGTGGTAGGATACCTGTGAAATTCAGTGGTACAGTCTCCTGTAGGTATCTTGGTGTTCTCCGCTTCCACTACTCCTCTGGTTGGTTTCCAGCTAGTTGAACCTTTTCTTCTGGTCTCACTAGCTGTAGCAGCCCAAGGGGCTATAAGTGTGGCCTTTCTCTCGTCTCAGTGAACTCAACCGGTCTTGCCAGTGCACTCCCAAGATCCAGACTGGCACAGCTCTCCTGCACCCCACTGAGAGCAGATTTTTCCCCATGCTTTCCAGCCCTGGCCTCGCATGAGGGTGCATGCTCCAGCTAGGCTTTCCTGGTCTCGCAGGCTTGGGCGCGGACCTTCTCCAGTGCTATGGCTGAACACACAGGGCAACTCACAATTCTTCCAAGCCGACAGCCACAGCCTGACTCTTGGTGCTTCTGGCTGGCTCTCTTCCAGGGGCCTTGCTAGTAGCCCAAGACTCGAAGGGTCTATGGCAGACCAGGCTCTGACCCCGCGCTACAGGGAACGCACGGGCGACTCTCAGTTCTCACAAACCAGCAACTGCAGCCTGACTCCACGGATTATCAGATCTCTCTGATTTGCTTCCCAGTGCCCACTCTTCTCTCTGCCACTACAGGCAAACCAATCTCTCCTGGTGTTTTCCAATCTGTGCCCTGCCAGGTAGGGAGGGTGCCAGTGACTAGTTCTCTCCCAGGGTTGTTGTTGCCTGCCCTCGGCTCTCAGAGACCGGGGTAGACCGGCCAGGGCCCTGGCGCGGCCCAGCGGAGGGCCTGCAGCCTCTGCGCTGTTCCCTCGTACCTTATTCATCTGTGGTCGTCTCCTCTCCTCAACCTCTGGTCATTCAGTGTCCGCTACACTCTCTCAAGTCCTGCCTTCCTATATGCTGGGTCCCTGTTGGCTATCCGCTGCGCTCCTCTGAAGATCAGCCGGTTTTTCTCCGGCGCGTGGAGGGAAGTGAAATCCTTTTTCCTACTCCGCCACCATCTTCCCCCTCCTATCCTCATAAAGTTTTTATTTCTTCCACTTTCCCTTCAGCAGTAAGCCCTGAGGTGTATATAGCATCCTCTGGGCCTTTGAATACTGAAGGGAACATCAGAAAGCGTACATGCTAGCACTGATGCTCCATCTTTGCTATTAGTTTCTGTTACCCTGCATCCTTTTCTCTCCTGTTTCTTACTGATGTTTCTTCAGCTTTGCAGTCCCTTACCTCCTTTGGATTCTGATACTTCCCTGATATTCTTTTTTTAAAAATAACTCACAGCGATGTCTTTTTCTAAATAACTGACCATTTTTCTCAACTCTTACTTTTTACAGCTCTATTGTTAAGTAGGAAAAGTAGTTTAGCTTTGTTGTAAAATTTGAGAATACACAGAAAATTTTAACAGATAAAAAAGCAACTTCATCTTAGCACCCTAAGACAATCACTATAAAATTTTAGTGTATATTCTTGGAGTTAAAATATGTCATTTTTACATTGTTTCAGATAATTATTCTCACTGCCTCTGGAATCTATCCTTTTTTCCTCCTGAATATAATAAGAACAGAGATTAGTATGCTTTTTCTCTTAGCCTGGGGGTTAAAAAGAGTCACCTAGAAAGGTGACATGGTGCCTGTTTTATATAAGTTGTTTTAGAAAGAAGAGTTATTTTTTCAAATAACATATTATTTGTCACAGGACTCATGATTTTTCATGCTTCTTGGTTTTAATACACCCACAGAAGCTCAATGCCTCTAGTTATGAGAAGTTCCTGTTAAGAGGAAGAGAGTAAGCAGATGACTAAAACCTGATTAAGTTTCCTGATTCATTTAATTTTGTTCAATCTACTTAAAACTGAATATAACAAAACTGTTTTGACTTTATCTATTGCTATGTGTATGTTCTTAAGAAGATAGTAAATTGTCTAAATCTACTCTCATATTTTAATTATTCTGCTTAGCAAGATGATATTACTAATTTAATACTGCATGGCTTATGTAGTGTATGGCTCTGTTGCTAGTTTGGTCATAAAATCCTAAAATTGGTGATCTTAAAAGTCCTCCTTGATTTATCAAAAATTTGTTTCAGAGCTTCTAGACTTTAGAATGCATGAAGATAATCTAAAGTGCTTTTGGATAGTTAAGATTCCTGGACTTAGTTCCCCAAATATTTTGAATTAATAGATGTAGGTGGGTCCCCAAAAGCTTGACAATCCTGAGGCAGATGTTCCATGGACTATTTTTTTTAAATCATTGTTTGACTTATATAACACCTAACAGGTGGTTATTTGCCTTGTTATAAGATACACAAGCACTGCCATTTTTAGATCATTACATTTTAAGCACATTCCTAATAAATAAAAAGAAAAATAATCCTCATTATTATTTCATAAAATGGGAGATACTATTAAAATAGATATTTTACTTAAGATCATTGTCCATATTTAAGAAAATCAGTAATATCAGCTAGAGGATAGCCCAGACCTCCTACACTAATCTGGAGTTACTGGGTCATATTTGCTTTAATTGTATTTATATTTACATTATTGCTCTGACTGTGGCATTCTTCTCAGAAGAGGCATTCATCAGGATTCATTGCTTTAAAGGTTTAACCAGCTGGAAACACTCTATATTTTGCAATGTGAAAATGAATATGGATTCAAAATATAAATATGTGGAGAATTCTCTGGCATTATTTTTCATGTTGTTTTGTTTGGAGCTAGAGATCAAATTGAGAACTAATTATTTTTTTGATAGAGTTTGCAGAATCTCAGGTTCTACCTGCTTTCTGGTTTGATTAATTCTTCAAAAATATTTCAAATGCTTTATATGACAAAAATCAAATGCCTAAACATGAAGCATTTATACCACCATTAAGCATAGAAATGCTGGTTTTATTCACAGTTAATTATACTCAAGCAATACAGCTGCTTTCTCCAAAATGAGTAGAGCATTTGCTCTACTTGACCCTGTCCTGAGGTGGAAGCTAGTGTCCATTTGCCCTGTACCTGAGGACAGACTCCATCTGTCCTGAATTCCACAGCTGAACATCTAACCTATTCCCCAGTGGTCCCTCAGGCACTATTCTGGAAACAGAGACAAAAGGGGCCCTCCTGCTGATAACCCAATGGGAGCTCTACTAAGCTTCTCTCTGATGGAGGCCTTTCTTTTGCTCATCTTACTGGGTGGCAAGGCTCTTGACAAGATTTCTGACTTATATCATAGAACAAAAGATAAAGACATCTTTGTAGTACTTTGATCTCTTAGGAAGTCAGGCAACAAGAGAACCCCATATAAATTCTAAGCCTAAGTCTGAAAAATATCCCTATTTCTAGCAATCCTATAATGTAGCCATTTGTATTTTGTGAATAAAACATTTAAACATGAGCCTGATTAAAATGTTGCAAAGGAAAGAAGTAAAATATTTATTGATTAAGGATAGATATCAGCTCCATTCTCATAATCTTTATAATTCATGGCCATTAATAATGCAAATGTACAAATATTGTTTAAATCTCTTTGTTTTTTAAGGTTTCATATTAGGTAAATTTTTTTTGTAAAAATTAAAATCTGCTGGCAAAGAGTTTCACCAGAGTTTGTACTTCACCTACATGTCTTAATAAATGAGTTTCTTACTTTACAGATAGGAGAAGCCAGGCAGAAATATCCCAAATTCTATTCCAGAAAGCTCCCAAATGGGAAGTGTAGGGTATCACAATCCATTTTAATAATGCTGGGGTATTGGGCAGCATGACGTTTGAAGGGGTAGAGCCTGAGGGAGGGGCAAGTTTATAGAAAAGTGTCAGATTACAATCACTGTGAGCAATTAATGTTGCTACTAGAGCATACTGAGCAGCAGGCACCCAGGATAATGAGGAAACTGGAATTTAAATAAAGCACATCTAAATCTCTGGCCTGGAGCTGAGCTATGACCCAGGAAACTCCTAAATGGATTTAACAAGGCTGTGCTTAAATACATACCTTATAAACAAACTTTCCTCTTTTGTACGTCTGAAATAATTTGTAATCTTAAGAATATTTTTAAATGGTAGAATCAAGCAGAAAAGATGTATATTTCATCTTGTAAGTGTCTTCAGTTGCATATTCAATTTGCCCAAATTTTTCTAGGCATATATGGTTCCTATCAATTTCCTGGGTCTTTTTTAGGCTGAATCATCCTACTAGTTTCCACAGAGGAATATTCAAGCTTAATGCAAAATTTGATGCAGATTCATTGCTCTACTGGCTCAGTCATTTTGAATGTAATGGCCACACAGTACACATGCTCATTCAACAGCGTCCACTGACTATACAGTGAAGTGGTCATTGTTCACACATGCGCATTCTAGTCCATTCTCCTTGGCTCCAGGTTACATCGATGTCATGCAAACCATTCTTTTTATACTAACAATATGTCATATCACTGTTTTTGCTTATTTTATTGTTTGTTTGTTTTGTATTGTTTGTTTTCTAAACTGTGGGTAAATAGCCAGCCAGAACCACACAAATACCTACTTCACCACTCTTGCTAGTCCCTGCCCCTCTGTCAGAAGTCAGACATTTTTCCCAACTAAAAGAGGACTCCTGGAACTACAGAGGACTCCAAGGCTGTGTTCCAGCACTGTGTCCAGCATTTGTTCTGATTCTTTGGTATTGTGTAATGACCATTATAGTCATTAAATAGTTTGAATATTCCCTCCAGTGAAACCTATAGTGATGAAGTTGAGGCTATCAGTTTAGGTAATGAAAAACTAACACCGCCAGTTTCTGAGCAAGCTCAGCCATGTCCTACTTCTGAGTAGGGTAGTCCTTGAACTGTTTCAGATATGAAGTGAATCTTTGAGGTAGTAATGAAAATAAGCAGACAAGGAAATTCTTGCAATGTTCTAAGATATTTCTTGGCATTCATTGTTATTTTTATTTTTTATTTTATTTTTTTCAAATTTTTTTATTTAATTATTTTTCAAGTACAGTTTTCTGTCTATTACTCCCATCCCATCCCATCCCTCCCCCCATCCTCCCCCCTCCCTCCCATTTCCACCCTTCTCAGTTGTTGTCCATGTATCCTTTATATAGGTTCCTCTAAATCCCTCCCTTATTTCCCCTGAAATTCCCTCCCCTCTCCCCTCTGGTCACTGTCAGCCTGTTCTCTATTTCAGTGTCTTTGGTTATATTTTGCTTGCTTGTTTGCTTTGTTGTTTAGCTTCCTGTTAGAGGTGAGATCATATGGTATTTGTCCTTCAACACCTGGCTTATTTCACTCAGCATAATGCTTTCCAGTTCCATCCATGTTGTTGCAAAAGGTAGGAGCTCCTTCTTTCTTTCTGCAGCATAAAATTCCATTGTGTATATGTACCATAGTTTTTTGATCCATTCATTTACTGACGGGCACCTAGGTTGCTTCCAACTCTTGGCTATTGTAAATTGTGCTGCTATGAACATTGGGGTGCATAGGTTCTTTGGGATTGGTGTTTTAGGGTTCTTAGGATACAATCCCAGCAGTGGAATTGCTGGGTCAAAAGGCAAGTCCAATTTTAGTTTTCTGAGAAAATTCCATACTGTTTTCCATAATGGTTGTACCAGTCTACAATCCCACCAACAGTGGACCAGAGTCCCCTTTCCTCCACACCCTCTCCAACATTTGTTGTTTATTGCTTTGTTTATGATAGCCATTCTCACCGGTGTAAAGTGGTATCTCATTGTAGTTTTAATTTGCATCTCTCTGATAGCTAGTGATATTGAGCATCTTTTCATGTGTCTCTGGATCCTCTGTATGTCCTCCTTGCAGAAGTGTCTGTTCAAGTCCTTTCCCCATTTTTTAATTGGGTTAGTTGTCTTCTTAGAGTGAAGTCGTGTGAGTTCTTTGTATATTTTGGAGATTAAACCTTTGTCTGAGGTATCATTGGCAAATATGTTTTCCCATACAGTTGGTTGTCTTTTTATTTTAATGCTGTTTTCTTTAGCTGCGCAGAAGCTTTTTATTTTGATGAGATCCCATTTGTTTATTCTTTCCTTTATAGTCCTTGCTCTAGGGGACATATCAGTAAAAATGTTGCTGCGTGAAATATCTGAGATTTTCCTGCCAATGTTCTCCTCTAGGACTTTAATGGTGTCATGGCTTATATTTAAGTCTTTTATCCACCTTGAATTTATTTTGGTGTATGATGTAAGTTGGTGCTCGAGTTTCATTTTTTTGCATGTAGCTGTCCAGTTCTCCCAACACCATTTGTTGAAGAGGCTATCTTTACCCCATTTTATGATACTGCCCCCTTTGTCGAATATTAATTGACTGTAGAGATTTGGGTTTATTTCTGGGTTCTCTATTCTGTTCCATTGGTCTATGTGCCTGTTTTTATGCCAGTACCAGGCTGTTTTGATTACAGTGGCCTTGTAATACAGTTTGATATCAGGTATTGTGATCCCTCCTACTTTGTTCTTCTTTCTTAACATTGCAGCTGCTATTCGGGGTCTTTTATGGTTCCATATAAATTTTTGAAGTGTTTGTTCTATGTCTGTGAAATATGCCATTGGTACTTTAATAGGTATTGCATTGAATCTGTAAATTGCTTTGGGTAGTATGGACATTTTGATGATGTTAATTCTTCCAATCCATGAACACGGTATACGTCTCCATTTGTTTGTGTCTTCCTTGATTTCTGTCTTCAGTGTTGTGTAATTTTCTGCATACAGGTCTTTAACCTCCTTGGTTAGATTTATTCCCAGATATTTTATTTTTCTTTTTGCTATATCGAATGGGATTTTTTTCTTGATTTCTGCTTCTGCTGATTCATTGTTAGTATACAGAAATGCCTTTGATTTCTGGATATTGACTTTGTATCCCGCTGTTTTGCCAAATTCATTTATTAGTTCCAGCAGTTTTTTGGTAGAGTCTATAGGATTTTCCATGTACACTATCATGTCATCTGCAAACAGTGACAGTTTTGTTTCCTCCTTTCCGATTTGGATGCCTTTTATTTCCTTTTCTTGTCTGATTGCTGTGGCTAGAACTTCCAATACTATATTAAATAGAAGTGGTGAAAGTGGACAACCTTGTCTTGTTCCTGATCTTAGTGGAAAAGCTTTCAGTTTTTGCCCATTCAGTATGATGTTGGCTGTAGGTCTTTCATATATGGCCTTTATTATATTGAGGAATGCTCCCTCTATTCCCACTTTGCTGAGTACCTTTATCATAAATGGGTGTTGTACCTTATCAAAAGCTTTTTCCGCGTCTATTGATATGACCATGTGGTTTTTGTCCTTGCTTTTGTTTATGTGGTGTATTACATTTACTGATTTGCGGATATTGAACCATCCTTGCATCCCTGGGATGAATCCCACTTGGTCATGGTGTATGATCTTTTTGATGTATTGTTGGATGCGATTTGCCAATATTTTGTTGAGGATTTTAGCATCTATGTTCATCAGTGATATTGGCCTAAAGTTTTCTTTCTTTGTTGTGTCTCTATCTGGTTTTGGAATTAGGATAATGCTCGCTTCATAAAAAGAGTTTGGGAGTTTCCCATCATTTTGGATTTTTTGGAATAGTCTGTGAAGAATAGGGGTTAGCTCTTCCTTAAACGCTTTGTAGAATTCTCCTGTGAAACCATCTGGTCCGGGGCTTTTGTGTGATGGGAGTTTTTTGATTACTGCTTCAATTTCATTTGCTGTTATTGGTCTGTTCAGGCTTTCTACTTCTTCTTCATTGAGTTTTGGAAGATTATATTTTTCTAGAAATTTGTCCATTTCACCTAGGTTTTCAAATTTCTTGGCATACAGTTCTTCATAGTAATTCCTTACAATCCCTTCTATTTCTGTGGTATCAGTTGTAATCTCTCCTCTTTCATTTCTGATTGTGTTTATTTGTGTCCTCTCTCTTCTTTTCTTAATGAGCCTACTTAAAGGCTTGTCTATTTTGTTTATCTTTTCAAAAAACCAACTCTTGGATTCATTGATCCTTATAATTGTGCTTTTGGTCTCTATGTCATTTAATTCTGCTCTGATCTTGGTTATTTCCTTCCTTGTACTTGCTCTGGGCTGTCTTTGTTGTTGTTCTTCGAGTTCTTGCAGGCGTCGGGTTAGGTTGTTTGTTTGAAATGTTTCTATTTTCTTTAGGTAAGCCTGTATTGCTATGAACTTCCCTCTCAGGACTGCCTTGGCCGTGTCCCATAAGTTTTGGGTTGTTGTGAGTTCATTTTCATTTGTTTCCAGAAACTTTTTGATTTCTTCCCTAATTTCAATCTTGACCCATTCGTTGTTTAATAGCATACCATTCAGTCTCCATGATTTTGGATGTTTGGGGTTTTTTCCTGTGGGGTTGGTTTCTAATTTCAGTCCCTTGTGGTCAGAGAAAATGCTTGGTATGATTTCAATTTTCTTGAATTTGTTGAGGTTCATTTTGTGTCCTACCATGTGGTCTATCTTTGAAAATGTTCCATGTGCATTTGAAAAGAATGTGTATTTAGCTTCTTTGGGATGAAGCGCTCTATATATATCAGTCAAGTCCATTTCTTCTAGAGTTTCATTTAATGCTGCTATATCTTTGTTGATATTTTGTTTGGAAGATCTGTCCATTTTTGACAGTGGGGTGTTAAAATCCCCTACTATAATTGTGTTGCTGTCAATATCTTTCTTGAAGTCTTCTAGGATTTTTCTTATATATTTGGGTGCTCCTATGTTGGGTGCATATATATTTATGATGTTAATGTCTTCGTGCTGGATTCTTCCCTTGAGCAATATGAAGTGACCTTCTGGGTCTCTCTTTATGGCCCTTTTTTTGAAGTCTATTTTGTCTGATATTAGAATTGCTACCCCGGCTTTTTTTTCTTGTCCATTTGCTTGGAAAATTTGTTTCCAGCCTTTCACTTTTAGTCTGTGATGGTCTTTTGTCCTGAGGTGGGTCTCCTGTAGGCAGCATATGTGTGGGTCATGCTTTCTTATCCATTCAGCTATTCTATGTCTTTTGATTGGAGCATTTAATCCATTTACATTCAAGGTTATTATTGATAGGGACTTATTCATTGCCATTTTTGTACCACAGTTCCTCTCTGTCTCTCTCTTTTCCTTCCTTTCCTTAAAGCAGCCCTTTTAGTATTTCTTGTAGAGCTGGTTTGGTGGAGGCATATTCTTTTAGACTTCTTTTGTCTTGGAAGCTCTTTATTTGGCCTTCTATCTTGATTGAGAGCCTTGCTGGGTAAAGTAGCCTTGGTTGTAGGCCTCTGGTTCTCATTACTTGAAATATTTCTTGCCATTCTCTTCTTGCTTGGAGTGTTTCCATTGAGAAGTCAGTAGCTAACCTTATTGGGGCTCCCTTGTATGTTACTTCCTTTTTCTCCCTTGCTGCCTTTAGGATTCTCTCTTTGTCTTGAAATTTTGCCATTTTAATGATGATGTGTCTTGAAGTGGGCCTCTTTGGGTTCCTCTTGAATGGGACTCTCTGTGATTCCTGGATTCGTGTAACTTTTTCTCTCATCAAATTAGGAAAATTTTCCATCATTACTCTTTCAAATAGGTTTTCTATCCCTTGTTCTTCTTCTTCTCCTTCTGGTATTCCTATTATTCGGATATTATTACGTTTCATATTATCTTGCATTTCTCTTAGTCCATCTTCATTCTTTTTGAGCCTCTTTTCCCTTTCTTGCTCTTTCTGGGAGATTCTTTCTACTGTGTCCTCCAACTCACTGATCCGATCTTCTGCCTCATCGATCCTGCTTTTCATTCCTTCTACTGTGTTCTTCAGTTCCGAAATTGTATTCTTCATTTCCTCTTGTCCTTTGGTGATAGTTTCTATTTCCTTTTTCATGTTGATATAGTTTGCGGAGAGCTCATGGTAGCTCCCCTCTAGTTTCTGGTAGCTCATTGTGAGCTCTTTGAATTTCCTGATAACTAGTGCTTTGAATTCAATATCTGATAGCTGACTTGCCTCTCTTTCATCTAACATTATTTCTGAGACTTCCACCTTTTCTTTCATTTGGGCATTGTTTCTTTGTCTTCCCATTGCTTATGAGACTCTTCTTGTTAGCTTCAGCTTCTTAAATTGATCTGTTCTGACTCCCTAGGTTTATGGTGTGAACTTCTGTGGTAGAATTCCTGTGAAATTCAGTGGTACAGTCTCCTGCAGGTATCTTGATGTTCTCTGCTTCCACCTACTCCTTTCTTTGTGTGTGTGTGATCAGCTGGAGGGGGAGGCAAAATGGTTTATGACAGCAGGAGAGTACTTTATGATATTTACAGTCACAGCTGGCAGAGAAGAGATAGAAGATCTTTAGGCTCTATATAGTGTTAACTGTAATCTTCAACCCAATTTGCCACCTCTAGGAAAGGATAGACCAAAGATAAGCCTCTTGTTGGGGAGGGAAGGCTTGTGAGTTGTATCTAGAAAGCAGTGAGGTTGCGGGTGGTCAGATTTTGAGGTAAGGTGAGAGTAAAGAATAGTAAATAGACGTAGCGTGTGAGCAAGTAGAGTTAATCACTACAGTAATAGAATTCAGGAACCTGTAAAGTGGGCTAAGACTGGAGAGATGTGTTGTGAAGTATTTACAGTGCTATAGAAAGCAACAAACAAACAAACAAACACACAAAAAAAGGGCAAGAGAAGTGAGGAAAAAGCAATAAGTTTGGGGTGAAATGAAGAGGGACTAAAACAGGAAAAAAGAAAGGAGAGGAACAGAGTACTGAAAGATACAGCAACAATAAAATTAAAAAATATATACGATTACTGAAAAAAGTTTAAAAATAAAAGTAAAAAACAAAAAAAAAAAAAAAAAAAAAAACCCAACAACAAAAACTCCTTCCTTGTTGGTTTCAAACTGTCCAATCCGGTTTTTCTGGTTTCGGTGGGACCCCTCTGTGGACTGGGTTGTAGGCCCAGGCGCACACCCGCCCACCAGCCAGGCTACCAGACTGGGGTGCAGGCGCCCGCCCACCTGACAGGCTGCCTTGGTCCCACGGGATCTGGTACTGTCCTGTGGCTGGGTGAGAAGCAAGTCAAGCTGCCTTCACAGAACACCTCAGTCCACTTTCCAGTAAAAACTTCTCCAGAAAGCGTGCCTCTCAGCCCAGCCCAATCCCCAACCTGACTGGTTAGGACAATGCTCCTCTCAAATTTCCTGGGCTGGCAGGCTGGTGGGCTGGCGACCACAGAGATCGCAACTGAACACGGCCCCCTGTCCTTGCCACCCTCTCTGCACACCTAGGCAGACAGGTCTCTGCCACCCAGCCCCTCCTAGATGGTGAGGGAGGGAGCCAGCTCTTCCAGGGACCCCGCAGCTGGCCCATTCCTCCACTGGGTGCTGGGCTCCCTATGAGTCCTCCGTGGCACTGGCCACAGACGGAAGCCTCTATACCTCTAACACTGCAGCAGCGGCGGCTCCAAGGTGTTTTGGGCTGGCCGAGGACAGCCGGTCCTGCCAATGCCGCTTTTGTCTTTACTCACAGTTGCTGGGCTCCCGCTGAGTCCTCTGTGGCAGACACCCCTGTCGCTGGGTGCAGGGGGAAGCCTCTCATTCTTATTTTTAAATGGTACTTCAAATTCTAGAATCTTTTTTGTAAAGAAGTTTTATATGTTTATGCTAATATTATTTTAGTAAGGTTATAGTATTAAAATAAAAGGCAAATATGGCTTTGCTACTCAGTTGCTTCTTTCTTTTCTGTCATCAGAGCCTACCTGAATACAAAGGCTCAAATTATATACATCCTTATAAACCTACCCTGCCATAACTGATGCTTATCCCAAATTAAAGCATGAATTCAAGTTATCTCTTCCTTTTCTAAGAAGATAAGTCTGACTAATGACATAATTTCACATTGTGTTACCACTGAATTTGCTTTATTGGTATCTGATGTACCTTACCCATGTTTTTGTTATTTAAGAAAGCAGAATATGCATTGTACAGCTGCTTTTTATATATTACTTTCCTGATTCTTCCTGTAGTCATGTATTATTGAACATGGCCATTGTAAGAATATGACAGAATTAAATATGTGCTCAAAGAAACAGATAAAAATATACAATATTACATATATAGGGTTAGACAGAAGATCAGAGGTAATCTGCAGTGTTTATTTCTAAGCTAATATTCTGCAACTGTGCTTATATATTTTTTGTTCTTAGTCTTACAGTGATGTTGTGATGATACCTATTAGTTCCACACTTAAACGACCTTGTTAAAATTTTATAAGAGCAGTAATGACTACAATTATCTACAACTTAGGGGAAATAGATTTTTGCTATTGAGTACTTTGTTCTCAAAGAAAATTAAATTTTTATTTAATAGTTAATTTTTGTAGTATTTAAGCTTATTATTCAACATTTCTATAGCATTTGGTATTTTAGAAAGTGCTTTACAATGATTAATTATGTCCTATACCTCACTTTTGTAAGGTGGATTGACCCTAATTAGAACTGTTAAATCTAATACAAAACAGGCCAAGTTTTCAGTTTCAAATCACTGAAGGTTTCCATTAGATTTTTTATAATTAAAGTTGGTACTATAGCCAAAAAATTAAATATAAGATTCAGAGCTTGGAACATCTGCCTCTACATTAAATCACAAAATTTTCCTCTGCAGGAAGGTTCAAAAATATTAAAGTGGTGGTTTACCAATGTCCGGTTAATCTTTTCAAATCTACAAAGTAACAAACTTTACTGTAGTAATAAAATGCTTACATTTATGAAAGGCCCTGAATATCTTGTTTCAAATTTCTACCCTAACCTAAGCTCTATCTGGGAAGTTAAGTATATGCTTTTATGTAAGTAACTGAAAATTGTCTTTATATTCTTATTTTCATGTTAAAATATATAATGAGTATTTAACAATTATTTTATTTAAAAGTTATCATAATCTTTGCTTTATGTTTCAAACCCCAAATAGAAAATTTTTAATCCTCACCAGAGTAAATATTTGTTGATTTTAGAAAGAGAGGAAAGAAAAGAGAGAGAGAAAGAGAGAGAGACACATCAATGTGAGAGAGAAACATTGATTGGTTGCTTTCCATACATGCCCTTACTGGGGATTGAACCCACAATTTAGGTATGTGCCCTGACCAGGAATCCAACCTACAATCTTTTGGTGTACAGAATGATGCTCCAATTAACCGGGGCTCCCGGCAGGGTAAACTATTTTATATAATAAAAAATTGGTGTAATTAACTAACATTGGTAGCTGATTACTGTATCTTTAATTGTCTTTAATAGGCTCATAGTATTTATTTACACTTACTAAATATAGCTTTTACCATTAACATTGGAACTCCAATACTATTTTTTACTAACAAATTGTTAGAAATCACCGATATGTTGTCTTCATGAAGTTTAGCATTAATACAAACATTTAATAATAATTGGTGAATTATACTTTGTTATTTTTCATCTATTGGATCTTCCTAATTTTCTAGTAGGAAAATAAGTTGTAAACTATAGTTAGATTGAATTATTTGGGTCTACTGGTGCAATAACCAATCCAAACTGGAAAATGTTTTGGTCATGAATTATTTTCTAGGATTAAAAAGAATCAGGTTGGGAGTTATACAAACATTCTTCTAGTCCAAATCATTTATCTAGTTGCTGTTTGTGTTTTAGAGCATCTTTGCTTCACAGATGTGGTAGTTGTCCACCAAAACATGAATACTTATTATGACAGACAAATTACTACATATTTGTATTTGACCACCTTTTACTATTAGTCATTCTTTTATATTGACTCAAAATACGGTTTCTGTCAAAGGATGTAACCCCTTTGTGGTGAGTTGAAGGAACTGGTGATAGATCAAAGAAAGAACATGAAGGTGCTTTTTTTGGTAGCTGTTTGGCAGGTTGCATGAGAGGGAAAGCCCCTCACAGCTGACCTTCTAGAGTCAGGTTGGGGCAGGATCACCACACAAAAGGGGAAGAAGGAAAGAGAACTCCGGGGAGAGAGGAGAATTAGAGGATTATGTGTGTACGTGATGTCACCCTGTAGCAGGATGGGCAGTGTCTGGGTCAGAGTTTCAAAGGGCAGTAGAGGCTTGGGATTTTTAAAAATAGCACCAGAGTTTGTGTTCACTATGTTTAGCAAGTGTTGGGAGCAGTTTTGTAAGGTATGACTAAAAATACACTTATTTGAACAGTATTTAAAGTGGTTGGAGGTATAGAAATTTGAGTTTGGTGTTGGTGGATTTTGAGCTCTTGGTGAGTCTGCATAAAGAAGTAAAACATGGAGCCCATATATAGGAGGTATCAGGCTCCTTTATATACTTTTGGACATGATTAGAAAATATATTAATATATCTACACAATGATTTTAAAGTGTTTTAGGCAGTGGTCATGTCTTCAATCAGCCTGTACTTTTCTCTGGACTAAATATTTCTGGTGTCTCCAAATGTCACTTGTATAATGTCATCATGGCTATTCTGTTATTTCCTTTCTTTAAATTTCATTTTTTATTTTCCTAAAATGTATAATCCAGTTAGTTTTAGTATATTAACAGAGTGGTAAAACCATCACTACTCTCTAATTCTGGAGCACTTTTGTCACTCCAAAAAGAAATCCTATACCTATTAGCAGTTATACCCTACTCCCCTCTCCCCCCAGCCTTAGAAACTACTGATCTACTTTCTGTCTCTGTGTATTTATCACTTCTCTTAGGTATATACCTAGGAGTAGAACTGCTGGATCACATGGTAACTCTATTTTTGACTTTTTGAGGGACCCCAAACTTTTCCCCATAGTGCCTGCACCATTTTCTATTCCTACCAGCCAGGTATAAGGATTCCAATTTCTCCACATTCTTGTCAACATTTGTTATTGTCTGTCTTTTAGATTATAGTTATCCTAGTGGGTGTGAAGAGAGTACATCCTTGTGATTTTGATTTGCATTTCCTTAATGACTAATGATGTTGGTCATCTTCACATACCTTATTGGCCTTTCATATATCTTCTTTGGAGAAATGTCTATTTAAATTCTTTGCTCATATTTTTATGGGGTATTTTTTATTTTTGAGTCGTTAGAGTTTTTATATTTTCTGGATACAATTTCCTCATCAAATATATGTTTTGCAAGCATTTTACCCCATTCTGTGAGTTTCTTTTCATTTTCTTGATGATACTTTTTGAAGCACAAAAAATTTTAGTGTTGATGAAGTCCAATTTAATTTTCCTTTGTTGTTCCATCTTTTTGGTGTCATACCAAGATTTGACATAATAGTTGTCCAAATCCAGGGATGTGAAGACTTACTACTATATTTTCTGTAAGATTTTTATAGTTTTACATATTACATTTAGGTGTTTGCTTCATTTTGAGTTCATTTTTGTACATAGTGTAAGGTGGAAATGTAACTTTATTCTTTTGCATGTGAATATTCAGTTATTACAACAGCATATATGAAAGATTTTTGTTTCCCCCAGTGAATTATATTGGCAGCCTATTAAAAATCAGTTATGAATATAACTTTATTTTTTGACTTTTCAATTTATTCCATTGATCTATGTATCTGTCCTTATGCCACAACCACATCATCTTGACTACAGTAACTTCTCAGTAAGTTTGAAATTAGGAAGTGTGGGTTTTCCAACTTTGTTCTTTTTTCAAGATTGTTTTGACTATTCTGGGACCCTTGCATTTTCTTGTAAATTTTAGAATCGACTTATCAATAAAGAAAAAAAAGCAGCTTAGACTTTAGTAGGCTGTATCCCAATCATAAATATGGAATGTCTTGAATATTTTTTCAACAATGATTTTCTGTTTTCAGAATACAAGTTTTGTACTTCTTTTGTTATATTTGTTTCTAAGTATTTTATTATTTTATATACTATTATAAATGATTTTTTAAGATATATCTAGACACCTTGAATTAAAGAACAAATTGGCAGTAACTAGAGGGGAGGGGTGAGAAAGATAATGGGGGAAAATTGGGGAAGGCCTGTCAAGGAACATACATATAAAGGACACATGGACAAAGCCGAAGGGGGTAGGTTCAAGGGTGGGAGGCTGGGATGGGGGGTCGGGGGGCCAAGGTGGGGTGCAAATGGAGACAACTGTACTTGAACAACAATAATAAATAAATAAATAAATAAATAAATAAAAGAATCAGGAAGCACTCAAAAATAATTTTGTATCCTTGCTGAATTTATTAGTCTACTAGGGAATTTTTTTTATTGTTTCTTTAGACTTTTTTGGGGGTATACAAGATGATGCCTGCTGCAAATAGAGATTGTTTCACTTCTTCCTTTACATTCTGGATGTCCTTATTTTATTTTGTTTTATCCTCACCTAACTACCTGGGCTAGAACTTCCAGTGCGTGTCAATGGAAGTGATATGTTCCTGATCTAAGCAGAAAGGTTTCAGTCTCTCACCATTAAGAATGATGTGGGTTTTTAATAGATACCCCTTATCAGTTAGAGCAAGCTCCTTTAAAGTCCTAGTATGTTTGTTTTTGTTTTTATTGTAATATTTAATTTTGCCAAATGTCTTTTCTATATTTATTGGTATGAACATATAATCTTTGTCTTTATTTTTTAATATGGTATATTACATTGACTTTCATAAGTTGAACCAACCTTGCATTCCTAGAATAAATCACACATAATCATGGTATATACTCCTTTTTATATGGTGCTGAATTTAATTTGGTATTATTTTCTGGAAGATTGCTGTGTGTGTTTACTGAGATATTATTATGTGTTTCTCTTTTCTTTTGTGGCCTTTGATTTTGCTATGAGGATAATACTAGCTTAATAAAATGAGTTTGGAAATATTCTCTTCTAGTGGTTAGGGGTGTTTATCAAGGATTGGTGTTCATTCTTTTCTAAATGTTTGGTAGAATTTACCAGTAAAGCCATCTTGGCTTGTGCCCTTTATTGTGGATAATGTTTTTGGTGATGAAGTCAATCTCTTTTCTTGTTATAGGTCTATTCAGATTTTCTATTTTTTTAGTGAATTTTTGGTAGTTCTTATCTTTCTAGAAGTTTTTTAATTTTATTTAGGCTTTCTAATTTGTTAGTGTACATTTGTTCATAGTATTCCCTTATAATTATTTTTATCTCTGTAAGGTTGGTAGTAATAATTCTTATTTATTTTTTACTAATTTCAGTCTTCTCTTTTAATTTTTAACTATAGTTTGCATTTGATGTTATTTTGCATTAGTTTCAGGTGTATAACATAGTGGTTAGACAATCATATACTTTACAGAATGAACCCCTGATATTTCAAGCACCTACCTAGTATCATGCATAGTTATTACAGTATTATTGAGCATATTACCTATGCTGTATTTTACATCACTGAGACTATTTTGTAACTACCAATTTGAACTTCTTAATCCCTTCACTTCTTTCATCTACCCCCACAAATTCCCTGCCTTCTGGCAACCATTAGTTTGTTCTCTATGGGTCTGTTTCTATTTTATTTGATCAGTCTGGCTAATGTTCATCAATTTTGTTGATTTTTTAAAGAACCAACTTTAAGTTGCATTGATTTTTTTCTCTATTTAAAAAAAAATTCTGATTTATTTCTACTCTAATATTTATTATTTTCTTCTTTCTGCTTGTTCTGTTTAATTTCCTTTGGTTTTCTAATTTCTTGAGTTAGAATTTCAGATTATTAAATTTAAATCTTCATTTTAATATAGCCATTTACAGATATAAATTTTCTCAATACCCTGCCCTAAGTATATACTGTAACTTTTAGTATATGTGTTTCCACATTTATTCACCTCAATATATCTACTTTATATTATCTTAGACTTGCTGAATTAAGAGTATATGGTTTAATTTCTACTTACTTGAGAATTTCCACATTTTTGTGTTATTCACTTTTTATTTCATTCAATTTTGGTCAAAGTACATATTTTATATAGTTCTAATTCTTTTAAATTTACTGTGATTTGTTTTATGACCTCACAAATAGTTTATACTGGAAAATATTCTATGTGCACTTGAGAAGAATGTATATTTTGCTGTTGTTGGATGGATTGTTTTCTAGATCTGTTAGATTTAGTTGGTTTATAATGTTGTTCAAGTCTTTTATTTTCCTGTTGTTCTATCTAGTTGTTCTTTTCATCATTGAAAGTAAGGTATTGAATGATGTTTCCTGTTGTTGAATATATTATTTCTCTCTTCAGTTTTGTCAATATTGCTTCATGTATTTTGGGGCTCTGTTTTTAGGTGTATATATATTGATAATTATTATGTCATCCTTATGAATTGATATTTTATCCTTATAAATTGTCTTTCTTTGTCTTAGAACCAACTTTTATTTTATTGTATAGTATCTGACAGCAGTGTAGCCACACCCATTCTCTTTTGTTTATTTCACAGTGTATCTTTTTCAGTTCTTGTGCTTGCAATCTATTTGTGTTTGAATCTGAAGTGTGCTTCATATATACAACAGATAGTTGAATTATGGTATTTTGTGGGAGGGAGGAGGCTTATTTCCTTTTATTTCTCTTCAATTTGATTTTAGTCTCTTTAAACTGAGATTCTAAATATAAAATTAATAATCCGTCTGAATTATTATTCATTCTAGGTTACTTAGTTTGCATTAATGCAGCCAAAGTTTATTTTATTATTTTGGGGACAACCATATCATAATTTGGCAAATTATGTGGCTGTTTTTTTTTTTTTGTGAATTCAGTTATAGGACCCTATATGTTTGTGTTAAATTTTATTTTGTTTTAATTAACCAATCATCTTTTCAATTTCAACTTTTTCGTGTGGTGTATTTACTGTCACTCCAATGGTGATGATTGCAATGTGTGCTAACATTTAATGAGTATGACAGGGCATTCTGTGTATCTAATCTAAAATTTAATTTTTTTACTTTTAGACATGTGACATGAAACAAGTTACTTAACCTCTCTACCTCAGTCTCCTCATCTATAAAATGAAGATTGTGATAATAAGTCACATCTAGCTCACTAGGGTACTGTGAGGATTAAATGAATTAATATTTATAAAGTATTTTAAAATATTACCTAGCATATAATAAATACTATGTAAACACTTGTGAAATGAACTAGTCAATTCCATAAGATAAGAAGCATTAGGATTTAAAGAGATTGAGTAATACGCCCCAGGTTCTATTGCTGTTAAGCAGTGAATCAGGAACTTGAGCTGAAGTATGTCTCATTCCAAAGTCCATGTTCTTGGCCACTAAGTCTCCAATATCCTACTCTCAGTGCTTTGTGCAAATCATCGTTGAACACT
Organism: Sturnira hondurensis; assembly: GCF_014824575.4. NCBI lineage: Eukaryota > Metazoa > Chordata > Mammalia > Chiroptera > Phyllostomidae > Sturnira > Sturnira hondurensis. Next base: position 14,976,373 of record NW_028095541.1, on the reverse strand, counting down.
TTAAAGAAAAGAGTGCCAAGAGCACTCTTGAAATCCACTACCATAAAGTTTCCTCTATTAATCAGAACCCTTTTAAAAATGATTATTCGATAGTGTCTTTATTTTTTCCATTTCTCCATAAATTTTAAGTATTTTAAAATTTTAAATGAAAATCATGGAATTTCAATGGTGAAGTCTATATTCATGTCTTTGATCTATAATGCCTGATTGGCCTTTGTAGACTCCTCAGAAAGGAAATCAGGTACTTTAAATGTTTTCAACTGCTAGTGCTAATGCTTATTATTTTTTGTGTTTCTTAAACTGATTTTGTTTTCTGATTCTGTAGACAAAATGGTACTTCTGAGAGCTTCTCAGTGTTCCTGGATACCTTTTTACTGAATTTTGTGTTTTATTGGATAATTTTATTTGTTAAAAAATTCTATCCTTTTAAAGTCTAGGGTGTGTATTAATTATAGTTGATACTCCCACTCACAGATATTAGGAATTCTAAAATGACAATTTTATATTACACTTCCACCTAGATGTTTTCTTGGTCACAAATAGGTGTACAGTAGCAGGTAAGAGAAAGCACACTAAAGGTCTGTGACTTTAAAGAGTGTGCAGGAGTTGGAATTATGCCACAGAGATTATGTAGAGGCGTCTGTTCTAGCGAGGAAGTAAAGAAGGTTTATACTCAATATTTAACTGTCTGTATAAATTTATATTCCTAAAGTACTTGAAAATATTTTATATGTTATGTATTCACTCAAAATTTGTCCTGTTTTTAAAAAGTAACTTTTGGTCACTGTCTGCCTGTTCTCTATTTCAGTGTCTTTGGTTATATTTTGCTTGCTTGTTTGTTTTGTTGTTTAGCTTCCTATTAAAGGTAAGGGGAGAGGGGAGGGAATTTCAGGGGAAAAAGAGGAAGGATTTACAGGAATAAGTGTAAAGGACCCATGGACAACAACTAAGGAGGGTGGAAGTGGGAGGGAGGTGGGGAGCACTGGGAGGGTGGGCTGGGATGGGAGTAAAAGACAGAAAACTGTACTTGAACAGCAATTAAATAAAAAATTTTAAAAAGTAACTTTTTTGTGCTACAGTGATGGACTAAACATTTATGCATCTTGAAATTGTTTCAGAATAAGATAAATTTTAAAAAATTTTTGAATGTTTTTCAGCTGAAAATGATAGCAATTATATCAGTTAAAATGATTTTATTTGTGAATAATAAATATTTTATTTTCCCCATAATAAAAGAAAACCTCAGTGCCACTTGAGAATATAGCATTTATTTTTGAGTTAGCATTCAACAGTCATGTAGTTCTTGGCTTTTGGTTTAGCCCTATGCCCTTTATTCTTCAGCTGATTTGCTAATTACTACTGAAAATCCTCCTAACATTTCATTGGAAAAATGCAAATGTACATTCAGAATCTAAGTACTTGAGAGGCAGCCAAGTACTGAGGGCATGCAAACACATTCTGAGTTTTACATAATTTTTTATGTAATTACTTTCAATGTTGAGAGGCTTTCTCCTTTAAAATTAGTACATAGTTCTTTTTTCTATCAACCAAAATGGAATGATTCTTTCAAATAAATCAAAATAATAAATAGAATTTCTGTGATAGGTGAAAGAAAAAAGCTAAACATTTTTTGGAGGGGGAAGGCAGAAATGTGGCATAGTAATTTAATATTTTTATTGAAATAACGACATAAAAAATGCTCATAAAAATATAACAATTAATTGTCACAAAGGGAATATACCTGTATAACTACCACCCAGCCCAAGGGAAATATCATTACCACCAGTACTCCAGAAGGCCTTCTTTTACTCCTGTCCATCACCTCCTCCACATTTTCTTGCAAATTAACAAATACCATTTTCCAACACTACATACTGTTGTATTTCCCTGTTTTTAAACATTATATGAGTAGAATAATGCAGTATATATGACTTATTTTGCTCATCACTGTTTGAGAAATGGAGAGATTCATCCATATTGTTGCATCTGTCATTAGTTTACTTATTTTCATTGTTGTATATTATTCTATTCTGTAAATAGAACATAATTTAATTTCCCATTGTATTTTAGATGAACATTTGGGTTTTTAACAGTTTTGGACTATTACAAACAGTGTAGCTGTTTTTGCATGTCTGTTGGAACATATTTGAATATCTTTCAATTGGATATGTACCTAGGATTTAAGTTGTTGGACAATAGGCTATGCTATTTTTAAATTTAGTAAATAATGTCAAATTTCTTTCCAAAGACATTGTTTTCATTTATATGTCTGTCACACTACTTATTACTTATCCTAAAAACTTTTACTTATTTAAGTCTTTTTTACAAGTCTTACTTACTCCATATTCTAACAATTAGATTGTCTTTTTTTTTTAATTTTAGCCATTTTGGTGGATATATATTGGTTATTTTAAATCTGCTCTTCTCTGATGATTAATGAGATTAGAAACTTTTCATATGCTTATTAACTATTGTGACATTCTGTTAAAACTTTTATTTAGTTTCATATTGGAATGTCTCTCTTTTCCTTTCTGATGTATAAAAGCTGTTTTATATTTGAGATATGAACTTTTCTTTTCAATTATGTGAGTTAAAATATATTGTCCTTTTGGCAATTTGACTTTTTACTTTGTAAATTGTATCTATTGATCAAAAGTGGTTTTTAATTTTAATGTATTTCTTTCTATTTAATATACCACCAAATTGTGAAGATGTTCTTCTATGCTATATAGATTCTAGAACTTTGTTTTATTTTTTATATTTTAGATCTACAGTCAAGTCAGAATTTATTTATTTATTTATTTAATTAATTAATTCTTGTTCAAGTACAGTTTTCTGTCTTATATTCCCAGCCCTGAGAATTCATTTTATATATGCTAGGAAGTAGGAGGAAATTTCATATTTTCCATATAAATATCCAAAGGACCCAGAACCATTTTTGGAAAAGACTCTTTTTCTCTTTGTTGCTCTGCAGATCTACCTTTATCAAAAGTCACATGTTCTTGAATTTGTTTTTTCATTGTACAAAATTCATTGTACAAATGAATGAATTTTGTATCATTGTACAATTATTTTGACTTGTGCAATACCATGTCATTATAATTACTGTTGCTTTACAAAAAGTCTTGATGCCCTATAGAGTAGTTTTGGGAATTTTCTATTCTTTCTTATTTTGCTATTCTCACATTTTTTGCACATTTCCTATATATTTTTGCATTTCCATATAATTTTCCACGTAAAATTTGGAATCAGATTATCAATTTGGAAGTTCATTATATCCATAGATAAATTTGTGGAGCTTGGACATCTTGACAATAATTAGTCTGTTAATCATCTTTAATTTCTCTCAGTAAGGGAGAAATTTTCTGTATGAAGAGGTCACTCATTCATCTTTCACTTATTTATTTTGAATCTACAGTTTTAAATATGGACATTTAGAGTGTGACATATTTCTGAGAGGTTGACATCTTTATTATTACGAATGTTCATTTTCATCTCTGGTAATGCTTCTTGTCTAATATTAGTGCGGTTACACAAGCTTTCTTTGGTATATGTTGGCATGGTATGTTCTTTGCCTATATACCAATGCCCCAAGTGTATTCCTCAAGGTCTTTCTTACTGTTTTTTTGTTGTGTAGAACTGTGTTTTTGTATAAGGTGTTAGGTTAGGTAAAGGTGTTTTTCTTATTTTCTATTTTTTTAGTTTATTTTTCAACTAGAGTTGACATGCAACTATTATTTCATATGCAGGTGTACAGTATAGTGATTAGACAATTATGTAATTTATGAAGTGTTCCCCTGACTTTTCAAGTACCACTGGGCACCCTACATATTTACTACAACATTATTGATTATATTCTCTATGCTGATTCATGTTGACCATGCCCCATGACTATTCTATAACTATCAATATGTACTTCTTAACCCCACCCCTTTTTTTACCTAGCATCTCATCCCCCCTCCCATCTGGCAGCTATCAGTGTGTTCTCTGCATCTATGGATCTGTTATTGTTTTTGTTCATTTGTTTTGCTCTTTAGATTTCTATGTGATCATACAGTATTTGTCTTTCTCTGATTCGCTTATTCACTTAGCATAATACTCTCTGTCTCTGACAATATTTTCATAAACAAAGATTTCATACTTTTGTACTGTTTTTCTTAACCATGGAAGATTCCCAAACCTTTTATTTACTTGAAAATAACAATTTCAAAAGATCACTACCTACAGCTGCAAAAGCCTATTCATACAAATTATGAGTGTCAAATTGGAACTGTTCCTGTTTTTTAAAGAAAGTTTAGGATTCAGCATGGTGAATGCTTTTTCTCAAACAAAATAGTAAGGAAATCCATTAGGAAAAACAGGAATGAATCATGTCATAAGAAATTTTTATCTCTTGAAAAAAGGAGAGTCAAATTGACCATAAAGTTACCAAATTGTTATCATTTTTGGTCCAAAATGATCCTGCTGTTGTTGACTTCCTAGTGGCTCCAGATGGAGCTAAAATGATCTTTGTAAGACAAGCAAATTTTTCATCATTTTCTACCAGACCTTTGTAGCTTCTGCCAAGAAGTAACTAAATACCAGGTGTACTCACCATGTTCCATTTTTGAAAGTCATTTCTGAATTTTGATTTTTCCTCTCATCCTAATTTAATAAATAAAAAGCATGGCAAGATTTTTTATTTGCTTATTTTTTGTTCTTTATTGAATTTACTGGAGTGACACTGGTTAATAAAATTATACAGGTTTCTTTAAACGTTCCAACATCCGAATTATAGGGGTACCAGAAGGGGAAAAGAAACAGCCACAAGTGGAAAACTTATTTGAACAAACAATAAAGGAGAACTTCCCCAGTCTGGCAAAGGAAATAGACTTCCAGGAAATCCGGGAAGCTCAGAGTTCCAAAGAAGTTGGACCCAAGAAGGAACACACCAAGGCACATGATAATTACATTAGCCAAGATTAAAATGAAGGAGAGAATCCTAGAAGCAGCAAGAGATAAGGGGACAGTCACCTACAAAGGAGTACCCATCAGACTGTCAGTGGATTTCTCAAAAGAGACCTTACAGGCAAGAAGGGGCTGGAAAGAAGTATTCCAAGTCATGAAATCCAAAGACCTACAGCCAAGATTGCTTTATCCAGCAAAGCTTTCATTTAGAATGGAAGGACAGATAAAGTGCTTCTCAGATAAGGTCAAGTTCAAGGAGTTCATCATCACCAAGCCCTTATTATATGAAATGTTAAAGGGACTTATCTAAGAAAAAGAAGATAAAAAATATGAACAGTGAAAGGACAGCAAACTCACAGTTATCAACAACCACACCTAAAACAAAAGCAAACTGAGAGGACAGCTAGATCAGGAGTGGAACCATAGAAATGAAGATCACATGGAGGGTTAGCAACAGGGGAGTGGGAGTAGGAGAAGCGGGGAGAAGGTACAGAAAATAGCATAGACAGTAGGTAGAAAATAGGGGGGAGAGCAGGAATAGTAGGGGAAATATAGAATCTAAAGAACTTGAGACACGTGCTCATAAACTAAAGGGGGGAAGGGTGGGGGAGGGGTGTGCAGGGTGGAGGGGAATGAGGGGGGGGAATAGAACAACTGTAATGGCATAATCAATAAAATATATTAAAAAAATTATACAGGTTTCTGTTGCCATCTGTACATTGTAGTGTGTGTCTCCATCATCATTTACCTCCCCTATACAGTTATACATCTACTCCCACCTTCCCTCCCCGAGTCCCCAACAATCACTGCTCTGTTGTCAGAGTCTATTTTCCTCTCGTTCATCACCATTTATCCCCTCTATACCCTCCTCAACTCTTCCTATTCAGGCCTCCAACCTCATCAGTGTGCTCTGTATTTATGAGTATTTATGAGTCAGTCTCTATTCTTCCATTGATTTAAATTCCCTTCAATTTCTTTCTTCAGTGTCTGATAATTTTCTGAGTACAGGTCTTTAACATCCTTGGTTAAATTTATTTCTAGGTATTTTTGATGCAATTATGAATTTGATTGTTTTCTTAATTTCTCTTTCTGATAGTTTATTATTGGTGTACAGAAATTGAGCCAATTTCTATAATAATTCATATTTATTTTGTATCCTGCTACTTTACTTAATTTATTCATCAACTCTACTAGTTTTTGGGTAGCATTTTTAGGATTCTTTATAGACAATATCATGTCATCTGCAGATAATGACAGTTTTACTTCTTTCTTTCCAATTTAGGTATCTTTTACTTCATTTTCTTGCCTAATTGCTGTGGCCAGGACTTTTAATACTATGTTAAGCAAAAGTGGTGAAACTGAACATTTCTGTCTTTATCCTGAACTTGAAAAATCAGCTGACAGTCTTATAGAAGCTCCCTTGGAAGTAACTATCTTTCTCTTGCTGCTTTTAAGATTCTCTTAAATTGCAATTATGATGTTTCTTGATGTTGGCCTATTTAGGTTTATCTGGGTTGGGATTCTTTGTTCTTCCTGTATTTGTGTTTTTATGCTTTACAAGGTTAGGGAACTTTTTTGGTCACTATTTCTTCAGATAGGTTTTCAATCCCTTGCTCCCTCTCTTCTCCCTCTCATATCCCTATTCTGTGAATATTGTTATGATTCATGTTGTCTCAAAGATCCCTTAAATTTTCTTAATTTTTTGCATTACTTTTTGTTTTTACTCTTCTGATTGGGTGTTTTCTGCTACCTCATCTTCCAAATTACTGATTGATTCTCTTCTTTACCTATCTACTGCATTATAAGAAAATACTACTAACAAGTACATGCCAACAAATTGTACAATTTGGAGGAAATGGATAAATTCCTAGAAACATACAGATATCTTTCAATTGGATATGTACCTAGGATTTAAGTTGTTAGACAATAGGCTATGTTATTTTTAAATTTAGTAAATAATATCAAATTTCTTTCCAAAGAATCAAGCAGAAGCAGAAAATCTGAACAGACAAATTATGTCCAACAAAATAGAATCAGTAATCAAAAACTTTCCAACAAACCAAAGCCCTGGACCGGATGGTATCACAGATACATTTTGCCAAACATTTAAAAAAATGAACACCTACACTTCTCAAGTTATTCCAAAATATTCAAAAGACGTGAAGGCTCCCAAAGTCATTCTACAAGGCCAGAATTATCCTGATTCTAAAACCAGACAAAGACATTCCAAAAAAAGAAAATTATATGCCAATATCCCTGATGAATATAGAATCAAAATTCTTTAATAAAATATTAGCAAACCAAATTCAGCAACACATTAAAAAGATCACACACCATGATCAAGTGGAATTTATACCTGGGATGCAAGCTTGGTTCAGTATTCACAAAGGCATTTCTGTGATATATCACATAAACAAATTGAAGGACAAAAAATTATATGATCATGTGAGTGGATGCAGTACTTATTCCTCAAGTTGATTCCCACTTGGGGCATAAAGGGAATGCACCACAGCATAATAAAGGCTTTGTGTGAGGAACTCACAACTCACACCATACTCAGTGGAGAAAAACTAAAAGCCTAATGCAGATTAAGATTGTGCTGTTGAAGGAGAGGGCTTAACACAGGAAAGGTTGGTTTTAACACAGACAGGCAAGCAGATGGCCCTTGTAGTGAAGCCTAACAAGTCCCTTTCTCCCTGTGTATTTCTGACACCCCATTAGCTTGACTAGAATCACAAGATTTTTGTTGGTGAACTTTTATTTATTTATTTATTTATTTAAATATTTTGTTTATTTATTTTCAGAAAGAGGGAAAGGGAAGGAGAGAGGGAGAGAAACATCAATGTGTGGTTGCCTCTCATGTATCCCCCACTGGGAACCGGCCTGCAACCCAGGCATGTGCCCTGACTGGGAATCAAACTGTGATCCTTTGCTTCACAGGCCCGCGCTCAATCCACTGAGCTACACCAGCCAGGGCTATTTATTTATTTATTTATTATATTTATTTATTATGCTATTACAGTCATGCCAAGTACAGCATATCCCGCCTTTTGCTGCCCATTTTGTACAGAGCTGCTTCCATCGGTGAACCCCTCTGCATCAGGGCTTTCTAAGGGTTGGTCTAGCAAGTCAGTTCTACTGGAATAGGTAAGATTAATAATCGCTGAGTAGGAATGGGTCAAGTTTGGAGATGGTTTTATAGGCATTAATGTGGCTAGATTCAAGGTATTTCAGGTTTTTACAGTTACTTCAGGATTGTCCAGAAGAAGGGCCTGATATCTGGTCTATGTATTTCCTGTTAGCCAGAGATGCACTTTCATTTCTAATACTTCTTATACCTGATGTAAAGTTAAGACCTCTAACTTCTTCCTGAGAGTTAACTTTGTGGCTTACGCGCTGTTAGCATGGCTATGTCTGTAATTGCTCTTAGACACAGGGACCACCTGGTCTCTACAGTGTCTAACTATTTAGAGACATATGCAACAGGTCAAAGTTCATTTCTTTTTCTTGGACTAAGACCCCCTAAGGCTGTTCCCTGCTTCTCTGTTGTGTATAAAAAGAATGCCTTGTTTAAGTAAGGGATGCCTAGGGGCAGGACCTTGACAGGGGTCAGTTTGATTTTATTAAAAACCTGATCATAGCCCTGGCTGGTGTAGCTCAGTGGATTGAGCGCGGGCCTGCGAACCAGAGGATAGCAGTTCGATTCCCAGTCAGGGCACATGCTTGGGTTGCAGGCCAGTTCCTGGCAGGGGACACACGATACATTGTGTGTCCCTGGCAGAGGCAAACATACATTGATATTTCTCTCCCTCTCTCCTTCCCTTCCCCTCTAAAGATAAATAAATAAAATCTTAAAAAAAAACACGATCATGTTCCTTTCCCCATACAATGGGTTCAGTGTCTGATCCCTTAGTAGCTTTGTATAAAGGTTTTACAATTAGTCCAAAGCTTGGGATCCAAATTCTGCAGTATCCAGCCATTCCTAAGAAAGAGTAGAGTTGTTATTTGGTAACAGGCGGTATTTGCTCCATGATTGCTTTTATTCTTTCTCGTGACAGTTGTGTAGATGTTGGGGTTAGATATATCCTAAATAGTTCACTTTCTGTCTGGTAATTTGGGCCTTTTTCTTAGAGATTCAATATCCCTGGTCCCCTAAGAAGTTCAGAATTTGGATAGTATAACTATCTGAGGTTTCCTTCTAGGGGCTGCAAACTAGGACATTTTCTACATATTGTAAGGTCACTCCCTCTTGTAATTTTAATTCCCTCAGTTCTTTTTCTAATGCTATTGTGGACAGATGAGGGTTCTTTCTAAACCTCTGTGGTAGTACCTTCAGGTATATTGCTGATGGGTCATTGTTTTTTGGGTCTGTCCATTAAAATACAAATAGGTATTAGGAATCTGCGTGGACAGGGATGCAGAAGAAGGCATCTTTTAAGTCTTAAACTGTATACCACTAAGTATCATCTGATACTTGAGTGAGTATGGGGGAAGCATTGGCTACAACAGTATGGAGGGGAGAAACAGCCTTATTAGTTTTAAACCTTGGGTGAGTCTGTATACCCTTGTCAGTTTAAGAACAGGAACAATTGGAGTACTGCAAGGAGGTTGACAGGGTACTAGCAGCCTGTGTGTTGCAAATTTCTCTATGCTGACCCTTTAGGGCCTTCTGTTTGATAGGACACTGTTTCTTATGGAGATGGGCTGTCTCAGGCTTTAAGCAAATTTGAACTGGCTGGGCAGTCTTGGCTTTTCCAGGAACTGCAGAGTTCCAAACTAAAGGACCCACTTTCTGTAAAATTTGTTCTGGGATATTGTTTTCTAGTTTTCTTTTATTGGCTAACATAATTTTTATGATCTTAACTGGGACCTCCTGAAACTTCAAAAGGTCTTGTCCTAGCAATGGTGTAAAATACTGCAGAATAATTAGGCAAGAATGTTTAAAAATTTTGGATTTCAAATTGATGGGTGATTAGCTTCTGCTAGTTTCCTTTGCTCCTAATTTCAGCTAGTTTCCTCTTCTACTTGATTAACTTGGGTTAGTTTAACTTGGGCTAGTTTCTTTTGCTCTTCATAACTTGGCCTAGTTCCTAGTAATTGATTAACTTGGGAATTTATTCTTTAAGTTGGACTTCTGCAAGGAATTGTAGGGACAGGACTATAATATGTTAACTGGGGCTAGTTTCCTCTGTTCCTCCTTCTAAATGCTTAATTCAAACTACAGTATTTTCCTCTGAATTGATTAGCTCAAACTGGTTTCAAAACCTGAATTAGTTTCCTCTGCTCCTCTGCTTCTCATAATTCATTAACTTTGAAATAGTTTCCTCTGCTTAACTTGAACTAGTATCCTCTGCTATTAACTCACCTCCTCGTAATTCATTCCTGTGCACAGGGGGAAGAAGCATTCTAGTGTATCTATTTTACAAACCTAAACTGGATTGGGAAGGACTCCAAAAGGATTTTAAAGGGCTCACCTTCCTTGGCTACGATCAGCAAGTGCAGCAAACATTTATAGGGAGAAGTGCAAAACACAAAGGCCATGGGTGAAGCAAGTTTTAGGAGAAATATTGTTAGCTTGCAAAGAACGTAGGTGCACCTGGCAACCTTTCTGGGAGTTACAATAGACCTGAAGGGAGAGCTGTGGGGAAGGGACAATGTTATGTTTTACACAGCATGCCTTGCTGCACAGATATTGTCTTGTGCCTGGTGAGTAGCCAGTTTCTAACCCTGCTGCATAACCAGATAATCCTCACCTGGGGGGTCTTTTAATTCGGCTGTCACCTTATTGGCTTTTAACTGCCCAACAAAAATGGCAAACGCTCTTCAAGGAGCCAGGGTGTCCTGCGCATAAAGGAGACAGAGAAAATGAAAGTCTCCTCCAATCACCCCAGAGGGTGGAAGCAGTTGTCTTACCACTCCATTGTTGTCACACCATTGGCTGGCTATCACACTGTTGCAGATGGAGAAGAGGCCCAGGCTCTTGGTGGCTGTGAACAAAGAATGGACTGACCACACAGATATGGTAAAACAAGGCAAACAGGAAATTTATTAAGGAACGTATACTTCCCAACACATGGGAGTGGGCCATCTCTGACCAGGGAATGTTCTCTTTTGTTGACAGGTTACAGGCTTTCTTGGGTTTTTACTTAGGCTTCTACACATTGATGTCCCATAATCCTCCTTGATTGTCCACTCAGAGAGGAACTCGCGGTGCTAATTATTATCAGGTGTCACAAGGTGATTCTCAGAAACCAGGATGCTGACCAATGACTGCTGCGGTGTCTCAGGGTTTCCTATTCTATCCCCTGCCTCAAAAAAAAAGTCAAATTCTATCTCCTGCCTTCCAGCAAAAAAATCCATTTTTATTCTCTTGCAATCACTGTCCCACCTATCCCATTTCAAAGGTAATCACTATATTTATTTCTAACAGCACACATTAGTTTTGTCTGTTTTTCTTCTTTTCTGAAAATGTAAACATGTATCAAAAAAATGAATGGCCTTAATATAAAAATAAAATTGTTTTCTAATTACCACTGTACAGACCATATAACAATGATTGCAAAATTTTAATGAAATAACTTAGAAATCAGATAGCCCACTTGTGTTTTTTTTCTTTCCTTCCTTGTTTATTTTATTCATAGATATCATCCTATTATATTTTCTCTATTCCACTATCTCTCTCTCTCTCTCTCTCTCTCATTGGGCATTAATCTGATGTTTCTTCTTATTATTATTCTACTCTTTCCCCCTTTGACTGCTATACACTATTTTCTATACTTTTAGTTCTTATTCTATGGATTTTAACAACCATCCTTAGCTTATTAAATACTAATATAGGTTATAACTTTTACATCTTTCCAACAAAATAAGATATTAGCATCTTTTAATTGCATTTCCCTCCCCACCCAATATTTTCATTGCACTAAATTCAAGGTGTAATAAAAGCCCATAAGACATTATTCTTAGTATTACTGTCTTATACAGTATATATTAATTTAGATTTACCCACATATTTACTTCCCATTGCTATTCGTTCTATTCCACATTTTTGTGCTCTGTCTGGCATAAATTTCCTCCCACTTAAAAATTCTTTTCACATTTCTTTTGTCATAGATCTGGTGAAGAGGAATTTTTTTTCAGGTTTTCTTTGGCTTGACATATCTTTATTTCATTCACATTTGAAGGTTTTTTTTCCCTTGGAATGTAGTTGTAGTATTTTTGTTTGTTTGTTCTTCTTACCCCTTTAGCACTCTAATGATGTCATTCCGTGCTAAATATAGTTGTCAAACTTCTTGCTACTCATTTATAAATATGCTTGTTTATTCTTTTGGATATTTTGAAATTTTATGTGTGTGTGTGTTTGGTTTTGTAGTTAACTATGATGTATATTTATCCACTTTGGGGTATATAGCACTTCTTGAATTGGTAGCTAGATATTTTTCTTCTAATATTACTTCTACCTTCTCCTATTATGTGACTCTAAGGATATATGTATATTATATCTCTTCTCTATATTCCATATGTCCCTTGTGTTTTTTTCTATATTTCCATTCATATTCTTTTTTGAGCTTCCAACTGGATATTTTCTGTTAATCTATCTCCTAGTTGGCTTGTTCTTTCTTCTCTGGTTTCCAGTCTTGGTTTTGTTAATTCTAGGATATCTATTTTATTCTATATCTAAAAAATAGATAAAATAAATTTATTTTATTTATTTTATTTGCTGGGAGAAATTTTATATTATTGTCTTCTTTCTTGTTCTTACTGGTTAAAGGTATTTAGAAATCTGTGTCAGTAACTTGAGTACATGCTGATTATGGATCTGTTTATAGTGTCAGTGTTTTTCTTGGTGTGTTAGGTAATTTAATATTGTGTGCCAGACATTGTATTGTAATGGTTCTGCCTGCAATCCTTTCTTCCAAAGAGGTTTTATACTGTATCTAATGAGGAACATGATAGAGACAGATCACATCAATCCAATCAACACTTGAGTTGTCTCGGGGACTTCCGGCCAAGATGAAAGTATAAGTAGATGCACTGTGCCTCCTTGCACAACCAAAAGAAGGATAACAACAATTTTAAAAACAAAAAATAACCAGAACTTCCAGAAAATCGAACTGCATAGAGGTCCAACAACCAAGGAGTTAAAGAAGAAACATTCATCCAGACCAGTAGGAGGGGTGGTGATGGGCAGCCAGGGTAGAGAGTACTCGTGGCAAGCCAGGGGCTGGAGGACCTGGGTGGGCGAGGCAGCAGCTGGTGGACCAGGTGGTCCCACATTCGTGTGTGGATAAACCAGGAGGAATAACTGAGAGTGTGACAGACCCTGAAACCCAGGGTTCCAATGTGGAGAAATAAAGCCTCAAAACCACTGACTGAAAAAACTTTGGAGGGTGAGGCAGCAAGAGAAACTCCCAGACTCAGGAGAGTTTGTTGGAGAAACCCACAGGGTCATAGAAAGTACACAAACCCAGCTACCTTGGAATAAGCACCAGAAGGGCCCAGTTTGCTTGTAGGTAGTGGAGGGAGTGACTGAGAGCCAGCGACAGCCCAGCAAGTGACATTGTTCCCTTTTGGGCCCCTCCCCCACATACAATGCAGCACTACAAGGACATGGGTTGCCCTGCCCTGGCAAATACCTAAGGCTCCACCCCTNCCAATGTGGAGAAATAAAGCCTCAAAACCACTGACTGAAAAAACTTTGGAGGGTGAGGCAGCAAGAGAAACTCCCAGACTCAGGAGAGTTTGTTGGAGAAACCCACAGGGTCATAGAAAGTACACAAACCCAGCTACCTTGGAATAAGCACCAGAAGGACCCAGTTTGGTTGTAGGTAGTGGAGGGAGTGACTGAGAGCCAGCGACAGCCCAGCAAGTGACATCATTCCCTTTTGGGCCCCTCCCCCACATACAATGCAGCACTACAAGGACATGGGTTGCCCTGCCCTGGCAAATACCAAAGGCTCCACCCCTTACTACTTAGCAGATGCTCAGACACGCACACACGCACACACACACACACACACACACACACACAATGGCCCAAATGAAATAACAGATCAAAGCCCCAGAAAAAATACAACTAATTGATGAAGAGATAGCCAACCTATCAGATGCACACTTCAAAACACTACTAATCAGGATGCTCACAGAATTGATTGAGTATGGTCACAAAATACAGGAAACTCTGAAGGCTATGAAGTGAAGTAGAGGAAAATGCATAAACCAACAGTGATCAGAAGGAAGCCAGGACTCACATCAATGGCTTGGACCAGAAGAAAGAAATAAACATTTAACCAAAACAGGATGAAGAAACAAGAATCAAAAAAAAAATGAGGATAGGCTGAGGAACATCCAGGACAACTTCAAAGTTCCAACATCCAAATCATATGGGTGGCAGAAGGAGAAGAGGAAGAGCAAGAAATTGAAAACATATTTGAAAAACTAGTAGAGAACTTCCCTATCTGGCAAAGGAAATAGACTTCCAGGAATTCCAGAAAGCTCAGAGTCCCAAAGAAGTTGGACCCAAGGAAGCACACTCCAAAGCACATCATAATTACATTACCCAAGATTAAAGATAGAGAATCTTAAAAGCAGCAAGAGGAAAGGAGTTATCTACAAAAGAGTTCCCATAAGACTAGCAGCTGATTTCTAAAAAGAAAACTTACAGGCAAGAAGGGGCTGGAAAGAAGTATTCCAAGTCATGAAAGGCAAGGACCTACATCCAAAATTGCTGTATCCAGCAAAGATGCTATCCTTTAGAATGGAAGGGTAGATGAAATGCTTCCCAGATAAGGTCAAGTTAAAGGAGTTCATCATCACCAAGCCCTTATTATATGAAATGTTAAAGGGACTTATCTAAGAAAAAAAAGGAGATCAAAGCTACGAACAGTAAAATGAGTACAAATTCACAACTATCAATAACCAAACCTTGAAAAAAAGCTAAGCAAACAAGTAGAACAAGAACAGAATCACAGAAATAGAGATCATATGGAAGGTTATCAGTGGGGAGAGGGCAGGGGGAGAATGGAGGAAAAGACATAGGGAATAAGAAGCATAAATGGTAGGTACAAAATAGACAGGGGGAGGTTAAGAATAATATAGAAAATGTAGAGGTGAAAGAACTTATATGTATGACCCATGGACATGAACTAAGGGAGGGAATACAGGTGGGAGGAGGGCACAGGACTGAAAAGTATAAAGGGGAGAAAATGGGACAATGGTAATAGCATAATCAATAAAATATATTTAAAAAATTAAAAACCAGTTGAATTGTCTCAAGGATGGACAGTAGCCTATAAATGGTTCAGACTACTCCTTATTCACCTATAGGGAATCTCATTTATAAGGAATAACATTCTAGGGGCCTCACTGAGGCCTTAGATGTTTATTAGGACCCGTCATCTTTGGAAGAGCCTAAACTCCAATTTAGGAGTTAAACATTGTGATAGTGTCAAAAACTCAGCTAAGTTACTCTTCAGTTTGTACTTTGCTTCTTGACTTTCACTTTAGACAGCTTAATAAATCAAAAAAATTGTTGAGGCTCAGTCTTATTTTTTAAATCATTTATGCTATTATGGTTATTTCTGCTTTTTTTCTCCCTTTTCCCACCTCTATCTAGCCCCACCCTTTCCCTTTCCTCAGTCAATCCCCAGATTATTGTCCACATTCATGGGTCATGCATAAATGATCTTTGGTTAACCTCTTCACCATCTTTCATGCAGTCCATACCTCCCTTCCAGCAGCTGTTAGTCTATTCCATATATCTGTGCTTCTTTTTCTGTTATTTGATAGTTCATCATGTTCATTAGATTACACATATAAGTGAGATTATGTGGTGTTTGTCTTTCACTGACTGGATTATTTCACTCAGCATAATATTCTCCAGGTCTATCCAGGCTGTCACAGAGGGTAAGAGTTCCTTCTTTTTTCTGCTATGTAGTATTCTATTGTGTAAATTACTTCAGCTCTTTTATCTATTCATCCACTGGTGGGCACTTAGGCTATTTCAAGATCTTGGCTATTGTAAATAGTACGGCTATAAACATAGGGGTGCATGTACTTTTTTGTACTAGTGTTTCAGGATTCTTAAGCTATATTCCCAGAAGGTCAAAAGGGAGTTCCATATTTAATTTTTTGAAGATATTCAATATTGTATTCCACAGTGGCTACACCAGACTGCACTCCCATCAACAGTGCATTAGGGTTCCCTTATCTCCACATCCTTGCCAACACTTGTTTCATTTGTTGATTTATTATTGATAGTATTCATTGTAACAGGTAAGAAGTGATATAGGGGAACATTTTTGCCAGTGATACATCTGATAAGGTTTTAATCTTCGAAATGCACAAAGAACTAATACAACTCAACACTAAGAAGATAAACAATCCAATTAAAAATGAGCAAAATACCTGAATAGACATTGCTCCAAAGAGGACATACAGATGGCCCATAGACGTAGGAAAACAAGTGTTCAACATCACTAATCATGAAAGAGATGCAAATTAAAACCACAACAGGAAAACACCTCAATCAGTCTCATTTCATTGCATTTCTATTCTCTTGGATTTTTATCCTTAAGGCTTTAGTATTTTTGCAGTCCCGAACTTGTTTTTCTCCTCAAGCCTAGGTATTTACCCAAACTTGGTTGCCTACTCTACTTCTTACCAGCTTCCATCTGTCTGAAGTCTCAGTCTTCCCCCAATACTTCATAGCATCAAATACTCAGCTTGATACAGAAATACCGAATGTAGGACTTCTATGCATTTCTCTTCTTCCCTGGATTCTTGACCCCTTCGTTTGGCTCCATTGGCAGTTTTCTGGTACTTCCACATATGTACATCTCTCTCCCTTCCTTCCTTCCTTTTTTCTTTCCTTTCTTCCCTTCCTTCTCTTCCTTCCTTCCTTCCTTCCTTCCTTCCTTCCTTCCTTTGCCATCATTCATGTATTTTACCCACATGTTATAATTGTTTTGAGTAAGAACTTCAGCCTGCTACAAGTTTATATGTCATAGCCAGAAATTAAAGTTAGTTTCCTCTTTCCTTTCTTCCTTCATTTCAGTAATATTTATTCAGTAGCTACTACATGCCAAACACTGCACTATAATTTGTGGATATTGCAGTGAAGTAAATTGTGTCCACTATCCAACCTAAAGATAGATTGTTACCAATACTAAAAAAACCCCCTATATGCTCCTCCTTCATCCTATACTCATGTGGCCCACCAAGAGGTAATCATTATCCTGAATTTTGTGTTTATCATTATATTTTTTATAGTTTCATATATGTATGAATATATTTTTTATAGTTTCATATATGCATATCTTTAAATAGTACTTTATAAAAAATTGACATTTTTAATTTATGAAATTGAAATATATGTATTTTGTTAATGTCTGTTCTTAATACAACAGTCTGTATCTTAACAATTTATTCTAGAAAAATGACTAACGATGAACTTCTAAAGGACCAAACATACATGAATGAAGCCCTTTAGCTGTGAACAGGGTAGAGCACTATATACCAGCCCTGACTTTGCTTTTATGCTTGTAGATTATAAATTCTGTGAGAATGAGACCATGGCTTTGTTCATCTTTGTTGCTGCAGCAGATAGCTTATGATGGGGTTCAGTAAGCAGGAGCCTAATTAAGAAAAGAATGAAAAGGAAGTCCCAGTGCTTATGAACTGTGATCACAAAAAGCACATGGTGTCAAAAGCAGAGCATAGAAGCATCATAGTGATTTGGTGGTTTAGTGAAGGACAGTGTTTCATTTTTAAAAAGTATTGAGCATATTAAGCACTTAGGTTTATCAAGCATTTGGAAATATTTCTGGAAAGGGATCTAGAAAAGTGGGCCTGCTCAGTCACTGAGATATAATCCAGGCATTCTGCTTAGTCAATTTCTTGCTCTGTATCAGTGTGAAGTTTATAGACTTGTAATGTGTCAGAAGCTGTGTTGTCATCCTTTAGCCCTGTTTTGTGAGACTGGTTCCACGGAATGTAACAGTAACATTTCAAAAACTACTAATAAAAATAATTTCATTTTTAATTTTAACTATATTATAAAGTAAAACCTCTTCTCATTACCCTTTCCCCACCTCCCCGACCGTCCACCTTTCTTCACTCTATCATGGTTTTTAAACCAGGTTCTGGAAGCTAGTGAATAATAGAGATACAATGTAGTCCTTTTTTCCCCTGGTGAAGTACTACATTATTTGTTATTCATGAGTTCTTGTTTTCCTGAAACATTGTTTGATATAATATGTGGGTGATGTATACCCTATCATTGTTTGGAAGCCTTTTAGATTTCCTCTGTTTCAATGTTTTCCTTTTGTTTTAATAAACTTGCAAATAGTGTTGGAGAAGAGCCACTGGTTATTAGTGTAATTAACCTATTTTAGTACCAAGTCCCCCAAAACCCACTCCCAAATGAACAGATTCAACATTTCACAGTATTTCTTATTAAGTTACATAGCAAAAGTTAAAGAAAGATAATGAAACCAGAAAAAGACACTGGCATTTGGGCTGCCTGTCACATACCAAACCCCATAAACTGAGACAGGGATTGAATCTTTATGGTAACTTTATTCAGGTGGCCGGCAATCTGAGAAGACAGAGTCCGTAGCCTAACAAACCATCTTACATTTTCTTTCCAAGCCAGCATTTTTATAACAGAGAACAAAGCATGGTGAGGGGTTTTGAAGTTCAGGCAAATTTAGATTTAAAAAAACCCTACTGTATTCTCACCCTGGGCAGTTAGCTGTTCCCAAGGGCAAGTAGTCTTCTGTCCCTGGAACACAATGGCCCAGATGCCTCCACTTGACCCCAGGCAGTAATCTTTAGTGTCCCAGGAGATTGGCTGTTTCTCTCCAGCAAGGATGGGCCTTATCTGTAGCTTCTGAAACAATAGCTTTAACATATGCGTTACCTACTAGGCTTATTAACTATTTACCTTAACCTAAAATTTTGTAACTCTTGAGTCACCTATCAATAAAAGGTTATATATTTGTCTTTAAAATATTCTAGTAGACCCAGTTACTACATCTTGTCCGTCTCAAGCCTTTCCTCTTTCTTGATGCCTCTATGGTGTTGTCATCTGCTTTTTAAAATAAGCCTCAGTAAATTCAACATAGCAGGAAATCCTTTCTGCAATTAGGTAAGTCTTCTGCCGAAGCAGAGCAGAGCTGTGTTTTTGCAAAGGGAAGTGACAGTCTGGACTGCCACAAAGGCCCCGGTCCCTAATGCTGTGCCGAGGGAATGAACATCATGACTCTTCTCAGACACAAAGCGGTTTGTGTTTTCAGGGATTCAGGTAAACAAGAGGTACTCTGCTGGTAGGCCCTGAAATGAAGATTCATTTTTCTGAGATTTGAGCTGAGAACTCTGTGATGGGAAGTGAGAGGCCTATTTTTTAAAATTTGTAACAGGTATAGGAATTAAATGTGTTTCTTAAAATGTATTTTACACATACATTTTAAAAATAATACATTCATTTAATTGAACCTTAATGATGTAGCAAAATGATCCATTTGGAATATTGCCTGAAATGAAGAATGAAACAATAAAGGTCTTGGAACAATCAAAATTGATACCAAGTGACCAGCGCAGCATCTGCTGCTGTGTGTGCAGTTCTGCTATGTAGACATGCTCACTGCAGAGTAGTCACTTCTCTCTTAGGAGCCAGACTACTGGAGTTGAACCCAGCTCTGCCGGTAACTAGCCGTGCAACTTCGGGGAAGTCCTTTGGGACGTCTGTACCTAAATTTTCTCATATTCCATGTGGAGATAATAGAACTGATACAGGATTAAATGTGTTAATACTTGTACAGTTCTTCTTTAAAATTTATTAATTTTCAGAGAGAGAAAATTTGATTTGTTGTTTCACTTGTTTATGCATTTATTACTGGCTTCTGTGTATGTCCTTATCAGAGATCGAACCCACAACCTTGACATTATCGGGACAAGGCTCTGACCAAACTGAACTCCTCAGCCAGGTCAATGCTTGTACAGTTCTTAGAACAGTGCTTGGAATATATTAAACACTCAGTAAATATGGACTGTTTTTACTCTTTGTTATTTCTTATCTCACATATTCTTGATTTGCTTTTTGGTGATGTAGTTTTCATGTATACAAGGAATTATAACCATAAATTAAATGGGGAAAGATACTTCCAGAAGAATGTCCATATTTTATCATTAAAATATGACAATTGATCGCTCAAAATAAATAAGAAAAAAGAAAACAAACAAAAAACTAAGCATAAGAACTTAAATAGTACAGCGGTCTAGGCTATTTAGTGTATGAGAAAATAGGCATAAACATTCAATAGCTCCAGAGGACATCAGTGTGTTTCAGCACAGATCAGTACCTGTTGTTCAGAGTGGTGACTGTGACTCATGAAGAAAATGTTAAATTCCATTTATGGTGTTCAGTTCAGAGAAGCCAGAAAGTGGTTTATATTCTAGGAAGATTCCATAATAGAGTTCAAAAAAAAGAAAAAGAAAGGTATTTAAATGTCAATTTCTAGAATATTTTGAATCACATGAATTCATAAATTTTGTTGTATTTGCATTCTTTGCCTCCTCCTTTCAGTTCAAATTAGAATTTTTTAAAGAATTGTGTGGAAATGTGGTTCTTGGGCACAAGCAGTGTTTCGAGCAAATGCCAAATAGTATTCCCCTTCTACATATCTAATTTTAGCCATTCTGCTGCTGAATAGAAGTATCTCCATACAGAATATCCATGACTGTTAAGCTGGCCAGGTTTTACTCTGCAGTTACATTTATCAGGAGTTGACATGAATTACAGGTCATGCCAATTATGTGTTGCAAATGTAAACTATAGTGTTTATGTATACGTCATTGAGGAAGAAAGACCATTTTGCTCTTACTTATTTCAAAATATGTTTAATTTTGGTAAAAAATATATAACATAAAATGTAAAAGTTTTCAAGTTTGATGTAGTCTCATTTGGTTATTTTTTTCTTTTTGTAGTCTGTATTTTTAGTGAGAACTTATTCTCAAATCCAATGTGATAAAGTATTTCCCCTGTATTTTCTCCTAAGAGTTTTATGGTCTTAGGCATTATGCTTAGGTTTTTATTCCATTCTGAGTTAACTTTTGTATATGGTAAAGTATGTTTACTTTCAGTGTTTTGCATGTGCATATCCAGTTTTCTCTACACCATTTTCTGAAGAGACTGTCTTGCCCCCATGGGTTGGTCCTGGCACCCTTGCAAACATTCAACCATCATATCTGAGGGTTTATTTCTAGGCTCTTTACTCTGTACCACTGGTCTATATGTCTGCTTTTATGCTAGTACCGAAAACTTTTGATTACCATAGCTTTGTAATATGTTTGAAATTAGGAAGTGTGATACCTCTAATTTTGTTCTTTTTAAAGATTGTTTTGACTATTTGGGGTCCTTGAGATGCTGCATAAATCATAAAATGGTATTTTTTTATTTCTGTAAAAATTGCCATTAGGAATTTTTAAGGGTTTTGATGGGTAGTAATATTGTTAAAATAGGCATTTTTGACAATATTAAATCTTCCAGTTCATAAACACATATTATTTCATCTGTTTGTGTTTTATTTAATTTCTTTTGGCAAATGTTTAGTGGTCAATTTGCAAGTCTTTCACTTTCCTGGCTAAGTTTATTTATAAGTTAGTTTTTTCCTTTTCAAGGTATTGTAACTGAAATTTTAAAAAAGCTATTTGCTGCATTGTTTGTTGTTAGTGTATAGAGAAACTCAACAAGATTTTATAATCTGGAACTTAGATGAACATATTTATTAGTTCTAACAGGGTTTTTTGTATGTATGTGAAATTTTTAGGGTTTTCTACATATAAGGTCATAATATCATGTCATCTGCAAACAGAGATAACTGTGCTTCTTCCTTTCTTTTTTGGACCATTTGTATATATTTCTTTTTTCTTTTGCCTAATTGCTGTGGTTAGGAATTCCAGTGCCATGTTAAATGGAAGAGGTGACAGTAGGAATCCTTATTTCTGGTCTTAGAGGAAAAACTTAACTTTCACCATTGAGTATGATGCTAGTTGTAGGATTTTCATATTTGGCCATTATGTTCTGGTAGTTTCCTTCTTTCTAGTTTTTCTAAGAATTTTTATTATGAAAGGGCATTAAATTTTTTCAAATGCATTTTATTCATTAATTGAAATGATCATGTGGTTTTGTCTTTCATTCTACCCATGTAGAATACCACATTAATTGATCATTGAATACTAAACCTTCTTGAATTCTCGAATTCTTGAAATATGTCCCACCTAATTATGGTGTACAGTTCCTTTAATGTCCTGTTAAATTTGGTTTGTATTTTATTGAAGACTTTTATATCAATTTTATCCGAGATTTTTGGCCCGTAGTTTGCTTTTGTTTTCTTCTTATAGTATTTTTGTCTGGTTTTGGTGTCAAGGTAAATCTGGCCTTATAAATTGAGTCAGAAAGTGTTCCCTCCATTTTTTTTGGAAGAGCTGAGGAATGTTGGTATGAGTTCTTCTTTAAATATTTGATAGAATTTTATGTTGCGGCTTTTCTCTGTTGGAAAGTTTGTGATTACTGATTTAATCTCTTACTAGTTATAGGTCCTTTTATTTATTTAGGTTTTTTATTTTTTCATGATTCAGACCTGGTCGGTTGTATGTTTCTAGCATTCTATCCAATTTGTTTTAAACTCTTGACTACATTCTCTTCCCATCTGAATCTGGATTACTCCTTGGAACCTCACTCTGTGGGTTCCCAGTAGCTCTCCTTAGTTAAAGTCTTTGCCGATGGCTTGGTAAGGTTCATCAAAGAGGGCATCCAATCTTATGAACAGCTGCCTTACTCACAGAGGTACTATAATTTTTAATACAAGAAGCTCATTTTTTTAATCAAAAGCTACTACAGAACAGCTACCCTCAAGGAAGAAGTGTTGTTTTTAAAATTTCTGCCATCTTGTACTTCTATAAAGATAAAGTCAGAAGCTTTAAACTTGGTCCAAAATAAGTATGTTGGCTATCTGAAGTAAATATCTTAAATGCATGTTAAATTAGAGTACAATTTTGAAGATTTTTCTCCTGTATTAAGTGAGGATCTATGTTTATATTCTAAATCCCTGAGAAAAAATGGTGAAAAGCAGATACACTTCTGTTCAAATACACTAACATTTGTTGAGTATCACCATACTTACATCATACTTATTGGAGATTCTTAAAAAGTAGCTTAACTACTAAACTAATTTCCTCATCTTGAACATAGGTAAGTTTGGTTAGGAGGTGCCAGTGTTAGAGTTCTATGGAATGATGGTGACAGTTTGGAGTGAAAAAGTACAGAAAACTGAGTATAAACTTACAATCATTAATAGAAAAATGAGCCAAGATCACTTAAATGCTCCAAAACAAGGGTATGTAAGCAACACTGCATTAGGTTCCAGTGCAGGCCCTTTACTTTTGAAATATGTAGGGCAGGGTGATATTCTTTTATTAAATTTAACCGACTGACCTTGTTTTCTTTCCTTTGGTAATATAAAATAATTTAAGGATATAATAAAGCATTTGAAGTATCTAATCATTTAGTTCACTGTGTTTTCCATAATAACATTAGGAAGTCTTTTTTCTTTAAGTTTAAGGGGCTTTATATTTGGCAATATTTATCTAATCAACTCAGTTTTTTAAAATCTTCATTTTTTTTCAACGCTAGAGTTTGCTTATAGCAAAAAAATACTACTATTTTAATAAATGTTTGGATATGCCTTAAACATTTAAAATTCTCAGCTGAGTCACTGTTGCAGAGCTGAGTCATATATTATCTGGGAATTAATACTGTTCTTATGCATAGCATTAACCTCCAAATTACAGTGAGGCAAAATATTTAAACTCCACTGTTGTATTCTTAGTATCTAAGATTTAGTTAACCTGTATTACTCTTTGCTAGATTAATGTGTAATAAATGCAACTCGTGACAAATTCCACATGTTGTGTTCATAGTAGCATATTCTAATTAATGAAATGTTGAAACTGCACTGAATTGGTCTTCTTGGTATTTTTTGCTTTTTTCTCCCTGCCTAACCTTTTAGCACTGGAACATCCTGAGCCTCACCACTTTGGACCTATTTCCTTCATTGCCTACAGGCCTTCCCTCAGTGATGCAGTCTTACTTGAACTCATGGCTTTATCTATCATATTTATATAAGTGAATCACAAATTATACAGACCAGACATCTCTCCTAAGCCCCATACTACTTTAGCAGACTGCCAATTTAATATCTAGAATTGAATTTCAAACAGATGATTCATACTTAACATTTGCAGAACTGAACCGCTCGTTCCCTCATATCTCTTTGACTTGCAGCCCAGCGATGGCAACTCCATTGTGCAGATTGCTCAGGTCCAAAACCTGAAGACTTACCCTTTATTTTTTTCTTCCCCTTGTACCCCATATTTAACCTTTTAGGACATTGTGGTGGTTCTATTTTCTTCAAACTGTACCTGAGTCTGACTGAATGATTATGCGTACAAATATAAAAATACTTAAGGCTCAAAGAAGTCAAGAGAACAACAGCTCATCTTCACATAGCTCATAAGAGATAAAGTCAGAATTCAAATCTATATTTTGTGACAAAGCACAAATAATATACATTTTCCATAATACTGGTGCTTCTCCAAAGTAACTGTTATAATTGGCCTTTTGTTTATATATTAAATGGTTCAGAAATATAACTTGACTTGTATAACTGAGTATGAATAATATGAGTTATTTCAATTACTTTCTGTAGGAATTTTCTTGGCTTATAATGATTTTTCCATGAATACTCGCAAACACAGTTGAATTGACTAGTCCTTATCTGCCCTAATATTTTGCTCTGACCATGTCTCCAATTGCAGAGTATAAGTTGTGTATAGGAGGAAAGAAAAGGGGAATATTAATGAAATAAAGTATTCAAGGTCTTTTATAAAGCTCTTTTTCAATATTTTCTTGCTATATTTTTGTGTATTTAGAACGTATATTAGCTCTTACTATTTACATATAAACACTTTTTTTTATTTGCTGGAGCTTTTATGATGTGTAACATTGAACTTGGTACTAATCATTTAAACTTAGATTTATTTTACTTATTTTGTTTTTTATTTAATCTTTATTGCATTTTTCCATTCCCATTTAGTCCCCTTATACTCCCCTCCCCCAGCAATCACCACGCCGTTGTTCGTGCCATGAGTCCTTTTTCTGTTTTGCTCCACCCCTCCACCCTCTAATCTCAAGGGCTTTGTATCAGAGGCATATTTTATAACGAAAATCCACCAGATTCTAGTTCCTCTAATAAGTTATAATGGCAAAAAGAAAACAAATTTCAGTGTTGACACGGTTGTTGAATCATCCCCTTTTTTTCCTGATGTACTGCTTATATTTTAATGGAAGTTGTTTGTGTTTATGCATTATGATTCAATGTAGCATAAATAAAGTGCATTAAGTTGAATTTTGCTGAGGTTGATTGATATTCTTGAAAGTAGCCAAGATTAAGCTTTTGGGAGATGTTCATTAATGTCTGTTAATGTGACATATTTGGAAAGCTGATCACTGTTTTTCTTCTTCTTATATACATGTAGAATATTTATTTGTAACAGATTTTAGGTAAGGAGCACTCGGAACCACAACTTTAGCTGTTTTTCCCCTTTTCTAAATTTGCATTATACTTTTTTTTGTTATTCTATCAATTTGTGTTATTTTATTTCAAGCATGAAATTTTATGGATATTTAATATATAAAAGCAATTTCATATCTCAAATTCTATATATCTGTTCATTTACTTACCTACCTACTTTTGCTCGGATAACAAATATTTAACACTGATTCACTTTCAAAATATTTTTTTTTAAAGATTTTATTTATTTATTTATATTTAGAGGGGAAGGAGAGAGGGAGAGAAACATCATTGTGTGGTTGCCTTTCGTGCATCCCCTGCTGGTAGTTGGCCTGCAAGGAACCAGCCTGCAACCCAGGCATGTGCCCTGACTGGGAATCGAACCGCGATTCTCTGATTTGCAGGCCCGCGCTCAATCCACTGAGCTACATCAGCCAGGGCTCAAAATATTCTTATAGGCTTTGAAAATATCTCTTAAAGCAATAAGATGATATGTGAGACACTGAAACCAAAAACCGTGTCTAGTAATTACTCCCTATGATGCTTGCATGAGTTACAGATATATGGTAACTGCAGCTGTAATGTCATATATTTAGAAAGGAAATTTAATTTGCTACTTTTAAAAAATAGATGTTGGCAAACAAACATCAAATAAAAATTCAAAAAAGAGATATTTTGTTTCTGGAATATGTGTTAGTTCTGTTATCATTTGCACTGATGGGCATCTGTGGGTCTTTAAACTGTATGATAAACTCTGATCAACTGACTATATATCACTGTCTTTTCTTTTCTATAGTGTATGCCCATTAAAGGCCTCGGATTTGTGCTTGGAGCCTATCAGTGCATTTGCAAAGCAGGATTCTATCATCCTCGAGTCTTCTCAGTGAACAAGTTTCAGAGTAAGTGCTCTTCGCTTTCGTGCAAGTCCCTGAAAACACATAATGTCTGCCTTTATTGATTGTTCATATTCTCTTCTAACCTTGTTGGAGTTGTATGATTAAATTCCCACTGGGTTGGCCTTCTTTCTCCACTTAAGGGGTTTTCATTTTGGTTTATCATCCACAATACTCTGGAGTACCACGAAAATACAATAGGGCAAAAGTAGGTTTACAGTTGTGAGTCTTAGAACAGTTAATAAAGCAATTTAATAATCATAACCTGGATGTCTTCTTCCATACAAACAACTTTATACCTACTTTTACCCACCCTTGCATGTTTATTCTTGGTATTTTGGTTTTCAGTACATATTCAGGTTCTGAAAAATTCTGTAGTTAATAGGTAAGACCAACTGGGGTTCTGCATTGAAAGCTGTTGCTGCAGAAAGTTTTCGAAACTAATTTCTCTAGTTCATTTGTTTTATTTATCAATTTGCTTATATATTAGTGCTTATATATTAGTGCTACATAAAGAATTACCACAAAGTTAACAGTTAAAACAACACAGATTTATTGTCGCAGTTTTTATTGATTAACCTTCTAGTCAAGCATTAGCCTGATCCTGTGCTCAGGGTCTCACCAGGCCAACATCAAGGTGTCACCCGGGGTGTGATGTGTTCTGAAGGATCTTCTTCCAAGCTCATTCAGTTATTGGCAAAACTGGATTCCTTGCAACTGTGTGCCTCAAGTCCCTGTTTTCTTACTAGATGTCAGCTTGGGCTTGTTCTCAGCACCCAAAAGGCTCTTCAAGACCAAGCCATGTGATTCTCACAACACTGCAGCTTATTTCTTCAAGGCTAGCAAGAGAATCTCACCAGTCTGCTCAGATGAAGTCTTACATAACAATGTAATCATGGGGTGACTATCCTATCATGTGTACATTCAAGAGGAGGTGATGTACAGGGTCTATATCCCAGAATCAAAATGTGATCATCTGGGTATTTTATTCCTACTCCAGAAAATGTCAGTGTTACAGTTTGCTTCTAGCCAGCTATCGGATGTAAATAACTCCTTATATCAGATAGAAGGAAGTGGTAAAGGGGATGGTTTCATGGGAAGTTAAGGTTTAGGTTTGCTAAAAATGAGGTACAGGTATCTTTTAGATAGTGATCCATAAGTCTTTGCCAGCCTTATTTTTGTCTGTATAGGAATTGGCATCTCTACTAGGTATATTTTTAAAGAGTATATTGAGATTGAGACCTGAGTGTCTTATTTTGGTATACATTTATAGTTTATTTTTCTCTTAAAAAACACTACCTCTGGTCTTGAGATTGCTGACATTTAACTTTTAGATTCTGAAGGTGAGTAACTTTTTCTTTCCTTAGTCATATAGCTAACAGAGTTCAGCTCATGTTCTGTCTGATGGTTGTCATATGTATGATTTTAAGATGGCTTTTAAGATTCTGCTCCCATACATTCTGTACAATCCCTCCCTGTAAGTGTAGGTAGGACCTGTGAATGCAATGGGCAGTCAGCCTCTTTTTTAGGCCATATCATGTAGCAAAGGTGATGATATAGTTACTCTTGTGATTACATTGTATTAAGGAAGACTCCTTCCCATAGTAGCAGAGTGCAGAGGGATTCCAGTGCTGGCTTTGAAGAAGTGAACTATCTTGTGGTGAGAAGGTCATGTGCTAGGACCTGAGAGCATGGCCATTAAGAGCTAAGAGCTAAACGCAGCCACCAAGAAAACAGGGACCTAAGTTCTGCAACTACAAGGAACTGTATTCTTCCAACAGCCTAGATAGTTGGAATAGGACCCTGAGCTACAGATGAGAATACTGCTTGGCCAAAACCTCAATTTTTAGTCTAGAGAGACCCTGAGCAGAGAACCCAGTTTCACTGTGCCCAGACATCTGATCAACAGGAATTGGGAAATAATAAGTACGTATTTATTTGTTATTATAGTAATGAATTACTAACTGTCAAGTAATTTATTATACAGCAATAGCAAATTAGTACACCGGTAATGATGATAACATGCTTTTAGGATGGATATGCTTTTTCCTTGTGTGTGCGTGAATAGCAAACCATGGCAATACCAGAGCTGCTTTGGCATTTTTCACATTTATGGTCCAGACATAACATATGATTCAACACTGAAGGACTAGGGAAATGGGTTTTAGCTTATGTTCTGTGAAGGTATTTTGTATCTGGTTTACCCACATTTGTTCTCAGCTCCCACTGTGTGACTGAAATAAAACATCTAAATATTGTAGAACCAGAGAATGACTACACCATTTGCTTACAACACCACCAGGAGAAACTAGTTAACCTTTAACAATTTATCTTTATTTCATTTTCACACTCCCACTTTCTTCCTTATTTTAAAGCCAGTGTTTTTCACTGGACGTCCTCTCTCTAAGAAAAGGCTGCTTGTTTGCATAAGTCTGACTCTCATGCTGTACACATTGCAGCCACGGAAAAGAAACCACAGTTTTCAGAGGGAGGATCTTTATTTGGGCATAGATGTGATTCGGCTTTGACCTCAGCACATACAGAGTTGACCTTCCTCAAGGACAGAGCAGAAAGCTAGCTACAGGTTATAATTTGAAGTCAGTAAAGCTCTCTTTGCCCAAAATATCTTTGCTAATGGTCTTGTCAGGTTTCATGAAAATCCAACTTAACTCATTCCTTGTCCTAATGAAAGAACACAAAAATCTGACCAGAATTATGAGTTATAACTCACCAGCATCATCTATCAAGGACTGTTTTAACATTCCTTATATTTTTGGTTTATTTTACAATATCTGTTCTGTGTTTTAATATACTAAGCCTCTTAATTATAGTATCTGGGAAGTTCATATGGGCAGTTGTTTTCACTGTTCTTGAGGAGGTACCCCTGAAGTAAGGAACAGCCAAAGGTAAAGGAAGCATTGAAGACCCTCAAAAATGAGACAACACATGTAAAACTGCTACCACATTCCATGGGACACAAGTGTCCATAGATGTAGTTAAATAAGCAAATAAACAAAAGAACACTACATACACATACATAAACAGAAATCAGTGATGTATGTAAACAGACAACCTTTAAGCACCATTGGTCAATAGCACGTTGCACTTTTCTTACATTAAAATAACAAATTTTTAAAACCAGGGCTTTTGGAGAATGAGTTCTGCATGGGTCAGAAGGAAGATGGGACAGCGAGAGTCTGTAACAACGAGCGCTGCACTGAGAAGCGCAACAGGAGGAATGCTGGGGAGTGTAAAGCAACAGGGGAAATTAGTGCCTGATAGGGAAAATGGGATATAGAAAGCAGAAAAGATATACCTCAAAGATCAGATGATCTTTGTGCTTACACAGATGTACTTAATTTACAGTTGTAAGTCTAGAAAAAGACCTGAAATTCTCACGTCTATTATAGTCCTGCATCCCATTTATTCAGAGAAGCTCAGATGTGGTGCTGATCTGTTAGAGAAAATGTAAATGTGATTGTTAAAAATCCTGTTAAAATATGAGGTGATGTAAATTCTTTACTTAGATCTAGGCCCACAGTAAACAAAGGGCTTGTAAAGACCAACAAGGGTTTAAAACGACATGATTTAAAATGGTGCTGACAGCCCAGAGACTGTATTCCTGGCATCCCTCTCGAAATTGGTCATCATATGGGAGCTAATAGGATCTGGCATCTGGACAGTAGCGGGATTTCAGAGTAACCAGGTGCTGAGGTACAACTGTCTTTTCAAATCCAGGTAGTTCACCTCCAGGTTGATGAAATACAAGCTTATGGCAAGCTCATCTTCCTTAAATCCATCTATCTTAGTACACATTTTGTCTTCAGTGAAATTTCTTTGCTTTTATGGTGACACATTATCAGCCTTTCAGGCATACCTCTCGTCTTTTGGATTGACCTCAGCTCATGTACCCTTCCAGATAGACCTGATTTACAAATGTCCCGTACCTAAAACTGACAATTCCTGCTTTGCCAGGAATCTGGTGCTATTGATCATGGGGTGGGGGGGCGGGGGAGACAAAAATGATGGACTTTAAAACTGTGTGGTCTTTGAATAAAAAGACGGAAAGCAGGTATAAAATAGGGGTGCTGAGCTACATGCAAACTGTGTAGCGAAGCTAACCTATTTCTGTGATGTGTGCCTTTTTATTGTGCTTGGTTCTCACGCTCCCTATCTCTCTTCCGTTACGTGGCCAGAAAGCTTGAGGTATGACTTTGACTTTCTGATGAAAACTGCTTGAACATCATAGTGTCATAATTGGCATAGTCCCTTTTGCTATTGGTCTTATGCTTTGTGATCCAGTTCGCTTTTGCTGTATTGCTGAAACCTAGTCCCCATCAGTTTTACTCTAACTGTAGTAGCAAAATTCTTGATCTAAACTGCTGGGTTTATGTGTTTGTCTCAGTATTTCCCTTATTTTCAATTTTCATAACTTCTTTCATTTGTCCTACTTGTAAGGATTGGGGTCCAGTCAGTACGTATATCTGGCAGATGAAGTTAGGTGCCAGTGGAAGCCTGCCTGGTGTGGCCACTCTTATTGAACTATTGACTATTGCATTTGTCTTGTTTATCTTTGGCTGTGTTCTTTTCAATTACTGGAACATACGTCATACTATGTTGGACTTTCCTAGCTGGTAATCTCAGCTAAATTTCTACCATATTTTAGCACAATAATTAAGAACATGATGTTAACTCTGGTTCTATTATTTACTTGCACTCTGTTAAATTATTACTCTTTCTTAAACTTTATGTCATATATAAAATTGGTGTAACTATCACTTACTTTATACAGTTGTTATATGGATTAAATGAAATAATGTAATTGTAGTTGTTACAGATGATATGATCAAAAATATTGTTATTTTTATGATCATTATTTAAAATCTTGTGATTATTCTGTTTACCCCCTTTCTCAAATATCCTTCCCATTTTTTTCTTTTTTATCTAGTATCTGCTCCACTTCCCAGAAGAGGGACATATTTCCAAGTCCCCAATTTTTTCAGTTTAGATTATTCTTAGAATAGGCCTCAAATATAATAATCAGTCCTCCAAAAATCTTTTTTTCTTCCTTATTAGCTAAAATTTTACTTTGTTAGATTTATTCCTTATTTACTTTATTATTTTTTTATTTACAATATTTTAGTACATTATTAGATTACTGATTAGAGACTCACTTATGTTAGAGACTCACTCAATCATCTCCCACTAAACATTTAAAAATTTCCAGCAGGGAAATCTGACTATTGGTCATTCACACATTAGCTCACTGTGGTTGGCAAAACAGCAGGCTCCCCGAGGAGCGCATCCCAGTTTTCGCCGTCTGTGAGTATGTCGGCTCGCATGGCAGATTATACATTTGATATGGAGGATATATCCTGCACTGGCCAAGTGAGCCCAGTCTAATCACTGGAGTCCTGAACCCTAGAGAACCTTTTCTGGCTGTGGTCAGAGACAGAACCAAGGACACAAGAAGGGTCAAAGAAACGCTGCATTTCTAGTTTAGAAAACAAAGCAATGGGTCCACGAGCCAGAGAAAGTGGGCAGTCTTAAGCAGTTGGAAAAAGCAAGGAAATGATGACTCCATAGACCCGCCAGAAAAAGTTGCAGCCCTGCTGACATCTCAATTTTAATCCTGTGAAGCCCAGGTCAGACTTCTGGGACCCATGTCAGAAAGATAGAGTGAATATAACTACATCACATGTTAATAAGTAAGAAGCAACATAAATTTGTGTCATTTAGACACCCTGTTTTGAGTCATTGGTTATAGCAGTGATATAAAAATAGTACAACTCAGTGAGTTTATCTCCCATGTAATGATCATTACAGTGTTTACAGTAGGTTATAATAATTTTTTTTTCTAGAGGAAATTGTGTTTTCTAGAGGAGTTCACAACTCCAGATAATTGACTTGGAAGAAATTATACTCTGGTGAGCTTGGTGTGTTAGGTTGGCTTTTGAGTCAGACAGATGGATTTGAATGTTGTCTCTACTTACTAGCAGGAAACCTGGGCAAGTTTTTCATATATTCTGATTTACAAAGCAGAATTACTAAAATCTATCTCCTTGGTATTTGTGAGCAGTAAATAAGATAGCAACATATGACACTCCCAAATTATAATGATGATTATATTTATGTGAATGTGGAGAATTTAGTACTTTTATATTATGTATTGGGTGTTGTGGTGAGTGAATGCATAAAATGTCTATAGGCAAAAATACCTATGTGTTTAATAATTTTATAATTTATATTCAAATCTTTCTGAGATCTATCTAAGGTTATACTTTTATTAAAAATACCACTAAAGTCACTTGTAAGACAAACATTTAAGAGTCAATATAAAAGTGAATGTAAGATACATAGATAAGTATATAGAAATACAGGGAAAGATTGAGTTCTTAACTATAATCACTGTGAGAGTTACAAATGCTTACATTTTGCATCTATGTTCACAGCTAGCTATTCATGATTTAAATATGTGAAAGTTTATTAGCTAATGCTGACTTTAAGATATGCAAGTATATACTCATGTCTTCACAATAGGAATCTTTGTATAGCAGTCTAACTATAACCACAATCTGCTAATTTTTCTCTTGTCATATATATTGTAAATATTGGAACAAAAATGCATAGAAATCTCCCGAGTGTGTTGGAGCTACTCACGTGCATGTACCTTTTCCACTTAATTTTTGGATGTGATTTTTATCTATCTGAAGACTAGAGGCAAGATTACTTCATCATCCTAAACAAATGAAATAACAAATAACAATCAATCTTCCCATGGTTAGTTCACTGCAGAATTTTAACTCCAAACTTTGACCGATGAATATGTTTC
This sequence comes from Sturnira hondurensis, assembly GCF_014824575.4. Taxonomy (NCBI): domain Eukaryota; kingdom Metazoa; phylum Chordata; class Mammalia; order Chiroptera; family Phyllostomidae; genus Sturnira; species Sturnira hondurensis. Next base: position 14,943,068 of record NW_028095541.1, on the reverse strand, counting down.
TTACAATTTTAATGAAAAAGCAAATATGAGCATGGAAAGAAAGGAGAGTTTTACCCTAATAATGACTGCACATAAGTATTATTTGTACCTACAGCTAATGCTGGACTCTCAATGTCGACTTGATTCTTTCAGCTGAGCTGTTTTCATTGTCTGTGACTCATCTTTTTTCCAGCATGCCTGTGGAAGGGAAGGAGGAGGGGCTCATGAGATATTAGGCACATGGGGCTGGTCTTGCAGAGGTCTGGGTTATATCTTGCTCTGCCAGAACTAGTTCCTATCACTGAGGACCACAACATCCCCAACAAGGGACCTCTGATCAGTTGGTTTGTTCATTAATTTATAGGTCTGAATTTTCATCTGTCAAAAATATTACTGAGCAATGACTATGTGCCAGATATATTTTTTTAGCAACTGGAGAAAAAAAGTGATTTTAAAAAGTAGAGTTTCTAAGATTCCAGGGCAGACCCACATCTTCCCAAAACCTATATCAATACCCACAAACAACAAATGAGGGCAGCCTCGAATACAATACAACTCACTGTTCAGTATTAGTAAATTAGGTCAAATGTAAGAGGTTTAAAGGGTAGACCTCTATCCATATGCTCAAATGTCCGAATGTTATAATTTTGCTGTTATGAAAACATAATTTTATACTATTGGCACTTAAAAAACTTAATCAGCAAAACACTTAATTTTATGGTGATATTTCTATATAAACTTTATACTATGAAGACCTGAACTATATAGTTTCTGCTTCAATTCACACTACTTACTTCAACTCATTGTTTTCTAAATCAAACACTTGGTATTTTTCTTCTATAAAAACATAAGAAGAGAACTTTCTGGGGCATATTTTGAAAATATGTACCTCAAGTTATAGAAATGTGGCTACATTTTGATCTACTGGTTTGATACTAAGGAAAAAGTATGTTTTTAATTTAAAAAGTGGAAGCGTAGGAGAAAAGTTTCCACTTCGATTTATTCATTAGTTGAATCTTCAGTTCAGAAAACCAAAAACAACTAATATTTTACAAAAATTTCTGAAAAGTTCTAGTGTTTCATTTATCTGCAATGACTGAAATTGACACCTGGGTCTTCATGGTGGATGACAAAATTTCTCAATGTATGCAAATGTAATTCTTTTTTAATTGGAAGCAGACATTCCAATAGAATTGTTCCACATAACTTTTCTGATGTTACCTTTTAAATGCATTTGGAATTCTGTGTAAAGGAAAAGGATATTACCTTTTGAAGAATAAATTTGATATTAATACTTAACATTGCTTATAAGAACAGCTTTTAATTAATGACTAATACAGTTTATTATTTACTGATTTTGTGCATGTGTGCAGAGACAGGGATGGCTAGATAGGAATGATGACAGTATTAACTAAAATTCAGAATAATAAAGTGATAGGATGTGTAAGCAAATTATTTAAAACTGTATCTCTGTATTTTTTCTTGGTTATTTTGCATTGTCAGTAGAAGTTTTTTTTTAAATTCTCAAATGAGGTGAAATCTTTAGAAACACATTGTCAATAGTGTTAACTCTTCAAACCCCATTAGAATATTAATAAGCAAATCAGAGTTTAATTTAACAACATAAAAATAAAGAACTCATTAAGAAATTATCACCATTTCTTAGTTAATGATGGAGAGTAAAGTCAATGAAAAGGATGTAGTCAACAATTGTGTAACATACAGGTACACGATTTAATATTATTATATGCATTTAATACACTTTTTCAATAGCTGTTTTTGCTTTGTGATACAGTCTTAAAATTTGCTCATTCATAGTTTATAAAACAAAGAAGTTACAAAACTCACAAACTGATCAGAAAAGTTTTTAAGAAGACTAGAAAAAATACTTTATTGTCTTACTCAGGTTCCAGGTCAGAGACTAGAGACATGGTACCTAAATACAAGGCATGACCCTGGATTGCATCCTGGAGAGATAAAAATGGTGGCAATGGATTGCATCCTGGAGAGATAAAAATGGCGGCAAAGAACATCATTGTGAGAACTGATGAAACTTTAAAATGGCCTATCCATTAAAAAATATTGTGTCAACATTAAATTTATCAACTTTGAAAATCATAATGTGGTTTTGTGTGAGAATGCTGTTTTATTAGTATATACAAACTGAAGTATTTATGGAGAAAGGGACACAATACTCTTAACTTTAATGTCAAATGCTTCAAAAATATCTATATAAATTTATAAAGATCTATCTATCAAGAGAATATGAATGATAAAGTAAATGCTGTAGAATGTAAATAATTAATGAATCTGGCCCTTGCTGGGTGGCTCGGTTGGTTGGAGAGTTGCCCCATGAACGTCAGGGTTGCTGGTTCAACACCGGTCAGAGCATATTATAACCTAGCTTGCGAGTTCAATCCCTGGATGGGTTGTGTGCAAGAGGCAGCAGATTGCTATTTCTCTTTCATATCAGTGTCTCTCTCCCTCTCTCTCTCAGATCAATAAACATACCTTCAGGTGAGGATTAAAAAAATGAATGAATCTGGAAAAGGAATATATGGGACTTTTTTTATGTGGTAAATTTGACCTGTGACATTTCATAAATTTAAGGTATATGAGGTGTTACTTTGATATATTTATATATTGTAATGTCATTGCTCATATTGAAGCAATATTTATCACTTTATGTCATTAGAGTACAACATTATTGTCTATATTCAGTATACTGTACTTTAGCTCTCTATGGCTTATTTAGTACTCATTACCAGTTTGTATCTTCAGCCACCATCGATCTTATTCCTCCAGTCTCCTGTTAGCTGGTAATACCCACTGTGTCACTCTGTTTTTTACAGGTTTGACTTTTTTAGATTCCCTGTATAAGTGATATCATGGAGCACTGTCCTTCTCTGTCTGACTTATCCCATTATGTGCGCAAGGTTTATCCATGTTGTCCATGTGGCAGGGCATCTTTTTTCATGACTGAATAATATTCCACAGTATATGATATATAATATATATACATACAAGGGGAACCCCCCAAATTCAGAATTTATTTATAAAATATTGTGAATTTATTCTTACATGTTTAAACTTCAGTCACCTTCGAAGTAGTCTCCATTTGATGCAATACACCTATTTTGACATTTTTTTCCACTGCTCAAAACAATTTTTGGACTTGTCATTTTTGATGTTTTTTAGTGCTTCTGTTGTTTTTTTGTTTGTTTGTTTTGTTTTGTTTTACCTCTTGCACATGGCAAAATGTTTCCCTTTGAGGACTTTTTTCATCTGGGAAAACAGAAAAAGGTCACTCAAGGTGAGATGAGGTGAATAGGGAAGGTGGGGCATGGGAATAATGCTGTTTTGGTCAAAAACTGCTGAACTCTCAGTGCAGTGTGGACAGGTGCACATGCTCGTACATCACCCGGTATGAAATAAAGAAATGCTTGAAAGGGTCTTCGAAAAATTCACTGAAGCCAAATGTAGCCTCTCACAATGCCAGGTGGTCCACTGATACAGAGATGGATTCCTAGGAAACTTACCTAATGAGGGAAGCCTGTGTGATAAGGGGCCTGCCCTTCAGAAGATAATTCTGGGTTTTGGGGGCCCTTCCTCATATAGCATGTACATATATCACATTTTGAGTCCAATAGGATATACTATAGAAAGCTCTGCCCTTAATTTTAGCTTTTTTAAGCATTAGAAATCAGGTTTCTGCCCTAGCCAGGGTGGCTCAGTTGCTAGGAACATCATCCCACAAAATGAAAGGTCACAGGTTCAATTCCTGGTCAGGGCACAGGCCTGGGTTGCAGGTTCCATCCCCAGTTAGGGCATGTGCAACAGGCAACCAGTCAAAGTTTCGCTCTCACATCAATGATTCTCTTTCTCCTTTTCTCTCTCTCTAGAATCAATACAAGAAAAAAAATGTACAAACTAAATAAAAAGAAAGAAATCAAGTTTCTGAGCTTTGGTTTTGTTAGTTTCTCACTTTATCATGTTACTATTTGACATTTGTGAGTTGATGTAGTGATACTTTAAGCAAAATGAATAAAATATTATCATAATTTATTTTCTAACAAATTGCCTTTTATCCATGAATATCGAAACATTCATTTAACCAACATAATTTAGTATTACCCATATCAGAAAATATATAATGGTTTGGAATTATGTCCGTTTCCAACTTTATATCTAGCTGCTATTACTACAATAGATGTAATACCTATTAACTATTATTTCCGTCATACCTGAGGAAGATCATGAAGTGTGTGTGCTTTTCCATTGTATGTCCTGTGGTCATGTTTTATTTTATGGCCCTCTATATTGGGTCTTTTGTAATTTTAATCTAGGTTGCAAAATCAAGATGTAAAACCATTGTTTTATTGTAAGGGAGAAAACAGTTTACTTGTATATAGCATACAGATCTGTGGAATGCTAACAGTGAGCAGAGTAGAAAAACAGAGCCAAATAAAGATAGTTAAAGGGGCTTGGAGCGTGAAGAAGAGAAGTGAACAGAGAGTGGATCGGGCATGAGAAGTTCTCTGTGTTGGTGTGGACCTGTGGATAACAAGTTGGTGAAGAAAATAACATGCCAGACCAGGTACATTTAAGGCCAGCTTTGCACAGTAAGAATGGAGTATTCAATAGGACTGTCTGAAATTCTTGTGTTTCTGAATTCTACCTCCTATTTTCTGCCTGAGTAGGTTGAATCCAGACAAATAACTCAGTCCCCATAGTAAGTCAAAATTGGGGGACATTGCAATCAATATGAAAGAACCTTGATTTACATGAAAAACAAAATATATCAACATAGAGGGGGCCATAATTAGAAAATATAGATGAGCAATGATATGAATTAGTGAAAGAGATGTTTATCTTTCTGTCATAATGAAGAAGTTATATCAAAGGTTAATTTAGGAAAAAGATTTGTAGTAAGAGAAATTAAAAATAGCTTTTTTGTTAATTATATAAATTTAATGCTCACAAACTAAATTTCAGAAAGAATGTATTGCATTTTTAATTTCAGAGGAAATTAATTTTGTTTTTTTTTTCTTATTTTTAAATGTTTGGGTATATCTCATGGAGAGGAAACAATTGATCTTAAAGCCAAATATTTAGACTATTGCAGAATGTCTTATGACAATTCTCTGACAATTCTGACAATTCTCTACAAATATTAGTTACTGAATTTGGCAAAAAATGAAAAGAAAATTTGTTTTACCCTTTTTACTAACTTTAAAATAAGTGTTATTGTTTTGGTGATGATTTAAACCTTTTGTACTTCCAGATCTTCAAAAAACAGATTTGGGCAGTTTGATCCATTTAGCTTGTTACATAACAGAACAAGGGGGCCCATCTGCCTGCCACCACAAAAGCCAAACTTGAGAGGCAGGTGTTGATGCGAAAGGGAAGAGATTTTGTTTGTAATCTGCGAGAGTGGCAGACTCTGTGTCTCAAAGCTCATCTGTCCACAAAACAAGATAAATGTCCTTATAGTTGTTCCTGAAAACCCTTCTCCCTTTTCACCCCATTATCCCCTCCCACCTCCCCTCTGGTTATTGTCGGTTTGTTCTTAATTTCAGTGTCTCTGGTTATAGTTTGTTTGCTTGTTTGTGTTGTTCATTAGGTTCCCCTTATTTTCAGGAGCAACTATAAAGGACACATAGACAAAACCAGGATGGGGTGGGATCAGGGGTGTGAGATGGGGATGGCTGGAGTCAGGGAGATTAGGGGTGGAAATGGAGACAATTGAGCAACAATTAAAGAAAAAAAAGACAAAGTACAACCATCCTCAGCAAGACCAAAGCAAAAGCAGTGCGGAGAGTTCCTTGTACATTTTAAAATGCCATCTTTTAGAATCTGCAGGAGTCTGCTAAGTGATCATCCAGGCACTTAGCTTCTTCTAGGCTGCTTCCTGTTCCAGGCTTCCTCCTGGAGGCCATGGACCATGGAGCTGCTAAGGACACAAGGTTGCATGCTCCCAGGAGAGAGCACGTGGACACATTGGCATATGGCTTCATTAGATTGGTGTGTGTGTGTGTGTGTGTGTGTGTGTGTGTGTGACACAGAGAGAGAGAGAGAGAGTCTGTCTTGGAGACCATGGGCCTCCAAAGCTGTGGCTGATGGAGAGAACAGGGGAACACACCATCAGAATGCAAGTCTTGAGCCAGAGAGCCAAGTCAGAGAGTATTTCTTTGTTCCCCTCAGTTTATATTGGTTTGGGTGTGGGACAATCCAGGTACTTTCTCAACATGACCAATCAGCCTCCCAAACTTTTGGTGCTTTGTGTGGGTCCACCTTCCAACCAAGCCCTTCTTTCCCCATGCTAGACTGACAGGCCTCTTTGGCCCCGCACCTCCTCCCGTGCCATTTTTATCTCTGTGGCACATGCGCCTGTCTGCTCCTGGTCCCATGCCAAGGGGAAAGGCTTTTAGGATGCTCAGTGTAAGAGCCTCCGCCTGCCACCATCTTAGTTAGTGGGCAGAGACTCCCTGGTCTCTGACCAACCATCCACCGGTAACAAGTTTGTTAGAGTATCTCACCATTCTGAGATTAATTTGGTTATACTCCACACAACAAAAAGCATACCAAAGAGGGTTCTACTCTTTTAATGGAATAGTATAAACTGGGAATAAGTCATTGTATTCTCTACTATCTTTAACAAATCAATTGCTACATAAAGGGAAAAAAAGAACTGCAGGCAATAATAAACCACTTTTGCCAAGTAAATTCTTTTAAATGTATAGGAAAGTATTTAACAACATAATTAGAATTATCTGTGTGACATACCAGGGCCTAAACTGTGTCCCTCTCTAAATCCAGCGTACAGTTAGCATGTTGCTCAAACCTAGGGGGCGCCATTCAGATTGTGTTCCATGTGGGTGCCAGACGCAGCTTACTTTGGCACTTAGAAGCTACCATACTTTTTTTGGCATTTTGCATTGCCTGCACTTCACCCACCCCTGATTTTAGTCCCTACAGTAACTACTGAGCATGCTTCCCCTGTCTCACCTCATGTGCTTACAGAATTTCTTCCCTTTTTACTTTAGATTCTTTCCGAAGCCCTCTCAGCTTGTTCAACCATTGACAAGGATTGTGGAGAAATTGGAGCTCCCTGCAGGAATTCACATCTGATGGGACTGATAGTTGTTGCATAAATGCTCCAGCCTCCCATTCTTTGGAGAAACAAATGTGAGGGACATTGTATGCAGTTTTTAGAGTTCCCAGGGAGTTGAGCCCACATTACCCACCGTGATATCCAAATCTATAATGTACTTTTTATTGCCTTTCCTTTCTTCCCTGTCCCACTCTATCTGATCCTTCACTTTTGTTTGGGGAAATCACCTCCCAAATCTGTTACCTATAAGTAGGTCCTTATCTCAGGCTCTGCTTTCAGGGACCCAAACTAAGATAGCAGCTGTAGCTCTCTGATGGTGTTTTCATATTTAAATCCAGAGAAAATGTTTGATTGTTGGTTGTTTTTTTTTTTTTTGCAGTTATGGAAAGAAATAATGCAGCACACTTTAAAATATGAGTCAAAGCCTGGGAAATTGGTGGAGGACTAGGAGTCTTCTCTCTACACACTTATTCTCTTGATGAACTGATTTAGTCTCCATAGCTCTATATCTAAATGCAATGATCCTCATTTCTTTATCTTAAGCACAGATCTTTCTTCCAAACTCCAGACTTATATATCAAGATACCTAATCAACATCATCATTTGGGTCTCTAGTAGACATCCTTAACCAAACTGTTGAGTTTGAACTTACGATCATGTTCAAAAGCTTCTCCACATGCATCCTTCTCCATCTTGGTTGATAGTCACTTCATTCATCCTCTAGTTCATGCCAAATACCTAGGAGTCACCCTGGACTCTTTTCCTCTCATTCCATAGCCAATTCATTAGATTTCCACTAATCTCCTTGCTTCTTCCCTTACCCCTTACAGTATATTGTCTGCACAGCCAAAGTAATCCTGTTACAACATAAGACGTGTCATGTCATTCCCTTATAGAAGACTCTGCCATGGCTCTCTCCAGTGGCCCTCCAGGGGCCTTTATGATCTGGCTCCATTACTTCTCTGACTTCATCCATGGCAACACTGAGCCACACTCATTCCACTCTAGCCATACGTCCTCTCTGCACTTCCTCGCATGTGCCAGGTATGCTTCCACCTCAGGACCTTTGTGCTCGCTGTCTCTTCTGCCTGGAATTCTCTTCACTTACAAGTCTTACTCTCAGCACCTCTGATGACCCTGACCTTGCTCCGCTAATTTTTCCTCTTGGCACTTCTCAGTTTTAACATATAATATTATTTATGTATATATTGATTGATTGTTGTTTATTTCCCCCAATACATCATAAATTCCACAGGCATAGAGATCTTTTCCTATTTTGTTTACTTATTTATCTCTCTAAAACAGTACCTGACAACATAATTTGACACTCAGAAAATAGTTGCTGAGTTGAATAATAATTTGTTTCTGTCAAGTGCTATACAACTTGAGGTACTATTTTCTCAGTTCTTTCTATCTCATACTTCTTTCAAAAAATGATTTTGAAAGATGAAGAAATTGGGCAAAGGTAAAATAATGATGCAAAACAAATCATGGATAGTTTAGGTTTTCTACATTCCTTAGAAGGGAACCATAAATTTGGTCTTAAGCAAAAAAGAACTTTCAAATTTTGATTGGTTACAAGTGATTGACAATTTTACAAAGGACTTGTCAAATATATATACAATGTGACTGAGATTGCTTGCCATAATCATATGTTACAAAAAAAATAATAGTATGCAGTTAACATACTGCAGTATTTTTCAGGTTTGAGTGATTCAAAGTGCTAAAAAGTCTCTGCTTGTAACATCTTTGAGAACTATACCTTTGTAGATACAGGTGAATTTTTCAAGTTTCATTTGTGTTGAAAGTAAGTAGTACATACTGCTTGGCTACAGGCAGCAGGGAGCTTCTTAAACAACGAGAAAATATCCACCTATTTAGCTAATGCAAGACAACAAAGACTGGCTTAAAAGGAACTATTTCACTAACCACATTTTCTGTAGTTTTTCTTTACTAACTTTTTTGGTAGATCTTTTATTTATTAAAGATGTTTTTATTGTTGTTCAACTACCTTTGTCCCCATTTCCCCCCATTTCTCTCTCCTGCCCTGCCTATGCCTCCTCTCCCACATTCACCCCCCCCACCCCCACCCCGTTGTCCTTGTCCATGGGCCCTTCTACATGTCCTTTGACAACCCTTCCCCTTGTTTCCCCTGTTACTCCCCTTGCCCCCTTCTGGTCACTGCCAGTTTGTTCTTTATTTCCACATCTCTGGTTGTATTCTGCTTGCTTATTTATTTTGTTGATTAACTTCCACTTATAGGTGAGATCATGTGGTATTTGTCTTTCACCTCCTGGATTATTTCACTCAGCATAATCCTTTCAAGTTCTATAAATGCTGTTGCAAAGGGTATGAGATCCTTCTTTCTTTCTTTCTGCTGTGTAGTATTTCATTGTATAAATATACCACAGATTTTTGGTTTGATTCTGATTATGGTAGTTGGGTTTGTTTGAGAAGTGTTTGTTTATACTTATTAGAAATCACTGTTCTTGATCACCAATGTCCAGCATCCGTAAAACTTTGCTTTTTAGTATTTTGTCCATTTTTTGTTGTTGTTTCTAATGGTAAAGTAAATTCAATCCATGTTTTGCCTTCTTTTGGCCAAAAAGGGAAATCCCAGTTTCTCTCAAATCTGATTGTAGAGCTTTTGACATTTTTGTCATTTTTATCAATGTTCTTTACCTAAGATAAAATAACATATGATCTGTATTTATAAGTGAGAGAGACCTAATGAACAAAACAAACAAGAGAGGAAAATAGAGCCAGAGACATGGAAATGAAGAACAAACTGACAGTAACCAGAGGGGGGGTAATGGGGGGAAGATGTGGGAAAGGGTCATGAAGGAGCATGTATAAAGGACCCAGGGACAAACCCAAAGGAGGGTAGGATTGAGGGTGGGAGGTGGGAGTGGGTGGGGTAGGAGAAAGTGGTGGCAGGAAAATGGAGACAACTGTACTTAAATGACAATAAAAATAAATTAATAAAAAAGTAGAACAATGACCCTTTCTAGATTCACTTACATGACTATTCCGTTTGTACTCAGGAGAGTTAATTCATTGTTTTCCTAATATCCAAGGCTTCTTCATACTCCATAGCTTTTGACTTGTGTGCCCTGTCATTCTTCAATGTGTTTACATTACATACCTGGTTTTTTGTATCTTCAAATACTACTTGGCCCTCTTACTTTAGCCACTGCTCTCACTTTTTTTCTGAAAGTATTGAACAACATTGCTTAAAAGCAGATGTATTTTTGTTTTGCCTCAGACTGGGAATTCATGCCCTACATCAAACTCTCCTTTCTGCCATGGGACACCACTGAAGCCGTGACATAGGATGAAGGAAACTGCTCAGGACTCTGAGTACTTAACCCAGAAAATGTATGGTAGCTAATGACTCTGGAAGCCACCCTTGATCGATGAGAAAGGTTCATGATGGACAAATGTTTCTGTCTCTAACCCCTTATTATACTCTGGCTCAGGAGGTGAGCAACTGCTGCAGCTCCATTACACAGCCTTGCACGGCTTTTCCTCCTTCCCCGCAATGCCACTTTCACAGTCCTCTTTGTGACGCTCTCTCAACTGCTCCATCCTCCCCATTTGTTTCTAGGCTACAGATAATTGTGAAAATTGAAAACTGCCTTGACCAGATCTCCTAGTGAATCATACTGTCTTATCCTAACTGGATTTTCTACCAAGTGATCCAACTAGCCGTATTGTGTTACATTGCCGCCTTACTCTTTCATGTTTTTATTCCAGAACTGGCCTTCTTCTGTCTCAACCCATATTCTTACGTGAGTTGTTGAGAAGTGTAAAACTTTATACAAGACTGACTTCCACATTTTATTTCTTCTACTTCAAAAGGGTTTCCAGCTCACCCTTCCTCACTATAAAAACTACTTTAAACAATCTTTAATCCACTTTTACTTCTTTCCAGTGTTAGAAGAAAAGTTACCAATTATTCCTAGAGTTAATTTCTTCAACTGTGCTCTTGAATACCTCCAACCCTAACTTCTTAAGTCTTTTCTTCATCTTCCCATATTGTCCCTTAGTTTTCATTGCCTTCCTTTGCTGACCGCAGCTATATTCAGCTCTCACTCATAATTCAAAGATACAAAAAAGAAAAAACCAAATTATTTTATTGATTTCATTGTTATTTTTATTTCTTACCTTTTTAATCCCCTTTATCCCCCTTGCACCCCACTGGCCGACCCCCAACTTAGTTCATGTTCATGAGTCGTACACATAAAGTCTTTGGCTTCTCCATTTCTTATACTGTTCTTAACCTCCCACTGTCTCTTTTGTGTCTACCTATTATGCTTCTTATTTCCTGTACCTTCCCCCCATTCTCCCTCTCCCCACTGATAACCCTCCATGTGATCTCCATTTCTGGGATTCTGTTCCTGTTCTAGTTGTTTGCTTAGATTTTGTTTTTGGTTTTTAGGTTCAGTTGTTGATAGTTGTGAGTTTGTTATTTTGCTGTTCACATTTTTTATCATCTTCTATTTCTTAGATAAGTCGAACATTTCATATAATAAGGGCTTAGTGATGATGAACTCCTTTAGCTTGACCTTCTCTGGGAAGCACTGTATCTGCCCTTTATTATAAATGATAGCTTTGCTGGATAGAGTAATCTTGGATGTAGGTCCTTGCCTTTCATGATTTGGAGTACTTCTTTCCAGCCCCTTCTTGCCTATAAGGTTTCTTTTGAGAAATCAGCTGATAGTTTTAGGAGAACTCCTTTGTAGGTAACCCTCTCCTTTACTCTTGTTCCTTTTAAGATTCTCTCCTTATCTTTAATCTTGGATAACTTAATTATGATGTGTCTTGGTGTGTTCCTCCTTGGGTCCAATTTCTTTGGGACTCTGTGAGCTTCCTGGACTTCCTGGAAGTCTATTTCATTTGCCAGATTGAGGAAGTTTGCCTTTATTATTTGTTCAAATAAATTTTTGATTTCTTGCTCCTCCTCTTCTCCCTCTGGCACACCTATGATTCGGATGTTGGAATGTTTAACGTTGTCCCAGAGCTTTCTGATCCTCTCCTCATTTTTTTTTTTGAGTTCATGTTTCTTCATTCTGTTCTGAAGATGTTTATTGGATGTTTATTTCTTCATTTTGTTTCAAATCTTTGGTTTGAGTCCCAATTTCCTTCCTTTCACTTTTGGTTCCCTGTATATTTTCCTTTATTTTACTTTGTATAGCCTTCATTTCTTCCTTTATTTTGTGACCAAGCTCAGTCATTTTGTGAGCATCCTGATTACCAATGTTTTGAACTCTGCATCAGATAGGTTGCCTGTCTCCTTGTTGCTTAGTTGTTTTTTTTTTTTTCCTGGAATCTTGATCTGTTATTTCATTTGGGCCATATTTCTCTGTCTTGGTGCACCTGTTATGTTGTAAGGGTTGGAGCCTTAGGACAGGGCGACCCTCTTTGCTGCATTGTGCTGCTATATGTGAGAGAGGGGTCAGAAAGAGAACAATGCCACTCTCTGGCTCTACTCCAGCCTCACTTTCCATCACCCCCCTCACTTCCCACAAGTGAACTGTCCCCTTTCAGATGCTGATTCACAGGCGGGTGGGTTTGTATACATTCCAGGACCCTGTGGGTCTCTCCCACAGATCTCCTGTGAGACTGAGAGTTTCTCCCCTTGCCACGACTCTCACAGATTTTTACATACAGAGGTTTTGGGTCTTTAGTTTCCCACACTGGAACCCTGGGTTCTGTGGTCTGTCTTACTTCTCAATTGTTCTTCCCAGCTTATGGCCCCACAAATGTGGAACTGACTGGTCTACCAGCCACCTCCTTGGCTGTGCATCTTCCCTGCCCCAGCTGCCTGTCTCCACCCCTCCTACCAGTTTGGATGAATGTTTCTTCTTTAATTCCTTTGTTGTCAAACTTCCATGAAATTTAAATTTCTGGCAGTTCTGGTTGTTTTTTGTGTTTAAATTTATTATTGTCCTTCTTTTGGTTGTGTGAGGAGGTGAAGCATTTCTGCCTATTCCTCCATCATGGCCATAACTCCTGGGCTGCTTTAAGAATTTTGGAGGAAACATCTTGCATATAGTTCTAATTGTTATTTTTATTAATCAGAGCTTTTCTAGCTTTTTTCATTCATTGGAATATTTATTGAAATAATATTCTACTTTATGATGTTTATTCTTTAAGGTCTGACAACCTAATTTCCTTCTACCATTCTTTGTAAACCACTGCCATAAAGGTCAAGGAAGGATAAAGGAATTATTAAACCTCAGAGCTTTTACTCAGTTATCATCTTTGTTCACAATCCAGCTTGTTCCAGTAAATCCAAGTTTCCTTTTACTACATTGTAAAAGCTTCTGCCTGTCTAAGCTTCTTCCTCTTTGCATTTCCTTATCAATACCTCACTGACTCCCAGAGCTCTCTGCAGCTTCTTTCACTCATACTGATCCTTTTCATACACTCCAGTCTTGTATTATTTCTCTCTTATTATATATTGCTTTTGGACAATGAGTTGGACCTCAAATTTAATTTGTCTAAATGGAGCTTATTCTTTCCACTCCCTTACTCCCTACCTCAACTTTTTCTTCTAACTTTCTTGTTGTTGTTTTCTTTTTTTAAAATCAAGTAGTGCCTTTCTTTAGGCACCAGTAGGTTCCTAGTTTCTCTTTGTACCTTCCATACTTGGAGAAAAAGAGAAAGCTAGGCACAGTTGTTACAGAACAGACCTGGGCTGAGGAGGTGGGGGTGGTGGAACAATATACTATTGCTGAATGGACCAACCCTTATCCTCCAGAGGTTCGTCACCCTGTACTAGGTTCACCTTGCCCACCACCAGACAAAGATGCCTCTCAATGCCAGAGGCTGGTGCCTTTTCTCAATGCCAGAGACTGATGCCTTTTCAGAGAAAATCCCTTTTCTTTAAAAGGGATTATTTATTTAAAGAGTTATATAAACTTAAGAGTAATGACTTAATGTCTTCATTGAGATCCCAAAGTCCTTTAGAATACTGACAAATGCACAGTCCTTCCTTCTCTCTCTGCCCAGTCTCAAGTACTGTATTTCAGAAAAAGAAATAGAAGTCTGTGGTTCTTCCCTGCCCAAGCCCCATGGTCCCCAAAAGACACCACGTGACTGCCACTCCTGGGTTTAAATCCCAGCGCCAGTCTTCCTCTGCCACACCATTTCCGACTCTTCCCACAATTGGCCACAGCTGCCACCATTCCTGTATTTTTCTAGCTTTACTGGGCTGAAATGGTAAATCTGGCCAGGTATGGCCCTGTGGTGTCCAGCTAATCATCTCCAACCTCTCATGCAGGCTCTGTAACCAGGGCGAGTTGCCTCCCAGTTACATCACGGGTTGAAGTCGCTCCCATCCCCCTGGCTCAAAGCATGGCCATGGCTGTTTAACATATCTATGAAACCAGTTAAAGGATATAGATATGTTAAATAACTGTTCCAGAGGTTATCTGTAAAACTGTTGCTACTCAAAACAACTCTCAATGGCCCTGCTCCATGTGTCCCACCCCCTAGCTCAGACTTGTGGGGGTGAGGACATCCTATATATATACTTGTGTCTAATACGTCCTGGACACCGAGTTCCGGACCCCATTACAAATCCCTGTTTCGGGCCTACCCCTTAGCAGCACTCTGTTACACTGTGATTTACAGGGCAGGGCAAAGTGGTTTTATAGCTGTGAGTACGTAAAATAGTTTATCCTTTTATTATTTATTCATTATTATATTATCCATATGACCAACTGTAAGCCTACTTCTGCCCCACCTTGTATATACATCATCTCATTTAAACCTTACACAATTTATATTTCATATATTATATACTAAGAACCAAAGGAGTCAATCAAGTTGCCTAATGCCATAGAGCTGTCTAGGGATGGGTACCATACCTGCTGAACACAGAAATCCACCTACTTTTTGCTCTGTCACAGAATGATGGCTCTTAAAAAACAATATACCCGGAATCAAAGAAATATTCTATTGTTTTTGTTATTATAGTTATTAAAATAAAGCAGACAAATATATTTTAGAAGAATTGTGAACCTTTAATAAAGAGGGAGGGTAATAAAGACTTTCTATTACATTTTGTTATTAAAATACTATTAATGAGAATAACTGTTTTCCCAAATTCCTCAATCAATCAAGGTTATATTATATACCAAACCATGTGGTTGTGTAATATACTAAACTGGGTATATGTTTAATAACATTTTTCATGTTGAAATATTGAGTTGGATATAGGTGTTTTGTTTGTTCATTGGTTTTACTACATGGTGTTAATTGGATGATTGTCAATGCTATACTCAACAATTAAAGAGATCTTTATCCTGGGGCTTCAGAGCTCAGTTTGATCCCTGAGATAGAATAATCTTACATTAAAGGGAAGGCAATAGCAGCAGTTAGATAACAGTGAGGCAATGTCCTATGGGTATGCAAATTGAGAAATTACATAGTAACTTATAAGTATGGATTGTACTCAGGGCAAAGGATGTACTATCATTATGCAAATGCACACTGAATAATGGTCTATTAAGTACCATTTTATCCAATTTAGACCTAATGAACTTGGTAGATGAGATTCCTGCTGAATTAAGGAGTAATCAAAGCCTCATTTTGGATTTTTTGTCATCTAGGTCAAGTAGCTTCAAGTAGTTGTGTATATTTATTTGTTGCAGGAAAGAACCAACTTTCTTATCTTGCCTCTGGTTAATTCTTTGAGAAATATTTATAGAACTTGATATGTGTCATAGAGGGTATCTATTGGTGAGTGGGAGATAATGATATAAAAAACTTAGAAAACTATTTGCTGCCTTTAAGGAGTTCTATTTGCATGTTTGATAATTTTCCTCAGTTACTCTGAGTGATACTTTTTTTTTAATCAAATGGATAAAAAGAATTTTGTTTGAGTCTAAAGGCAAAATAACTCTCCTCTCTAGCAAGAAGGTTGACAAAGGTCTTTAATAAAAGGAAAAAGAATGAAAAGGTGAAGATGTGTTTTGACTCTGTACTCAGTCTCACCTGTCTCAGAGGTGCAATGACACTGTGGTTTTATTTGGAACTTTCAGGAAGGGGTCCGGATCACCATTTTGCAGAAAGTGCAAAAGATGTGTCAGAAGAAGCCCATGTCTGCCTACCCTGCAGGGAGGGCTGCCCCTACTGTGCTGATGACAGCCCCTGCTTTGTCCAGGAGGATAAGTATTTACGACTTGCTATCATCTCCTTCCAAGCTCTGTGTATGCTGCTCGACTTCATTAGCATGCTGGTGGTCTACCACTTTCGCAAAGCAAAGGTAAACCCAGGTACCCTGGTTATGATCTTCCTTTTTTATTATAAAGTGATCTCTTCCTTTTTTTTAAGCAGTTGAAGTTTTCCAAATCCTAGTGGCTTCTCTATTAAGCAGAAATCTTTATATAATAGAACGGGACTAGAGTATAAAAGTTATATTTTTAGCTCTCCAGAAGAAATAGGGACTAAAAATATGAAACTTTATTATAACATTTTTTTCTACAGAAGATTTCCCTCTATTTAGCCTAGAGCTTGAGTTCTTCATTGTCTTAAAGGATTCTCTTTTACATCATCTCTTTGGCCTCTCAAAGAACTTACTCTGCCAGTGCCCAATGTATTGTTAAATTTTTTTCACATCTAGAAAGCTTTGTGACATTTATTATATTTCATTTTTATTTCTTTAAGCCATATTGAAATATGGGAAATAGACCAATGTATTTTTGAACAGATTATACTTTGAAGAATGAATTTATTCATGACCTTTTATTAGGTCTTACATTATTGTCCCAGAATAATAGTGCTATTGCAAAGAGCTTGTATAGCTGTTGAGAGAGCCTGTCCCTTGGTTCAGTTCTGAGAAATCAAAGAGTAGTGTAAGCATCTGTGTGCTTCTCAGTCAGGGGTGGATGGATGCTCAGATGTTCGGGGCAAAGCTTTCTGGGGAGCTGTCTGCCGCGGGTCATCCCGTTAATTCTATGAAACCAGTGCTGTGTCAAAATTTGTGGTTCTTTTGCTTTCAGAAACTCATTTTGCCATTGGGAAGAAAATAAAAATCTAAAGTTTCTACCTTTTCTGAATTCATATGACCCTCCCCCCTCCTGCCCCGTGTTAGCAGAGTTGTACAGATTGGTTTGGAGCTCATTACAAAGATCGTTCTAGTAGAAATTGTTCTAGTTAGATTTTTTTTTAATTTTTATTTATTTATCTTTAGAGGGGAAGGGTTAGGGAGAGAAATATCAATGTATGGTTGCCCCTCATGAGTCCCCTGCTGGGAACTGGCCTGCAACCCAGGCATGTGCCCTGACTAGGAATCAAACCGCAGATCCTTTGGTTCCCAGGCCCACGCTCAATCCACTGAACTACACCAGCCAGGGCTCTAGTTAGAATTTTTTTTTTAAAAAAAGAAAGAAAAAATCTTTCTTTGAATGGCATCTATTACAAAGCTTCGAGTAACATTTAGAAAAAGAAACCAACAAATGCTGTTGAGATTCAGGGAGAATGTATCCATTATGTTAATGTTACAGACTTTAATAGTTATTTTTAAATCGTTTTTAACATAAGCGTACAACACAACTTAAAATCAGGCTTCAAGTCACCAAGAAAATGCAAACAGGAAAATTGTTCTAAATTTAACCAATAATTATCTTTTTATTGCAACAAACTGTGCTAAATTGTACACGTGATAAAGTAGTAGGCAAGTGGAGTTGAGAAATATCTCACCAGTTACCTAGTAAAATGAATTGCTTTTTAAAAAACCTGTCAGTTTCAGAACAGGTAGAATTGAAAGGTCTGTTTAGTAACCTGATCCCAAGTCTTTCTATGTAATGTAATTCATTTACACAGTGTATAGCACATGGTTCTTTATACATTTTAATTGATTTTTCTCATTAATGAGTGGTCTTTTAAATGAAGTAGGGCTATGTGACGGGTAGAACGTTACCTTGGATGAAAAGAAAACTAAGATCATTGTTGCTAGACTGGTATCTTAATCACATCAATGTTACTTAACATTTTCAAAGTTATTAACCTTGTGAATTTCTCTGTATCTTCATAGGAAATGCCACTTTTTGTCACTATCATAAGAATAGATATTTTTACATACCATTTGGTGAAATTTCTTTAAATATAAACTAGTTGGAAAACATAAATTAGACATTGTCTAGTTTAAGACGGATGCCTTTGGAAGAATCAATGAGTTTTCAGTGACTGTGACAAAATATAAAGGGGGATATTTTTAGGAAATAGGTTAATAAAGTCAGCAAACAAATAAATTTGTGACTGAGTCCCTGGTTTTTATCTAGAAATATGACAAAACTTCAGAACTGGAATCGAGCAACCTCTTATTTTTAGAAAAGAAAACCCAGCTTCTTAGAGATCTTAAGTTGCCTGTGTGATAGTTGCATTTAGTCTTATTCCAGCACACAGAATAGATACTTCTAGAAGATTAAACATATAAGTGATTAAATTGAAGCCAAGTGAAAATAAAGACAGCAAAATGTAGTTGAAATCCAGGGTGGGCCGTAGTAAAACAGACTCTGTGAGGGCAGGTGTACTATTCTAGCCCAGGGCTAGAAAGAAGAGACTTTTTTGTTGTTTTCTGAAAGCAGTGCAAAGAGGAGAAAAAAACAAGTTGTTGTGCATGAGATACAAACTAACCAGTCACTTAGGTGAAACCTGAGTATTCCTAGCACTCAGTCTTGAAAAAAATTTCTTAAATGGATTCTTGTACAGAGAATATTGTTAAATGTAGCAAGTCATAAATGGTCCTCTTTCTCATCTCACCAAACTCAGCCTCCAAAACCCCCTCATCCAGTAGAGTCTAAACAGTTTCTATGCATGAAATCTTTTGCCATCCTGGATCCAGAAAAAGAGATGACTGCAAAATCTTCACATAAACTTTCTTAAATATAGTTGCTCTTCATGAGTTATCAAAAGGTATTCACTGAGTGCCACCAAATTTGATCTTATAATCCCTGTCAAGATTGGATAGCAGCTTTTCCATGTTTCTATTGAGTGTGAATCTGTGTGATGTAATAAATAATATAACATAATATAACAACATAACATATATGTAATATATAATTAATATATAGTGAATGAAGCTAGGGATACAACTGACATGTACTATGAAGGCTGAGGCATCTGGTCAGATACACCGTGGGAGAGAATTCTCCTCTTCCCTCTGCATGGAGATGTCCAGAGAGAGAGCCCAGGGATACCTGGTTGGAGAAGGAGCCTGAGCGGGCATCTGCAGCTTGTCCCCTCTTTCCTTTTGTCCAGCATGTCAACGGTATTCTTTAATCGAGTCTCACCAGAATTCATGGTACATAACATCTTAGATATTTTTAGTGCTGGACTGTATTTAGAGCCCCCTAGACATGGGTCATTTGGAAATTGAGGTCTCTTTTATTTATATTGGACTTTTTTTGTGAATTGATGAATAAAGAATGTAAGAAAAGCAATGGCAATGTCAAACCCAGCCGCTGATCCTGTACATCTGGAAAGCATGCAAATATGTTGAAATGGTAACAGATAATTCTTCTGCTCTAAAATGAAATATTAAATGATCATATCAAGAGACATAAGATGGTACAGAAAGTTATGTCTTTCAGTTGGACTGTTCTTCCAGGGAAATCTAATTATGAAAACTTTAAATGAGGTTTAACCAAGCCAAACATCAACTTTGTAGCTGGTTAGTAGCAAAAATCTTTGGTCAAAGATTATTTTAACATTTTATCATAGTAAAAAACACAAACTAGATTCCACTTTATTTTGGGGTGAGACTTGTGGTATGACGCCAAAAAGGCCAAGTTAAATTTTACTCTGCACAAACATTTAGGGAGCTAATTACATATGTGTTGCTGTGTCCTTGGTGAAAGATTAAATCTATCAGTAAACTGCGAATGCTTTTCAGCCCAGTGAGTTCTTATAAAACAATAGCAACTTTAAAATGGTATTTTAAGGATCTTGAACATTGAATATTTTGAAGTTGTTTTACATTTTTCACCAAATATGACAAGTAACATAGTTTTCTGTTGGCTATTCTGAAGAAAGGGTATGGTTTCTCACAGCTTAAAAATGTCAAATGTTAGTACAACTCATTTTCAAATGAAATTTTGAGGAGAAAACATTCCCTGGAAGGTGGAGTAAGGACTTTCACATCATTGCACAACCGTCATGACTGGTCATTTCCAGAACTTTTTTTTATCATCCCAAACCTAACTCTTTTTTTTTTTCAAGTTTTTAATGAAAGCTGTATATAAGATTACATTATTCCTGAATCTTCTCAATTGTTTCTTCCTTGCGTCTGCCCTTTTCCTTTCCTACTTGGCCAGATTTGACTTTATGGTCAAGGATCTCTGCGGCCTTTGTCCCACCTTATTCTGGTGATGGCCACCTTGCTGGGATGAACGCCCGCGTGGACAGTTGTCCCATTAGCTTCCTCCTGCTGCACTTGTTCAGTGTAGGTGACAGGTTTCTTCCTGTAAACCTGGGCTACTTTGCCAATTTGCTGCCCTTTATAATGTCCTCACACAAGCTGAACTTCATCATCCTTTCAGATGTGCGTGGATGGAACACTGTATTTCTGTCTCAGCTCTTTGGAAAGAGGAGGAGACATAATCTTCCTGTGAATGTGGGAAAGTACATTGAAATGACTTTTGTGGTATTTGCTCCAGTCAGAAGTCACAAAGGGACGAACTTCATTTTGACCCCTAGCGTCTCTGCGATGGCTGCAAACGGGAGGAGAGCCCAAACCTAACTCCTCCCTGATTGAAAAACTCCCCATTCCCTTAGCTCCTGGTGACCTCTTTTCTTCATTCTGCCTCTACAAATTTGTCTTTTCAGGGTACCTTCATATAAGTGGAATTATATACCATTTGTCCTCTTGTGTGTGGCTTATTTCACTTACTATAATTTTTTAAGTTTGTCCATGTTTTAATATATATCAGAACTTGATTTCTTTTAACTGCTGGATAATATTTTATCATATGCATTTGGCACCTTTTGTTTATCATTTCATCCATCGATAGACATTTGGGTTAGTTCCACCTTTTTCTATTGTAAATGGCACTACCATGAACATCTGAATACAAATATCTTTTTGAGTGCTTGCTTTCAGTTGTAACCTAGGTGAGGGGTTGCTGAATCATACGGTTGGTCTGTGTTTCACTTCTCAAGGACCCTCCAGGCTCTTTTCTACAGAGGCCAGACCATTTCATACTTTCACCAAAAATTCATGAGTTTATTCAGTTCCTTCATATCTTATTATTAAATCCTATTATTATATCCAAAATCTTTTTATTCAATGTCTAGTGTTAGTGACCTGAGATTTGAGAGATTAAATACTCTGCTGCTAACTATCCTTTCTCTTTAAAATGATGGACTTGAAATGATTGATTTTAACCATGATACCTAATATTATTTGTATAATTTTTCTTTATTTTTATGTTTTTTCCTTTTTATTGAATTTATTGGGGTGACACTGGCTAACAAAATTACCCAGGTTTCAATTGCACAGTTCTATAGTGCATTAACTTTACACGGTGTGTGCGTTCACCACCCCATGTCAAGTCTCTGTCTATCAGCACTTATTCCCGCCCCCCCATACCCTCCTCCACCCCCCCAACCTCCCTCTGTAGTTTTTTTCCATGAAATACATTTAGATATATGTATGAAAGAAAGCCTCAAATGCTAAGCATGAAAGTCATAGAACTATAATTATGCTTTCTGAATTAACTTTCAAATAATCTTCCTTAGGACAGAAGAAATCTGATAGTGTCAGCTGCAGCATTGCATTGGGTGCAGGGCAGAGAATGATCAAGGAAGTGTGGACTAAGCCTTCCCGTACCGAGCATCAATACACTTATCTCTAAAATGTTAAGGCTTCATATATTTAGCCCTTGAAAGTTTTCCAGCCTTTAAGAGCTTCCTATGTAAAATAAAGATACTGTTTAAGTAGGATTAGCTGTCTTTTTAATGATAAGTGAACTTGAGCTAAAACATGATTGCCACCTCCTGTCAGTTTATTAGAGCACTATGTTATAAAAGATTCTGAGCCAGTAAGTGGATTTATTCTGAAAGGTGATTGTTATTGTCTAAATTTAACAGCCATATATGTTAGCAAGGAAACTAATTATATGCCTACCACATAATTGCCATTCCTTTTCTGGGAGTTTCAGACTCAGGGAGATAGTGAGGGAAGAACAACTACTGATAGAGAATGTGCAGGGTCTTGGTAATAAGCATGGCTCTGAAGCTGTTTTGTCTAGGGTTAGCCCACTCCTCAGAGAATTACATCAAACTCTAAGGTTTCTACATGTGAGTAACTGTTTTAGCCAGCCTAGATATAACAAATTTACTCAGAACTATCCTGTTCCATAATTTACTAGCCAGTTCTCAAGTATTTGGAACTTGACATAGCCTGGAATGTATTTTGACAGGTGCTTTCCTCTAAATATATGAAGGTAAATGCACTTCAAATAAAATATAATGTGTTCAATTCGTATTAACTTCTTATTTTCTTCTGACAAATACGTGTGGTATATGTTACTAAAAGTGCCAGAAGAAACTTGATCTTAAAAATTATGACCTCCATCTCACGCACAACAAGCGTCCCCAAAGTGTCTGTTGTCAATAAGAAAGTATTTTATGAGCTCTTAGTACAGCTCAGTCCCCAGCTTGGATTTATAGTTTAAAATATTTTCGTTCTCTTGTTACTTTAAAAATTATTTTGCTCATGTGTAGGTTACTCTTTGTTAAAGCTACTTTTATTAGCAATCAGGAAGGTCTACTCTTTTGGTTTTCACATCATTAAGTGTAAGCTTTAGAACTAAATTTTACATTTAAACAATTAAAATTAAAAGGCAAATTGGAAAAAAGTTTTTTGATATAATAGTAAAGCATTAACATTCTTAATCTAAAAACAAACAGACCCTCTTAGGAATCAATATGAAATAGAAAAAAACAATAAAAAATAGGCAAAGAACATTTGAAATGAAATGAAATGAAATTGTATAAGGTTATACAGTATAAATTTGGATTTATGGAATCCTTATAGTCCCCATGTAAGATGGTATTATCCTTATTTTATATTTGAATAAACCAAAGTGTAGAGAATTTTAAAAAGCCAATCCAATATTACTTGGGGAAGCTGTGATTAACATTCAGGTGTGTCTGACTGTATAGCTCATTATAGCTCTTAATTACTTTGCTGTACTATGTCATGGTTACAAGGAAAAATTTATCTTAAACTCTAAAAAGTAGATCTAGCCAACCCACTTCTATTTTAATAATCTAAGTTCTAGGCCTACATGCTTTCTTCTAACTTCCTCATTCCCTTATGCTTCACTGAAATTTATGTCCTATGCTTCATTTTTGCTAGGTATCTGCTAGTTAACTAAATAAATCAAATGTCTATGTGGTACAATTTAATTTTTTTTTCATATTTTTACTGAAGTTTTTGAGGGACATCAGTTAATAAAATTACCATATAGGTTTCAGGTATACAATGGCACCATTGTAATGGCTTTATATGGTCCTTGCTCTGCTCATTGTGTTACTACACAGTTTGGCATTTTAATGGCATCCTTTAATGACTTAACCCAAGGAGCGACTCATACATTAAGTGTCTGGAAAAAGTCCAACCATTGTTAATATCATGAGAATGGTTTTTATGACATTCGTGTAACCTTGAAGCTAAGGAGAGTGGACTGCTTGGAATATGCATGGGTAAACAATGATAACTTCACAGTACTGGTCTGTGGGAGTGGTAGAGGCTGTTGAGTGAGCATGTGTACTGTGTGGCCATCACATTCAAGATGACTGAGTGAGTAGAGCAACGAATCTGTATCAAATTTTGCATGAGACTTGAACATTCCTCTGTGGAAACTATCAAATGATTCAGAAGGTCGCAGCTATGGGCAACTGGTGATTGGCAGCTTCATTACAACAATGAGCCCACTCATGCACAACGTCTTGTACAGAGTTTTTTGGCAAAACATCAAATCACCCAGGTGACTCAGCCCCACTACAGCCCAGATTTGATGCCCTGCAACTGCTGGCTTTTCCTCAAACTAAAATCACTTTTGAAAGGGAAGAGGTGTCAGACTGTTGAGGAGATTCAGAAAAATACAATGGGGCAGCTGATGGCAATAGGGAGAACTGTATGAGGTCCCAAGGTGCCTCCTTGAAGGGGACTGGGTGTCATTGTCTTATGTACAGTGTTTCTTGTACATTGTATCTTCTTCAATAAATGTTTCTATGTTTCATAGTACATGACTGGGTACTTTCTGGACAGACCTTGTACGTAATGGCTTAGAGGTATGTGTGTGGATGTGTGTAGATGTATATAAATGTCAGGGTGGCAATAAGGGTTCATATGGGGAGAAAGAGGACAGTACAGAAAAATAGTTTAGCTGAAGGGTCTCTTTCTTTCTGTGTTTCTTAAAAAAATCATTTAAATAACCTCCTGCTCTAGCTGGTGGCAGCTATACTAACTATGAATTAATGAATAGCAACTGAAGAGATTACAACATACCTGTATATGCCTATGAGACATAAAATGCTTAATGATTACCAAAGTTCCATTCTTCTTTTGAGGCACTTACATTTACTTATGCTTATTTGAATGGTAAAGCCAGTTATGTGTCAAGTATCTGAAAAATAACTTTTTAAAAATTAATGTATTGTATACTGAGCTTCTTATTTGAAAAATATGAGACCAATCTTGTTTTTTTTAATTTTCCAGATCTTCATTTTTGAAGCCCATTCTAATATTATGTAATCAAAAGTCTTTGCACAATAATAAATTATGCCCTTATTAACTGTTTACTCATGAATATTTAACTAGGTTAACAAAGATGATTTTGATACTGGGTTGCCCAGAAGAGGCTCCAAACTAATGAGGAAATGAATTAAAGAAATAGAAAATATATGAAAACATATTCTAAGTGTGTTGAGTACTTGGCATGGCAGTAGGGAATAGTAGGTAATAAATTAAGGTCATAGACTTTAAAGTTTGTCTGTCCTGGTGCCTCTTCTGGCTTCTCAAATAAGAGCTCTTAAACTTTAGGTAAATTACCAATGTCCTTTTTTCTTAGTCTCCTCCTTTGTAATATAGGGATAATAAATCTAACCTCATAGGGCTATGGTAAAGATAGAAATGTGTGGAATATTTATAAATTTGTTACAATTAATGATCTATGAAATGTTCTCAATAAATGTTAGCTATTAATAGGGGGTATGTACCCATATTATAGAAGCATAAAAAGTGGTTAAAGGGTGGTCTGGGAACACTCAAAGAAGAAGTGGAACTTGAAAAGAATTTTGAAAATGAATTTTATTGGTCAGACTGAAAGGAGGTAAGAAAATAGGCTAGGCAGAGAGGCACATATACACAGATACTGGAGTGCACATAACACATTGAGGATATACAGATATTTTAGTATGGGTCCAGAAAAGCCTGGCTAAGCATTTGGATTTCATTCTATAGGGAGTTGAGATAAATTGTTGAGGTGGCTAATGATGTTAGACATTTGGGTCTGGCACCAGAGAAATAGGTTGGTAAGTCATCCATTCATTCAGTCAGTCAGTGTCTTTTGCTGTTGTTGTTGTCTGTTTGTTTGTTTGTTTTTTTAATTTGAGAGTATACTAATTTCCCTGGCATTGTTTTTGGATGGTGAACAAAACAGGCATGGTCTTTGATGCTATGAATGGAGTTTATATAATCCTAGCATAAAGATAAGTGAGTAAATAAATTAATAAATGCCAATACTAATAAGTGCTATGAAGGAAAATTAAAAAGTAAAGTGAGAATAGAAGAGTAATGGGCTTTTTTAGGAAGACTTCTCTGTGGTGGTATCCTTCAATCTGAGGTCTGAAGGATAAACTGGGGTGGAGGGTTGGTTGGGGAATAGGGATGAGGGAGTATTCCAGGAAGAGAAATTCACATCTGTGATGGTGCTGAAGTGTGAAGAAGCCTGGAGTGTTATCCGGACTAAAGGAGGCCAGCATAGGAAGCAAATAGTAGCAGAGTAGGAGAGTGAACACAGTAATTTGGAGAGAAAGTCAGTTGCCATTCATTCAGAGGTCTATAGACCAGAGCCAAGAGTTTCATTTCATTTGACATGCAATAACAATCTACTGAAGGATTTGAAGCAGGATAATAAATGATCCTATTTAGGCACTAAACTAATTTTTCTACTTCTCTGTGGAGAATTAGTGAGGGATAACTGTAAAAGTGAGAAGAAATGATGTCTATTGAATTAGTCTGTATTGGAGATAGTGGTGGCCATGGGGCCTGAGAGGAGTGGCTAAATCTGAGATACCCTTGGAGAGAGAGCCTACAGGACTTCCTGATAAGTTTGATGTGAGAGATGAGGAAGAGAGGAAAATTAAATTTGATTCTTTGAGGTTTGTAGCTTGAGGAAGTAGGTAAAGGAAGAGTTGTGCTATCTACTAACATTAAGAAAGTGTGAGCCCTGGCTGGTGTGGCTCAGTGCATTGAGCACTGGCCTGTGAAGCAAAGGGTCACTGATTTGATTCCCAGTCAGGGCACATGCCTGGGTTGTGGGCCAGGTCTTCAGTAGGGAGCACATGAGAGGCAACCACACACTGATGTTTCTTCCCCCCTCTTTCTCGCTCACCCCCCTAAAAACAAATAAATAAAATCTTTAAAAGAAAAAGAAAGTATGAAATAATGAAAAGAGAATAGTTTTAACAGTGGGGGAAGGAAAAATTCTGGGCCCTGGCTGAGGGTAGCACAGTTGGTTAGAACATCATCTTGCTACACCACGGTTGTGGGATTGATTCCAGTCAGGGCACATACTAGAAGCAACAGTGAATGCCCAAGCGCGTGGGGCAGCAAATCAGTATCTGCCTCCTGCCACCCCCACTTCTCTCTCTCTCTCTCTCTCTCTCTCTCTCAAATCAATGTAAAAAAAAGAGTTTTATTCTGGAGATAAGTTTAAGTAGGGTTGCCAAATTTAGCACATAAGCAAACAGAATGCCCAATTAAGTTTGAATTTTAGATAAACAATGAATAATGGTTTAGTATAAGTCTGTGACAAATATTGCACATTACATTAATACTAAAACATTATATTCAGTTTATATGCATTGTTTTAGCTGGCAACCCTAATGTTTAACCTACCTACAAGAAATAGAAATAGAGATTTCAGGAGCAGGAAGCTGAGTACAGGAGTTCAGGCTAGAGCTGTAAATTAGGAGTCATAAGCATTAACACGCAGGAGTGTAAAGCTGTGAGAGTGAATGAGGTTACCCACATAGGAAATGTAGGAAGAAAAAAAGAGAGAGAATGCTCAGGACTGACCCTTCAACATTTTGAAGTCGAGTAGAATACAAGAATCCCTTTTGAATAATTGTGGCATAGCCAAAGATAATAGAGGGAAGCCAGATCTGTGTCATATTGTAGAATCCAAAAGAGGACAGCATGGCTTGTGGGAATACTATGGAGTAAAAAGATAAAATGAGAGGAGAAAATCCTGCAGTGGATTTGGCAATATAGAGGTCGTTGGCAGCCTGAGCTGTGTACTTTTATATAATTATTGAGGAGGTAAAAAAAGCTTATGTACCCTAAACTCTAGGAATCTTATTTGGGAAGGGAGTAGAGAAATGGTGTGGGCTGGATAATGATAGTTAAAATCACGGCATATTCTGAGCTTTCCCTGGGGAGTGCTTAGAGTAAGAAAAGAAGACATCTGAAAATAGAATCTTGGGAACCAATAAAGGAAAAGAAAGGATGGAAAGGGGCAGGAGAGTGAACCAGCCCCAACAGAGAAATTTTGCAGAAATCAGAGGGGAACTCAAATGAGAGGGGGTTGTGAAAAGTAGCAGGTAATACAGAGTGATGAAAAATGAGGCCTGCAATATGTACCATGGGTACAGCATTGCTGCACCCATCTCACATTGTTTTCATTATTATAGTTTTGTCGGGATTTAAGTGATTGATAGCTGGTGATCTTAACTTTCAAAATCTTCTGGATATATTTAGTTTTTACTCTTTCATATTTATCATTTAGGAAAAGCTAGTCAAACTCAATGCAAAAGCTTAATGGGATTTTTATTGGGATTGCATTGAATAGTATAGTAACAATCGTCTAATTATATAGAAAAATAGAGTTTTAGATCACTTCCTAATACCATTTGCAATAATTCCCAGATGAAAATGAATCTATGGATTTGATGATTATGAAGTTATTGAAAATGTTTGCTTGAGTAGTATGTGAACTGTAACTGCCATAGAAGTCAGCTTGTAGTAGGCTCAGAGGTGGATTGAAGATGGAAAAGCAGAGGATGTAAATATGTGGCGTTCTTTTAAGAAGCTGGGTCTAAGGTAGGCAGAAAGAGGGTCTGACCACATAGCCAAAGAGTTGACTCGGGATTGAGGGAATTTTATTTTGAGAGATAGGAACATTTTTACCAACGGTTAGAAAAAAGAGAGAAGAGCAGGTTGAAAATACAGGGAAACATAGAACAATTGATAGAACAGGGCCCATAGCACCTAACAGAAGGGAAAATGATCCTGAGTACTGGTGAGATTTTCACTTTGGCCAGAGGGATATCTGAATTGTATCTGAGGCTAGAGAGACAGTGATGTTGTTGAGGCAGCTATCAATAATTTTGGGTTGAGGCTACAAAGTTGAAAATATTCTAGCTTGGATTTTCTGTCTTAGACTTGGAATAAGGTCATTTACTGAGTGTTCTTTTTTTTTTAAATGAGAGTTTACATTCAATATTATTCTATATTAGTTTAAGGTATACAGCATAGTGGTTAAACAATCATATACTTTACAAAGTAGTTCCCCTAATATTTCAGATACCCACCTGGCCTCATACATAGTTATTACAATATTATTGACTATATTTCCTGTGCTGTATTATACATCCCTGTGGCTGTTCTGTAACTACCAATGTGTACTTCTTAATGCCTTCACGTTTTTCACCCAGCCCTCCCCTCCAACCTTCCTCCCCTCTGGGATTCTTTTTAGTGTGTTTGTTTTAAGTATTTTTTATTGATTCTATTATTACCGTTTCCCAATTTTTTCTCCTTTATCCCCCCTTCCACCCTGCCGCTCAACCTTCCAGCATTCCCCCGCCCCACTTGGTTCCTGTCCATGGGTTGTACATATACACTGAGTCCTCTGTTTCCTATACCATTTTTTACCTCTGTTAGTCTTGAGCAGCATGAGATAGAGACTGGAGAAACCCGTTAGAAATGTAGGGTGGCTACTGTAGGGGAAGGAGAGGTAGTCCAAGTGCCATAAAAGGGTTGCTGAAAGCACAGGTTGAATTGGAAATCACAGATGTTTCTCTGAAGTTCTTTCGAAAGGAAGAGAAGCAGGAAGCTGAAGGTAGTGTTAGCGTAGGTAGTGAGGTGCACTGAATGATTATCATTCAAGGAACTACAAATATTTTGAAAGTGGCATTTTTATGTCCATTTGTTTTTCTTTTTTTTAATTGTTCACACTATTACACATATTTTTTTCTTAAAGTAGATTTACAGAAGTTTCACTCTCCAAGTTTCTTCATGCATTTATAGCATTAATATGTGTGACTATTAATTAATTTTAAAGAAATCCCAGGAGGGAGAGAAATCACATTAATGAGCATCTTTAGTTTGCAAGTGGAGAAAATGATGCCTAGTGATACTCCTGAGATCACAATGCAAACCACTGTTTACTCATAATTTAAAAAGATCCTTCAAATTCAATGAAAAGAGCGTATTTTTAAAGACTTTAGTAGGTGTGTTACAGTTGCACGATTATGAAGTTATTGAAACCTTTTGCCTGTTTCTAGAGTTTAGTAGATAGTTATCGTTATGCCTATCCCCGTTAAAAGTGAAATCAGGGAGATTTATTTTGTGAGTTTTAATTCTTAATACAAAAGGAGCCAGCAAATTATGCTCTGCCACCTGTTTTTGATAAATCAAAATGAAGAATATTTTATGGCATGCGGAAATTGTATGGAATTCAAATTCCACTATGCACAAATTAAGTTTTATTGCAATATAGCCACATTCACTTGTCTATATGTCTCTGGCTGACCTCACACTACAATGGCAGAACTAACTAGTTGTGACGAAAATGGTGTAGTCTGGAAAGCCTAAAATATTTACTTTCTGTCCCTTTACTGAAAATATTGGCTGTCAATAAAATATAACTCCTGTCTGGTCCAGCTTCCATCCTCATCTTTTCATCTCCCAGTGCCTTGCTCATTGGACCTGTACCTTCCAGGGTTATTTGCTCTTTCATAAGGAACTCTTAAACACTAAAAAGCCTCTATGCAGATGAATGAATGCACAATGTTGTAATTTCGGATTCAGGTCAGGATACCTGGATACATTTTCACTAAAAGGTCACCTTGACATGCTGTAATTCTCCCATGCAGTCTCTTCTGTCAACTACAAAGATGATTCTAATTTGGAGCATCTGCTAGTATCTTGACCTGCTGTTCTTTTTGTGACATACCAGGCCCTTCAGATCCTGAACTTAAAATTCCAGAACAGTTTTTGCAGGCAGAATGACTTGAGCAAGACGGCAGGATGGTGAGGTCTCACCCCGTATTTCAAAAGGAGATACTGGGAGCCCAAGTTCATTGTCTGGTTCTAAGTTCTGACGGCCTAGAGAAGCATGGCTTGGCTGCCTGGATCATAATTTTAAATTTTATTAAAGTTTCACTTTGCTAAAACAAGTTTCATTTGAGCCGTGAGCTCTTGGTCCACCCCTTATTTGTATTCAGTTGAGTTTTGTCAGTACTTTGGAGGGTAGATCTTGCTAAGCTGGAGTGCAGTGTGTCTCTTCAACATTTTGAAGCCTCCTGATTTTCTGTATCAGTGTTTCTCCATCCAGAAGTCAGGCAGCATCCCTGAAGGGGTTGCACAGCACCTTTCCTCATATTTTTGTCTGTAGTACTTTCTGTCCTGTGGCCTCTCTCTTCACCCAGATGGAATCACAGGGTTCCAAGGTAACAGGAGGGACAACCATGACAAGGAGTTACTCATTTTTTCTCTCTGTTGGAGATTTTAGAGTTGAGCTGTCATGCAACCAAGGCTCTGTCTTATCTCCCTCTTCCACATCTATAAAAATCATGCTCTCCTCTACACGCCTGGAAATATATAACCTGGCTTCCTGAGGACAAAAGGTGAGCCTGTTTTTGTTGGTTTACCTGTCTGCAGTATTTCAAAATGATACATCCCTCTGGGGTTTCACCTCAGTCCTCCAGATGTCCCCTGTGTCTCTGTACCACAGGTAAGAGAAGATACATGGGCTGAATGCTGGCTGAGCATGTGAGCCTTGGCCACTGTTTTCAAACTGACCCAATTTTGATGAACCCTGAGAGGTGGGATTAGGCTATTTTAAGAAAAGACACTATTGACTGACTATACCTTGATTTGGGTTCCTTTCCAATAGCCACTAAGAGAGGAAAAACAAGGCCTCTCAAACAACCATTAATTGAATGCTCACATGTTAGTGTTTGTAGAAGCAAAGCATAGGGTTCCATTTTCTCTTTAAATATCCATACTAGGACCCAACCAGTAGAGCCTAAGGAACATACCTGATAGGAAGATATTTGTTTTGTTTGGAGGAAAGCTGAGTAGACCTGAGAAAAAGTGTAGGCTCAAGAGAAGTATGATTCTCATTGTCCCCTTTTCTCATCCTTATTTTCTTTGAAAGATCTGTGACAGTCAGACTATCTTTATAATACTAATTAGCAAAGTGACAATTTCTTGTTTTTCACAGGTCCTAGAAATGTGCAGGATTTTTTAGAAATTCAAATGCTTTTAAAGCTTATTTATTCATTCTTATGACTTCTCTGTTTATCATTTCTCCTAAACTATTACTAAATTTAAGTTCAGTGCAATTTTATAATACTGCTAAGGACACTTAAGGGTATACATTATTCTCTATTTCAGGATATTCAGATAGGATCATATTTGACGCTTCAGGAATGCAGTCAATTTTTAGCTTTGGGACCCAGATTTAAAATAGATTAGAGGTAGCACTCATAGTCTCATTTGTAAAACATTTGCTCTCATTTTCTTTATGAAAAATAGAAAGGATAGAGAAGCAAGGCAAATAATAATAGCAAAGAAGCTTAAAGTAAATAAAATAGGGCATAACCCTTGATGGCCTACGGCAGTCCAAGTTTAATATGGTAATTATTATGGGAGCTGTTATCATCCATATTTACTGTTTACTTACCTTCTGTCTTTGAGCCCCAGCACTCGTCTCTAGAATATTTTTTTCCAAATTAATTCAGCCCCCTTCACTCAGCACATACCGGTGCTTCCCTGAGCTATGGTTTGGCTGCTGTCCTGCTACCACCCTCTCTCTTCTATCTAAAGGTGCCTCTACACCTGAATCGATTAGGGGTTAGCACAGCGTGTGATGGCAATGTCAGCACAACCACTTTGCCTACTTCTGGCTCTTGTGATTTGGGGTTTGCTCTTTCTGCTATGAAATTAACTCTGTGATTCTTACCCTTCTGACTGTTAGGCCCTAGCTGGCCTATTTAGACTATTATCAGACACTCACTGCTGGTCAGTGACTATTATTTTCAATGAAGTCTCATGTGCTTAGGTTGGGTGGGTGTCACTTACATCTATCAAGCAATCAATTGCAGAATCCTTTGTGCAGCTTTTTAAAATTCGTTTAAGCAGACCCCTTCTCAGACCTTACAAATAAGTTTCCTGGAATGGGGGCTTCATGCAAGTATACTGTTTGAAATTGTCATAGGTATTTCTAGTATACCTCTCAGGCTGGGAACCACAACCTTAGAAATGATCATTTATGTCTTCTTCTGTAGCTGGAGGTAAAACCTAAAAACAGTCCTTCTTGTCTGTGAAGAAATGGGACTTTTCTTTATTAATCTTGTGCTTTTCACTATCACATAGACACTTGACCCTTTAGAAATCATAGTTAATCTTTTTAGCTTTCCTCAAAGAAAAATAAAACCAAGAGGTGATGTATTTTCTTACATCAGCAGTGAATAGAGAGAGAAGGGCTATTTGAACTGTTCAGGATTCACTTACTGAAATTAAATGCCTGAGTTCTTTACTCCACGCCATTAAATAACTAAAGTGAAAACTTATTTTAAACTGTCTGTAAATCATAAAGAGGGCTCAAGTGTAAATGTTGATTCTAAAAGAAATCAGATGTAGAGGAAAGCCCTCCTACTTTAATTAATCTATTTCAGGTGTTAGCAGCATAAAGCAGCTAACAGAAAAAATAAGGGCTGCACACACTAGAAAGGAGGCTTTGGGTTTGATTTCTTGTTTGTTTTTGTTTATGACACAAATAAACAGAGAAATGCTTTCCTGAAGGTCAATGAATGGTTAAGTGCAACAACATATGAACCAACAATGCAGAAGGCAAACACTGTTGTCTCACCAGTGAGACAAATATGGGAAATAAGCCAAAAGACGTGGCTACATGAGATAGATGTAACAAAAACAGACAACATGTAAGACTCGCATATAAACAACAGAGGCAGCTGGAGTTCAATTGAACCCTAGACCTTCTCTTCTCCTATTACCTTTGCCCAACAATCTGATATTTCCTCTGCTCTCTGGACCCAAGATCTCAACTGCCTAACTGATATTTCCGTTTGTGACTCAGTACATCAGCATGTTTAAAACCAACTTCCTCTGTCAAAACCCAATCCTCTCACTCACTCCTGTCTCAGGGAATGCCACCACCGTCCATCTGGGAGTACCTTGGCCCCACAGCATCCTCCGGGACACCTCTCTTTCCCTCTCTCTCCATAGCCAGTTGATCACATTCCTATCAACTTTGCACTATCGAATGGATTCACTCTTCTCCATCTCTGCTGCCACCATCCTGGACCAAGATGCCATTATCTCTTCCCTGAATGTGTATGATATCCTCCTGCAGTCAAGTTCTTCTTCAATATCTTCTCTACTCTGTAGCCCAGGGTCCTCTCTAAATTCAGTTTTATCATTTTAAAACCAGTCTCTTTACTAAAAAATCCTGTGATAGCTTTTCACTGCTCTAGGATAGAGACCAAAATCCTGAACCACACTTGTAGGCGTGATTGGCAGCTTCTCTTTACAACTTCAACACCAATTCCCCTCCCTTTCCTTTCGGCACTTCTGTCATATGCTTGTGTCACTTGATGACACATGCCCTCTAGGGACTTAACACTTGTGATTCCTCCATTTAGAATATCTCTTTCCTTACTCCATCACCACTCACACTTTATACAAGGGAAAATGACATAAAATATCTATCATGTTCATATATATTATTTCAGAAATTTTAATTTTTAATTATATGTTATTGATTATCTCAGTTATCCCAATATTTCCCCTATTGTCCTCTTCCACTCATCCCCACCACTCCCTCAGGCAATCCACATACCTTTGTTCATATCTGTGGGTCATGTATATAAGTGCTATGGCTTCTCAATTTCCTGTACTGTACTTTACATCCCCATGACAATTCTGTAACTACCAAGTTGTGCTTTTTTAATCCCTTCTTAAGTAAGTCCCTCTAAGATTTCATATAATAATGATTTGGTGATGATGCATTCATTTAGAATTTTCTTGTCTGGGAAGCTATTTATCTGCCCTTTAATTCTAAATGATAGCTTTGCTGGATAGAGTTATTTTGTTTGTAGGTCCGTCCTTTTCATCAGTTTGAATATTCCTTGCCAATCCCTTCTAGCCTGCAAAGTTTTTTTTTTTGAGAAATCAGCTGTGTTATGAGAACTCCCTTGTAGATAACTATCTGCTGCTTTCTTGCTGTTTTTAAGATCCTCTTTTTATCTTTAACCTTTGGCTGGCACTTTGATATGATGTGTCTTGGAATGGGTCTCTTTATGTCCATCTTGTTCGAGACTCCCTCTGCTTCCTGGAATTAGATGTCTATTTCCTTCACCATATTAGGGAAGTTTTCTTTCATTATTTTTTTCAAATTCTTGCTCTTTCTTTCCTCCTCCTGGCACACCTATGGTACAAAGTTTGGTGTGCTTAAAGTTGTCCTAGAAGTTTCATATACTATCCTCATTTTATTTGATTCCTTTTTCTTCTTGCTGTTGTGGTTGATTGTTTATTGCTTCCTTATGTTCCAAATCATTGATTTGATTATCAGCTTCTTCCACTCTACTATTGATTCCCTATCAATTGTTCTTTTTTTCAATTGCTGTACACTTCATTTCTGACTAGATCTTTTTTATATCATTGAGGTGCACACTAAGTTCCTTGAGCATCCTTATAATCAGTGTTTTGAACTCTGCATCTGAAAGATTGCTTATCTCTATTTGTTTAGTTCTTTGGATTTGTGTTCTGTTCTTTCATTTGGGCCATGCTTCTTTGTCACCTCATTTTGTGTTTGTTTCTATGTATTAGGTAAGAACTGCTATGATTCCCTGTCTTGGTAGTATGGCCTAGTGTTGTATGTGTACTATGGGGCCCAGAGGCAGGACCTCTCCTATCACCCAAGCTGAGTACTCAAGGTGTGCCCTTTGTGTGGTCTGACTACACACTCCTCTTGAGGTTGAGCTTTAACTGCTCTTGCCAGGTCAATGGGAGGTATCTATCCAGACCACTCAGCTTCAAGAACTGGTCGTGACCACTGAACCTCAGCCCTCAGTGGAGGTTCAACTGTGCTGGGCCCCACTCCACAGAGCAGGGCTTACTTCAGCAGGTCTCTGATGCCTGTTTATGTTTTGACTGGGGCCACTTGACATAAGCTATAAACTGATCTGCAGCTGGATGCTTCTTGTGCTGGGCTTGGTGGTACCCAAGCAAGGCGAGGCTGTGAACCAGGGCCAGCTGCTGCTAGTGTTCAACCGGGGGCTACTTAGCAAGGTATAGTGATGCCAGCTGCTAGAGTTTGAGAGGATTTTGGAAGATCAGAAGCATGTGCCAAGGCAAGTCATCTGGATGGAAAAGTCACTGTTAATTGCTTGGGTGGGTCTGTAAGTTGGGCATGGCAGGGTATCAGGGAATCGACAGGGCAGGACAAACAATGTGAGCCAGGTTGATGGAGTCTCAGATATAGTGCCCACTGTGCTCTGTGGCTTGTGAGGGGAGGGCTCAGAAGAGAAGCAATGGCCTCTTCCAGCAGTTCTGTCTTGGAGAAAGCTGTACCCAGGCTCTTGCCCTTATGCCGAACAGTTCAGTTCTTTCCTGTATGCCACTGGTGTCTTTCAAGATGCTGCCCCAGTACTGGAGCTCAGTAAGAGTGAGTCTGAGTAAGTCTGTGTGCAGGCCCTTTAAGAGGAACTGCCTGGGAATCCAGTACTTTCTTCCACTGGCTCATTCTCCATTGGTTTTTATGGCTAGAAGCCATGGGGACTTATCTTCCCAGTACTGCAACCCTGGGCAGGGGGCAGATCTGGTGTGGGGCTGGGACCTCTCACTCCTGAGGTATTGCTCTTACTTTTTATCTGCCACACATAGGTGTGGGACCAGTCCATTCCGTGTCTCTGTGTCTCCACCCCTCCTACCAGTCTGAGTGAATGTCACTTCTGCTTTAATTCCATGGTTGCAGGACCTCCATTCAACTTGATTTTAGCCAGTTCTGAGTGACATTTTTTTCTATAATTTAATTGTAATTTTTGTGTGGTTGTGTGAGAGGGCAAACTATGTGTACCTAGGCCACCATTTTAAAGGTAACTTCGTGGGAGAAATCACAGTCCCCAGGTCTGGGAAGGTAATGGCACTACCAGCTTCTACATTACTCATCTGAAGGGAGACTATTTCAGTAGAGGCACCAGCAAACAAAGATGTCCCGAGGACATGGGTGTGGTGGAGTGGAGGTGTTGTTCTTACCCATGCTCCATCTCTTTTAGAACTCTCAATATTTTAACTGCATATGGCCCATTCATGTGTAATGACTGGACATGTAATTATGGTCACTTAAATTATATTTAAGTCAAAAATATTCTATTTAATTATTTCCAACTGACTTCCCTAAATCATGTTCTAGACTATTCTTTATTAAAATATATTTGACATATACCATTTTATATATTTAAGGTGTACAATACGATATTTTAATTTGATACATTTATATATGACATTATATTGCCATTGGAGTGATAATTAGCACCTCTATTACATTATATTATCGTTTCTTTTTAGTGGTTGGTATAATTAAGTTATCATCTCTTAAAGAGTTTGATGATTATAACACAATATTGTTTATATTCTAGAGTACTTTCTTATTATATTTGGTTACTATATAATGTGTCTGCTGAAAACCAGTTGTAACTATTAGGCAATATCAACAATTCTGATATGAATTGATTTGAATATTCACCAGCAAATGGGTACAATTTTTTTCTATGTCAGCCCCAAATCAGAAACTTTTTTGTAATTATAGTGTTAGTTTACATTGATAGATAAGATAGGGATTTTTGTTACTTTATCTGTACATATGGTGCCTTTTGGGAAAAAGGCATTACCTGAGGCCAGAAAGAAGAGTGACTTGTCAGCTGAAATGTCACAAAAAATGTTTTTTCAAATTTAAACACAGTTGAAGTATATTAGCAAAAAATTCACTCATATCAGAATTTAATAACTTATTAAATGGCAAACTTGTTTATACTGAAGGAGAATTCGATCAAGATTTTACAATAAATTTCTAGACAATATTTTCAAAATAATCTTACATGCTCTGAGAAGTTATCAGGTATATATGTATATATATAGTTAAGGTACATTTTCCTGTAAATAGTATATTCTTGAAGAATTGGATTTAAATTGAACTTTTGAAAGCTTTTAAAATAAGCTGAAATTAATACTAATATAATGAAGTTGTCTCAAAGACACAGAGTCAGTAAGTGGCAGAACTAATATGCAAAACGCAAGTCATAAAGACTCTGGAGCTTACATATTTAATTACCACCCATGTGTGGTGTTTCTGGTCCTTCACTGAGTGTGGGTGAACTCTGTGTTTCTTTCTGTCAACTTCTCACCCTCCTTTTTGTAGGGCTTTCTTCAGTCTTTGCAAATTAATCAGATAGATGTAAGTGAATGAGAAGTATGGAAATGTCATCGACTTAAATGGAAGCTAATAGAAGATGCAAATTGAATACAAATGGTAGAAATGGCCAGAAAATTAAGTAATACAGGTATCTT
This sequence comes from Sturnira hondurensis, assembly GCF_014824575.4. NCBI lineage: Eukaryota > Metazoa > Chordata > Mammalia > Chiroptera > Phyllostomidae > Sturnira > Sturnira hondurensis. The sequence goes on along the minus strand of NW_028095541.1, from coordinate 14,904,855 downwards.
TGCTAGTTTACCCCTTGTATGGTGGTAAGTCTTAGAAACTGGTGGCACCAACTTCATGATATTTGTGGAGTAATAAAAGGTCTATTGATTTTTATCTTCAACCACCTAAGTGTGTCTTTCAAATCCTTTGTTATTTATTTTTATGAAGCTATAATTTATGTACAGTGAAATGCATTGATCTTTCTTGATACTTTATTTTATTTATTTAATTTCATGAATTTATTACCATTTAATCCCCTTATACTCTCTCACCCCCAGCAATCACCACACTGTTATCCAAGTCCAGGAATCCTTTTTCGTTTTCGCCCTCTCTCCATCACTTTAGCTGTCATCCTGCTCTCTATCTATGAATCTGTCTCTATTTTTCTTGTTAATGCAGTTTGTTCTTTAGATTCCACATATGAGTACAATCACATGGTATTTGTCTTTTTCTGAGTGGCTTGTTTCACTTGGCATAATGTTCTCCAGATCCATCTATACTGTTCTGAAGGGTAAAACTTTCTTCTTTTTTATGGCCAAATAGTATTGCATTGTGTAAATATTTCCATAGTTGTTATATCCATTCATCTATTGATGGACACTTGGGCTACTTACATATTTTGGTGACTGTTAATAGCACCACAATGAACATAAGGGTGTCTAGGTTCTTTTGAATTAACATTGATCTTGATGAGTTTGACAAATGCTTACACCCATGTAAGCCATGTAATCCACAATCCCTCCCATCAAGAAGTAGAAGTTTCCATTAACCCCAGAAATTTCTCTCATGTCATTTCCCAGTCAGTTCTCACACCTTTCTCCCCCATGAACTAGAGATGACCATTGTTTAGATTTCTATCATACATTAGCTTTTCCTATTCTAGAACTTTATATTAATGTTATCATGCAATATGTTCTCTTGTGTGTCTGGCTTCTTTAGAACAGTTTTGGGGATTCATTTTGGTCATGGGGATAAGTTGTTTTCTCCTTCTATTTCTAGTTGTATTTCATTGTATAATTTGTTTATCCATTTTCCTGTTGGAAGGGTTGCTGCCCTTTTTGGTAAATTATAAATAAAGTTGCTGTGAGCATTCTTTTTTTTTCTTTTTTTAATATAATTTTTATTTAATTCTTGTTCAAGTACAGGTTTCTGTCTTATATTCCCAACCCTGCCCGCCCCCCACCCCATGCTCCCCGCCTCCCTCCCATTTCCACCCCCCACCCTTAGTTATTGTCCATGTGTCTTTTATACTTGTTCATGTGAGTCCATTCCCTTTTCCCCTATGATTCTCTCCCCTCTCCCCTCTGGGCCCTGACAGCCTGTTCCATATTTGAGTGTCATTGGTCGTATTTTGCTTGCTTGTTTGGTTTGTTTAGATTCCTGTTAATGGTGAGATCATATGATATTTGTCTTTCACCGCCTGGCTTATTTCGCTCAGCATAATGCTTTCCAGTTCCATCCATGATGTTGCAAAGGGTAGTAGTTCCTTCTTCCTTTCTGCAGCATAGAATTCCATTGTGTAAATGTACCATAGTTTTTTGATCCAGTCATTTACCGATGGGCATCTAGGCTGCTTCCAACTCTTGGCTATCGTAAATTGTGCTGCTATGAACATCGGGGTGCATAGGTTCTTTTGGATTGGTGTTTCAGGGTTCTTAGGATATACTCCCAAGAGTGGAATTGCTGGGTCAAAAGGTACGTTCATTTTTAGTTTTCTTAGAAAATTCCATACTGTTTTCCATAGTGGTTGTACCAGTCTGCAATCCCACCAACAGTGAACTAGAGTCCCCTTTTCCCCACAACCTCTCCAGCACTTGTTGTTTGTTTCTTTGTTTATGATAGCCAATCTGACTGGTGTTAAGTGGTATCTCATTGCGGTTTTAATTTGCATCTCTCTGATAGCTAGTGATATCGAGCATCTTTTCATGTGTCTCTGGATTCTCTGTATGTCCTCCTTGGAGAAATGTCTGTTCAAGTCCTCTGCCCATTTTTTGATTGGGTTGCTTGTCTTCTTTGAGTGGAGCCGAATGAGTTCTTTGTATATTTTGGAGATTAAACCCTTATCTGAGGTATCATTGGCAAATATGTTTTCCCAAGCTGTTGCTTCTCTTTGTATCTTGATACTGTTTTCCTTAGCCATGCAGAAGCTTTTAATTTTGATGAGATCCCATTTGTTTATTCTTTCCTTTATGTTCCTTGCTCTAGGGGACGTATCAGTAAAAATATTGCTGCGTGGAATATCTGAGATTTTCTTGCCAAGGCTCTCCTCTAGGGTTTTAATGGTTTCACGGCTTATATTTAAGTCTTTTATCCACCTTGAATTTATTTTGGTGTATGGTGTAAGTTGGTGCTCAAGTTTCATTTTTTTGCATGTAGCTGTCCAGTTCTCCCAACACCATTTGTTGAAAAGGCTGTCTTTACTCCATTTTATGTTATTGCCCCCTTTGTCGAATATTAATTGACTGTAGAGAGTTGGGTTTATTTCTGGGCTCTCTGTTCTATTCCATTGGTCTATGTGCCTGTTTTTGTGCCAGTACCAGGCTGTTTTGATTACAGTGGCCTTGTAATACAGTTTGATATCAGGTATTGTGATCCCTCCTACTTTGTTCTTCTTTCTCAAAATTGCAGCAGCTATTCGGGGTCTTTTCTGGTTCCATATAAATTTTTGAAGTGTTTGTTCTATGTCTGTGAAATACGCCATTGGTACTTTAATAGGTATTGCATTGAATCTGTAAATTGCTTTGGGTAGTATGGACATTTTGATGATGTTAATTCTTCCAATCCATGAACACGGTATATGTTTCCATTTATTTGTGTCTTCCTTGATTTCTTTCTTCAGTGTTGTGTAGTTTTCTGCATACAGGTCTTTTACCTCCTTGGTTAGGTTTATTCCCAGATATTTTATTTTTCTTTTTGCTATATCGAATGGGATTTTTTTCCTGATTTCTGCTTCTGCTGCTTCATTGTTGGTATACAAAAATGCCTTTGATTTCTGGATATTAACTTTGTATCCCGCTGTTATGCCAAATTCATTTATTAGTTCCAGCAGTTTTTTGGTAGAGGCTATAGGGTTTTCCATGTACACTATCATGTCATCTGCAAACAATGCCAGTTTTGTTTCCTCCTTTCCGATTTGGATGCCTTTTATTTCCTTTTCTTGTCTGATCGCTGCAGCTAGAACTTCTAATACTATATTGAATAGAAGTGGTGAAAGTGGGCAACCTTGTCTTGTACCTGATCTTAGTGGAAAAGCTTTTAGTTTTTGCCCATTGAGTATGATGTTGGCTGTAGGTCTTTCATATATGGCCTTTATTATATTGAGGAATGTTCCCTCTATTCCCACCTTGCTGAGTACCTTTATCATAAATGGGTGTTGTACCTTATCAAAAGCTTTTTCCGCATCTATTGATATGACCATGTGGTTTTTGTCTTTGCTTTTGTTTATTTCGTGTATTACATTTATTGATTTGCGTATATTGAACCATCCTTGCATCCCCGGGATGAATCCCACTTGGTCATGGTGTATGATCTTTTTGATGTATTGTTGGATGCGATTTGCCAATATTTTGTTGAGGATTTTAGCATCTATGTTCATCAGTGATATTGGTCTGTAATTTTCTTTCTTTGTTGTGTCTCTATCTGGCTTTGGGATTAGGGTGATGCTGGCTTCATAGAAAGAGTTGGGGAGTTTTCCCTCCTTTTGGATTTTTTGGAATAGTCTGTGAAGAATAGGGGTTAGCTCTTCCTTAAAAGCTTTGTAGAATTCTCCTGTGAAACCATCTGGCCCAGGGCTTTTGTGTGATGGGAGTTTTTTGATTACTTCTTCAATTTCATTTGCTGTTATTGGCCTGTTCAGGTTTTCTGCTTCTTTTTCATTGAGTTTTGGAAGATTATATTTTTCTAGAAATTTGTCCATTTCACCCAGGTTTTCAAATTTCTTGGCATACAGTTCCGCATAGTAATTTCTTACAATCCTTTCTATTTCTGTGGTATCAGTTGTAATCTCTCCTCTTTCATTTCTGATTGTGTTTATTTGTGTCCTCTCTCTTCTTTTCTTAATGAGCCTACTTAAAGGTTTGTCTATTTTGTTTATCTTTTCAAAAAACCAACTCCTGGATTCATTGATCTTTAGAATTGTGCTTTTAGTCTCTATGTCATTTAATTCTGCTTTGATCTTGGTTATTTCCTTCCTTCTACTTGCTCTGGGCTGTCTTTGTTGTTGTTCCTCGAGTTCTTGCAGGCGTTGGGTTAGGTTGTTTGTTTGAAATGTTTCTATCCTCTTTAGGTGAGCCTGTATCGCTATGAACTTCCCTCTCAGGACTGCCTTCACTGTGTCCCATAAATTTTGGGTTGTGGTGAGTTCATTTTCATTTGTTTCAAGGAGTTTTTTGATTTCCTCCCTAATTTCAATCTTGACCCATTCATTGTTCAATAGCCTACCATTCAGTCTCCATGATTTTGGGTGTTTTGGGTTTTTTCCTGTGGGGTTGGTTTCCAATTTCAGTCCCTTGTGATCAGAGAAGATGCTTGGTATGATTTCTATTTTCCTGAAGTTGTTGAGACTGGTTTTGTGTCCTATCATGTGATCTATCTTTGAAAATGTTCCATGTGCGTTTGAAAAGAAAGTGTATTTAGTTTCTTTGGGATGGATGGCTCTATATATATCAATTAGGTCCATTTCTTCTAGAGTGTCGTTTAATGCTGCTATATCTTTGTTGATATTTTGTTTGGAAGATCTGTCCATTTTTGACAGTGGGGTGTTAAAATCCCCTACTATAATTGTGTTGCTGTCAATATCTTTCTTGAGGTCCTCTAGGATTTTCTTTATATATTTGGGTGCTCCTGTGTTGGGTGCATATATATTTATGATGTTAATGTCTTCTTGGTGGATTCTTCCCTTGAGTATTATGAAGTGACCTTCTGGGTCTCTCTTTATAGCCTTTTTTTTGAAGTCTATTTTGTCTGATATGAGGATTGCTACCCCGGCTTTTTTTTCATGTCCATTTGCTTGGAAAATTTGTTTCCATCCTTTCACTTTCAGTCTGTGGTGGTCTTTTGTCCTCAGGTGGGTCTCTTGTAGGCAGCATATGTGTGGGTCATGCTTTCTTATCCATTCAGCTATTCTATGTCTCTTAATTGGTGCATTTAATCCATGTACATTTAAAGTTATTATCGAAAGGTACTTATTCATTGCCATTTATGTACCTGTGTTCCTCTCTGTCTCTCTCTTTTCCTTCCTTTCCTTAAAGCAGCCCTTTTAGTAGTTCTTGTAGAGCCGGTTTTGTGGAGGCGTATTCTTTTAGACTTCTTTTGTCTTGGAAGCTCTTTATTTGGCCTTCTATCTTGATTGAGAGCCTTGCTGGATAAAGCAGTCTTGGTTGTAGGCCTCTGTTTCTCATTACTTGGAATATTTCCTGCCATTCTTTTCTTGCTTGGAATGTTTCCATTGAGAAGTCATTAGCCAACCTTATTGGGACCCCCTTGTATGTTACTTCCTTTTTCTCCCTTGCTGCCTTTAGGATTCTCTCTTTGTCCTGGAGTTTTGCCATTTTAATGATGATGTGTCTTGCAGAACCCAGGCCTCTTTGGGTTCCACCTGCCTGGGACTCTCTGCGATTCCTGGATTCGTGTGACTTTCTCTCCCCTCATCTTAGGACAATTTTCTGTTATTACTCTTTCAAGTAGGTTTTCTATCCATTGTTGTTCTTCTTCCCCTTCTGGTATTCCTATTATTCGAATATTATTACGTTTCATATTGTCTTGCATTTCTCTTAGACTCTCCTCATTTTTTCTGATTCTCTTTTCCATTACCTCGTCCGTCTGGGAGATTCTTTCCACCCTGTCTTCGAGCTCGCTTATGCGGTCCTTCGCCTCATCAATCCTACTCTTCATACCTTCTACTGTGTTCTTCAATTCAGAAATTGTATTTTTCATTTCCTCTTGGCCTTTGCGAATGGTTTCTATTTCCTTTTTCATGCTGGTATAGTTTGCGGAGAGTTAATTGTAGCTCCCCTGTAGTTTCTGGTAGCTCGTTGTAAGCTCTTTGAATTTCCTGATAACCAGTGCTTTGAATTCCACATCTGATAGTTGGCTTGCCTCTATTTCATCTAACATTCCTTCTGAGGCTTCCTCCTTTTCTTTCATTTGGGGATTGTTTCTTTGTCTCCCCATTGTTTGTGCTGCTCTTCTCGTTGGCTTCAGCTTCTTAGATTGATCTGTTCTGGTACCCTGAGTTTATGGCGTGAACTTCTGTGGAGGATACCTGTGGAATTCAGTGGTGCAGTCTCCTGTAGGTATCTTGGTCTTCTCTGCTCCCACTACTCCTCCGGTTGGTGTCCAGCGAGTCAAACCGTCTGGTCTCACTACCTGCAGCCGCCTGAGGGGCTGTTATTGTGGCTCTTCTCGGGCCTTGGTACACTCAACTGGTCTTGCCAGTACCCCCCAAGATCCAGACTGGCGCCTCTCACCCGCGCCCTACTGAGAGCGGATTTTCTCCCAGGCTTCCCAGCCCTGGTCTGACATGAGGGTGCGCGCTCGCTCCTGGCTTTCTTGTTCTCGTAAGCTTGGGTGTGGACCTTTCCCTGTGTTGTGGCTGAATACACAGGGCAACTCACAATTCTCCCAAACCAACAGCAACAGCCTGACTCCCTGTGTTTCCCTGTCTGCACCAACTGAGTAGGGGTGAAGCTGGCGACTGGCTCTCTTCCAGGGGCCCAGCCAGCAGCCAGAGACTCCCCAAATTTATTCGCCATTCGGTGCAGGTCCTTTGCCACAGGGATCACCTGGGTGACTCTCAATTCCCCAAGCCGAGGGTCGGCGCAGACCCTGCCCCAAGGGAAAAGCACGGGCGACTGGCAGTTCCCCGAGTAGATGGCCTGCTCGGGGCCCCTTGGGGGCAGGGAAGGCGGGTAAGACCCAAGGCCGATGAAGCCCGGGGGGGGGGGGGGGGGGCCCCNGGGGGGGGCTCCGGAAGGCGCGCGTGGCTGAGGGAGCAGGCGCTGGTGATGGCACAGGCCACTCGGGGACCGGGGAAGCGTGCGGGACTTGCAGCCTGTCAAGCCGAAGATCAATGCTTGACTCAGTGTCTCCTAGTCTGTGCCAGCTGAGCAGGGATGGAGCCGGCCTGCGCGGCCTCACCGCTGGGCAAGCAGTGATGGAGCTGGCCTGTGCCGTCTGAGTAGGGGTGGAGCTCGCAACTGACCCACTTCTGGAGGCCCTGACAGCAGCCCGAGATTCCCCGGGACTGCTCACAGGCAGGCACGGGCCCCTCAAAGCAGGGTGTGCTCTGGCAACTCTCAGTTCTCCCAAGCCAGCAACCTGACTCCACGGGTTATCGGAGCTTTCTGGTTTGCTTCCGAAAGCTCACTCCTCTCTCTGCCACTACTGGCAGACTGATCTCGTATGGTGTTTTCCAATCTGCACCCTGCCAGACAGGGGTGGTGCCGGTGACCAGTTCTCTCCCAGAGACAGTGTTGCCCACCCTCGGCTCTCAGAGACCTGGGCGGCCAGCCGGGCCCTGGCTTGGCCTGGCAGGGGGCCCTGCCACCAACTCTGTGCTGCCCCTCGTACTTTGTTGATCTGCGGTCGTCTCCTCTCCTCAACCTCTGGTCATTCAGTGTCCGCTACAGTCTCTGGAGTCCTGCCTTCTTATATGCTGGGTCCCAGTTTGGCATCTGCTGTGCTCTTCCACAGATCAGCCAGGTCCTTCTCCAGTGCGTGGAGAGAAGCGAAATCCTTTGCCCTACTCCGCCGCCATCTTCCCAGATCTCCCCGCTGTGAGCATTCTTTTACAAGCTTTTTTGTTATCAGATGCTTCTCTTTTTTTCAAATAAATACCTACAAGTAGAATTGCATGGTCACAGAGCAGCCTCTTATTACTTTATAAGAGGCTGCCAAGTCATTCTCCAAAATGTTCATACAGTTTTAAATTTCCATTAGCAATGTGTAGAAATTCAACCTGATCTAAATCTTCTCTACATTTGATATTGTCAGTTTCTTTAACAGTTCTAGAAATTATTTCTTTATGACTTTAATTTTTTAAACTTTTATGAGATTAGAGTTTTAAACTGTTCTTTTTTGTGAAAGCAACATAAGTATATTTTACAGAGTTTGAAAATACTAAAAATTTAAAGTAATTATGTAAATATTACCTATGTCAATAATTTTGTGTTTAAAATTTAAATATAAAACTATTTCTATATACATCAAATTATAATTATATACTCTTTTGTCATTAAATGTACCCCCAAATCTCAAATTTTATAACATTGTATTATTACACTATAGAATATACAGTAATTCATTCTACCATTTGCCTACTTTTGGGGATATAGATTGTTACTGATTTTGTCCAAATATGAACAATACTATGCATGAAACATTCTTATAACTATGTCTTGTGAATGATTTAGATTATTTGCACAGGACAACTTCCTGCCAGTTCATACTGTCTCATTTTCAGTCTTTGTGTCTCTTATTTCTTTTTCTTATCTCAATGTATGTAAGAGAAATTCGAATAATGTAAAATCCCAATGTTAATATCAGATGTCTTTATCTTGTGCCTGGTTTTAAGAAGACTACCTACCTCATCACTAAGACTTGGCAGTTTGCTTATGTTAGATTTTTTTCTGTTAGGAAGTGATCCATAGGAATGTTGATTTCAACATTAATTTGAGTTGTGTTAAGTGTGTCACTCATGGGAGTACTGTGCGCAGTGAGCATAAAACATGGGAAACCTACCCAGTTGGGGTAGTTCAAAAGTCTTCTTTGAAATTCCCATGTCTACCACCTTGCCTGATACAGAAGGCACTGAAAAAATCTTTATTGTGCTAAAAGTCAGTGAGACTAAGACCTGAGAAGTGAGTTGAGGTGAGCCAAATGAGGGTAAGGGAGAGAGGTTAGGATAGACCAGGGTGAGGGAACAGGACAAACCGTGACAGCTTCGAGGTGGGAAACATCTGCATTTGTAGAAATGCAAAGTGGCCAGGTTGGCTAGAGCATAGTGGACAAGAACAGAGTACCTAAGGGGGCTGAGGAGGCATCTGAGGTGGTGAGGTACATAGGTTCACAATATTGTGACTATCGTGACTGCCCTGGGTTCCAAGAAAATAATTTTGATAGATATTAAATCTCCCCTTTTTCCTTTTTCATGCGTTTTTACCTTAAATTTCACTTAGACAGATATTGGTGACTTGATACTTATTTTTTCTTTACATGATAAATTTGTGTTTATTCCTTTTCTCTCGACTTTACTTTTTCCATCTTCCCTTTCTTTAACCTTCACTTATCTTAGTTTTTACCCCATAAATATAAATGCTTACTACATGCTAGACCCCAGAGATGAGTTTTATTTACCTCTCTTCTTGAAGTTTGTAATTAAGTCTCTTGTAAATAGACTCTAATTTGACTATATTTTGTTGTTTTTTTACCTACTCTATCTGCCTGTCTCCCTCCATTCATCCCTCCCTTTCATTATTATTTTCTTCCCTTGTTGGCATTTAGGAGTTTTTAGTTGATTATTAATTAACTAAGAAAGGAATACACTGTTGTACAAAATTGACAGGTAAAGAAAAAGTAAAGCAGTAAGTAAAAGCCCTCAATTTCCTCCCACTAATGCTTCTCTTTCCGGCAAGTGTTTGATACATGCATGTAGACTCACATTATGCCTTTCCCTAATAAAGAGTTTTAAATTAACTTTTCTTCTAAAATGCCCTTGTAGCTCTTTCCCTGCCTGTGCATGTGTCTTTTCCATTTTTAAAATAGCAGCATGATATCACATTGTATGGAAAAACTATGGTTTTCTTCTCTGCTATTAATAGATATACCAATTGGTCCAACTTTTTCATCAGGTATTGAGCTTTGGTAAACATTCTTGTGTGTATATTTTTGTGCAGGCCTACAACTAATTCTTAAGGATAAACCCTCTAGAAGTGGAGTTGCTGGTATACTCAAGTGAGACACTTAAAATTTTGATAGACACTTTAAAACTGCTTACATAAGGTTTCATCAATTTTTATTTCTCAGGGCTATAAAAGTGCCCATTTTCTAGCATTCTAACTAGTGAGTTATATTATTATCTTTTAACTTTTTCAATCTAATGGGTTAAAGTCAAAATAATATCATTTAAATTAACTTTTTCCAACTATTTGTGAGGATGAGTACTTTTCCACATTTTTATTTCCATTTGTATTCCTGCTTTAAATTCCCTGGTCACAGAAGTTTCACATGTGTCTTTATATTTCAGTGGGAGATCAGTAAAAAATTGCTTAGGAGCCACTCTCCAGATGCTATTTTAAGTGACAGCTTTACAAAGTTGGATTTTGAAAGGGATATGGGTCAAGTTCAGTGATACCAGTATGTAATTTAAGTTCTGTCACTTTTCTTGGGCAACTTTTTAAATGTCTGTTAACCTTAGCTTCATCATTTATAAAGTTGCGTAATTGTACTACCTGTATTTGTTCTTAGGGTTAAATGTTTTTGTGAAGGTTAATTAGTACAAAATAGCTAGAATAGTGGCTCATTCAAAAACTCAGCTGCCATCATCATTGTTATTGTAATCATTATCATTTTTTACTTACTACCACTTTTCTTATCAGCAATTTGTTAAGGTCAGGAGGTGTGTTCAATGGGGAAAAATGCCAATGCATGAGCAAACTAGCAGTGCTAGTTACACTTCTAAGTCCCTGTTCTACCCAGTACAGGGTCCTGCATTTACCCCTCCCCACTTTCCTGAAAGTTGGCTTTTTTTATTCCCAGAATGTATGCATTTGTATCTCTTTTAGAGTTTTAAAATGTAGCCAAAAAAATGAGAGAGAGAGAGAGAAAGCCATTGTAAATAGAGTTTATTCATGGGGGTGGAAGAGAGCTGCTGGTTTGGACATTGAAGTCACACCTACACAGCAGGTCATGAAACCTAGCATATAATGAAAGCTGGATTTCAAAGGCAACTTCTTTATTGTACAAACTTCTGCTTCAAAGAAAAATGATAAAGGAAAGCAAACCCACTCGTTTAGCATGGCTTCAACAAAGCTCGGGGGATTATTGAGGTACAAGTGTGTGGTAGTTGTGGTTAGATAGACTTATTCTTGATGGGAGTTAAATGCACAACTGGAAAGAGAAGACTTTTTTGAAATAGGAATTGCTTCTTTGAAAAGAAAATCCTCAACAGAAGAGGAGGGTTGTGGATCCCTTTTATTTTTGAAAGGAATGTCTGCATCCCAGTTTCTGATTGAGCATAGATATCTTCTATTACAGGAGCTGCTTCTATTACAGGAGTAATTGCAGAGGACAGTGGTATTTGGGAGGCACCAGAAGGCCCATTGTGCAAAAACCCTGCTCTCTCAGCTTTCAGAGTTCAAGATCTTTGCCTTTAGACCTTAATTTAACTGTGGGCTCTCATTTTGTCTTCAAGGTCCTACTCGAAGTAGCAACCATTAGATTAATATTAATCACTAACATTCTAATTGACATTTATTATATCCCTTTTGTTTATAACTGGAAGATAAGATTAAGGCATAGAAGAAATTAGAAGTTGAGGATTGGGAAAAATAAGGAAACCACTTTGAAATATATGCCAGGTTTGAAGAGGGCAGGCCTGGATGAGATGACAGAAAGAGGGGCATACAGATACTGGCTGTCTAAGTGGGAGAGATGAGGGCAGGAGGGAATGATAACATAGGAAATAGTGTCCGTGAGAAATCTGAGGAGACAGTGCCTTCGTTTGAGTCCGGTTCTGCCTCTACTCACAGCCATTTTACCCTTGTCAAACAGGAAGAACTAGTATGTTAAACCAACATAAACAGATGGTTTCTTCTACTTCCCTCCTGTCTTTGTTCTCTTCCTTTTCCTCCTCATTAACTTATTCTCTAAATCATAGAGGAGTCCATGGGTTAAAGGATAATTCTTCACTTGAATAAACATGGATCAGTATGCATGTTGCTTTTCGGTTTAATCATTTATTATTTACCCAATCATTCACTTAGTCAACAAAATTGGCGGGGGGGGGGGGAGGTATTTTGTAAAATACCAACAGTGAAATATTCCATAGAATCCACTTTTTTCTCTGGGCTATAGATGTTTATTGCAGAGATAGTTTGGGCACAAATAGGTAATTGATTACCATTACCCAGGATAGGAAATATGATGAGAAAAGAAGACTGGAAATTTTTAGTTTTTGAAACCCCGAGTTTGAGATGCCTATAGGTCATTCTGGGTATAGCTGTCTTCCAAGCAAGTGAAAATAGGGATCTAGAGCTCTAGAGAGAGATTTGGGCTGAAGATATAGATTTGGAGTTAGTAACTAAAAAAGCTTCCAAAATGATTGGTACTTCTAGAAAACTTAATCATAGTTCAATTTTTGATGAGGTTAAACAGTTGTTTTTTAAAAACCTATTATATTGTGAATTTTTTCTACTTTTTAATATTTTATACATTATTTTATATTTCAATAATTCTCTACTGTCAAATTTCTATACATACTTTATTTTTCTTGTATCTTTTTGAGGTGATAATCTAATCCTAGTGCATTTTATAATATATTTTATCTTATTTTTATAGTGTATTTTTCCTTTACCATTTATGCTCCCCAACCCCCTATAATCACCACACTGTTGCCCATGTCCATGAGTCCTTTGTCCTTTTACCTCAATCTTTCCACCCCCTAATTCCTGTCCTCCTTATCTGTCATGCTTCTATGAGTCTGTCTCTATTTGGCTTGTTAGTTCAGTTTGTCCATTAGATTCCACATATGAGTGAAATCATATGGTATTTGTCTTTTCCTGACTGGTTTATTTCACTTAGTGTAATGTTCTTGAGGTCCATCTATGCTGTTCCAAAGGTTAAATTTTTATTCTTTTTAATAGCTAAGTAGTATTCTATTGTGTAAATGTCCCATAGTTGTTATATACACTCAATACTGATGGACACTTGGGCTGCTTCCACATCTTGGCAGTTTTAAATAATGCTACAATGAACATAGGGGTGCTTATTTTCTTTTGAATTAATGTTTCAGGTTTCTTTAGATAAATTCTCAGAACTGGAATCACTGGGTCATTGGCCAATTCCATTTTTAATTTTTTGAGCTTTGTCCATACTGCTTTCCGCAGTGGTTGTACCAGTCTGCATTTCCACCAACAGTACACAAGGCTTTTCTTTTCTCCACATCCTTGCTAACATATCTTGTGTGTTGATTTATTGATGATAGCCATTTTGACTGGTGTGAGGTGATATCTAATTGTGGTTTTAATTTTCATTTCTCTGATGTTAGTGATGTTGAGCATCTTTTCATATGTCTGTTGACCATCTCTATGTCCTAAGTTTTTAACAAAAACAGACACATAGATGAATGGAACAGAATAGAGAGCCCAGAAATATGAGCAGGGACCAAAAAAACAGAATTTATTTATAAAGAATTGTGTATTTATTCTTACATGTTTAAACCACAGTCACCTTCAATGTGTTCCCCATTTTATATAATACACCCGTTGAGACATTTTTTACACTGCTTAAAACAGTTTTCAAACTTATTGATTTTGATGCCTTTTAGAGCTTCTGCCTTTTTTGTTTATTTGTTTGTTTATTTGTTTCACCTCTTCAACATCAGCAAAACTTTTCGCTTTGAGGACTTTTTTTATCCAGGGAAACAAAAAGAAAGTTGCTCAGGGTAATATGGGGTGAATAGGGAGGATGAGGCTTGGGGGTCATGCTGTTTCTGGTCAAAAGCTGCTGAACCTTCAGTGCAGTGTGGACAGATGTGCTCGTGGGTCACCCATCATGAAATGGGCAAACACATAGAAAGAGCCTTCAAAAAAATTTTCTGACGCTGAGTGCAGCCTCTTACAACACCACCAGCTGATACATCAATACAGATGGGTTCCTAGAATACTCACCTAATGGGAGAAGCCTGTACTTGTACTACAAGGCGCATGCCCTCCAGAAGGTAAATGTTATTTTTGGGGTCCCCCCTCCTAAACCCATGCCTTTATAGCCAATTAATATTTAACAGAGGAAGCAAGCACATACAGTGGGCTAAGGACAGTTTATTCAATAAATGGTGTTGGGAAAAGTGGACAGATATGAGCAGAAAAATGAAACTGGACCACCTTTTTATGCCATATAAAAGAATAAATTTATAATGGATTAAAAGTCTATGGTCATACCACCCAAAACACTCCTGATCTTGTCTTAAATGGATTAAAGACTTAAATGTTAGACCTGAAACCAAAATCCTAGAACAAAACATAAGCAGCAAAATATCAGACATTGCTCATAGCAATATTTTTTTCGATATATCTTCTCAGGTAAGGGTAACAAAAGACAAAATAAACAAATGGGACTACATAAAACTAAAAAGTTTTTGCACAGCAAAAGAAACCATCAACTAAATAAAAGGACAACCCACTGAAATAGAGAACATACTCTCTGATAAATACAATAGTTAATAGCCAAAATTTATAAAGAGCTTTTATTACCAAAAAGCAGAAATAATCCAATTAAAAATGCATACTATATTTTAAAGCAGAGAGTAACTAATTAGTATCCAACACAGAGAAGAAAAAAGACATTAAAACATACCTCAGTGAGTGTGACCTTTTAGTTTTTTTACATTTTTTATTGTTGTTCAAGTACTGTTGTCTGCATTTACCCCATCACCACTCCCCCCACCCCTGCCATCCCCACCTCCCTTCCCTGATTCCAGCCCCCTTGGTTTTGTCCCTGTGTCCTTTATAGATGTTCCTAAAAACCCTTCCCCCTCTTCTTCCCGTTACTCCCTTTCACCTCCCCTCTGGTTACTGGCAGTTTGTTCTTAATTATCACTTGAGTGTGACCTTTTTGAATTCTGGAAGTGTTAGTATTTATTATCTAATTAAAACTTATAAATTTATTATTTGAAAATCTTCCTGAACCATGTTCATAATATAAGACATAAAACCCTAAAATATCAAGGTAATTATTTAATTGTAAACATGTTACGATTTGCTTAATAAAACATTAAGGCTAACGGAAATAGTAGAATTTAGTGAAACCAATGATAAGAATTGACAATTAAAATGTAAGCAGGGCCCTGACCGGTGTGGTGTGGCTCAGCTGATGGTGGTGTTCCACGAAGCAGAAGGTCGCTGGTTTGATTCCGGGTTGGGGCACATGCCTGGGCGGCTGGTTCGGTCCTGGTCAGTCAGGGTGCGTACAAGAGGCAACCGACGGATGTTTCTCTCTGGCATCAATGTTTCTTTCCTTCTCTTCCTCCCTTTCTTCCCCTCTCTAAAAATAAATAAATAAAATCTTTGTTTAAATCCCAGAAAAGTCTGATTTTAAAAAAGTGTAAGCAGGATGTTAATATACTAGTCCCTTTTTAAAACCTTTCTTTGGCAGACACATTTAAAACTAATACACTCCATAGGGCAGGGAGAGTAATGGTGGGGGAGGGGGGGATGGGCACAACTGTAATTGAACAACAATTAAAAAAAATAATAAACTCCATATGGACAAAATTCTATAATAAAAACCAATAATGAAACCTATTTATTGGTTCTTCTTAATGCTCCCAAGTTTGAGGAAAGTAAGAATTCAGTTTACTCCATACAATCAGGAAATGTTTATATGATTTTAAAGATTGAATTTTGAATTCCTATCTCCATCATCTTCGCATCTTTCCCAACAACATTTTAGAATCCACTTTTTTCCTGCTTATCAAGTTTAACACTGCTGGTTTAAATTTCTGAACTGCTTGTTCTTCTTGCAGGTAGGAGGCATCTTTTACACCTCCGTAAATCACCTACTAGTTTACTCACTGACATGCTCATTATATTTTGGAGATGAGACTTTTTTGTGTTAAAATGTAGAATATAAAATAAAGCATATAAACAAGTCCTAAAATGTTTATACTGTCTCCACATGTCAAAGTATGAAATGTTTCTTTGTTTTACACATTGTCTAGTCATTCTGTATAGTACCGAACATGCTATAGAAGACAGACAATGTGTTAAAGACAAGCTTAACAGTTCTGAGTAATTCTGTTTCTGTTCTCACATTTTTTCCCTGTTTAAGACTGAGGAGATGATGATATTGCCTATGAGTTAGCAGTAGTATTGTGGAATAGTTACTTTTCCGAACACAGTTTTTAACATACTGAATTTAAAAAGAAAAAATATTTGAGATTAGTCAATATTCAGACTATAAAGTTCGCTTAGAGCCCTGGCTGGTGTAGCTCAGTGGATTGAATGGGGGCCTGTGAACAACATGATCGCGGTTCGATTCCCAGTCAGGGCACATGCCTGGGTTGCAGGCCAGTTCCCAGCAGGGGACTCACGAGAGGCAAACCTACATTGATATTTTTCTCCTTCCCTTCCCCTCTAAAGATAAATAAATAAAATTTTTAAAAAAAGAATGAAAGAAAGAAGGAAGGAAGGAAGGAAGGAAGGAAGGAAGGAAGGAAGGAAGGGTTACCGAACAAGGGTCCGAGGCGGGGGCAATACTTGGCCCACCGAGGGATGCCAAAAACTGCTACAGAAAACAGGGGCCCCTCCCAAGGACGATACACTAATGTCTATTGGGCTCTTCTGTCCGCCGCCAATTGGAAAGATATCTCTCAATGCCAGAGATTTGTGAAAAGGAAACAAAATGTTTATTTAATGCTATTCAGGCCTAATGCCTTCCTTAAAATATTAAAGTCTTTAAGGGTATACACCTACACACACACACACAGCGCTCCCTTCTCCCACTGTCCCAACTCCGGGTACCGTAAATCAGGAAAAGAGCACACGTCCGTTTTTCAGGTCGCTGGCACGTGAGCTGTGTCGCCTGCCTGTCCAGGCAGGATCTCCAATTAATCCAAAGTCATGTGGCACCTTTCACTGGCAAGAGTTCTTTGTACCAAGTTCCAGTCAAAGTCTCTCCTGCTTTCCAGGCCACTCAGCCAAAGAGAGCACGCCAAAGCCGCGTGGGCCTCTTCTACCAAAGCCGCACTCCACCAAAAGCGCACATCTTTCTTCTTCACCTAGCTGCAGGGATCTCCATTCTGGCAAAGCTAAGTGGTTTTCCCTTTCACCTGGCCAAGAGG
This sequence comes from Sturnira hondurensis, assembly GCF_014824575.4. Taxonomy (NCBI): domain Eukaryota; kingdom Metazoa; phylum Chordata; class Mammalia; order Chiroptera; family Phyllostomidae; genus Sturnira; species Sturnira hondurensis. The sequence goes on along the minus strand of NW_028095541.1, from coordinate 14,887,819 downwards.
GGGTCTGCATCCTGCTGAGACCCGTGTGGCTCTCTCTCCTAATGGCTACAGGGCGGGGGTCCTAACTCTGCTGGAACCTCGTGTCTTTCTCCCTAATGGCTGCCGTGTCTGGGTTTAAATCCCCCGGTGCCCATCTTCCTCTGTACCCCTATTTCCGACTCCTCCCACGATCAGTTACACCTGCCAGTATTTCTGTATTATTATAAGTTTACTGGGCTGCCATTGTTAGTCTGGGCAGGTATGGTCCCATGTCCTAGAGCCAATCTCCTCCAAGCCCCCACGCAGGCGCTGTAACTCAGGGGATCTGCCCCCCAGTCACATCTTGGGGGGAAGTGACTTCATTCCCCTAGCTCCAAGCATGGCCACAGCCATTTAACATATCCAAGTGACCGGCCAAAGGCTATAGATATGTTAAATGACCAGGCCATGGATTAGCTGCAGGGCTGTGGCTTTACAAAACAGCCCTGCATGTTCCTGGTCTATGTGTCCCTTCCCCCAACTCACACCTGTCGGGGGAAGGGGTGAGGACACCTTATAGGTCTCTCCAATATTCCTATACACTTTGAGTTCTGGACACTATTCCAAATCTTTCCTGGGCCCCTCCCTTTGGCTGCACCCTGTATCAAAAGGAAGGAAGAAAGTTCGCTTATATCTGTTGCTACTTAGCAATCAGGTAAAACCAAGCAATGGCTTGTGAAGTGTCTTGAATTCCTGCAAGTATAAAGTATATTTGTGTTAAAAAATAGATTGATGTTAAACTAAATGATATTTAGTTTATCTCAAATGTAACAAAGAGTGATATTTGAAAAAGTATGCAAAGTATTTTATCTCTTTAATGTCAAATTTTGAAGTACATAATACTTTTTATTTTAATTATTATCATTCCATTACGATTTTTACAGGAGGTAGAATTTATTATTTCTGTGATTATTTTACTTGAACATATATCAATTAATCTTAATAACCTTTAATCAATAATTGAAATCTAATCAAATGACATATTTTAAGTAATTTCATGCCACTTTATTTAAGGATGTATAGTAATTCTTCCCAAGGCAAGATCCCATTTGTAAAATATCAGTATGTTTTGTTCACTTCTATATACATTTTGATACTTAGAGAATTTTTCTGCATTAAGTAAGAGTTACTCTATTTACTATGTAGTATTGAAAGAAAAGGGGAATTGACAGTTTTAAATAGATTACAGAGAAGTAGCAGGTATTTTTGCATATTTTTGCAAAGAAATCATGGGGAAAATGAGGACAAATAAGGACATGATCATCCACATTTTAGGAATGCATTCTAGTCTCATCTTAGCAGAGGAAAGGAACTGAGAGATGAGAAGAAGTCTGACAGGAAGTGCTTTGGTATTAAATTATTTTGGATGTAAGCACACAGGATAAGCTTGGTTAAGTAAGGTTGTCCAAAATTTTCCCTCTTATGTTATTCTGCATCTCTAAAGCTGCAGTGAGAGTCAGCAGCTTTGAGCCCTGAAATCAGGCACTGAACTTTTGAAAGATGAGACACTAACAGAAACATCTTTGTGTTCACATTATCTGAACACAGCTTTTGACAAAGCAAAGTGAATTGGCCAGGATCTGGTGTAAATCCTACAAAAGCAACCATGAGGAGTTTCTGTCCAGCAGTAAATGGTAAATAATACTAATAATGAATGACTTGTTATTTCTAAGTTCACATGTATAAAATCTCATTAATTTTTCTCTTTATTTAGTGTGTGGTACTGTTTTAAGAATATGAAACTATTTATAGATCACTCTGGACATTATTGTTGGATAAACTTATTTTTCCAAAAGGTCTGAAGTAGCTCCACTAGAAATGACCGTATCATATGAAAAATGGACATTCTTGTAAAGACTTAGATATTAGAAAGAATTCTTAGTTAATGGCAATGTAACAATATCTTTTAATGTTTTAAATAAAACTTTAAATAATTTAAAATTCACTAGTAAATGTTTTTATAACATCTGCACCAAACCCTTTACTGGTGGTTTATTTTTAAATACTCTAGTAGTGCTGTATGTTTTTGTTATTATACTATAAGTTACATTCTTTTCCCTTTAGTTTGGGTAAAGACACAGCTGAGGGTCAGTTTGGACGTACAGAGGAAATCACACTGACTTGGCAATCGACTGCCATGGATGACAGGTCCTTATTCTGTCGCTCATGGGCTGAATGAGTTTACATAGCCTGTTGACTTCACATCCTCTATCTGTCCATGAAAGACTGATGCCGAGCTACCATAAACTGAGTGCTTGTCCTTTGCCAGGCAGCATTATCACCACAGTTTACAACAGTACTACAAAGTGAGCATTGTTAAAACACCTTTATAAATGAAGACTGAAGCTCAGAAGGTTAAGCAATGGCCAATTCTGAAATTTCAAACCATCTGGATATAAAGTCCCTGTGATTTATTTCACAAATTTTTAATTCTCTGAATTATTTATATTTGACTTTGGGAATCTCTGTCCTGGTCATTTTCCTCTGCTTTTTGGATGTTTTATTGCTGGTAATTTTTCTGAAAAACCGATACTGGTTTTAACTAACCACATTTTAGGAAATTGTTTTGTGACAATTTTTTCTAAATCCAATTGGTTTTTTGATATTTCATCACAGATTTTCTTGAGATAAACTAATTGTGTGTAGTCTGTCAAACTAATAGAGACTGTACTCAATTTTCTAGATTATTGCAAATAAAATTATTGAAAAACAATGTCTTCCCACCTCTCAGTGCTAGGATTCTCTTCAGGACATCTTTTACATCTTGCTTCCAATTTATTATTGTGCAGTAATTTAATCGGGGGTTTGTCAGATTTCATTTGTCATTATACTGTCCATGGATTACTTTATAGAAATAGGAAAGTTAAAACCAAAAATATAGCTCCTGAGTCTGTTCTCCTGTTTTTGTAAATAATAAAGATTTATAGAGTCTTGGTTAATCATCCAAACCCATGCTAATTCATTCCTTTTAGAATCTTACTCTGTTGCTTTCTTATATTTTTATGATGCATTCTGAGGTTCAGCTATATAAACAATGTCTTCATGCTCAAAGATTCCTTTGTAGTAGAAAGACATTATAATTGTTATGAGGCTGAAGAAATCAACTATGATCCAAAATAACTGCACTGTTTTAGCGAGATATACATTAATTTCCCCAATGATTACAAATGTTAAAAAAATAAATGAAGTAGTTAGTCCGTGTAGAATCAGGGAAATAATAACAAACCATTTTAATCATTTTAAGAAATGTAAACTGCAGCATTCTTATAATTTTATTTCTTCTTTTGACTTAGCTTCCTCTGGGTGCTTATGTCCCTAGGCAAATCTTGTGATAGCTGTATTTTACCTTATGCCTCTATAGTTTGCACCCAAAGATTATAGAATTTAGAAATTGACTTTAGCATAATTCAATAAAATTGGTATAAGAAGATTAATCTTTTTCCTTGGCCCACAGGTTTATCTGACCATTATAAATCTTCATAAGTTCTGAAAGTTTAAGAAATGGGGAATGTGAAACAGAGGTGGAGTCCATTCACCTCTATTTTCTAATTACGTTTATGGAATTATATTTATTAGACTTTATTGATTCTAAATTAGAGAGTTCAGCTGAAAGATAACTCCCCCAGTTTTCTATTCATCTGTAAGTATAAATACACTGTTCGATAATTTTATATATATACTTGGTGCTGAATAAAAACTTATTAAATAGTTATTAGTTAGGAAAGATTTTGCTTAGACTTCCTTGCATATTGTGACACCTAATGTAGAATTTTCTAATTCAGTTGACACATTTTAGATGAGTCCTTTTTGCTCTACTTATTTAATTATTAAAATGTGTATTATGCAGCAATGTATGATTATACCTCAAAAGAAATTAAAATATATACAATTTCCAAATCTATTCACTTCTCTAGGAAAAAAATGTGGTTATCAGTTTGATATGTATCTTCCAGACCCATATTGATATATTTGAATATGTCTAGAGAAAATTTGTGTTGATTTCTGTGTGTGTGTTTTATGTAAATAGTATAATACTGTATATTGTTGCTCATCTTCAAAAATTTTCCTGTCAGTAACTGTCAGTAACTCTGGTTAAAGAGAGTTCCGTGCCACCACTTCTATCTCAGACAGAACTGCCAAGGAGATGCCCTATTATTTGGATTTTTTTTCTCACTCATTCATCTACATTTTTCAATTCCTCAGCTCCCCCATAGGTACTTAGTGCCTCCTCTCTCCTAACTTCAATTGTAAGGAAAGGATTCCAGTTCTTCACTTTGAAATGAAGTCAGTGTATTAGTTACATATTTATCCTTAGCACCAAGTATGAAAATAAAAGCCTTTGTTGTAGTTAAAAGAATTTCCAGTACCGATAAGAAAATGGGGAAATATTTCAGGAGGCATGAGGTTTCTTAATCCCTAAGGAAAGTCTTACTTGTTAGATATCTGCTCATTCTATGAGGCCATGCAGCCAGCTCTGCCCAAGAATATTTTGAAAGGAAATTTCCACACTTTTTAATGGGCCTTCCATTTGATTATGGAACTACTCAGTGGTTTCAGCTTATAATTTGAAATTATGGGCCCAGCCAGGAAAAAGGCAATGAAATGTTAAGAAGATTGCTCAACGTTGCCAAATGAAAAGGAGACAGGTTACTTGCCCTGAGAACACAGAAAAGCATGCTCCACTACCAGAGTTGTTATGTGGCGATGATGGTTGCAACACAGCTAAGAACCTACTGGCCCTAAAGAAAGAACTGCTGACTTCCCCACCCTAAGGCTTTTTACTCCTTTGGGCCTCTAGGGTCATTTTGGATTCCAGCATTAAAAAATTTTTGACTGCTATTTATTTATACCTCTGTGGTTTTCAAATTCTTCATCTGGGTGCTGTTTTCAACCTTGAATAATAAATGTCTCCTTATTAAGTATCTGGCATGATGCTAGCCATTTTTTATACTTTATATTTTATCCAACCTGTCAGATTTAATAAGGTAAGATTAAGAAATCCATTTTATGCGTGAAGTCATTGAATTTCAAAATAGCCTAACTCTAAGTGATTGTTTTATAATTCAAACTGAAATGAGGTTAACTGCAAAGTCTGCTATTTTCATGAAGCCTTGTGGCTTCTTTTCATATCCCTTTTTCAAACATTATAGATTGTCTTACACGCGATCTTCTGTAGTAGTTTGGGCTCTCACTCTCAGTGTCGTTTTCTTGGAAAGTTTAAAAAATGAATCGTAGATTAGTCACAATTAGGTATGAATAGAATTTGCCATCTTGGAAATTCTGCCAACACAGAACCCACTTCAAGGCTTGCCAATAGAAATGGTCTTTTCAGTAAGTGCATCTCCTAGCTAAAATAATGACCAATAGTGAGAAACCATTTGAATATTCAAGTCTCTTCACTGACTAAACTTGTTTCTCCATCCCCCATTCTTAAATTAATAAAAGCCCTGAGTACTTTTCAGATTACATGAAGTATTTACCATGTATCTAACAATGTTATACCAGGATTATGAAAGAGAACTAGAATTTTCTTTCTCTGGCTACCCATTTAGCTGGTATTTCTTTCTAAGTAACAGAGTCTTATAGTTTGGCTTTTCTGCTTCTTTTGTTGTTAAAAAACTAATTGCTACTACTTCAAATTATTTTCCTGTTAAGACATTATATTTGAACCAGATGTAATTGGTATATATGTTTTATGTTGCATTCAGTGAAAACATTGGGTCTCTTGAACAACCTGTTTTTACGTTTGTATTCTTGGTCAGTATATTTACCCTATAATGATATTAAAACTAGTCAAAATAAAATTTATTATTAGGGTAGAAAATTGATTGGTGGTTGTTACTTCTTGCCACAACTCTAAGCATTTTGTTTTGGGAGGATAATGCTATTTTGAGTCTAATAAAACATCTTAGCAAACTTAGATAATCAGGACATTTATTTGAAAATCAATGTATTCTTTTGAATTTTGAGTTGAGAATAATTTAAGCATGTTTACAAGGTAAGATTCCTCTGTTATTTAATGTGATTTCTATTATTTACATAGTGGAGCTCTGTCAGTGAGTTTGGGGACTATATTTTATCACTGAGATGACAAGATCTTATGCATATGTTTGTTTTATTCACTCAAACCATTACACAGGTATTTGTGAAATGGCTTAGGGATAGAATTCAATATACACTTGTACCTGATGTTTCAGGAATACAGGCAAATCTCCTGTGTTGGTGAATTGGTCGGATTGAAAGGATTGTCTAGACAGTGTTCTCAAATGTTCAGTCCGTTTGATGATTCAAACTTTAGAGTAAAATTCCATGAAGGCACTGGCAATATTAAGCTTGTCATCACTGTTGTATTCGGTTGTTTTGCGTGTTGTAGTTAAGTTCTCCTGTCTAATGTGAGCCAGTTTTCATTTGTTTTCCCTCGCAGAATGCTGAGCAACTGGTTGAGCCATTGTCTCAATAGCATAAATTTTCCCATGCCTAGAAATGCAAGCCTAACAATGACATTTTCATTTTGTTTTCTAGAGCATCAGGGCATCAGGCCTTATCCTGTTGGAAACGATCCTTTTTGGGTCTCTGCTTCTATACTTTCCGGTAAGGAACCTATTTGTATTTTTAAAGTATCCATTTATTTTATGTTGTTTATAATCTATTTATATACAGATTGAGAAACAAGGGCTTCACAGATATTTCAACCCTGGCTCTTACCTTTTGGGTGACCTTTGATAAGTTACTTAGCATTTCTAAACTGTGGTTTCCTCTTGTAAAACGGAGCTAATTATCCGTTTCCTCCCAAGTTTGTGAGGAGAGCTAAATGCCTCAGTGAACTACCATGTGGAAGTCATGCTTGGTTATTCACATATAGATGTTCATTTCCTCCTTCTTTCCCCCATCCTTAAATCAGAACCATGAGAAACGTCAACTTGTTAATGCTGGAAAATAACAAATAATTACATAGAAAAAGGAGCATAATAACATAAGTGTATGTGTGGTGCTAGCGGCATAGATAGTCACAACACATTCTCCCTATCACACTAGTAATATGTTCTGTCTGATTTTACTAATTTAATGCAACCAGTTTGTATTTAGCAGTAATTGTATGTCAAGCACTATGCTAGGTTCTAGAAATAAAATACAGTGTGAGAAGATAAACTTGATTTCTCTCTCAAGAAACTTACAGTTTAAAAAGGAAAATGAATAGTTACAGGAAATTATAATACAATGTGACAAAAAGCTAAGCCTATAGTAAGGGCAGCATGTTGCTGAGGCTCTTAAAAAAGACACCTACCAAGTCTAGGGAATAAAACATCATTCTCTTCCTCCATGCTTACCCCTATAATCTGTCTATTTTCAAAATATCAGTCTAACACCAAAGTTCGACTATGGCATTCCTCTTCTCAAACTCTCCAAAGGTTTCCCATTTTACTTACAGTAAAAGCCAAAATTCTTAGAACGGCCTCAAAATCTCAGCATGATTCGGATCTCATACTCTCCATCACCTCATTTTCAAATTCTCTTCCTTCACTCAATGTTCACAAGCACTCTTAATCTATTCTTACTTTTTAAAATTTCTCCTTAAAAGTAGAAATTTATTTACGTATAATGTTTACTTTTTTAATCAAATTACATTATTTTATACTTATTTATTTTATTCATTATACATATTTATTTTATTAAATAAGTTTTCTTCTTTACTGGCCTAGAGTTATACACAGTAACAGTAGAGACACAAATACGTAACAGTAACAGTAGAGACACAAATACAAATATAATGACACAAAGACGATCTCACATGCCTGGTACTGTTCCGGTGTGAGTGGCTGTGCACCATAATGTTTCATCTTCGCCATAGAACTACCAGGAAGGCATTTAACCAAAGTCATAGAACCACCCAGTTAGAAAGCGAAAGATCTGAAACGACTTTAGTGACTTCAATAATAATGTTAATCATCTGTTGTTGGTGCTGCCGCCGTGTTTTTCCTGAACCTAGGCTATTTTAAAATACCTTTTATACACAGTGGCCAGAAAGATGTTTTAAAATATCAGGTTTAATCTGTCACCCTTTTTATAGCTTCCCAGTGTTCTTAGAATAAAGATTAAAAACTCTTGACATGGTTTATGATGTTATAAATAATGTGGCTTTTGCCCACCTCTCCAGACTCATCCAATACCACTTTTTCCCTCACTTTATGTACTCAGCACCCTGACCTTTTTTCAATTATTAAATGAAACATGATTCTCTTATGGTGACCACAATCATGGCTCCTTAAAGACGTCCGCGGTTCTAATCCTTGGAACCTGTGAATATGGTACCTTACATGCTAAATTCGACTTTGCAAATGTAATTAATTAAGGAGGGACTTTGCAAATGTGATTAATTAAGGATTACACAATATAGACATTATCCTGGATTATCTGGATTGGCTGGAGGGTCCTAAGTGAAACAGAAAAGCAGGAGAAAGAGAACCAAAAGAGACAGCTTCATGAAAAGATTGGGCTGGCTATTTCTGGCTTTAAAGATGGATGAAGGAGGCCATAAACCAGGGGTGTCAAACTCATTTTCACTGGAGGCCACATCAGCCTCACAGTTGCCTTCAAAGGGCCAAATGTAATTTCAACTCTTTAACAGTTAAGGAGTAGTTAACATTTATACAGTCCTAAACTTACATTAGACCCTTTGAAGGCAACTGCGAGGCTGATGTGGCCTCCGGTGAAAATGACTTTGACACCCGGGCCATAAGCCGAGGAATGTGGCAGCCTGAAGAAGCTGGAAGGCAAGGAAGGCAGCCTGAAGGCAAGGAAACAGATTCTTCCTAAAGCCTTTAGAAGGAACTCTGTGATTTTAGCTTCGTGATCCATTTCAGACTTCTGACCTCCAGAACCATATGATAATAGACCTTTGTTGTTTGGGCCACTAAATTTGAAGTAATATGTTACAGCGCCAATAGGAAACTAATATGCCTCTTGTCATGGGAACTTTTCACATGCCTACCCTTTAGTTTTAAGGTCTTTCTCTTACTTTTCTTTACCCCCTCTCACTAATTCCTTTGCCTAATTAACATCTGGTCATCCCTTAGAATTTAGTTAAGAATCACTTTCTCAGGAAAGCTTTTCTTGACACCCCCACCTGCGTCAAATTCCTTTTGATAACTTCCTGTGGAATCTCACTCATTTTCTTGACAACACTTATCTCATTTTGTAACTATATACTCAGAAGGGCAAATATTTGATCAGTGTCATTCTTCTGCACAATCCGTAGTTCTGTGAAAGGAAGGGCCTGTTTCCGTTTGGCTCACTGTTACATCTGCCACACTTACCCAGTGCCTGTCACTATAGGCAAAGTGCAGTCAATATGCAGTGGACTGATGGATGAGGTTATACTGGATACACTTAGGTCTGTACCCTGAACTACTGGCTTTTACCCTGTGGAAGTAACCACCAAAGAATCTATTTAATTGTGAAAGACTAAGAATGATGATCCTTATTTATATTACTTATGCAGTGGTTGTAGTTAGTCAATAAAAACACTTGTTAATGTTATTTTGAGGTTTACAGTTTGGTTTATTTTTATTTATGATTCCTCTTCATTCAAATTAAGTGGTCATATTAATGAGCATGTGTCTAAAGTGTGTAGAAGAATTTTAAAGCCTTCTACATGGAATAAGTACTGTAGAAAAGAAGGACATTTCAAAAAATAGTAAATGTTAGGCTACTGAATGTCCAAGGCAATTATTAGAGATCCTGTCATTGACTGGGATCCAGTTTTGAAATATATCTGATACACCTATATCTATGATGATATCAGATACAGAGAAAAATGGAAACTTCAAAGGGGTATAAAAATAGCATTTATGCTCAATAATTGTAATATGTCTGGGAGAAAAAAAAAACAGAAAAGAAGACTTACCAAAAAAATTTTGTCCCAGAAACATTCGGATATCTTATTATGTTGATTTTGATGGTGTAAATGTGCCCTGTACACTTCTAACTTGTTAAATATCTTAACTACTTTCTTTGTTCATGGTATGGTCTATACCAAATTGCTCATGAAAGTTGTACTGGGGGTTACTGTTTTGGAGAAAAAAATGTACTTGAATAAAGCAGAATTATTTGGGGGGCTGGGTAACTCTGTAGAAGGAGGCTGTGGGGATAGTCACTGTTCTACTGAGTTGTTACGCAACGAACCTTTTCTTCTTTTTAGGCTGCATATTGTTGTTCAGATTTGCAGGAATTAAGGTTATTTTTGCCTTTTCTAAGCAATATTAGACTACAGACAATTTTGTAACAATACTTATATTGGAAAGTCCAAATTAGAGATTATCATCACTGTGCAGATGAGGACAAACCAAACTCTTACTAAATTTAGCATTGTTATAATTGGATAGCACAGAGCCAAAGGATTTGAAACATTTCTTACAGATTCTCAAGAGACTCATGATTTGACGTCCATACATTTTTGAACAAATGATTAGTCTCCACAATCACTTAAAACATTCATAAATTCATAAAAGAAAGCAAAAAGAATTTTAAAAAGCAACTAAAGTACATTTTTCTTGTTAAACTGCACAAAAATGACCTTTTGTGAATTCATAGAACGTATTAAGTAATATGAAGTCTAGGATTTTGTTTTTGACTTGGCTAAAACCAAGGTTTTCTGCTAATGTAGATTTTTCCCTTCAACCTTGATTATCTGCTTGGTTGGCTGATGTGTCTCTAAAGGACACCAGTACACATATAAATATAGTTAAGTATGTTCAAACTTGTCCCAACTCCTAGCTCTTCAGGTCCTAGAAAATAATTGTAAAATATTAGAGCTGGTAGGAACAGCAGAGACAACTTAAGTCTTTAGTCAACCTCTGTTTTTCAACTGCAGAAACAGAGGCTGAAAGAAGTCGCACCTCATCCAACTTTTTTTGCTGGGTGGTGAGAGCCTTAAGAATAGAATATAGTTCTTTGACTCCTAGTCTACCACTGTCTTCACTCTTCACTCTATGGTAGTACTTCTGGTAGATGGCATGGATGTTCCTGTAAGGCTGGCTGAACTATGTTGTTAAACAATATGATATGCAACAGTTTTACCTACAAAAATGACACTTTTAAGTCTCAACCAAATAAATAACCCTGTTAGACCATAACAGGGCACAGAACTGAAGTCAGCTAAGAGACAATTTTTTTTATGATCACCCCAAAGCCTAAAGCTAAAAATCATATTTTTTTACTCCAATGTAGAACATGTGAATCATCTAGAAACAGAGGAAAAACGAGAGCATATTGCTTTCATGCCTAGAGCTTAAAGGGAAGGAAGTAAAGGAAAAAGTTAAAAGTGGGCATGGAGAGTGAAGCTATAAGAATATAGCTAAAGCAGCCAGGATTTTAACCCATTACTGTTATTATTGATTTTGATTCTCAAATTAACCTAGTAGGCTCCTGTTCAAGCTACCCCCTGCATTCTTTTGCTGGGACTCATTCCTTGAGTACTTCCTGCTTTCTAGTACAACAGAATATACTTTTCCCATCCAAACCCTGGGATCAGCCTTTTCTCCAAAGAGCCCTGTTTCCTTTTAGGGAGAAATGATAGCAATTCAGTTCTGAGACAGACTCATATTCATTGGGACAAATATATGGACGAAATGTCCCAAACTTACAACTAGGCCATGTTTCTCAGACCTCAGTTATCAAGGAATAACTGATAAGGAGATTTTTGTAAGATTTTTTGCCAAGTCTAAAATTCCATCCTTAGGTTTATTCTACTTGGTGATATTAGGTCTATTTCGATTGTTACCAGAGCAAAAGAGAAAAAAATTGGAAGGTAAGTTCAATACTCGTGTGCTAAAAAATACTATCAAGAAAACAGTAGTTGTTTCATGCCAAGGTAGTTCAGAGAGTATGGGAATAGAAGACACTTAATCCACAAATTGCTAGAGGATTTCATGAATTTTGGCCAAAATACTGAGATCAAATACATCAAAGAACTAGACCCATTTATTCAAGGGAGTTTGAAGAGTGTGAGGAGAAGTCATTTTGTTCTCTTTGATAAGGTAGGTTAGAAGAATAAAGGAAATGGTTGTAAATATCCTGTAGTCTGTGCAGTTCCACTTATCCACTAGTTTCTGTGCTCCTCTTCCCTATCAATCCACTAAAGAGAAGTCAGACTGCTAGTGGAGTGCTTGTGTACAGGTGAGGCACCAAGGCTATCTGGTATGCATATTCTAGAGTATTTGGTTAGGGGTCTTGGATCAGTGATGTGTCAGGGATTAGCTGTTAATCCTCCTTTAGGTAAAAGAGTTTTTAAAAATTGTTACTGAATTCAGGTGACATTGGATAATAAAATTATATAGGTTTGGAGTGTACAATTTGATAATACATCATCTGTATACCCTATTGTGCGTTTAGCACCCAAAGTCAAGTCTCCTTCCATCACCATTTATCCCTCCTATACCCTCTTCTACCTCCCTCATCCCTCTTTATCTCTGGCAATCACCATACTATTGTCTGTCTATGGGTCCTATGGGTTTTGGGAGGTTTTTTGGTTAATCCCCTCACTGTTCCACCCAGCCCCTCAACTGCCCTCCCCTCTGACAGCTGTCAGTTTGATTTATGTATCTATGAGTCTGTTTCTATTTTGTTTGTTACTTTATTGTGTTCCTTAGATTCCACATATAAGTGAACTCATATGGTACTTGTCTTTCTCTGATTGGCTTATTTCATTTAGCATAATACGTTTCAGGTCCTTTCCTGCTATTGCAAAAGGTAAGATTTCTTTTTCTATGGCCAAGTAGCATCCCATTGTGTAAATGTACCACAGCTTTTTTATTCACTTATCTACTTATGGGCACTTGGGCTACTTACAAATTTTGGCTATTGTAAATAATGCTGCAGGGAACATAGGGATGGCTATATTCTTTTGAATTGGTGTTTTGGGCTTCTTTGGATATATTCCCAGAACATATCCATTCTTTGGATATATTCTTTGGAATCATTGGGTCATATGGAAGTTCCATTTTAATTTTGTGAGCAAACTCCATACTGTTTTCCACAGTGGCTGTATCAATCTGCATTCCCATCAACAGTGTGCAAGGGTTTCCTTTTCACTTCATCCTCACCAACACTTGTTTGTTGATTTATTGATTGTAGGCATTCTGACAGGTGTAAAGTGAAACATTATTGTGGTTTTCTTTTGAATTTCTTTGATAATTAATGATATTGAGCATCTTTTCATATGTGTGTGTGTGTATGTGTGTGTGTGTATACACGAAGTGTCTCTTCTATGGATGTAAGGTTGGTACAATATCTGCAAATCAATAAATGTGATATACCACAGAGAGAATGAGGGTTAAAAATCACATGGTCATATCAATAGATGCAGAAAAAACATTTGATAAACTCATTTATGATAGATAAAACATAAAACTCGTAGAAGAAAAAGATGGGCTGTAAAATCTTGGATATTTCTCATAGCAATATCCTTTTCTGATATATCTCCTCAGGCTAGGGAAACAGAAGAAAAAATAGATGAGTAGGACTACATAAAACTAAAAAGTTTTTGCACATCAAAAAAAATCAACAAAATTAACACAACCCAGTGAATATGCTCCACATGGGAGCATATTAGCCAGTGATATATCTGATAAAGGGTAATACCCAAAATTTATAAAGAACTTAACAAATTCAACACCAAAAATAAAAACCCCACAGACAATCCAATTAAAAAATGGGCAAAGTAAAAAGGAAGAAAAATTCACCATTTTCGCCAGCATGGGTGGACCTGGGGAACATTATGCTAAGTGAAACAAGCCAGTCAGAGAAAGATGAATACCATACAGTTTCACTCATATGTGGAATCTAATGAGCAAACTAAACTAACAAGCAAAAGAGAGACAGACTCATGGATAGCAGAGCAGGCTGATAGCTCTGGGGGGCAGGGTGAGTTTATGGGATGGAGGATTTTAGCAAAAAAGAAAAAAGGGCTTGTGAACAGGAACACAATCTGGTGATTTTGTGGTGAGAGGGATGGGTGGAGGTGAAAGAGGGTATAAGTGAAATAAATGATAATGGAAAAATACAATTAAAAAAAATGGGAAAAGGACCTGAATAGAAACTTCTCCAAAAGGGGCATAGATGGCTAAAACAGTTTTAATAAACTGGAAGAACCTTGAAGACTTGACAACTGGACCTCTGGCTTTAGTTTTTCATTAAAAAGAAACACTGTTTCCATCTTTGCTAAAATAAACACCAATTAGACTACATGTGTCTTTAAAAACACTTTGTTATTCTTGTGAAATATAATAATTACATATTTATGAGCTAGAACTGATGTGGACACTGGCCTGTAGTGTCCAAGGTATTATAGATGAGATGAGACAATTCACATGGACTACAGAAATCTATGAAGAAAAAGGGATGACATGGCTGCTCTCTCAGTAAAGGAGAGGGTAGCCCCAACCTTAAACCTTTAACCTTTAAAGGTTAAACCTTTAACCTTTAACCCTTAGTGGGTTTAATTTGTATAGGAATACAGGGCATATATAGAAAGCTCATCAATTATTGTCAGGCAGTAATGATCAAATAGATAACATTTAAAGAACTCTGAGGGCTTATTTTGAGTCAGGGTCAGATAGCCAAAGGGCCATAAAATTTTGGTGAACAAACTCATTTCAAGCTTGGACCCTTATCATTTAAGTTGATGGTATTAGCAAAGCATGTTTCACAGAATTTTATGCATTCTTTCTTAGACTTGATCACACTAGGGAACCCACTCTTTCCAGCACAGGGCCACACCCATCTCCAGCATTGTTTCAGGCTTAAGTCAGGCAGGGGAAGTAAGGCAGCCAAGAGACTAGGAGACTTCTGGCAAACAGATTGAGGACTCAGGCTGTGTCAAAGCCAAGGGGTGAGGGTTCATCACCCTCTTCCCTTTTTCTATAGCCCCCCAAGTCCTTCCCTGAGGGCCCCTTTGCAACCATGCCTGTCTTAGGTCTTCCCTCCTTGGAGGAATGTTACTGGTCATTGGATAATCAGTCATCCGCCCAGGGCCTAGCAGGGTAAAGAGAAAGAGGGTAGAGGGGTTCCCCTACAAGGAAGATAAGTTTTGTCTCCTAAGTGGCTTATGGTCCCCAAGGTCTTTCTACTCAGCCTTAGCCAGGAGGGGTTACAGTTTCTGAAACCAAACAGGGCAGTTCCCAACATCAAACAAAATTGAAAAACACTAAGAAAAAGGTTAAAGACAACCAAAGATAAAAGGTCATCATCCAGAAATAATCATTGTATACATTTGGTTATTTATGCATCTGTATCTGTACATATTGAGATAGAAAATGAACAGATGGTTTAATTCAGATACAGATAGTAATATGAGGTCTTTAATAACAATATTAATTGTAACCATTATTTTCAGCCAAAAGCTGAAGTGAAAAGGAAGTTATTTCTAATTTTTTTGATAAGTGAATCTTTACAACAACCATTGTTGGTTCTAAAAGACCTTTCTAAAGTTAATAAAGATTAAAAAATGCTTACAAAGTTGGCTTAATTTTTTTTTTTTACTTAGCTATGTGTTTTATCTTAAGACAGTATTACTTCACTCCAGCTATGGCAGCTAAGAAATTGAACTCAAGTACGATTTCTTTTGCTTCCTCCTCCCACTTTGATTTTTATTATTTAATAATTTTTTAATTGTCAAAGTTTATAGTATTATACGACATGCAATTTTGAAACTATAATTCACATAGTTGTTCATCCATAATTTTATGTTTAATAGATTTAATGTTTTACACTAACTTTGTATCAGCCTTCTTCATTCTTCAGCTCTCATTTTGATTTGTCCATTGGTTTTCGTTAACAGGTGTTTTGTGAAGGAATAAGTTGTTGTATTTGTGAGTTTTTATATGCTTGAGAATATCTACCCACTGTCCTAATATGTGAAGAATAACTTCCCTGAAAATAAATATTTCAAGACACACTTCGTATTGCTCTGAACTTTGTATTCATTGTCTGAATATTTCCAGCTCTTGAAATAGCCTGATTTCTCTCACTTATGGGTGACTTGATCTTTCTGCCTAGATGCCAATGATATTCTTTCGTTTTGCAGTTAAATAATTAAATTCAGAATTACCTTGGAATTTGTCATTTTATACCTTTTTTTTCTCTTGGATCATGTATTTTTTTCAATATATAAATGTAATACCTCTTTTATCTCTGGAGTTTTTAAAAATTATATCTTTAATTTTTTGTCTTCTCTTCAGGAACATGAATTATGTATAAATTGAATTTTTCTTCTGTACCTCTAAAGTTCCTAGTTATTTGTATGTCTTTGTCCTTTTTTTGTTTTGTATTTTTCCTTTAAGCTTTTATTCCATGAACGTCATGGTTTATTCTCCTTGAGTTGATTCTAACATTCCTTTAACCTCTCTAATGGTTTTCCATTAGATTGCCCCACCCAGCTCTCTTGGGGCAATCTTATTGCTTTCTCTGTTTTTCTTATCTCTTCTTTCATCTCTATTATCTTTTTCTTTGACCTTTATGAGTGGGAACAGATTTTTTGTAATTTCTTTGAGGCTGTGAGAGTTACTTATTTGAATTTTTATTACTTTTTGTGGTTAAGGTTGTTCTTTTTGTCCTTTCTTAAATCTGTCTCTTCTCTCAGTATTTAAACAAAGAATCTGTGCTGGTACTTTTCTGGTTGTTATTTATTTTTTAGTATGATAATTCTTTTTTGTTGTGGTAAAGTCTACTTCAACATAAGCTAATCATTTACATAATTATTAAATGTCCAATTCAGTGATATTAAATACATTCATGATGTAATGCAATCATCACCATTATCCATTTCAAGAACTTTTTCATCATCCCAAACTAAAATTCTGTGTCCATTAAATAATAATTTCCCATTTATTCTTCTCTACCCGCCCTCAGTAACCTCTATTCTACTTTCTGTCTGAATGAATTTTCCTGTTCCAGGTGTTTCAAATGATTGGAATAAGACATTATTTGTCTTTTTGTCCCTGGCTTATTTTACTTACTATGATGATTTCAGGGTTCATCCATGTTGGCATGTGTCAGAATTTGACTTCTTTTTATGACTGAATAATATTCCACTGTATGTATACACCAACTTTTGTTAACCTTTATCTGTTGACAGGCATTTGAATTGTTTTACCTTTTGCTATGGTAAATAACGCTGCCATGAACACAATGCACCGGTATGTGTTTGAGTTGCTGCTTTCAATTTTTGGGCTAAATACAGAGGAGTGAAATTGCTAGATCACATGATAATTTCATGTTAACTTTTGAGGAACTGCCACACTGTTTTCCATGGTATCGTCAGCATTTTACAAAAATCTTGGAATCATTCTTGACCTCTATCTCTCCTTGCATTTCATGTTCAACTCATCATGGAACCCTGTAGGTTATTCCTTAAAAACATTTCCAGAGCCAACCATTTTCTACCACTTTCACTGTTATCACCCTGGCCTGAGTCACCACCACTGAGCTCACCTATTATGATTCCTGCTCAAAACCTGTAATAGCTCCTCAGTTCACTCAGAGTCAAACCTAAAGACCTACAAGGTCTACACGTTCTACTCACCTAATCTTTTCTCCTTGCTCACTCTTGTCCAGTAACATGGGCTCTTTATTATTCTTATACAGGCTGGGCACACTCCCATCTTAAGGCCTTTACACTGGCTGTTTCCTTTGCCCAAAACTCACTCTTTCCATTGTCTATGTGACAACTTCCCCACTTCACGTCTTTGCTGAAGTGTCTTCTCAGTGAAACCCACCCTGTTTAAATCACAGCCTATCGTGCTCCTCCTAGCACTTCCTATTGCTCTCACCCTAAAGTTCCTTTTCACTTTATAGATACCATACGATTTTTGTTTTCTTTATTTCTTACACAATGTTTTAAAAATCTCTATCTACTAGATTTCCACTAGATTTAAAATTCATGCCTATATTTCAGCACCTGGAACAGTGCCTGGCAAATAGTTATTTTGCATTCATGAATATTTTTCAGACATTCTTTCTACATTAACATATGGAGTGTGGTTCTTCTCTTGTACTCTTAATGCTGAATTTTCATGCCTTATAAAATTCTTTATGTTTTTAGCCATAATGATATTTTATTATAATCTTTTCAAGAGATGGACCATATCTATTATGTCTGTTTCCATAAGAGCACATTAAAAATTTGTTGAATTTCAATATGATTCTACTTAAAGCAGTTACTCGTGTACATGCACATGTATAAATGTATAGCCATATACCTGTCTTTATGTTTTTGTCTCTCCGTTTCTACATCTCTGTCTTTATCTCTAATTTTCCTGTGGGGAGATAGAGAGGAATCTAGACCAACAATAAAGAAACTTGAATAATAACCTACATAGTCTTACATGACCCGGCCCCCGTTTACCTCTTTGGCCTCGAGCTCCACCATTCTCTTCCTCTCTCTGCCACAACAACCCTGGCGGCGTTGCCGTTCCTGGAGCAGGCCCGGAATAGCCCCCCGTACCTTGTTATTGGCCGATTCCTCGCCCTGGAGCCCTCGTGACCCACATATCCCCATGCCAACTCCCTCATTTTCTTTAAATCTTTGCTCAGATACCAACTTTTCTGTGAACAGAAGCTAAAGGACTTACTATTTTGGAGTAAACAGGGAGAGGTTGATTCAAAAATTATGATTTTAAAGTGAGAATAAACCACTGTAATTGCAGAGAATTTCTAATGGGACATGTGCAGCAATGAGGTGGAGGCAGAAAGGCCACAATTTGGCAGTAGACTAAGAACATAATAAATTACCCTGGGAATGACTTCACGGGAACAAGTGAGGAGGTGCTGGCTCTGGCAGTGGTTTGAGTTGAAAGATAAGAAATTGTACCTTTGCAGCAATGCCATAGCTAGCATGTTCTAGCTCTCTAGTAAAAAAGAAATGAGTAAAATAACAGTTCATTTTGTAATTCCCCTGCTAGAGTTTGTGCGTTAGTGTCTTTGCTAATGGAAAAAACATGACAGGAACTCTATCTCTTTTTCAATGATCACTATTTCTCCCCATTTATAAAAATGGGTCTTGAATTATCTGGCCCAGGCCCAGACACATAAGTATTAGGTATTTCTGAAGTTTCATAAGTAATTTTTAGTTAGTAAAGAAGCTAACAAATGTATGCTTTAGGTTATATGTATTTTATGTGAACATGTGATTTTAGAGAACTTCAATAGTCTCTGAGAAACAGTCTCAGAATTGTCAGACATTTATATTAGCAGTTTACTAATTCTATGATTTTATACATGAACAATTTGACCTAAGAAGATATAAAGACACTTAGAGATGTTTAAGAGTCAATTAAGAAAATAGTTACAAACAGAAAAATGGTGTTTAGAGAAGAAAGTAGTTGTGTATTCTGAAAAAAATAGTTTTCAAATCCATCAAGAAAAACATCGCAGAAAACTTAGGAACATTTTTTTACTGTTTAAAATGGTAGCAAGTATTTTTTTAAAAATGACAAGAAGATGATGTTTTGACATACCAAATTATACTTTAAATGTCAGAGGCTATACAATGTTGCTAAAAAATCACAATTCAATAAAGTAAGTATATTTCTTAAAGAAAATAACAAAAGAGAAAAAATATAAAGGCATAGTGCTTAATTGAATCATGTTCATAAAATCCCAGCTTCAAACTATCCAGACCCTGGTAAAGCATGACTGAAGGAACCATTTGGACCTATAGCCCGAATCAGAAAGGTCAATGTGAACTTTTAGGAGGGAGAACAGATTGCTTTCCTAGAATATATCAGAGAGGCATGTTAGTTAATATGTCTATTTTAGTCATATATTTATCTAAAAGCTGATATTACTGTATTTGTTATAATCCCTGTAATATGAAAAAAAGACATATTTTGTGAAAACATAATCACTATTGATGGAACTTTAGAAACAGTATAGGTTATCTAAAGTAAATATTATTTAGTATTAGATGTATATAATCTCTATGATTCATCTATCCTTGAGGATTCCAAATTGAGATTTATTTTGAGTGCCATGTATAGGTTTTAGAGATAATATAAATATGATTAATTCAAATGTAGATGTGTTTGGATGACAAATTAATCCAGACTTTACTTTCAATTCAACTTTGACTTTCTTTATTCTTCATACTTCTGTTTTTGTAACTGGTGTGTGCTTTTTACCATGCTTACAGCAATGTAGAAAAGACAGTGTCCTGTTTGATGGTCTTGTACACTTCATACAGTCAGTCACTGGAGTCGGGACATGACCCTGACTGGCAGCCCCCCTGGGAATGCTACCGATCTTTGTGAGGAGGATCTGGGAAGCTTTACTGCTTATTTGGGTTTTCCTTAGCACAGTTTCACATTTTGTTTTTTGATGGAAAACACAGCATTTCATCAGATGCTCTGAAATAAAAGATGCTCTTAAAGAAGAAGAGGTCAAGTATACTTAGCAAATGCTTCTACTTGTGGAGTCACAGTGAACATTAATTATTAAAGGCCCTGAGATATGCAACAAAGGAATGCATTTAAAACTGAGCATCTCCCCATCCTGCTTGGCTTCATGATGTCCTTTGACAGATAACACCTATGAAAATTTTTGACTAGTAATATAGATTCCATAATGACTGCCTTTAAAGAATACATACTAAAAAAATCCCATAACATTGCAGAAGTATTAGTCTATTTATATGTAGTGCAATTGTGTGCATGTATGTGTGTGCTGTGAGCATGCAAGGTAAACTGTAAGAAAACAGGGGAGTGACAAATACAAAATCTAGGATCATAGTTACTGCTGAGAGCGAAGGAAAGAGAATGGGATCAAAGAGTAGGCAGGGCATAAAGGGAACTTTTAGGTAACAGTAATATTCTTTTTCTTAAGCTGAGTGGTGAGCAAATAGATATGGCTATTTATTTTGTCTACATATAAGATCATCACAAGGAGACACACACACACAGATGATCTAATGGTTAGAAGTCCAGAAGATGAAGAGGGTCCAGCAGAGGAGACTGGAAATGACCTAGCAAGGAAGTGCAACGAGGATCATTGAATGGACACATTGTATTTCAAGAAGGAGGAAAAAGAGAGTGGTCAGTTTCTTCAGGTGATACTGATTAATCTTGTAAAATGGGGAATAAGAATTGGCCACTGAATTTGGCGATGTTAAGGAAACCAGTTTTGGTGCAGTAGTGGGTAATAAAAAGCCCAACTGTGATTCCAAAAAGAGGGACTGGAGAAGATAAAATAGAGATAGCAAGTAGAAATCATTCTTTGGCTTTCTCCATGTGTTTTAAACAACAATGAAAATAAAGGAAATCATTCTTTGCACAAGTTTTGCAGTGAAGGGAGAGAGACAATTGGGGTACTAGAGGTGTATAGATCAAGTGACATTCATGTTTTAATGAGAAAAATGACATATTTGCATGGGGACTAGCCACATAGAGATAGAAAATGATGGTGCAGGAGATAAATGAATATTGTCATTAGGGAAGCCCTTAAATGTTGGGAACCGTCCTGCCTGGTTTCAGGAGCTGTAACCCCCACATGGCTAAGGCTGAGTGAGCAACCTTTAGGTCAGAAGCCAGTGAGGAGACAAAGCTTATCTCCCTGGCAGGGGCCCCGCTTCTGCTCCTTTTTCTTCACCCTGCCTGGCCCCCACTGCTTGATCAGTTAGCCAATGACAGATAAGATTCCCCAAAGGGGGAGACCCCAGGGAAGGACTTGGGAGGCTATAGCAAAAGGGGGTGATGGACCCTTGCCCCTCGGCTTTGACATAGCCTGAGTCTGCATTCTGTGTTGGAGAAGTCTCCTAATCTCTTGGCTGCCTTACTTCCTCTGCCTGACTTAAGCCTAAAACAATGCCTTAAGCCTGAAACAATGGCAGAGGGTGGTACAGCCCAAAGCTGGAAAGGGCAGGTTCCCCAGGCAATCAGGCCAAAGAGAATATGTAAAATTCTTTATGTGAAGAATATGTGAAGCCTGCTTTGTTTATAATGCTCTCGATTAAATGATAAGGGTCCAAGCAAGATGTTTGTTCCTCAGAATTTTATGGCTCTTTAGCTATCTGACCCTGACTCAGAATAAGCCCTCATAGTTCTTTGTATGCTATCTATTGTTTGATCCTTACCTATATTCCTGTGCAAAATGAACCCAATAAAAGCCCATTGACTAAAAAGTTCGTGGCCTTTCTTTGAGAGATCTGCCACCTTTCCTCCCCAAGCAGACCATGTCTTGGTAGACTTATTCTCATCTATGGGGGCCAGGGGGGGCCTGAGGGTGAAGCTCCTCACACTTAAATATACAAAAGCAGGTGGAATCCAATGAGTAAGTGGACGGGTTGAATTTAGATTGGAATACATCCAGTTCATGTGTTATGACAGGGGAGACAGGGGTACCAGGACTTCTCTCCATAAATATCAGATGAAAACCTGGGGTTAGGGCAAAAATTAGAACTTAGCACATCTCCAATAATATGTAATTTTGGCTGTTTCTTTCATTTTCCTATTGTTCAGGACCTCATGCTAGATTTGGACAGTAGCTCCGTGTAGTTCAGGTTCAGAGATTTTTGGGGAAGAGTTGGGTACTTTTTTCATTTCTTCAATAACTTTTATTTTTGTAATGATTTTTATTGTTATTCTATTGCAGTTTTCCCAGTTTTCCCCCTTGCTCCTCCTCTGCCCATCCAATCCCCTGCCCCCACAGTCAATTCCCACAGTTATCTGTGTCCATGGGTCATTAATACATGTTCTTTGACTAGTCTGTTCCCCCTCCACCCTACCCTATGGTCACTGTCAGCCTGTTCCATGTTTCCATGCCTGTGGATCTATTTTGTTCATTAGTTTGTTTTGTTCATTGGATTTCTTTTATAGGTGAGATCATATGGTATTTGTCTTTTATTGACTGGCTGGTTTCACTTAGCATAATATTCTACAGTTGCACCTATGCTTTCATAAAAAGTAGGCGTTCCATCTTTTTTCTGATGTGTAGTATTCCACTGTGTAAATGTAGCACAGTTTTTTGATCCACTCCTTTACTAATGGGCACTCAGGCTGTTTCTAGCACTTGGCTATTACAAATAGTGCTACTATGAGCATAGGGGTACACAAGTTCTTTTGAATTGGTGATTTGGAATTCTAGGATATAATCAAAGCAGTGGAATTGCCAGGCCCAAAGGCAGTTCCATTTTTAGTTTTTTGAGGAAATTCTATACTGCTTTTCAGAGTGGCTGCACCAGTCTGCATTCCCACCAATAGTGTATGGAGGTTTCCTTTTTTCCACATCCTTGCCAGCATTTGTTGTTTGTTAATTTATTAACGATGGCCATTCTGACAGGTGTCAGGTGATATCTCATTGTAGTTTTAATTTGCCTCTCTCTGATGGCTAATGACATTGAGCATCTTTTCATATGTCTCTGGGCCCTCGCTGTATCCTCCTTGGAGAATGTCTGTTCAGGTCCTTTGACCATTTTTTTAAATTGGATTGTTTATCTTCCTGGTATTGAGTTGTATGAGTTATTTACACAGTTTAGAAATCAAATCCTTTTTCGAAATATCATTGGCAAATATGTTCTCCCATATGGTTAGTTCCCTTTTCTTCTTGTTGATGGTTTCTTTAGCTGTGCAGAAACTTTTTAACTTGATGTAGTCCCATTCATTTACTTTTTTCTTTATTTCCCTTACCCTAAGGGAAAATAAATAAAATATTGCTATGTGGGATATCTGAAAGTTTCCTGCCTATTTTTTTCCTCTAGGACTTTTGTGATGTCATGACTTATATTTGAGTCTTTTATCCACTATCAGTTTATTCTGGTGTGTGGTATAACATACTAAAAGGACTTCTATATAAAGAAAAAGATGGAGAGAGAAGAGAGAGAGAGAGTATGAGATAAAGAGAGGAACACAGATGCAGAAAACATGGTAATGAATAAGTACCCATCAATAATGACATTAAAGGCAAGTAGGTTAAACGCTCCAATCAAAAGACATGGATTAGTTGAACGGATAAGAAAATAATTTGCATATATGCTTTCCACAGGAGACCCACCTCAGAACAAAAGATCTACATGGGTTCAAAGTGAAGGGATGGCAAAAGTATTCCAAGCAAACAGACATAATAAGAAAGCTGGGGTAGCAATAGTTATTTCAGACAAAAATAGCTTCAAAACAAAAGCCATAAAAAGGGACAAAGGTCAGTACATAATATTTAAGGGAGTGGTCAAAAAAGAGGACATAACAGTTATAAACATATATGCACCCAACATAGGAGCACCTAAGTATATAAAGAAAATCTTGGAGGACTTCAAGAAAGATATTGATAATAACACAATCATTGTAGAGGATTTTAACACCCCACTGTTGCAATGGATAGATGTTTTAAACAAAGAATCAATAAGGATGTTGTGGCACTGAACAACACTCTAGATCAAATAATTGATATATACAGAAACTTTCACTCCAATGAAGGAGAATGTACATTCTTTTCAAAAGCACATGGAACATTTTCAAAGATCGACCTCATGGCAGGATACAAAAGAGGCCTAAACAAGTTCAAAACAATTGAAATCATATCAAGCATGTGCTCAGCTCACAATGGATTGAAACTACAAACCAACCTCATAGGAAAAACAACAACATTTCAATACATGGAGACTGAGTAACATGTTATTAAATAATGAATGTGTCAACAATAAAATCAAGGAAAAAATCCAAAACTTTCAGGAAACAAGTGAAAATGATTACACAACATCCCAAAACCTATTGGCCACAGCAAAGGCAGCACTGAGAGGGATGTTCATAGCAATACAGGCCTATCCAAAGAAGACAGAAAAATCACAAATAAACAACATAGCCTTACATGTACAAGAACTAGAGAAATAACAACAAACAAAGCCCAGAGTGAGTATAAGAAAGGAAATAATCAAAATAAGAGCAGAACTAAATGACATGGAGACTAAAAGCACAATTCAAAGGACCAATAAATCCAGGAGCTTGTTCTTTGAAAAGATAAACAAAACCAACAAACCTTTAACCAGACTCATCAAGAAAAAAAGAGAGAGGACTGAAATAAATAAAATCAATACTGAAAGAGAAGTTACAACCAATACCACAGAAATGCAAAGTATTGTAAAAAATTACTATGAACAACCATATGCCAAAAAATTGAGCAACATGGGCAAAATGGGCAAATTGCTAGAAACATAATCTTTCAAAACTGAATCAAGAGTCAGAAAGCTTGAATAGACTGATAAGAACTAGTGAAACCGAAGCAGTAATCAAAAAATTCCTGGTATACAAAAGCCCTGGGCCAGATGGTTTCATATGTGAATTTTACCAAACATTTAAGAAAGAACTACCTTCTTTCTCAAGTTATCCCCAAAAATTCGAGAAGAAGGAAGACTCCCAAACTTTTTTTACGAGGCCAGTATTATCCTAATTCCAAAACCAGGTAAAGACACGACAAAGGAAGAAAATCACTCACCAATATCTCTGATGAACATAGATGCTAATATCTTCAACAAAATATTGGCACTCTGGATTCAGCAATACATTAAAAAGACCACACACCATGATGCAGTGGGATTCATTCCAGGAATGCAAAGATGGTATAATATTTGCAAATCAATAAATATAATAAACAAAATGAAGGACAAAAATTACATGATCTTATCAACAGATACCGAAAAAGCATTTGATAAAATCCAGCATCCATGTACGATAAAAACACTCAGCAAGATGGGGATAGAGGGAACACACCTCAAAGAATAGAAGCCATATATGAGAAACCTACAGTCAACATCATTCTCAATGGGCAAAAACAAAAAGCCTTTTTTCCCTTTAAGATCAGGAACAAGACAAGGGTGTCTGCTTTCACCACTCTTATTCAACGTAGTACTGTGAGTTCTAGCCACAGTGATTGGAAAAGAAAAAGAAATAAAACACATCCAAATTGAGAAGTAGAAAGTAAAACTGTCATTATTCACAGAAGACATGCTAGTGTATATAGAAAACCTGCTAGTCTTCACCAAATACTACTTGACCTAATAAGTAAATTTGGCAAAACAGAGGGATACAAAGTCAAAATTCAGAAGTCAATGGCACTTTTGTATAACAACAATGAAATATCAGAAACAGAAGCTAGGAAATATTCTCATTTACTATGGCAATAAGAAAAATAATGTACCTAGGAATAAATTTAGTCAAGGAGATAAAATACCTGGACTTGGAAAACTATAGAACACTGAAGAAATAAATTAAAAAGGACATGAATAAATGGAAGCATATACCATGTTCGTAAATTGAAAGAATTAACATCATTAAAATGTCATAGTACCCAAAGCAATCAATAGATTCAGTGCAATTCTTATTAATGGAATACTAATGAAATATTTCACAGATCTAGAGCAAATATTTCAAAAATTTATACAGAACCAAAAAACTCTCCAAACAGCCTCAGCGATCTTGAGAAAGGACAAAGTAAGAGGGATACCTGATATCAAACTACACTACAAGGCCATTTTAGTCAAAACAGACTGATACTGGCATAAGAACAGATACATAGATCAATGGAACACAATAGAGAACCCAAATATAAAGCCAAGTCTCTATGGTCAATTAATATTTGACAAAGGGGGCAGGAGTATACAATGGGGTAAAAATAGCCCATTCAACAACTGGTGTTGGGAGAACTGGACTAGTACATGCAAAAATGAGGTTAAGAGATCTTATGAGTAAACTGCAAAATTCTGATAATTGGTGGTGACTTCTCAGCCTTTGTGATAAGTGTTCCATATTGTACAGTAACTTGACTTCATGTCTGTCCTGCAAACAGTTGTACATTCTGTTGCAAAATGACTGTCTCTGATTAAATAGTGACTCCAGGTGAGGTCAAGTCCTATTCAGTCCAAATTTAAACTTGTTTGAATTCAGGACCCTTCAGAAGCTGTCACTGTACTTGTCACTCAGTTACTTAGGCTATTTCTGCTATTATGAAGCAAATTGAAAAAAATGACAATTGCAAAATTATTCTGATCTATGTAGACAGACACTACAGATCTTTGGAACTAAAACAATTGACCTGTGATATGAGCTTAGATAGAATTTTAATCTAAAAATTAAAGCTAAAAATAAACACAATTTCAGATTGGGGGGAAGCTCTTAACACTGAGTAGTGATGGAATTGTTTTTCTTCACCTAGGTAACCTTTTGCCATTTTACTTCACCTTCTTGTCTTACTCTGTTTAAACAGAATGTTGCAAGTGAGTTGAATGCTGAACTTTTTAGCAACTGAACAATTTTAAGGTAATGTTTAAATGTCATTTCACCTTGAAAATTCAGCTTTGAGGAAATGGCTCATTTATCTTAAGTGTCTTCTCAGTTCTTCACAAGAAGATATATTTGATTTCTGAACCTTTGTATTTGAGAGAAATAAGTGCATGATTCAGTTCTAGAAAAAAATCTGAAGGTGACATCATAAAAACATTAAGAGATGGAGTCTGCATTCAGAGTTCTGAACTTTGGGGAGAAGGAAGGAGGAAAACAGAAAGAGGGGGAAGAGATTATGTCTCATTAACACTGTTAACAAAATTAGGGTAAAAATACTTAAATCTTCAATTCAAAAGAATAAAGCTAGATAAATCAAGGACGCCTCCCATGTGCTCCATGAGTTCCCAATGTACAATAAGTAAACTGACCAAAAATAAAAATTTAAAGGGGTAATGCATGATGCTGAATATTTAAAAAGTCAAAAGTAGCTAACCAAAAATGGGGTGGCACCATGATTAGACAGGTGTCGGGATCAGGATTAGCTGTAAATACCAAGTAACATAAAAAGAGTAGCTTTAAAAAGCTAAACGTCCCTTTTTCCATAAAACAGTAGTATGGAAGTGAATGGTTCAAAGCTAAATTGTACTTAGAAGTTACAAAGATGTTGAATGAGCCATTTTCTCTATCCTTTCCAAACACTACACCTTTATCCCTGGAGGTGGGCATGAAGAAATGGGGAAGGGGGGGGGCGGAGAAACACTATAGTTCTCTTCTATTTAACCTCATCAGTCAGAATTTAATTACATGGTCACTCTTAGCTTCAAAGGAGCCTGGGAAATAGTCTTTTATATGGGTGGCCATGAGCCCAACTGAAAGAGTGGGAGAAGGAAATTATGCTTATTGTGAGATCTTATAACTACCATGCATGCAATTTTTATTTTCTTCTAGTCGTTGACTTGTATTTTCTGAATTTCTTTCTTTCTCTTTTTTTTGTGTGTGTATGTGTTCCTTGGTATTTACAAATAATAATAAAATAGTTTTTGTCTCTTAAATTTTTTCAATGTTTATTTTTTTATTGTTTATGTTATTGCAGCTCCTGCTTTTTTCCTCCTTCCTCCAGCTCCACTCAGGCCCACCCACTCCTCTCCCTCAGTCGATCCCCATAATGTTGTCCGTGTCCATAGGCCGTGCATAAATGTTCTTTGATTAATCCCTTCACTATCTTTCATTTTGTTCCTCACCCCTACTCTATGGCAGCGGTCAGTCTTCTCCATGTATCTATGCTCTAGTTCTATTTTGTTCATTAGTTTATTCTATTCCTTGAATTCCACATATAAGTGAGATCATGTGGTATTTATCTTTCACTAACTGGCTTAATCCCCCTAGCATGATGTTCTCCAGGTCCATCCATGCTGTCACAAAATGTAAGAGTTTCTTCTTTTTCACTACTGCATAGTATTTCACCATGTAAATGTATTTTTTGCATTTCTTCAGTGCATATAAATTATCTTTATAAGAGAGAAAGAAAGAAAAGAAAAGAGAAGGAAAAAGATAAGAAAGAAAAGAGGAAAGAAAAACAGAGTCCTGTCTTTGACTCTACCTACCCCTGACTTTTGGGGGGAGACTAAGGTTGCTGAGGTACTGATTATGCAACTCACAATGCAGACTTCATTTGATGAAAAACTGCTAATTATTATTAATTGTAATCTTTATTTAGCTCACTCTTCTTGTTTCTTTCTACCTGCTTGGAAAATAGTTATATAATAAATAGATGCGATTCAAACAGTAAAGTCCTGACTTTATCCATGGGGCTATTAGGTAACTATTAAAGAGGGACTCACCTAATATAGATTTTCTTATATGGATTTTTCTAGCAACAGTTCAATTCTTTTTAGTGTGCAGTCATTTTAGTGGTTCAAAACCTTTGGAAGTTATTTTAAGCTGTAGTGTAGGCACACTAATTATAGTGCACTAAAACTGGGTAAAAAACCCTATAGTTTTACTTTAAGTTTTATTCCCTTTGTTCTGAGGACTTTCTAAAGAAAAATAGTATTAATACAAGTTGCTAATATCAGCATATAAAGAATGCTTAGAATTTTTTTGAAGTCAGGAGAAAGGAGAGTGAAACCTTTGCTGTCCTTACTACACTAGTGATAAGGGAAATACTGAAACAAAATTTTTCTTTCAAGTGATTTTTCTTAAATAAAACAAGATATCACCTACTGAAATTTCTACCTATCTAGAAATTAGAGATGTCTCAAATAGGAAAAGTTGGTAAAGAAGTTTGTTTAAGGAAGCTTTATATTTAACTGGAAGTCCTAATGGACTAGGGCTAAGACCGACATTTGACCAATGGTGCTTATCATCATCTGTATTCAGCTATTGCATCTATGTCTTTTTACATTTCACATGTCTAATTTTGTTTGTAATCTCTGATAGATGGCAATTGTATAGAATAATGACAGGAATTTTAAAAGTATTAAGAAGACATATCCTGAGAAGCCATTTACGAATTGAGTTCATAGATACTATGGAGCGTGAAATGAGACACAAAGTCTTCAAAGATTACAGGGATTCCACACTAGAATGCCTGTCTGAATCCACCTTTGGTCAGCCCCCACAATTCCTCCTCTATCTGCTCTCTTCCATTGTCACCATTTTAACTTCTCATTGCCTTTCTCATCTTAAACCTCAAGTTCTCAGGGAAGACTTTCTTAAGCTTTTTCTTAAACTTCCTTTAATCAGTTTTTCCTTCCTCACTTGCCCCATTTCACACATGGCTAAGAACTTAATATACACAAGGTGACATTTGAAAATAGTGAAAAAGGAAGTCTTCAGTGAATGCTGTTGAGACAAGGACTTGTTAAATCCTAAAGAAAATAATATCAGATCCTTGCCTCAAACCACACATACACACAGAGAAGTTTTAGATAAACTGGAGATATAAATATAAAAATAAGAAATTAAACTATTAGGAGAAAATATAGAAGACTACCTCTGTGACTTTGAAAAGACTTTTTGACCAGTACACAAAAAGCAAACTCATAAAGGCAAATTTTGATCATCAAAATTTAGAATTTCTTTGTGAAGAAATACATATACACAAAGAAAAGTGTATCAAGCCCTGGCTGGTGTAGCTCAGTGGATTGAGCGCGGGCCTGCGAACCAAAACATTGTGATTCGATTCCCTGTCAGGGCACATGCCTGGGTTGCAGGCCAGTTCCCAGCAGGGGCCAGTTCCTAGCAGGGGATGCACCAGAAGCAACCATACATTGATTTTTCTCTCCTTCTCTTCTTCCCTTCCCTTCTAAAGATAAATAAATAAAAAAATTTTAAAAATACCAAAAAAAGCATATCAGTGGAAAATTTATGGAAGAGAAAACCCAAATGGACAATATACTCATGTAAACATGCTCAATTTTAAGTGTAATTAAGGAAATGCAAATTAAAATGAAAATATCATTTCATATCCGTAAGCCTTGGGGTACATGGAAATTAAAACCAAAACCCTTATTTGTATGTGTATATATAATGACTTTGAAATGCCAACTGGAAGCATTTATACAAATTAAAAATACTGTAAATATATTTTCACATGTGTAATAACATACAACCCAAAAATAGTTTTTCTAAATATATACTTTAGAGACTGACATTTGTTTATAAGTAGACACGTTTAGGATGTTTATACTGAAAATTTATGGGGGAGGTCCTAAATATCCACCAATTTGGAAAATAAATATATGTTAATTTTAGAAACTTTGTAAATGGAAGAAAGGCATAAAAGCATAAACATTTGTTTTGTGAAATTCAAGGTGGATTTTCAAAATGGTCATGTATAATACATGTGCTGTGTGTGTACACAAAATTATTCTCAGTTATTTTAATTAGTTTTCCTATAAACCCTTGTAGCAGAGACTTTGTTAACCAAATGCTCATGTTTCTTTACGTTTCCCAATGCATTGCAGTAAGTTTGAGAGCTGTAGGAGTAGATCTTACCATGAAATGTGCTAAATGATTTGGAAAATGGATTAAGAACCAGTGTATTTCTCCTCTCTTTCACATTGGACTTCATAAGAGTGATATACAGACAGACTTTAATTCCCTGGGATTTCAGCATTTTTTTGTTCCTGCAATTTAGCCTTTTTAAACATTCCCTCCAAATTAATATACATTTCTCAAAGTTTTTGAGATAAATTATCATTTATCACTCACTATAATCCATGTGGGTTCTTCCTATATTCCTAAAGTATACAAATTCTCTAATTTTTAATGTAATTTTAATACTTTTTAAATAAAAATGTTTATATCTACAAAAGTTAGGAATTAGAGATAAATACAATGATAATAAAAATGACCCGTAACTTATTGATAATTTCATTATCTTGTCTTCCTAAATATATATTTGTTCTTCAAATCACTGAAAAGCCTTCCATTTAATAACTATTTAGGTCACTATTATGTGGATGGGCCAAAAGTGCATTTAATACATCTCCAATTGTTGGACATTTATGTGATTTCTCATATTTGTCATTACAATTAGTGCTGTGAAAGACATCCTTGAATCAAAAACACTGTTCAAACAGAAAAGAGGATAGTGAATTTCTTCTATAAAAACTACCCCTTGCTTACTGACCTTTCTTCACCGTCTCTGACTGTTTTGGTAGCATTATTTGTTTTTATTCTCTCACGTGCTGGTAAGCTGTATCACTGTTAAAATGCGCCACTTGTCTGCTATGAGTCCACTATATGGAGACAGAAAGTCATTCCTAGCTCACTCCTTTTTCATCCTCTAATTTCAGATTAAACACTAGCTTGAAAGGACAATTTTTTGTTGCTGGGCTTTAAGTTCTTTTCTTATACTGTAAACCAAAACATTACAGACTTTTTGACTATGCTTTATCTGCTTATGGCCAAGGCTCTTACAGCATTCATTAGGAAGACTGTCCATACTGAAGAAAAAACTAGAGCAGTAAACCAAGACATCTCACATGAAAGAATGAAAATCAAAGTATCATAACGAGCTTATTTTACTGGCTTTGTAACAAATAATAGACAATTCAACCTATCCAATCAATGAAAAATGAAGTTTTTCTGTTTTGATATTAATGATATTTATTATTCAATACAGTAAATTTGTAGATAAAAGACTTCCTTAATTTCCTTTTCTGTTTTTTTACAATTAAAATGGTTTATCACATTTGAGTAAAAATTATCATTTGCACATACAAAGTAGGAAATCACAATGACTACAAAAACCTTTCTTTATGGAATTGCAACTTAAGAGAGAACCATATTTTCTGGTAGATTTATAAAAAAAAAATTATTGACAGAGAGCCCTTTCACAAAAAAAGAAAGGTTTAGGTGTGTTTATTGTTGAATCATAGGTGCTTTTGTTCGCACAGCAGTGAAGAGCCGGACTTTGAGAGCTCCTTGGTATGGGGTCAACTTAAACACAATTGCAGCAAAAGCCCTGTGCTCTGGCTTTGTCTTCTCTGGCCTGACTTCAGCATTGCTCATTCAATCCCTCTCCCTTTTGTGTAACCCAGCACCATTCTATTCTAGCCAAGTTTATCTCTGCACAACTCAGGGCAGCCCCATGCTGCTCTTTGTAAATGTCACTCGTAGAAGAAGATAGTCTTAAGGTGTTTTCTGAAAGAATTATTTTTTTAAGTGTTTGCTGATTGAATTAACCCTAAAGGATAGGTTGGGTAGTGGGCTTTTTTGATGTTTGTTTTTTGTGTTGTTTTATTTTACCTTTAGTCCTTTAGAGCAAGTAGCCCATTACTAACTCAGAAAACTCGCAAAATTTGTTAGGTGGATAAACAGAGTGAAAGAATGGAGTTGAGTAGATGCACCTGCAGTGTCTGATGCAGGCTCAGGTTTCTTAGTGACCTCATCTGTCACAGGACATCAATAATTTGTTTTGGGAGATTATTCAAACAATGTTAACCATTTAGACTAGTGAATTAAATGTTGATAACATAACTTATTATTTGAATCTCAAGGCTATGAATAATGTATATTTTGTGACAGTTTGGTCAGATTTAGATTGTTAGGCAGAATTGAAAAAGAGACAACCTTTGATGGCTTTCCAATTTATGGACAAAAATATGAGGTGATTTTGTAGTTATTTGTTCAAATTAATATATAATAGAGATCAGTGAGTCATCTTTGTAAACTGATTTATGCATATTCAAACAAATATTATTTAGTAATACCACTACACATGTAAATACTTACCCCCTTACGATAGGATATCCTGACAGATTTTATTCTTGGCTTCCCTTTCCCTCAAATTAGTTTGCGAGCTACTGATGGCCTCCATGTGCAGAAGCCAGCCTTCCTCTATAATGTGCAACACTTGGGACTTTATTATGGATGAACTTGTTTTAACTTTAAAACATTCTAAAAATTAAATAACGTGCTTTTGTGTTACATTTTTATATGGATGCCTATGATGTTTAAAGCAATTATAAATGACTGCCTTTAAGATTTTAATCATTTTATATCTTTGTGTGTGTAATGGTATTGCTAAATATGTTTCATATAGCATAAATCAATATGCAAAAATAACTTACTAATCTTTATTACAAATTAATTTGAATTTAAATATATGATCACTAATATTTAAAATTTTTTAATTTTCCTACCTTAAATTCTTATCATGCTTCACTTAGAAATTTAACTGTGAAGCTGTGTAAAGAAATAAAAGGAGCTCCCATACCCCATCACTCAGAGATAACTATGAGCATAATCATGCATTTTGGTCAGTACTGTTTTTCTCTAAGTGGAGAAATTTGAATCCTACTATAGACAGTATCTTTATCTTATTTTTTTCACCAACATCAGTAACTATTCACCAGCATCATAATTTATGATTAACTGCTATATAATAGTTACATAGTAGTCCACCATACAGATGTACTAAAGTAGCAAAATTTATTTAGGTATTCCTGGATGCTTTGTTTCCATTATTTCTTTTTCTTTCCTTTGGAATGTTAGAAGCTACTTAAACCGTTCCACTGTGAAGCACTTTGTACATGACTACGTAGCTGAATCTCTAATTGTTTCTGTAATGTATATCACTCTATGTGGGTTAAAGAATATGCACTCTTTTATGTTTAAAATGTAAATATTTTAAAACTAATTTACGATTTTATTTTTTTTTAAAGATTTTATTTATTTATTTATTTTTAGAGGGGAAGGAGAGAGGGAGAGAAACATCAATGTATGGTTGCCTTTTGTGCATCCCCTACTGGTAGTTAGCCTGCAAGGAACCATTTTGCAACCCAGGCATGTGCCCTGACTGGGAATCGAACCGCGATTCTCTGATTTGCAGGCCGGCGCTCAATCGACTGAGCTACGCCAGCCAGGGCTTAATTTACAATTTTAAAATGTTTCATTTATTTACTTTAAGAATAAGTTTTATTTTTTATTTATTTATAATAGCCCAAAATAGGAAACAACCTAAATGTTCACCAACATGAGCATATTGCCATTCAAAAGAGTACACATTATACAATTTCATTTATATGAACCCCTAGCCAAGACAAATCTAATATGCAGTAATGGAAAGGAATGGTTGCCTGGAGCGAGAGATTAATGGTTAGAATTGATTCACTGGAGAAAATTTAGAAAGAATAGATAAGGAAAGAGAAGGAAGTGACCTTACCATTTAGATATTTGTATAATATACTTCTTTTTAGATGCATAGGCATATGAGAAACAAATTCAATTTAGTCAGGTTTATTCATTGACTTAGCCAACAAGATATCATGAGTAACTCTGCCACTTTTGCTATTTTTAGATTATTTTAAGCTATTTTTTCCTGATGGTTAAAAATATTCATTTTAAAGTTTATATTCTGCTATGTCATTCAACCATAAGGAGAAATTACCAAATGATGATGAGTTGTTTGCTAAGTAAGACTGTTTTTTAGAGTTTCTGTGGCTTTGATCTCTATTACAGAAAACAGTGAAAGTTCCCTAAAATTATTAGTAACCTGAATTATAAAATTACTAATATTTTTAAAAACTAAATAATAGCCTCCTTTCTTTTCTCCTTCAGTTGAGGAATTTCCATGCTTCATTGGCTTCCATTATTTATCTGAGAGCAGGTTTCTCAGCCTCAAACTATTCAAATGTTTTGGGGCCTGTCCTGTGCCTTGCGGGATGTTTAGCAGCACCCCTGGTCTCAACCCACTAGATGCCAGTAACATCCCCACCCCAGTTCTGACAACCAAAAATGTCTCCAGATACTGCCGAATGTCCTTTTTGAGGCAAAATCACTTCCAGTTAAGAACCACCAACTTAAAGACAGACCAGAAGTTTATTGTAATACCTGTATTTCCTTTATAAACAGTTCCCCTCCTCAATTAGTTGGGTATTCTTTGGATTATTAGGCTCTGGTCTTTCTGTCTTGCTGTGATTTTCAATTAGTGAGGTGGACTTTGAGAGACCTTGGCTGTCACATGTCCATGTGCACTCCAATCACTTCTGAACATCGACTGAGCTAAGGCACCCTTTGGAATGACACTGTCTTGGACCATGAGAAACTAGAGATGCTTTGCAGATACAACCGTGATTTTTCTTACAGCTTTACAGCAGGCATTGAACTACACATGGCTCTCTGCTAGATCTTACTCAAAACAAATGAAGCAAACTTAATTTTACTTCTACATATGCAGGTGATTAATGAGGTTAAAAGCAAAAGACTGAGGAATTTTCAAGTTAGTGGAATTACTGGTGCTTTTCCAATGACTTGGGAAAGAATGCTTGAAAGGATTAGGAGGCATTTAAGGGCAAGAACTTTCACAGCTGAAATAGCTATCCTCATTATCATTTTGGGTTAGATAAGATTATCTTCCAAGGGAAGCTAGTGAGTGTACGAATCTTAGAAGCAATTAATAACCCGTGTTGAACAGTCACTGGGCAAGAGACACTGGGCATGCCAGACCATTTGAGAGAGAACCAATAAGAAGAGAGCAGAGTGCTTCTCATGGAGCTTGCCATCTTGGGGAAATTGTGCACAAACCTTTTTACAGTTGGGTTACTTTACTATCAATGAGAAACATTATTTCATCAATGGGCAGTATGTCACCAGTTGCCAGGTGAGTTGTACAGACAGTACCAGCAGCAGTTCAGGAGAGAGGGGGAATTCTGAAGACTGGAGGGGCTAAAGAAAGTGGGATTGGAAAAGTTAGGGTCTGAACTTGAAATGGAGGGAAACAGGAAAAGAGGTGAGGAAAAGAATTCCAGTTCAGGGAAATGGCAGGTGTTAAAAGAGTCTGGGATAAGAGAGCTCAAAGCTTATTTGGTGTAGGAACTAAGAAATAAATCCAGAAGGACAACGTGAAATCAGACAGACCCTTGAGGTCCTTGAATATCAGGCTAAGGAACTTTAATTAGATGGTGGAAGCTAAAGTTCACCAAACTGGGTTCTGTGAAGCAATAGTCCCTGGAGATGCCCTTTGAATAAAGTGTGCTGTGGTTAAGTAAATGATAATTGTTCCATGCCAACTGTGTATACCCCCTGGTGACTTAAACTGTATACTGGTATTTAAAGGCCATGATTAACTTTGTTTAAACCAGCATTTACAAATGAATTTGATAGCAAGGTAGGTATAAGGGAGGGTTATGAGGAAAAAGAACATAAAATATCTATTAATAGTCAATGGAACAGCTTAGAGAAAATTTGCAGTTTGATAACAGGAAAGCTTTAACCATGTTTGTGAAACTGGAGGTGAAAAAAACTCTGTTCCAGATATTCATTAATTTGTTGTTTCATTCTTGCATCCCTCTACAAATATTTGTTAAACAAATACTAAACACTATGTGCTAAGTAAGGTGAATGAAATATTGAAGAAGTGAAAAGTGGTTCCTGCCATTCTGGAGTTTAGAATCTAAAGGAAGAAGACAAATATAGATTTAAATTTTTATGAGTAAAATACTGTTTAAAAAAAGAGAGAAAAAAATTTTAAAAAGAGAGTGCCCTACTTTTTTGTTGAACAATAATGCTAAAAGAGACCTTTTTATTTTCTCTTAAATGTCATCAAGAAATATCTATTTTAATATAATAATATCACTAAATCTTATTAAAATAAATATTAACATTGCTAAATTTAATGTTTAAGTGTAGCTTTATTTAATCTTTTACCAGTTTAGCATTTTTGAAGTAACACTTTAAAATCTTAAGTAGAAGAAAAGAGAGAATATACAAGGAGGAGAGAAAGAGAAGGAATTTTTCATTGTTTTGCTTTTACTTTTGTTTGATATATTATATATGCACCTTGATTAATTTGCAGCTTGATTAATTTTCACAAAAGAAGACATCTATGTAACCAAAACGAAAACAATGTTGACAGCCTCCAAACACCCCTCAGCTCCCTTCCAGTTAAAATCTTCCCCATTCCCCAGAGTAACCACTATCCAAGCTTCTGTCAGCACAGGTTCATGTTGCCTGTGTGTGTGTGTATACATGTGTTGATGTATAAACACAACCATTCATTATACAGAAAGTTTTAAAGGAAGCCAAGAAGGCACATTTTGTTTTAAATCCAGTATTTCCATATTTCGGGGGTTCTCAAACTTGATCACACATTGGGAATACCTAGGACCTTTAAAAATCTAAGTCCCACCCAAAGAGATGCTTAATGTGATTGGTATAAGGTGGAGCCTGGACAACAGCATTCTAAAAGCTCTCCAGATGATTCTAATGTGCACCCAAGGTTGAGAATCACTACTGAAATGTGTTGAAAATAAAGTCATAGGTAGATGTTTTCATAATGCTGGAGCTAGGTTTATGCCCAAATTTATGACTGACATTTGTAAACCTGGGCTTTCAGTGTCTAGATTTTAGGTTGTAGTTTGGCAAAGAAGTAGATATTACATGTGACTAATAACCCTCCCACAATCTGTCACCTGGGCAGCTAACCATTTTTTAATCTGGGACTATGTGGGAGGTAAATAGGGTCACCTTGCTTTAGAACAGCTTCTGTTTTTAAGGTGTTAGAATGCCATCAGGTAGTGGATTATAGAGCTGTCAGATGTGTGTCAAAAGGCGTTACATCCCAGGCACTGAGGCTGGAGAGCAGTGAGTCATTTGCTTGGGAGGTATACGGATCCCTGGAAGCCTGTGGGGCCTGGGGATGTCTGTGGGGACTGGGAATGAT
Organism: Sturnira hondurensis; assembly: GCF_014824575.4. Taxonomy (NCBI): domain Eukaryota; kingdom Metazoa; phylum Chordata; class Mammalia; order Chiroptera; family Phyllostomidae; genus Sturnira; species Sturnira hondurensis. Next base: position 14,849,374 of record NW_028095541.1, on the reverse strand, counting down.
TTTCTTTTCAGGGCCTAAGGAAACGTTTAGGGGTGACTAAGATATTTCAGACTTGGAAGAATACAGAGGTGAGTTCTCACAAATGTACATAAATCAGAAGTACATAAGCATCAGAATTCCATGAAATTTTTATTTTAACCTGAAGCCTGACTGACTCAGCAGCAAACTGATAAAAGTGGATATATTTCATTTCTTTTTCTTCATTTTTTCCCCAAATATTTTCTGATGTTAGTAAAATCTTGAAAGAGTTTTATTTAAAAAGTGTTAAGTTGCAATTTCAGGAGTCTGAAGAGTTTCATTAAGATTCAGTGAGAGGAACATTTACCTTCCCTGCCGTACACTGGGATCAGCAGTACCACAGCCAGAGGTTGCAATTTATTTAGCACTGTCTCCTAGTGAAGGTCCCCGACCACTACCATTCAGAAGAGCTGGTGCTGTGCCATGCTGGTATGTCTTTGTGTCGTGGTGATATGTCGAATCTCAGCCACTTTTGAGCACAGGATGTTCCTTCCTGTTCTCTGAAGATCTTGCATCCTTTGTGTATTTACTCAAGTCTAAGCTGGTTATCTGTTTGCTTTTTTGAAGACATGATAGTTATGAGAGACAAGACCCCTGTGCTCCAGGAGCTCACAGTGTAGTTGAGAGTCAGAAAATAAAGTTAGCTGACAACCCATCAGGATTTCAGATACTGATGCATGCTTTGGAGAATACGAAATGGGAGAAGCAGCCTTAGAAGACTGTTCTGAGGAGGTAGTGTGTGCATGTTCTAGGTTCTTGCCATCTCCCAGGACAGAGATCAGAAGAGGTCACCAGAGACCAACATGGCGCATTAGCCGGGGATGGAACCCGGGTCTCTTGTATGGCAGGTGAGAATTCTGACCCTGAGCCATTCCAGGTTCTTGGGAGCTCCTGAAATAGAAATCAAGAGAGTTCATGATAAAGTAGTTCAGGCAACAGATTTATTACACACATAGCTCATGCGCTGGGAGAAAGAAAAATGTTGCTGTCTGAACAAAAGCAAGGAAACAGTTGCGAAGAGGATGAGTTGGGAAAGATTACATCAAAGTGTAAGTTTGTAGAAGTGGGGACTTTTTGGCATTCGCACAGTATAACTACATGCTACTTCACCTGTCATGTCTCATTAGCATGTTAAATCACCCAGTGGTGTGGGGTTTCTTTAACATTTAAATGAGGAAGGGTCACTGAAAGAACATTCTTTCCTGATACCACCAACTCATGAATGAAGGGGAAAATCTTAAGCCTCCCTGTAGTAAATCTTAGGGACAGCAGCATCCTTCATTGTGGTCACTGATTGGAGGTAATGGGAAGAGAAGACACCAGTGGCCTGGAACGCCATGGCCAAGGGGAAGGAGCTCAGGAAGTGATCTCAAAGGCAGACTGCCTAAGCAATGGAGGGCCTTGGTGGTGGAAGGAGTTTGGTCTTTATTCTTTTTTTCCCACTTGATTTAAAAAATATTTTTTTAAATTTTTTGATAATAGTTGACATATTATATTACTTTCAGTTGTACAACCCAGTGATTAGACATTTTATACCTTATTAAGAGATCATCCTGATAAATCTAGTACCCATCTGACACTATACACAGTTATTACAATTTTACTGACTGTATTTCCTTTGGTGTGCTTTACATCCCAGTGACTGTTCTGTAACTATCAATTTGTACTTCCTAATCCCTTCACCTTTTTTTACCCATCCTTCCAATACCTCTCCCATTTGGCAATCATGGAAACATTCTCTGTATCTGTGTCTGTTTTTGTTTTGCTTGTTTGTTTATTTTGTTTTTTAGATTCCATATGTAAGTCGAATCATAAGGCATTTGTCTTCCTCTGGTTTTGTTCGCTCAGCACAGTACCCTCTACATCCACCCATATTGTTGCAGATTTGCTTTAAAGCACCCTTTGCTTTAAAGTCTACTTTGTCTGATATAAGTATTGCTACCCAAGCCTTTTCTGTTTCCATTTTAATGAAATATCTTTTTCCATCACTTTACTTTCAGAGTGTGTATCTTTAAATCTAGAGTCTCTTATAAACAGCATATGTATAAGGCTCTTATTTTCTTATCCATTCAGCCACCATATGTTTTTTGATTGGAGCATTTACTCAATCCACTGTATTCATTGTCATTTTATTATTCAGGCTTTTAATCTTTTCTTTTCTTCTTTAATATTTCTTCTAATGCCAGTTTGGTGGTGATGAACTCCTTTAGCTTTGTGTGTGTGTGTGTGTCTGAGAAGCTTTTTATCAGTCCTTTGGATCTAAGTGATAGCTTTGCTGTGTAGAATAATCTTAGTTGTAGGTCCTTGATTTTCATCACTTTGAACATTCCTTGCCACTCCTTTCGGGCCTGCAAAGATCCTGATGAGAAATCAGTGGACAGTTTAACGGGAGTTCCCTTGTAGGCAATTAACTGTCTTTTCTTGCTGCTTTAAGATTTTCTCTTTGTCTTTAACTTTTGGCATTTTAATTATGATGTGTCTTGGTATGGGCTTCTTTGGGTCCATCTTATTTGGGATTCTGTGTGCTTGATGGTCTTGTATGTCTGCTTCCTTCGCCAGATTAGGGAAGTTTTTGTCACTATTTTTTCACATAGGTTTTCAATTTTTTGCTCTCTCTCTTCTCCTTCTGGCACCCCCATGACACAAATGTTGGTACACTTGAAGTTGCCCCAGAATTTCCTTATCCTATTATCATTGCGGGGGAGGGGAGGGTACAGAGGTATTCTTTTTTATCTTTTTGCTGTTCTAATTAGGTGTTTTCTGCTTCCTTATCTTCCAAATCTATAATTTGATTCTCAGCTTCATCTATTCAACTGTTGATTTCCTATAAATTATTTTTCATTTCAGCTGGTGTATCTTTTATCTTTCATTTCTGACTGGTTCTATATTGTGTTTCCTATCTCCTTGTTGAAGTTTTCACTAAGTTCATCTACTTTCCCCCCTAAGATCATGGAGCATGTTTACAACCAATGTTTTGAACTCTGCATCTAGTAGATTGCTTGACTCCATTTTGTTTAGTTCTTTTTCTGGAACTGTGTTGTTCTTTCATTGGGACAAATTTCTTTGTCTCCTCATTTTGGCCACCTCTCTGTATTTGTTCCTGTGTGTTAGGTAGAGCTGCTGTGTCTCCCAGGCTTGGTAGAGTGGCCTTATGTAATAAATGTCCTATAGGATCCAATATCACAGCCTCCCCAGTCACTCAAGCTGGTCATTCTGGATACAGCTCCTGTGTGGGCTGTGTACACCCTCCTACTGTAGTTGAGTCTTGATTGCTGTTGACATATCAATGGGAGAGATTTACCCCAAGGCTCTTTGACTCTAGGACCTGCTGCAGCCCTGTGGAGGATCAGCTGTACAGAGTCCAAATCAGGACTTACTTCAGCAGGGCTCTGGTGCCTGCTGAGTCTGCTCCTTAAGAGTGTCCCTTGTGGTGGAGATTGGGTGGTGCTTTGATGTGGTCTGAAGCTGTCCATCGGGTCCATGGACTCTGTGGCCTCCTGGAGGTATAGGACAAGGTCAGCCACCATCTATATCCTGCCTTGGGCCCCCTGTGTCATGCCTGGAGCTTCTGTGCCCTGCCTGGGGCCAGCTGGCATGAGCTATGGAGTAGTGCTCAGAGTACTGCTACTTGTGCTGGGTTTGGATGTGCCTAGGAAAGGCAAAACTGAGAATTGAGGCCAGCAGCCATTAGTGCCAGGCCTGGGATCACTTAAGAAGAGGTACGGAACACCTCAAGGCCAGATGCTGCTTGTTTGAGAGATTTTTAGGGAAGTCTGAAGCGTGAGCCAAAACAGGCTGTTTGTATGGAACAACCACTGGAAACAGCTTCCATTAGCCCTGCACACTGAGTGGTGCAGGATCTCAGAGAATTGGCAGGTCAGGGCCAACAGTGTTAGCCAGGCTGATGGAAAGTTAGATGTGGTGCCCACCTGCAGGTTCTGTTGGAGAAGGGCCCAGAAAAAGAACAATGACCTCTGCCAGAATTTGTGTCCAGGAGAAATCTGCTCCTTCAGCTCTCACCTTGATGCCAGGCTACTCAGTTCCTTCACGTGTCCCTGTTGCCCCAGCACTGGAGTTTGCAATGAGTGAGTCCCAGTAAGTCTGTATGCTGGCCCTTTAAAGAAACTGCCTGAGACTCCAGAAGCCCTCCATCTCATTCAGCCACAATTCCAGCTGGATTTTACAGCCAGAAGTTATGGGGGTTTCTTGTCACTGGAGCCCTGGGCTGCGGGGGGCATGGTGTGGGACTGAGAGCTCTCATTCCTCAGGGGGGACCTCTGCCTTCAAGATCCAAGATATCCCTTCTGCTTTTCATCTGACACATGTGGGTGTGGGATCCGCGTATTTCATGTCTCCACCCCTCCTAACATCTCAATTTGCATTCTTCTTTATATCCTCAGTTGTAGGACTTCCATTCAGGTAGAGTTTAGGGAGGCTCTGAATGAGGGCTGTTCTGTAGTGTAGTTGTAATTTGATGTGGTTGTGGGAGGGTTCAATGACAACGTTACTTATGCCACCATCTTAACCAGAACCAAGTTTGGACTTTAATTTAAGCAGAAGTCTTTGAATTCAACAGTTTGATTGCTTTTACTTCATGTGATTTTAATGTACAAATAACCAGATTTTTTTTTAAGCATAGCAAATCCAGTTTTCTCAGAAGATCAGACATTCATCAATTTTCTTTTCAGCTCCATATTAACCTTAGGAGATTAGTACCGTGATCTCAAAGGAAGATGTGAGAGAGACGTGTGTTTGGATTTTTGTCCTTTATGCTGGTAACAATTGAGCTTGTGGTCTGTGGTAGTTATGACTTTAATAAAATTGGGTTGATGAGAGCTGGAGTTTTTGAAAAGCTGTATTTTATAAAATTACATTCTGTTTGTACTAAACTAAACATAACTATGGAAAGAAGCACTGGTAGGAGACCTTCATTAGATTTTAGAATGATATTTGCTTTTAATTTGATGGTCTGCTTTGACTTTTTCAAACACCTGGGGATCACTCCATGCCTTTTGGCAGGAAAAAAAAAGAAATGAAGGCATAGATTGGATTCCTATTACTTTTAAATTCTGAAAGAAAGTCAGACAGGACCCTTATTAAGTTACTCTACAATGTGACACATATAACCTTTACACAGTGATTTATTCGACATGATGAATCTTAATTAAATGATGAAATTTTTACTTATTTGTTTGGAATGGAAGCATAAACCCTGGTAGATTCATCTCTCTGGATGTTTCCTTTGCAGACACATAATACTGTTCAAGCTCATACTGAGGCAGATGCCAGCATTTAAATCTTGGAGAGGTAGACACAGAGTGAAGTGACTGATAACTGAGCGGAGCTCACCATTGCAGTTACTGCACACTGCAGCTTATTGGCATATAAATTAAACTGCTGCAAGGGAGAAGAGGGGAAGAAAGAATTAGGTTGTGGTGTGAGATCAAATTAATCCAGGAATCATTTGGACACTTTATTCCTCTGAAAACAGTTTGCTTGTTGGTCTCCAGCTGTGTTTGGCGTCAGGCCACCTTCACACTGAAAGAAAATATGCTTTAAGACCTGAAGTTAGGGCCCTGGACAGGTAAGGTCCTCATTCTGATACACTAGGATTGGGGCTTGAGTAGAGACATGTTCTTGGTATGGTCAAGGCACATACCAAGGAATAAAAGAAACAGCAACAAATTGCTGTTACTCTCTCTCAAGTCAATTTTTAAAAGATGAAATTATACAGCATGCAGTGGTTTCAGTCTATCAAACACATCAATTAATGGATACTTGATGGAAATAATTTCTGGTTGGTACTGGAAGCCAGAAATGGACAGACAAAAGTGCAGGGACACAGACCTGCCTTGAGAAAACTAACCTTGACAAATCCCTCGGGCCATGGCTCCGAACTGCAGATTGCTTTGTGAGGGAGAAGGGAGATTAGCACAAGGCCATATAGGGATTCCTCCCAGGGAAATTACACTGCACAGTCCCACGGGCGGGTCACAGCATCCAAGTATTAGCATAAATGCCACTGATCGGAGGGACCTTTCCTGACTCTCTTACCAAAACCTTTTCTTCCATTGTTCCCTATGAGCGAAGCTGGTTTTTGTTTCCTTCGTGATAATTTGAAGTTATATGTTTATTTATATGCTTACATATTTATTGTCCTCCTTTTTACTAAATTAACCGTAATTTGCGGTAGGGCAGTGTTATATTTTCTTTGTCAGTGTATTTCCAACAGTTAATTCAACACTTAGCCTGACAGACAGCAGGCAGATAAGAAATATTTTTTGAATGAATATACTGAGGCTGGAGGAAAAAACCTGAAGGCTGCTGTGGGCTGGGTTTTATCCTCTGTGCAACAGTCTTGGGAATGCAGCTCTGGTTAAGGTGCACTCAGATACGTGAGAATTCCACACTCAAATATCCTGAGGAGATCACACTTGAACCTGCAAAAGATCCAGTTGTTGGGATGCTTAACACTATCTCATAAAATCTCCTAATATGCTGTGATATAGATTGGGGAAAATCATAATTCCCATTTTAGTGTTGAGAAAACAGGAACAAATACAAAAGAAATTGTCCAACTTGCATAGCTAACAAATAGCAGAGTCAGCACTTGAATTCCAGGACCAGGCCCTGTGTTCCTTTTCATCTCATCTCCTGACGCTGTTCTCCATACTCTTCGCACTCTTCAGCAGAGCTGCAGACTATTGTCTTTCTCTGCACCAAATGCCAGGGACTTGTCCCTGAGTTTGTGAAGCTTCAAGCTCCAAAGCCAATCTGCTGACTCACCCCAGGCACTGCTATATCACACATCCTTGCCCTGGAAGATTACCAACTCTGATTATTGCTTCTTGCAGAGAGACAGTGAACCCCAGGGCTAGTCCCAAAGAAGGCATGCCTGAGTCTAAGACTATTTTAAGCTTCCTCCAAGACAGAGATAGGTTTATTCTTATATAACTGCAGGATGGTCATGATTTTCAAAGCTAACTGCAGAACAGATTAAAGTAGATGTAACATGGGTATATCCACAATAAACTACCCTTCTTGGAATCCTGCATGGGGGAGAAGACTAACATGTACTGAGTGCCTGCCATGTGTCAGGCATTTTACATAGATTGTCTCATATCAGGTGAACCAAGTTAAGTGTGGGAGCCAACCAAAGCTCTGAGTGATGCTTTAGTTTGCAACCGTATGTACAGAGTGCTCTGGAACTGGCATTGCGACTGAGGGTCAAGGTGGGACCACTCTGCCGTCTAGTGGTCCTCGAAACACTGAACATAGCTGACTTGTTTTCTCTGCCCCTCTCATGGGGTTGAAACCAAATGAAGGAGAGACCGATAAATAAGTAAACAAAACAGTATCAATTATAAATGATCACAAGTGTGACTGAAGAAACACATGGTATGCAAAGATAAAAAACAATAGTGAGAGAGGTCACTAGGGGAAATTAAGCAAAAGGTCCTCTAAAGTGACATTTAAGGCAGAACATGAAGTTAGTCTTTAATCTTGTGATGAACAGTAAATGATCATTTCAGGCATAGATCACAGCATGTCTATTTTTGCAGTTTGGCGTGGATAAACATACTCACATAGTTTCCTCTTAATACTAACATAATGGAGATTTTGCTTTAGTAAGAGAGCTAAACTGCTTTGCCCATGCTGACTCCATGAGCACTGGCTCCACTTCTAGTTTTCTCCACTCTTAATAATGTGGAGAATTATTACAGGAACAAAGAGCCACACAACCATAAACACTTAGACATCTATAATACAGATTGGATTTTTTTATTAATATTAAAATAAGACTGAATGAAATTTTGATATCATATATATGCCTGTCTGTTGAGCATATGCTTGGAAGTTACAAACTCTTGACCTTAGTTTGCACATTATACTTTTTTGCAAGCTTGACCCTCAATACTGGAAACCTGCCAACTCGATAGGGCATCATGTCCCTGCAGGGGCAGAGAAAACAAGTGAATACCTTTTTTATTTACTAGTATGTTTAGTATGTTTATTTACTAGTATGTTTAGTATGTTTATTTACTAGTATGTTTAGTGAATACCTTTTTTATTTACTAGTATGTTTCCCTTTGCATAGAACAGTGCCTGTCACATAAATTCAAATATTTTTGATTAAATGAATGAATGAATGACAGAATAAATGAGCTAGTGTGACAGAGTAGCAAACCAAGGACTTCTGCCTTTCTCTAAATATGTTGAGTCCCCAACGTAACTTGCTTTGATCTTCATTAGCTCTAAAAAATTGGTAACTTTAGCCCTGTGGCCCTAGAATGAGCCCCAATATCAGCTTTGCCAGGTTTCCTACTTTCTAACCCCTGGCCAGCTTCCACATGGCAAACACCATCTTATGATCCCTTTAAATTCTAATGGTGCTTCAGAGTCAAGAGCAACAAGGCAGATGTCTACCCCATGGCTACCTAGGGCCATTCCTACTAAGTTCCACCTTCTTTGGGAAGGTCGTCTTCCCAGAGTGATTGACATTATTGAGGACCTCGCTCTTCAGATGATATGTCACCTCCTACATGCAGGAGTGTGCCCTTTCTTCACTAAGCCAACCCTCTTTGTCATGGCTGGATACTCTCACTCTAAATTCATACAAAATGTTTTTACCTTTTAGTAGAAAAGTTTTTGTTTTATCACATGTTAGAATGATAAACTGGAATACACTGGAGTAGGAACCTGAATATTAATTCTGGATAAACCATTGGCCATGTATCTTACATGTAATTAAATGTAAAATTGAGAGCACCAGGTCTAAAGTAGCATTGTCCAGTACTGAGTTTTACCTCTACCGCTTACTATCTGTACAACTTTAGAAAAATTATTTCATATTAAATGCCTCAATTTCCTCATCTGCAAATGAGAATAATAGTACAGACCTCATAAGTGTGTTTAGCTGATTAAATGAGATATGTATAAACAGTAAACCAATGTCTAACACATCAGTGACATTATATAAACAGCTTGATGATGACGATGATGATGATGATAACTAAAGCCCATCTGTAGATTTTCTGTTCTCTGTTTTTCATTTTTTAAGTAAAGGAGATAGAGATAAGCTCTGTGGTCTTCTTCAGTTCCAGCCAGATTCAAGGGTCTATGCTACTCTTTTTCTAAGCACAGAATTCTAAGCTGTAGGGTAGCTTCTTAACATGAACTGAAGGAAAATTCAAAACATTCTTTTTCTGGTAAACAAGGCAGTTTTACACTTGCCCCATGCTTTAACTAAGACCATTTTCTCTTAATAGACGTGCTCTGCTCCCTTCTCTGCCTACCAAGGTTCTAAGTTTCAAGGTCGACCTCAATGTCTTCATCTCCAAGTCCTTTTGGTTTCTATCCTCTCTGGATTTATTTTGCATTTTTTTACTTCAATTTAATCTATCTTCCACACAACTGCCAAGAAGAATTTTCAAAATCATAAATTCAACTGTTACTCTGTTGCTTAAAAGTCCTCAGTGGTTTTTTATATACCTTAGGAAGAAATTTCAGTTCCCTGTTATGGAATAGAAGACCCTAAAGGACTTGGCCCTCTCTTCAAATTCAGCCTCTCTCTCTACTTCACTTTGTACATCAGCAAATAAGAGAATGCTTATACTTCTCTGTGACCATATCACTGCCCCATGCCTTCGTGCTTTTGTACTTGTCTCATGCAAATACCCCTTTCTTTTTCCTCAGCTGGATAATTCCTACTTGTCCTTGAAGACTCATTAAGTTTCTGCTCATCAAGAAAGTTTCCCCACTAACTTAGGTTCTGTTCTCTATGTACATCCCTCAATCAAAATACCTTTGTTGTAGTGAAATTATTTGAGCATGGATTTATTCCTTCCTTTATACTCTACATTCCTCCACAGCAAATGCAAACCTCAATTTTCTCTGTATTCTAAATACGGTGTCTGTTACATTTCAAGTTATCAGTGTCAAACAAACCATTTTGTATCTCATTGAAAACTTGATGCCACATTAGATATGCAGCACAAAATTGTGATTTGCCTTTAAATGTTGTAGTTCCCCCATAGCCAGTCACAGGACAATTTTATGTAGTTTATGTACTTCTAAAAATAACCATTGAAGAGGAATTGCAGAAAATGCTTAAGGCAAGCATAGTATTAAGAGAATAAAGTATGCTTCCAATCAATATTGGCTTGAAGGGTACAGTCTGTGATGCCTCATTAAGTTACAGTCATAGAGAAGTCACTTAAAAACTATTCTCTAGAGAGTGAATCCCAACTCATGCTGAAGGAGTGGGTATCCATTGGTATATTCCTAATTTAACCCAACAGTAGGATAGCAAAATAAACATAAAAACAAAAGTGAAGAAAAAGATAACTTTTGAACTACTCCATTTTGTTGGAGCAAGACGTTAACAGTGTAGAGATATATGGATCCTTTTAAAATACTGTTTATTGTACAGTCTTAAAATATAAGTGGGTTATATCACTCAAAATTCAAGTGTATCAAACAAAAATGGAAGAGCTACATTGGCAACTGATTGACTTAATTTTTAATTTGTGATGAACAAAAAAAAAATAGGAAAAGTTTACAGAAATCTCCAAAAAAACCCACAAATAATCCATAAATTACAAAAACACACAAAAATGATTTTTAAAAAGTTTATAGTGATCTGTAAAAAACTACCAAATAATGAAAATAATTTAGAAATTAAAATAGCAATTTAGTAGAAAAAATGATTGTAACTTGTTAGTCCCTTAGATGAATTGCATTGGCTTTGTGGTTTTATAACCTGACTACAAATGGACCAAAATCTCACTTAAAAGTAGCTAAGAGCTAGCAGAAAGTGGGGAAATTAGTTACATGATGTAGAGCATTCCACAGATTAAAAAAAAATAAATAGAAAGCACTTTTAGCAAACTGAGTCCCAGAGATTCTCACGAAGAGACAGCTTGTTGTATTTTGATGTTCCTCTGACAAATGCAGTAACGAGTGTCTTACAGTTAGTATTTCCTAAAACAGTCACCAGTGAGGCTGACAGCATGACACTAAAATGCAGTTCAGCAAAATCAGTAGGAGGCCAACCAGTGTGGCATGAGTATACAGTACTCTGATAGTGTGATTTCATTCTTAAACTTAAGAGTATCTGGAAGAATAGTAATAGAAGTAGTAGTTTATTATTATTGTTGTTATTATTATTATTATTTCTTGCAATTTAACTTTTGCTGCATATTGGTTTACCATAAAATTTAAGAATTTGTACTCACACAAAGTACAAATGCTATGTTTTATCATTTGAAGATCTAATTATCACAAAAGACGTTTAGCTTATATCCATTTTATCGAAGTGTATCACATATGATATACTAGGTTATGCTCTGGTAATGAACAATCCTGAATGCTCAGCACTTTAAAACAAAAAACATCTACTTTTGGTTTATGTTAAATATCTATCATGGCTCAGCAAGGGACTCTGGCCCACATGCCTGCTTGTTATTCTCATTCTGTGACCCAAGAAACTGTATGGAGCCTTGCTGGCCATCATGACAGGTGGAAAAGAGAACGTGGCGAAGCACACTGCTGACTCTTCAGCTCCCAACCAGAAGTCACCTGGCACTCCGAGTTTCCAGAGGGAGTGGAGGGGTAATCTTACCATTGCATGGAAGGAGAGAGAGAGCATAATTTGGGATTAGCACTAAAGATGACTACAGAAAGCTGAGGAGCCTGTTGAAAAAGTCACCACCCTACAAAAAGAAGATGAAACCAGGAAATACACCCACTCATAGAGAGCTAATATTTCTCTCTAAAACAGTGTGGGGTCTAACACTCTCTGCAGATATGGGTGATTTCAAGCCCAAATGCATATGCTGCCAAGTAGTAATTTTCATGTTGTGTCTTGCACAATTCAAGAAATCCAATTCCATGCTTCACAGATTCTATCAAAAAAATAGAAAGGAAGAAACATAAATCTGACTATAAAAATAAGTTTATAGCATTCTTCTGGGCAAGTTACATATCACGAATTAGGAAAAATACACTCTCAGGGAAAATATTTTAAAACACTATGGTGCAACACTTATTTCACATGACAATAATTACTCAAACACATTATTTTGAGGTAAGACTTCCAGAATCACTTGTTAATTTCTCTTTATGCCAAAGCGGGTAAAGGGAAATTCTACAACTTTTTGACTAATAAAGGTATTTAAATATTTATACTTTAGAAATTTCAGATTCCATTCTAAATATTAATTAGCCAGGGCAATCAATTTAAATACTCAGAAAACAAGAACCTAATGTATTAAAATTATGTCCATAGAATGTAGTCATTATTTCTGATGTACAGGTTTCTTTTTTCTTCTTCATTACAGAACTTTGTAAGAATAGGGTTGTTTTTTTTTTAGGAAACGGAAAATAGTATTATCATAGCTCTAAATTTTCAGCTGTATTCTCTTATCAGACAAGGCAGTATAGCTGGTATTTTTGTGAACATTTTTGGTCTCTAACTTCATCTTAATGTTTAGAATCAGATACTAGGAATTTAATCTCTTTTTGATAAGATACTCTAGCATCTTTTTTTCTTTCACCAGTCTGTGACAAATTTCTTTCACAGGTAGCTACAAATTGGTAAGGTTTGTACACACAAGGATATTGGTTGGCTTAATTTAGCAATGGCAATATTGCCCTTTGGGGTAGATAATTCTTTGTTGGACATGGGGAGGGGCTATCCAATGCATCGTAGGATGTTTAGCAGCATCCTTGGCCTCTAGTCACTGGATATCATAGGCACTGCTTCCCCAATTGTGACAACAAAGTGTCCCTAGATATTTCTGAATGCCACTTGGGAGCATAATTGCGGGCGATTGAGGACCTCTCACTTGGTTTAATTAGAGTCCACCCCCAGGGGTAGAGATAGAGTGAGTGTCTGAATATCATGGACTTTATTGTGTGGTATTGTTCCAATTACGGTGGCTACATTAAAAATTACCTCAAAACTAACTAAGTGGCATGAAACAACCACATATTATGCTTATGGAATCGAATCCATGGTTAAGAATTCTGACAAGGTTCATCAGGAAGGTTTCTTTCTAATCCCTGATGCCTGAAACCTGAGCTGAAAGACTTAAAGTGAAATTTTCTGAAGGCTTCTCACTCTTACATCCAGCATTCATGCTCAACATTGGTTGGAGGACTACAACAGCTGGAGGTGTGGCTGAAACATCTACACCTGGCCTTTCCAAGAGGATGCCTGGCTTCCTTGCAAAATGGCGACAGTGTTCCAAGGGCAATCATCCCAAGAAAAGGAGGGCCATGTGTAAGCCATACGCTTATTATGAGCTAACCCTCCCAAGTACCATGCCCTTACTTCCAACATATTCTGTTGCACAAAGTACCTACAGGTTTGAGGAGACTCGTAAACGTCACATTGTAAGAAGAGCATGTGGGATGGGATAGAGATCGATGCCCTCACCTTTGGAAAATACCCTGTGCCACAGACCCTTGATAGCATCTCAGTTCTTTTAGTGATGAAGAAGGGGGCTTTGTTTGGATAGACAACCAAGAGTGTTTATTAATGGACTATTATTTGATAAAATAGTCCAAAGGAGAATAAAAAAAGTACTTCCTATAGAGTTAAATTACTTCCAAAGATGATATTATGTAGACGCTTTACATTTTTAACTAGACCAAAATAGCCATGTTATAAATTCCTCCATTTTACTTATCTTAGCATGATATGTAAATGAAGACAAAGGTGATAATAATATTACCTGGTCACTGGCCCCAATAAAATCTAAGTGTTCAGATAAGTATTTGAGACTCCATCAAATAAACTTAGCACAAACAATGGCATCTCGCTGATGAGGTGAAAGCAAAGGCAGAAGACATCAGACAATTAGGAGTTCATCTGAAAACTGCTGTGGACATGCACTTAAAGAGTCAGTGCATCCTACATAGACAGACAGTAGCTGTGGGAAGATGGCGGCAATTACTGAAAGGTGAGGCACCCTGGGCAAAAGGAGATACAAGGCCCAGAGACTGACACGCTTGCTTCTCCTTTGACCCCTACAAGTAACCCCTGGGATGCCCGCACTGAGCCCAGTTTTGTAAGCAGTAATTAGTATAAAGAACATGAACTAGGAATCAGAAGACCTGAGAACAGTCCTGGTGTGGCTAACTGCCTGACTTGTGCAAGTCACTTAACCTTTTTGTGGTTTCATAGTAAGTTAAGGCAGTTGGCATAGGGGACCTCAGAAGCCCATCTCATTTCTATAATTTGTTTTCAGTTTTAAGGAAATGTCCAAAAATATTCAAATGATCATTTTCAACTACTTTTTGTTAATCCTGTTATTCCCCAAGTGGGAGACCAGAGCTTGGCATGGCCAAGGGTATCTATCAGCTCCTCTGCTTTTGAAGAGCTCTAGAAATCTCCGTGGGTCCTGTTTTCATGGGAATTATATGCATACTTTTTCATAAAGAGATCGTCAAACAGAGATAAAACCTCCTTATTCCTTGTAACCCAGTTGAGGATAATTCTAACTTTCATCAAATTTTCCTTGACTTTAGTCATGAGATACGAAAGCTAAGGAACAATGATTATGAAAGAGACTTGAATTTAACTCTGCCTTGATGGAAGTTGGATCCGTTTAATTTAATTCACTATAAAAGCATAACTGTGAAATGCGAAGGCTAATGCAAAATGTATTGTTCTATACAGTTTTTAAAACACAAGTAATGCTGTATGTTATTCATGGTCCCAAGTGAATGGGCCCAAAGTGGGAAAACATGCCCTGGATGTGGACATGTCAGATTCACGTTAGTGCCTCTGGAGCAGGGAGGAGACGAGACCCCTGCGGGGAGCTATGAAGCTTCTACTTCATGTGGATAGCATTTTAAGGTTTCTTTCAAATGCCAGGGAAATTGGTAACAAAGTTATACACATTTATTAATTTGTGTGGTGTGAAAATGCCAGGGTTACATTATTTTCAGTCAGTTTCTGTATTTTTTAAAACTGCCCACAAAATCAAGAGAGAAAATTGTACTAAAAATTTGTCAGGCGCTGAGCTGACCTGGGGTGAGTGGAGCTGCCAAGTGTCTACATAGCTGGTTAAGGGAATAAGGTAAATGAAATTAACAGCCACGTCTTTGATCGCCTACTGCACTCGTATAAGCAGGAGGCTAACCCAGACATAGATCTGGCATCTCCACTGTTCCATTTTAGCTTGTCGGGTGAGGGTCAGGAGACTGGGTGGACACCAAGCACGTGTACACAGTCTCTCCTCACACTGCTGAGATGGTTTCTCTCTCTGAGCCAAAGTGGAACTGTAGCTATGTAGCATCTAAAATACGATAATGCGTGTGGGAATGTTTTGAAAAATTCTAAAGGCTTTCCCCAGACATGGGAATAGTATGTCAATATGAAGCTGGTTACCATACCAAGGAGGTGCTGTTCATTCAGACTCATAAAATCTCAGAACACTTGATGATTCCATTTTATGAAGTTCAAGAACAGCCCAAACTCACCTCTAGTCATGAAATGTTGTTGCAAGTTTAGAATCCACAAACTTAGCCCCTGACTACACACTGGAAGGTAGGACACCCATTTGACAGCCCCTCGAAACATTCGCTCTACCTCCCCACGAACCCACGCCGCAGCAGAAATGGTCTATTGCTAGGGAGTCAGCCACGAGCAGGAAAGGTTAATGAATGAAACAAAGTGCTTGCATTATTCAGATGAGTAAGGACCTATGCAAACAAAGTAAATACATATTAAGATTCTGTGTAAGATCTTGCTTAAACTAAGCAGTTTTGGTGTGAAACACTCCTGAGAAGTCTTTCCAGGAGGCGGCAGAAAAGAGGCAAGTCTTTGCTCCTGCCCTTCCCAGGGCTGCACAGAGGGCAATACGTGACTGACAGGCCCCTTCTGGAACCGCGTTGTGACTATAGCTTGAATGAACTTTTTAGACTCTAAGTTGTAGTTTATAAAACTTATTGTTATGTATGTTTTACACAGTTTCTTCAACAAATTGGGAGGAATCTTTGAATTCTAAATAAAGAATTTTTTCCCCAAAGACTGCTCTATGCAAGACTCTCCATGAGAAGGAAGACCCACAAATCTAAAGTAAACAAGTGGGTCATTGCCAAGGCCCAAGGGCCACCTGAGGACCAGGAAATGGCACAGTGATCAACTTTTTTGATATGTTCGGTCATTGGCATTAAAAAAGCTTTTGCTTATGATTAAGTGATCATCTTATTAAACTGTACATTATGTCTCTTCTTCATTTTTTCTTCTTTCTTCTCAAAATGCTATACTTCAAATCTATTTCCATGAGCTTTGTTGCACCTCTGTTCCTTTATTAACTTCTTCGGTGCTTAAGATACTTCATTTTATCTTCATTTTTTTTACATCTTGCCATCTCTATACAATGTCACTTCATAGGTATTAGATATGATACCTTCTCCATTTTGCTCCATAGTACTTGGAAGCAACCCTCTACACCCTATTTTAAGAGTAGGGCATTTACAGTGATTACAATGAATTAGTCAAAAATTTTTGCATGCATATTTCATTCCTTTGTTATAAGAGTAATGTATTCTTATTGTAAAAAATACACTACCAAAGAATACAAGTTAAGAAGTAAAAAGTCCCCTTTCCTTCTCTGCCTCCTCAATCCCCAACCCACCCAGGTAAAAGGCCTTAAAGCTCTGTTGAATGTACACCTAGGAATTCCTTTTATATATATATATATATACAAATGGAATTATGTTGTAATACTGTTCTGAGACTTATTACTTAACAATTTTTCTTATAGATTTTTTTCAGCAACAGAATCAGATCTACTTGATTATTTTAAATTTCGTAGGTTTCCATTTTGTGTGGATATAGCATGAATTACATATTCAAGCCATCCCCTCTGGGCCGAGAATGTCCTCAGTGTATTTCCCATCACAAACAATGCTTTAGTGAATATTCTTGGGTGTATGACCTGGCATATTTTATATGCATGGATATGTAGGATTTTTCTAGAAATAGAATGGTTACTGCGTTTTAATTAGTTGTCAGCCACTCTCACCACCTTCCCAAGCCTTGGTCTGAGCTGTGGCTGTACCACCTCTATAGGGTAAACTAGTATCCACAGCTCTTAAACCTTATTAAATCAAAATCATCAGCAGAACATTTTAAAAGGCAGATTATTCAGGCTGAGCTCTGGAACTGCCAAACCAAATTTTCCATAAGGGAGACTTGGGCTTTCAAATGTTTTAACTCCACCACCAAGAGATTCTGAGGTTTAGTCAGAATTGAAGGCCACTGAACTGGTTCCTGGCTTCCAGTTCTTCCCATGGTATGGCTGTTTTCTCTCTGACATAGTGCTTCAGTCTCTGGGGTGTCATGCTTTTCTTTGACATTTTTTTTTTCATAAATCATTACAGTTTTGTCTTTAGCATTCATTTTCCCATTTATTAAGTGCATTCTTTATCTTTAGGCATATTTTTCATTTGTTTTTATTTGAAAAGTAGTTTTACCCCATAAATAACATTATTTAGTTTTATCCCTCCTTGGTCACTACACCTAACAAGCTGGACACCAGGTATTTCTCAACATCCAGGCTCCATCGGAGACCACTGCACATACCTCACTGTTCTCTCCTTCCTGTGTAATGACAGGCAGTGGGGCCTAGAGACTCAGGCTGAGTTTAAACCACAGCTCTGCCACTTACTAGCTGTGTGAATTTGAACAAATTTCTTCACTTTTCTGCAGAAGAAAATTTCCCCATATGTAAAGTGTGGATGATAACCTCGCTTGCCTCAAAGAACTGTTGTAAGGAACACATAAATTTTTTATGTAAGTTACTTTAAAAGTAACTGAAATATAGCAGGCACTCATTAGGAGCTATTGTTAGTACTAACCAACTTCCTCCAAAACGATTACAAGAAAGACCTCTGAGGGGCTCCCTCTCTTCAGGTGCGCGCTTCCTCTTTCTTTGACTTCCTCTGGTTATACGCTACCATCCGCTTTCTATCTTCCAGAGTTTTATTGCTATCTGTCATCGGTTGTCATTTCTACTCATACTCCTTTCAGTATTGTACAGTCTTTTGGCTTGAGTTTCCAGAAGTAGCAAGTATAAATCACACTGAATCTTTTAAATTGAAGTCTTCATTCTTTCTAAGTCACAATTTAAAAACAGATAGAAGTACTTGAGAAAATTCAAATGATTTCCTCCTAGCCACAGGACCATTTCATATTTTCTCATTTATTGTTTTAAAATATTACAACCCCCCAAAAGTCATTTCTCAGCAGTTCCTAAACATGAGCTATGCGTGAGCATGAGTCCCAGAACCCGGAACTTAATGGTGAATTGGACCCCACTGGGGAAAGTAGTCTTGGTTGATTCCTTCACTTTTTATCTTTTAAAAATTTCTCCTTTAAAATTGTTTTTCATGCCCTGATTAGTTTAAAGTCTCTCAGTTTCTCATGTTCGTCCATTACTGCTCTGCTTGCCAATTCACTGTTTTTGTCCATTTTCTAAAAAAAGAAAAATTGAATCAGTAGATCATTGATTATATACTCAGGGCTTATTTGTTTCTGAACTTGTTCATGTCTTAAGATATATATATATATATATATATATATATATTAGCTCTCTGCCAATTTCTTAGCTCATAGATAAATTCTATCTTTCTTATAGTCACATTTTAGGAGAGGACCCAGAAGTTTTAATTTTATGCTCCCATTATCTGCCTGTATTATACTAAAAGGTTGAGTTATCCTATGCTGTTTTTACCATTTATTGAGCTCTTGTAATAAATATTAGTTTTTATTTAAATTAACATTTTTCTAATTACAGAAAAAAATTAAAATACTAAGAAATATGTGCATATGTAATCATTTTCAACATTAATTTTGTGAGAGATATATAGACATACACACATATGTATATACTTATTCAATTTAAACAGTTGCTTATACATATTTACAGTAAGGTACTCATTTAAGAAAATATAAATTTTCTCATATTAATAAAACAAAATGTTAACTATATGTTTCTCTCATTTTTTCATCACTCTACTTGGGTATTTTTCTCTTGGAAGAATATGGAGTTTGTTCATAAAAACATCAGGAGAGAAAATAGGAAGAAAATACACATTTAAAAACTTCAGCATAGATTTTATAATTTTAGTTTGTTAATTTATCCCTCACTTGTTGTTTTGGGGTAATAAGAGCCGAGTGCAAAGCAGTAATAAGTTCTAGACCATGGTTTTGTAAAGACATAATCATTGTCATAGCCCCTTTCATGTGTGGTGGTCACATAAATGTACAGTTGTATTAAGTATTTTTTATTTTGTTGTAGTTTGAATCTAACATTAGGTAATTAGTTAAACATTTATGGGGCATGCATTTTCATCCTATATATTTTCTGTACATGGAATTATATCTCTTGTCAAATATGGAAATAATTATTTTAGAACACACCTAAAGACATTAAATCTACATATTTTTAAAGCAAATCCTGTATAAAACTACTTTTATATACATAGTTCTGCCTATATTATTTATTTCCAGCCTCCTACTTGAAATATAGTAAATCTGGATAGATTAGTTAGTAGGTTTAATATTAGATATTCCAAGTGCTACCTTTGTGGGCTGTCCTCCAAGATAAGATATCCACTTCATTTTCCACGTGTTCAATAAGGATTGTTGGGAGCACAGTAAACTTGAGAACAATGAGTGGCTTGGAAAATATTTAATTAGTGAAACTTTTTCCTGAGAAGGGCATTGCAGATGTGGTAAAGAGAGTCCTTAAACCCCCAGAAGTTCTTCAAAACCTTATCAAAGGATCTTCATGGACAAAGTCTCAGCACTGGCATCTGTCACTGTGCTCCAATTACCCAGTGATATTCTTTATAAATAAAATGTTCACACATACTTACTAACAGA
Organism: Sturnira hondurensis; assembly: GCF_014824575.4. Taxonomy (NCBI): domain Eukaryota; kingdom Metazoa; phylum Chordata; class Mammalia; order Chiroptera; family Phyllostomidae; genus Sturnira; species Sturnira hondurensis. Next base: position 14,829,450 of record NW_028095541.1, on the reverse strand, counting down.
AACCCCAAAGCATGCAACACCTCGTTCACCGTAACAGTGGTTTAACTCACAACCGATTTTCCTGAACTGAAGCAAATGACACTTGGCAAGTCAGTCAGGAAAGTAGAACTGCTGCATCCGAGACTATCAGAAAACTGGTGGTGCTAAGATCCTTAAAATGTCAGGCCAAAAACAAGAGCCTCAAACGTCTTATTCTCCCAGAGTTGGGAACAGCATTCGGTTGTGCTAGTTTCTGATCATTTTTACCGTCTAAGTATTCCTCTTCTAAAGTCACTGAACCTTGGATGATGGGCAGCCACAGCAGAGGTTAATTTTCTATTGCTGGACCTGGTCTATATTTGCAAAAGAAAGTTATTCTATTTCAAAGTGTTCCATTTTGTGCATGTTTGAAAAGCCTAATATTTTTTTCTCTGTGGTGGTCTCTTTTCTTCCCCATTAGCTGTGTTCAGTATCCAAAGAGTATAGGAAATCAAGCTGACTTCAAAATTAGCTTTAAAAAATTACATATAATGAAATGAATGGAAATATGTACAGATTGGTTTGCAATGAGGCAAAGGTTTGGAAAGCCACCTCCAAAATAGCAATGTTTTTAAATACACAACGCCCAGATTATTCCACCACTAAAATCAGCTGATTGTATTTTGTTAGCATCTGAAAAACTTCCAGAGTTGAAGAACCAAATCCTTAAAACATACGTAGAGGTAAATCCACCTCAGACTTTCATATTGAAGCCTTCCTCTCCAGAGAAAGTGGAAACAAATATCTAGGCAAAAATCCATTTGATTTCACAAATGGATTGTGAAAGAAAGAAAACTGGTGGCTTTGGTGTGACACACTTTCTCCTGCTGACCCTGAATGAGTCTCTTTTTTCTCCCACGCCCCCCCAAACCTACCTACAATTTATAACCTGCGCTCATTCACCCAGCAATTATATGTGCTTTAAGTCCTCAGGTTACTTAATGACATAAGTGTTACACTTATATCCTGCTTCTTACGCATTAAATAAAATATCTTTAGGTCTGCCATTTGCCTCTAGTATTAGAACGAGAATGGGGAAACTTTTCCCTTGACATATGCACTTTGAAAATATACCTTAGTTAGTTCTTTCAGGAAAAAGAACATTTTATGAGTTGTGGTTTAACATTTTACTATTTTGATAACCATGGGCAAATTAATTAACCACATTAGTCTCTTAATATTTAGAATGGGGTTATTAAAGTATTTGGACCTTAAATACAGGATGGGGCAAAATTAGATTTATAGTTGTGAGCATGCATAACACGAGTTTATTTTTATTAGTATTTATTAATTATTGAATTGTTTTTTCCTATGAACAACCGTAAACCTACTTTTGTCCCATCCTGTATAAGTAGTGTATTGGTACATAAAAATGACAGCTACTAGTACTATCACCATCATTCATAAATATTTCAGGTCAGTGGCTTAGTTTTTCTCTATTTCTTCTCCTACCAAAGTCTGTTATGAAAAGTGTTATTAACTTGGGTTTTGGGAAGGGGTATTTATTTTACAATAATTTGTTAAACTATACATGTATTGAAATTATATTTAACAAGAAAAGTTAAATATTGAGATTTGAGGGATACTGAAACTTCCTGGCCTTATTTTTTATTCCCTTTACAGAGTATATTACTATAAGCTAGATCTGGATTGGAAGTCCTATAGAGAACTTACACTCAGTATTTTCAAAAATGGATTCACAGGAACAAGTATAAAGGACCCATGGACAAAAACAAAATGGGAGGGAAGTGGGGAGCACTGGGGGGTGGGCTGGGGTGGGAGTAAAAGACAAAACTGTACTTGAACAATAATTAAATAAATTTTTTTTAAATCTTAAAAAATGAACTTACTGTCTTCTGTCCTTTCTCACTTCTTCTCTCCTTCCCACACTCACTTCCTTTTTTCACTTCATTCTTTCCACATGCAATTATTGGTTACCTGCTTCATCCAGGCACAGTACTAGGGAACAGACACACAATCACAAACAAGGTAGTTACAACCTTTGTCTTCATGCAACTTACAAATAAGCTAGTAAAAAAACATTCAACAAATGAATTACAGAAATAATTCTATCAAAATAGAGTTGATGAGTGCGATGAAGGAAAGCTCAGAATTCAATACAAGTAAATAACGTACAAATTAGGTGGAAACCTGACTCAGTCTGGGGGTTGATGGGAAGAGTCATGGAGTCATGGAGGCCAGTCCTGAGCTGGGATGAGCTGGGTGTGGGGAGGTTACTAAGCAAAGTAACATAATTTTCTGCAGTCTGATGTGTCTTTTTTTAACATTGTTTTTCTTCTAAACACAATCATCTTCCCATTTACTCAGGGTTAAAGTCTTCACATTGTCTGTCTTTGACACTCTATTCTATTTTGCCTCAGCAAATAATCAGTTGCCCAATTTTCCTGATTCAGCATCTTCTTTGTTCTTATTTCCTTAAATAACTGAATTCTCATTCTCACTATGTTATTTATGTTCTTCTTTACCTGTTTCCTAGAGTTTTATTTTGGGGTGGTTTTTATTTTTCCAGACTAGTCTTTGCACCTTTAGTATTTTCCCCTTTCACAGCCAACCAGTTCTCTCACATGCAGCTGCCAGATTAACTCTCTGAAACACAGTTCCGATATCAGCTCAAAGAAGTTTCGTGGAATGCCAGCTGATGAAATAACATCTGAATTCCTCCTCATGTTATTAAAAGCTTAAAAAAGACTGACCCCATGTCTGTTTTGAAGCTTGATTTTCAGTCTTCCCTTTCATGTCTTCCTGAGTGTAACTGCATACGCCACATTCTAAAGCTTTTCCCACAACCAGGCCTTTGTCCTGGGCTCTGCTCCTTTCCTCTTTGTTACATACTTAAACCTGTTTCTCCTTCATGGTCTTGCCCAAATATCCACCCTCCCAGAATAAATTCACTTTTTTCCCACAGAGTAATTTCCTTTTCTCTGGATCCTCAATATTACAAGATTCACAGTATGATAGCTTTTGTTATCTCCCCCACCTGGTAGAACTATTTGGAGAAGAACGAAGGTAAAGCTCTTAATGAGCGTGAACTCTGGAACCAAATTGCCTAGATTCCAGTCCTTGCTCTGACACTTCCTAGCTGTGTGACCCTGAGCACATCACTTAAATTCTCTATACCTCATTTTTTTTCTGTAAGAGTCCCTACTTCATAAGGTACTGTGTGGACTACATGAATAAATAGGGCAAAAATGCTTAATCTAGTGTGTAGCAGTAGTGCTATGTAAGTATGATCACACAATTTTTTTATCATTTACATGTAATATCTACTCTTCCAAATTTTAAGTTGAGGACAAAACCACATCTCAGTTATCTGCGCGGTCTCTAAATCCCTTACTGCCTCACACAGAGCAAATTAATAGTGAGTGTATGAATTTGAATCATCATGATTAATGAACCATGATTGGACTTTTCAAATAGTTTATTTTGAAGACAATATTTTTTTAATTCAATTAGCTAAAATAAATCATGGAATAAAAAATTTAGTATATATAAATTTTCTGTGTGTAAAGCACACAGAATATATGGAGAAGTATGCCTTCTCTGATTTTACATTTTATCCTAGGAGACACACATACAGATAACTGCAATATAAGGCAAAGTAGAAAAAGCATACAGTCAAAAAGTGATTATAGGAATTCAAAAGGAGTGACTGGAATGATTAGAAAAAATTATTGAGATGATAAGTAATTATACTGCAATGAAAATGGAACTTTTAGAACAAAGCATACATAAATCAACTCTCCTGATAATATTAGCCAATATTTATTGAATACTTGCTGTACCAGACATTGTATTTATCATTTTTTTAATTTTTATTTTTATTTAATTCTTGTTCAAGTACAGTTTTCTGTCTTATATTCCCAGCCCTGCCCGCCCCAGTGCTCCCCACCTCCCTCCCATTTCCACCCTCCACCTTAGTTATCGTCCATGTGTCCTTCATACTTGTTCATGTGAGTCCTTCCCCTTTTCCCCTGTGATTCTCTCCCCTCTCCCTTCTGGTCCCTGTCAGCCTGTTTCGCATTTGAGTGTCATTGGTCATATTTTGCTTGCTTGTTTGTTTTGTTGTTTAGATTCCTTTGCAACACCATGGATGGAACTGGAAAGCATTATGCTGAGCGAAATAAGCCAGGTGGTGAAAGACAAATACCATATGATATCACCGTGTTTATCATTTTTAAACCAGAACAGTCCCATGTGGAAGCATTGTTGTGTTTCATTTTACAAGTGGAAAAACTGAGGCATAGAGGCAATGTTAAATAATTTGTCAAAGTCATCCAGCTAATACAGAGGAGAGCTGGGATTAGAACCCAGGGAGACTGGGAGACTGGATTCAGAACCTGTGTTTACCACCACATGGCAAAATGAGAATTTCAACTTTACTACTCGCTGAACTCTTTCTAATAATATGTTGTATTAAGTTCACTGGAATTTTATTTTCTATTACTTTTTAAATTTATGTCTTATATATAGATGATCAAAAAGTCATTTCATTTTGACCAACTCAGTCTTTCATTTACAATAACAAGTCCTCAAATTCTTCATCTATGAAATATAAGTTTGAAGCTGTATTAGTAGTTCTCAAGTAGTTCAAAAGCAATTCTTTATTTCAAAATAAAAAATAATTATGGCAACTTCTATATTGCAGTTGTTTGCCTTCTCCTATTCACTGCTTGATGTGCAGTAGAAAACTTGACAGTAAATCACAGGATTTTGCTGCCTCAAGGAATCCACTGTGCTAGAATAACCTCTAATCTAGTTCTTGACTCTAGGTCTCTCCCACTTTGGTTTCCAATTTGTCATTTTCTCTCTTCTATGAGAAGAAACACATATACTCCCTCAATCCCTTAAAAATCTATCAAACTTTCTCTATATTTTCTCCTATTTTCCTTCCCTTCTTCCTTCAGCAGAGGTTTCTTAGTAAGCAACACGACTTACTTTGCAGAACTCATAATTACTCTTGGACTCTTGTGAAAAGGAACTCTGTCAAAAATACATGAGTTATGCCCTGGCTGGTGTAGCTCAGTGGATTGAGTGCAGGCCTGCAAACCAAAGGATCACGGTTCGATTCCCAGTCAGGGCACATACCTGGGTTGTAGGCCAGTTCCCAGCAGGGGATGCGCAAGAGGCAACCATACGTTGATATTTCTCTCCTTCTCTCCTTTCCTTCCCCTCTAAAGATAAATAAATAAAATCTCTTTAAAAATCTTTAAAAAATACATGAGTTAAAACAATGCAAAATTACAGAACTTTAACTTGTTTTCTCAAAATAATAAAGGTTTTATATCAATTTTGGAATGAATCCAAATAATTTTCTAGTAGATTAAATTCTAAAGTCAAATCTTTACAAATACTATATATACATAAAGCAATATTATCTACTGTCCATATTTATTTTTACATTTCTTTCCTTTCTCCTTGACACTCTTGTCCAGTACTTTCCCCACTGCTTGAGAATGTAATCCAAATGATATTGACAATATTTAGTTTCATATATTTATATAGTAGAAATATTTGAGAAAAACTAGCATAGAGTTTTAGGTGGTATCATTCTTGGTACTGCTGGAGACTGGTGCTTCATTTCTAAGATACCAGCAAGAAATTATCAGCCCCCACCACCTGCCCCCCAGTAATCCCTAATGTTTCCCAATATTGGAATCTTTGGGATGCATAACCAAAAATAACACTCTGGGTTTTCAGAGTGGTTATATTTTTTTGTTACAATTCTCGTACATTCAGCAGAATCAGTTCAGCCAGCTGCTTCAAGCAGACAGGTGTATTTCTGCATCGTCCGCAGCATTAGTCCTCCGGCACTGTGAAAGACTCCTTACGCAGGGCCAGACCAATTCCTGTTTGATGAGGGCTTGCTCCCAACCACACAGCAGCATCTGAAAGGCAGTACATGCAGCACCTTGCAAAAACAGGGAGGGGCAAATGTAGGGTAGAGTTTATTTTTGTATTATTATTTATTAATGCCTGTATTATTTTTATATGAAAATTGTAAACCTACTTTTTCCCCACCATGTATATGCCGTCTGACCATCCCCCTGGAATTGGCCATTTGTTCCCTTGTGTCTCACTGAACCTGTGCAGGTGTTTATCTCAGCACCTGTGCTCCTATTGTTATTGTCAACCCAGGACGTCATGCTTATTGATTCTAGAGGGCGGGGTTGAGAGAGAGACAAACATCTGTGTTTCCTCAGTTGCCTCTCACAGGCATCCTGACTGGGATTGACCCCACAACCCAGGCATGTACCCTGATTGGGATTCAAACCTGCAAATTTTCAGTTCACAAGATGGCCCTCCAACCCACAGAGCCACACCAGACAGAGCAGCACCTGTACTGCTTTATTGTAGATTCTTATGTCTCTCTTTCCTTTCTTATTGGCCTTTGTATCCACAACATCTAGTACAGTGCCCGGCTCATGGTAAATGGGTAATTAATGTTTATTGAATGAAAACTCTGGAGTAAGAAGCTACAAATTCGTGAAGTAATTGAACCAAGTACTAAGTGAAGTAATAAATATGGAGTGGTGGACTGAGGGGAGTGTGCAGCACATGGTAGTTCTCTCAGGGCTGATTCAGACAGGGATAGGTACGGTAGGCGTGTGGAGACAGGAACAGGGAGAGGTCCGGGTGGAAGACAATGGAAGCCAGCCTGGCTGGCCCAGCTTGGGAAGTAAAAAGAACTAAGTTTGGACATACCAATGACTTAGAGACACTTGGTAGAAACGCCTGAAAGTTAGAATTATTAAAGAATTTAGAATTGATTTGGAAGCAATAGGGAGACACTATAGTTCTCTGATTTGGACAATGAATGATCAAAGTAATATTTTAAAGTTTTAATCTAATGCATGTGTGCTTATGTGAGAATTTATATAAACATCAGGTCATAAAATATTAATTTTAGTCTGTGGGTCTTCAGTTGATCCTCAAGATTTCTTTCTTTCTCTTCTCCCCCAACAGGTTGTTATTTTGTACTTTGAGCCAAACACGTTTCGCTGTATTCTCCTCAGATGGGTCCGCCTTCTTGGTTTCGCTACCGTTTATGGAACTGTCACTCTCAAGCTCCACAGGTATATTTTATTATTTTTTATTCTCTTGGGAGGATCATGTGGCTTAGCATATTAGTACAAGCTAGAGCATCCAATTAAATTGTTTAATTTCAAGAATTTAGATAGCAAGATGGTCTATATTTTTATTTTCAAAGCAGTATCTTTAGGATTCAATAGGAAGATGTTTAATACAACTGAATTTGAATAACATGGTTTAATAAAACATGCCATTGATCTTGGAAAGTTTAATTCTGAATAGAGTAATTTCATAATGAATGCAAAACATTATTGACTAGCTACGAACAGGAATAAATACAAAGACAATGTGGCTGAAATAATAATCCAGGTCCAGAGCTACCAAAGAATCCTCTGTAGTAAAATTCACTTATATGCTTATTTGGCTAAAACTGCTGTCCACCATTTCCAAGTTCCATGCCCCAGGGTAATCCTGCTGGTATTCTGTGGGTGAAATTGGAGAAAAATAGTGTTTCTAGCTTTCCTTTTTAAACAATGTGCTTCAGTAATGATCAACTTTGCACATTGGAGAATACTGTAAATTACCTTATATTTTTGCTTCAAAGTTACCTACTTTTAAAATGTATATGATCAATATTAGGAAGAAAGAGGAAATAAAATAAATTACTGTCTGCAAAGACTAGGGATGGCTGGAAATTATTCCGGGCTTTCTCTTGCCTCCTCTTCCCAAGTTTTCTCATTGTAGTGGTGTGAAAGGGCTTAGGAAAGGAAGTATGAGTTTCTCCTGAAGGATGACACTCATTCCACAGAGGGAACCCTCTATGCTGATTAGCTTTGAAGCTGGTTAACAACCACAGAAAGCCATTCATCTTTCCATGCTAACCTTTCCATAAGTTTTTCTCAATGTAAGTATTTTAATATGGCTTGTTCAACAATTTATCTTAGTCACCATAATATGTGGTATATTTGTCTTTAAATGTATCTCCTTTGAACATTTCTTAAAATGTGATTACTGTACTGTCTACTACATAATTTCCATTTTATTTCCTTTTTGGGAGGGTGGGGAAGTACTTATTTACTGGGGAGGCCTTAGGTTATATTTTTGGAAAAACGTAAATATCCTTAACTCTCAGTGTATCAAATAGTACAAAGAATGTTGCACTGGATTTCATGATGTCAAGTTTAAATCTGCTTAGCATCTAACGCTAAGAAATCATACACCTCTAATTCCTAGAATAGGAAAGTATTAGAGCAATCTCGAATGTTCTTTCCGAGGCCCACTTTATTTTTTCCACATGACAGCATACTTTATTCTTCAAGTATGCCTTCTATTCTTCAAATACCTACTGATTTCCATTCCTTATATGATAGCTATTCTTTATTTTTTTACTGGTGGTCACTCACTAAAGAAAATAAGAGATCATTGGCAACGTAAAGGAGCCATAAGACTTCTGGATATTCCGAATGAATAGGTGGCCTATTGAGACTTGAAATGACTTCTCTCCCTATGAGTCTAGCACTTAGCATCTATTAAGTTTGCTTATTCAATTATCTTCTTCATTTTCATCTAGTTTACTTTCTTTTTGAAGTGAGGGTCTTACCAGGTCTTAGCACAATGACTGACACTTGGTAGGTACTTAATGCATATTAGTTGATGAGTGAATGAATCAAAATGATAGTTGCAGACTTAGAAGCTGCTTTTATCACTTCTGTCCACATCCAATACATGTATATTCTCCTACCTCACTATATGTTCTCAAGTACGTATCTGGAACACTATGGTTTGCAAGAGGCTGTTTTTGGTGGAATGAAATACAGTATTAGGTATCTCTGAATCATATAATGAGAAAACTACTTCCATTCAGGTTCTCTTTCTATCCTTCTGATCACTTCCAGGAGAAAAATTAGTGTGGACTGAATAGGTCTTTAACACTTGCCAAGCAGTTATTCTTCGTTGGCAAAAAGGAGCAGATCAAGTCAGGCTCTGCGCTTTCCCATGCAATGCTATCTAGATAAAACTTATTAACTTTGGTTCACTGTATTTATTTTCATGGTTACTTTCTGTGTATACGTTATCAGTTTTTCACTGAAAGTAGCAATATGTTTTCTTTAAAATGTTTCAAAGCAATAAATAAAAGTTGGTTTAAAGAATATATTAGCTGGTGTGCAGATATCAAGAAAAATCTCCAGGGAGGTAAGCCAAGGATTGAAATTTAGTACACTACATTAGTTCATCATATTTTTGTTTATTTTAAAGACTGGAAATAAAACAATTTTTTTCTCTATGTGTTTTAGAAGTCATTGCAGTGAAGAATTATACTATTGAAGGTTTAAATTGAGTAGAAACTGTTTCTAGTTTAACGAGCTGAATTATTCTTATCTTGTCCGAACCATATGGCTTTAAATTATATTCTGTTCTTTTCCATGCTGCTTAAATTTCACTGATTCCAATACAAAGTCTGTTAACTGAACAATCAGCTTTTCAGACGGTTGTGAGCGAGCTGATGGAAGTGACAGGCTGACCCAGCTTTGTATTCCCTGTTCTTATTGCTGCACCTTGCACCTATTATATATAGGTGACCCTCGAACATTGCTGGAGTTAGGGGCACTGATACCCCTTGAAGTCAAAAATTCGCATATAACTTTTGACTTCAGAAAACTTAACTACTGATAGCCTACTGTTGACTGGTAGCCATGCCAAGAGCATAAACAATCGATTAATTTTTACATATTTTGTATATTATATATATATATATTATATACTATATTCTTATAGTAAAACAAGCAAAAGAAAAGAAAACATTATTTAAAAATCATAAGGAAGAGAAAATACAAGTACATTTACAGTATTTATTGAGAAAATTCCACCTATAAGTGGACCCATGCTGTACAAATTTGTGTTATTCAAGGGTCAGTTGTATCTGGGTATTTGCTAAGTGAATGAGTGGGTGGATGGTTACCCTGAATGGAGCTGCAAGGAATGTTTTTGGCTGGGGCATCTGATAGAGTCAAACAGCATGTGGTCCCAAAGCATTCAACTCTTGAGATTTTGTAGTGGCATGATAGGAAGACATAAATCCTAACAAATCCAAATTTGTATTTCAATTTTGCTACCAATTATTTATACAACCAAGTGTAAATAACTTTAAAATATGAGAATCTGGGGTTTTTTTTCACTTCACTTCTAAAGTTGTTCTAGAGATTAAGCTTGATTGGGGCATATGTAAATATTTCAAGTTGGGATTTTTGATTGCAGACCACAAGTTCTAATTATGGCTAAATTAATCAAAAAGGAAATTCACTGGAGGAATATAGGGAAGTCACAGAATTAAAAGGAAAGCTAAAGAACCAGGCTTTAGAGGACTTGAGCCAAAGTTGATTGAGGAATCAGATAGCCTGGACTAAGTGATAAGGTCCCTTGAATTCCATAGACTCATTTGCATAGGAACTTAATTTTTTATTTCAAGATTTTTCTTAATCCTCACCTGAGGATATTTTTTTCATTGCTTATTAAAGAGGAATGAGGGTGGAGAGAGACAAAGAGAAACATCTATGTGAGAAAGAAACACTGATTGGTTACCTTCTTGCACACGCCCTGATGGGGAATTGACCTGTGACTTTCTGGCGTATGGGACAACACTCCAACCAACTGAGCCACCCAGCCAGGGATCATGACTTTTTTTTTAAGTCCTACCTCTCTAGGCAGAAAATTTTAAGGAAATGATCAACACTGATATATAAAATGACTGTTAAAGTCCCTTGAAAGTACAATAGGCAAGAAAGACTTACGTTTTTATTTCAGCCATTTCACTGAAGGCTTAATAAAATTATTGAGTATGTTTTCATTACCTCCTGGTCTCTCACTGACTGATTATAGTGTTTACAGAATTCTAGTAGCTCTGAAAACTTGAAGCAAATATTTTTAAAAAACAAAACATTATCTTGTCACACAAATAATATTAGACATGAGAACTTAAAGGTTTTATTCACTTTTAGCAAATCTCCCACTTTTGAGAGTCATACATCCAATGGAAATACCAATACCAATCCACAGGAAAATTACAAAAGAGTCCTTGTTTATTAACAGTGCAACACAGGAATGTGATAAGTTGGGGGAGAGGGGAGAGTTTTCCTCCCCTTCAGGGAGGGGTATTTTATTACTAACATTTAGAATCATCATCACATGTGATTAAAAAATCAACTATTTTTTCTTTTTTTATTGTTGTTCAAGTACAGTTGTCTCCATTTTCACCCCACCACAATCCCCACCCCACCATAACCCCCACCCCACCCATTGCTGCTTCCTACCCTCGAACCTACCCCCTTGGGCTTTGTTCATGTGTCCCTTATACCTATTCCTTGATGGCCCTTCTCCCATTATCCCCTATGATTTCACCTATAAGTGGAACCTAATCAACAAAACAAATAAGCAAGCAAAATACAACCAGAGACATTGAAATGAAGAACAAAATGTCTGTACCCAAAGGAGGGGGGAGAGAAATAATAGAGAACCAACTTTTAATTGCCTTTATTATTGCCTTAAATTTTTTACAGACAAACGGGCCACTTTGTTACCTTACTCTGGGTACACCAGCCCCACGGTCCCACTTCCTTGGCAGGCCATTTATGTAAAAGAATGTATTTGGTTTACAGGCCAGCGCTCAGTCCATGGAGCCACACCAGCCAGGGCAATGTAAAAGAATGTATTTGAATCTTAAACTATTTATTCCTCTTCGGGACTAGAAAGAATGGTACGTGTTTTAGCAGCTTAGTATGGATCATAAGGAAAAATGGAGCTGAAGTAGGTAAGAAGGAAGACATTTCATTTACAGAAGGAAACTGCATTCAGTCACTAGAGATACGTGTGACTTAGTACATGAGAGATGCAGGGCAGATCTAAAAGAGCGTCTAGCACTTGCATGGATATACTGGTTCAGAGAATACTTGTTAAGTTAGGTCTGTTGCTTGATTGATTGGTGGGTGGGTGAGTTGTTTGGGTCTGTGGTTGGTTGATTGGTTGGTTGTCAGTTGGTTTTAAGAAACTTAGGAAGGCAATGTCGCTAGGCTCAGAAAAGCTTCATATACCTCCTTGGTTAAGTTTATTTCTAAGTATTTTATTTTTCTTGTTGCTATAGTAAATGGGATTTTTCCTAATTTCTGCTTTTGATATTTCATTGTTAGTATACAAAAATGCCTTTGATATCTGAATGTTGACTTTGTATCCTGCTATTTTGCCAAATTCATTTACTAGGTTAAGTAGTTTCTTGGTGGAGTCTATAGGATTTCCTGTGTACACCATCATGTCATCTACAAACAGGGACAGCTTTACTTCCTCCTTTCCAATTTAGATACTTTCTTGTTTCATCACTGTGCCTCAAAATTCCAATACTATGTTAAATAGAAATGGTGAAAATGGACACCCTTGTCTTTTGCCTTATCTTAGGGGGACAGCTTTTTGTTTTTGTCCATTGAGTATAATTTGGACAATAGGTTTCTCTTATATGGCCTTTATTATGTTGAGGTATGCTCCCTCTATTCCTACTTTGCTATGTGTTTTTTATCATAAATGGGTGTTTTACTTTATCTCATGATTCTTCATCTATTGATATGATCGTATGATTTTTGTCTTTCCTTTTGTTTACGTGAAGTGCATATATTACATTTATTGACTTGCATATATTGTACCATCCTTGTACCCCTGGGGTGAATCCCACTTGATTATGGTATATGATCTTTTTAATGTATTGCTGAATCCAATTTTCCAATATTTTTTTGAAGATTTTTACATCTGTGTTTATCAGTGATAACAATGTGTAGTTTTCTTTCTTTGTTGTATCTTTGTCTAGTTTTGGAATTAGGATAATACTGGTCTCATAAAAAGAGTTTGTAGATCTTCCCTCTTCTTGGATTTTTTGGAATAGTTTGAGAAGAATCTGGGTTAGCTATTCTCTAAATGTTTTGTAAAATTCTTCTGTGAAACTGTCCAGCCCAGGGCTTTTGTGTGCTGGGAGTTTTTTGATTACTGCTTCAATTTCATTAGCTGATATCAGTTTATTCAGACTTTCTGCTTCTTCACGACTCAGTTTTGGAGGATTGTATATTTCTAGAAATTTGTCCATTTCACCCAGGTTTTCAAATTTGGGGGTATATTGTTCATAGGAATTTCTTATGATCTCTTGTATTTCTGTGTTATTGGTTGTAATTTCACCTGTTTCATTTCTGATTTTACTTATTTGGGTGTTCTCTCTTCTCTTTTTGATGAGTCTGGTTAAATGCTTCACCAATTCAAAAGAACCTCTGCACCCCAGTGTTCATAGCAGCATTACTTACAGTAGCCAAGTGCTGAAAACAACCTAAGTGCCTATCAGTAAATGAGTGGATCAAAAAACTGTGGCACATTTACGTGATGGAATACTACCTAGCAGAAAGAAAGAACTCCTATCCTTCGCAACAGCATGGATAGACCTGGAGAGCATTATGCTAAGTGAAATAAGCCTGGTAGTGAAAGACAAATACTATATGATCTCACCTATAAGTGGAACCTAATAAACAAAACAAACAAATGAGCAAAATAGAGCCAGAAACTTGGAAATAAAGAACAAACTGGCAGTGATAAGAAGGGAGGGGTGAAGGGGATAATGGGGGGGGGATGGTGGGCCAAGCAATGAAACACAAATAAAGGACTCATGGGCACAGTCAATGGGGGAGGGGGTTGATTGTGGGAGTGAGGGGGGCAGGGTTGAGGTGAACAAGGGGGAAAATCTGGGACAACTATAACTGAACAACAATAAATTTAAACAATTAAAAAAACAGTTAAAAAAGCTTCATATATTTTTCAGAAGGCAAAATGAAGAAATATTTTAAATGAAAGGGGGTGAAGAGATTAAGAAACTTAATGCTAAAAGACCATCTTCTTATTCTTTTTAATATGGTTTTTGAAAACAGATTGCCTTTCCTTTTTCTAAGTCTAATTAAGAGAAAAAAAACTTTTTATACTATATTTAAAGTGAATATATAAGCAAGCTGCAACAAAGTCTTCTTCTGGATCTGTACTAGGGATTTTGCTTTATGCATTATTCAGTACTCTGTGCTCTGAATGCAGCGCAATACACAGCTGCTTTCTCTGCTGTGTTCATTAGCATCAAATATTCTACACTTTGTGGGAAGGTTTATATACAGGGGTGGGCAAAAGTAGGCTAATAATAATAATAATAAATACAGTAATTGATACATAAATAATTCAAGAATAAACTCTGTTCAAAAGTAGGTTTATAGTTGTGTGTATGCACAGTATAATGCACAATAATTAATACATAAATAATATAAGAATAAACTGTGCATACATACAACTATAAACCTATTTGTGAACAAAGTTTATTCTTTAATTATATATTAATTACTGTATTAATTATTTTTATTAACCTACTTTTGCCTACCCCTGTGTGCGTGTGTGTATATATTTCTTTTCTAATAGTTTTTGAAAAGTGACAGGATGATATTTATTTTATTTATTGAATGTATTCTTTAAGTATACATAAAATATGATTAAAATATCCAACTTTTTAGAAAAGCGAGTATGCTGCTATAGAGGCAAGTTAAAAGCTCACAACAAAATGAAGATTTTGCCTTTCCCTTCATGTGTGATAACCACTGGGTGGCAGGGAGTTTGAGATGGAGCCTGGGGCCAATGACTGAAGTATAGTTATTAGACTTTGTCTATTAAATACAGACCAATCTGCCTTGACAAAGGTATTAATCAGGTGTTGGTTAGCCCTCATTTGTAAAACAAAAGAAAAAATAACCTTTGTTTCTAGGCGGCTAAGCAAGTGCCAATCAGCAGACACAAGACTCTTCTAAAAGACCTTGCATTCATCCCAGCACACAAATAAATGGTGTTTAAGGCCTCAAATCATGACCCACAGAGTTTAACATGAAACAATTTTAAAACTGTTTTATCCAGTTACCCACCACAGTCAAAATAATGTACCAAGAAAGTGGCCTTTGGACACGTAGCTGTGTACTGTACGTTGCATTCTGAGTAGAAAATGGAAGGCTGTGCCGTATAGATGCTGGTGATGTGTACTTCAGATGCACTCTGTGCTGAGTTCACTGTGATTTCTCATTTTTACTGGCTGACTGCCTTCAAATGGAGAATTACTTACAGTGACAGTTCTTAAGAACCACATTAAAGGGTCTCATTCTTCATCTTCTGAAGAGGGTCTCTTTCTCTGCCAGCAAGTGTACTGTTTAGACAGTGTTACAGAAAAACTTCAATCTGACTCTTCCTGTAGAATTTGTAAAGAATTCAGAGGGACAACTGTAATGGGGCTTTGAGTAGGGGAGAGAGATTAGGCTCAACCCTGAGTACAACAAAGAAACGTGGGGGTTTATAGTCAGGGAGTAAGGTGTGGTTCAGTAGATGGAAAATTAGAAAATTACTAAGTGGAAACATCAGATGTGAAAGAAAATTTCTGGCTAAACCAACTTGACATGTTTCTTGCTGAAGGCAGGCCAAGATGATCTCAGGTATCAGAGTGGGAGAATTCTCTTCTGAACTGACTTATTTAACAAGAGTCTTGTTAAAATGGGCAGTGCAAAGACCAGAAAGTACAAAGGGTGAGCAGAGGTCTCAGAGGAGCCTGACTAAAGTTTGGTCAAGTTGAAGTAACTTCGTCAGCAGGAAACTAAGTAAGTTCCAAAGCCAACAAATGTTACTCAGCTTCATAGGTAAATTAGAAAATATTTGACTCTTACCTCACATACCCATGCCTTGCATATACTAGGAAATAAGTAATGGAAGTCTAGACAGAAAAAAAATAACTAGGTACTCTAGAGAAAAATGACATCCTTAAGATGAAATTGTAAGTTTGTTCTTTATTTCAATTTCTCTGGTTATATTTTGCTTGCTTGTTTCTTTTGTTGATTAGGTTCCACTTATAGGTGAAATCATATGGTATCTCTCTTTCACCACCTGGCTTATTTCACTCAGCATAACGCTCTCCAATTCCATCCATGGACAAAGCCAAAGGGTGGGGATGGGTGGAGCAGGGGATAGTCGGGGGCAGAATGGAAATAACTGTAGTTGAACAACAATAAAAAAAGACAAAGTTGTAGAGAATAACATTTTCAAGTTTATGTTTCAGAACTACTTATCTCTAAGCATTTGAAAAAATTAGATTTTCAAGTAACTTTACTTTCTCTTTTTTTGTTTTATAACTAACTAAGTATCAACCTGGGCTTTGTGAGATTGATATTTAAACAATTTCCCTAGAATTACTTTACCATTAAAAAATGTTTAATGAAACAGGAAAGATTTGAAGTCACTGGACTCTTAACAATGAGTTTTTAGCTAGAGGTCTGTATTCATATAGAACCTTTACCATCAATGGATACCTTTTTAAAAATTATAAATAAGCCCTGGCTGGTGTAGCTTAGTGGATTGATGACAGGCCTGTGAAGCAAAGGGTCACGGGTTTGATTCCCAGTCAGGGCACATGCCTAGGGTACAGGCCAGGTCCCCAGTAGGGGACATATTAGAGGCAACCACACATTGATGTTTCTCTCACACTCTTTCTCCTTTCCTTCCCCTCTCTCTAAAAATAAAGAAATAAAATATTTTAAAAATCATAAGTAAAAGCAAAATTTATTTTTAATTGTCTCTTCATATAATCCATTAGACATAAAATAGGAGCACATCTCACTCAGAACTAAAAAGACATAAAGCTTTACTTATTTTGTCTGACAGCAGATGTCCTAATTGACTTGTTTTATAACATGTAACATGGAAATACAACTATTGTATAACATCTATATTCAAAGTTTTTAATATTAAGCTTCTTCTTTTGCATATCTCCTAATTTCAGTATAGCATGGGTATATTATGTTTATATTTCTAGAAAGAGGCTTGCATTATAATATACAATTTAGGGGCTATGTGTCAAATTTGAAACATGGAATTTTTTATTGCCTGCATTGTTATGGTTTCCACTTGTATAAATGCGTATATACTTGTGTGTCAATCAACTTTAAAATTACAAATAAAAATCTATCTAGTAATTCTGAATTAGTACTTCTTAGGCTACAGCTGATAAATATTTTATCCTCGTGTTCTTTGTTACTAACTAGCAAATCTTGTATGTGCTCAAGTGGAAATATTTCTTTTCCTAATCTGAAGTACATGTAAGAGAATAAGTGGAAAATGAAATCAGTTCGTTCATGAAGCAAAAAAGAAGAGCAGCCAGGCTTCTTTAAAGCCAAGGTGACACAGCCTGCTTCTGCAAGCTGTTAGCTGCCATCACCCGCCTGCTCTGTCTCAGCCCAAAAGCAAAGGCCAGCTTATGATACTGTTTGGAAACACCCACGTCCGTTCAGATGCTCCGGCGGCTTGGCTCACCTGTACTCTGGTTACTCTGCTGCCCCTCATCCAGCATTTGTGCATGTGTCCAGTCCAAAACACCTGAGTTATGTTTTCATTTTTATTCAGTTCAAAACAATTTGTAATTTGAATTTATTTGTTGACCCATAGGTTATTTAGAGGTGTTATTTAGTTTCTAAATATTGAGGGATTGTCCACAAATCTTTCTGTTTTTGATTTCTCGGCTCATACTTATTGTGATATGAATCCTCTTAAATTATTGATACTTGTTTTAAGGCCCAAGTTTTGTCTCTTGGTAAAGGTTTCATAAGCACTTGGAAGAATGTATCATCTGCTGTTTTCAGGCTGGTCAAGAATGTTGCTTAAGTTTCTTATATCCTTAACAATTTTCTCTCTACTTGTCCTGTTAATATTTAGAGAGTTGTTTGAAAGTTTATTTGCCTGTTTTCCTCACATGTCTTTCAGTTTTTGCTTCATGTACTTTGAAGTTCTGTTCTTAGATGCATAAACATTTAGAGTTTTTTTTGTCCTCTTCATGGATTGATTCCTTTATCCTTATGCATTGATCTTCATTATTCCTGGTCCTATTCTTTGTTCTGAAATCTACTTCATCTGATACTAATACAGCAACTCCAGATTTCTTTTGATTGGAGTTAGCATCGTTTATCTTTTATTTCCATCATTTTACTTTTAACTTATTTTTGTCATATTTAAAGGGTGTTTGTTGTTTAAAAGAACCCACACAAACAAACATATAGTTAGTTGGGCCTTGCTTTTAAAAAATCTAATCTGACAATCCCTACCTTTTAATTCATTTATTTAGACTACTTTCCTTTAAACATGACTATTGATAATCTTGTTGCATTTCTTCTAATATTCCAGGGGCCCACCTGGCCTCTGGTTATCTTTATGCCTATTACCCAGAATTTAGATAACTAGTCCAAAAGATAGAAGTTGAACTAACAAGGAATTTAATACTACAAGCACAACTACTCCAGCTGTTCCTGATAGACACAAACTATTAAAACTAACTCAGAAAACATTGAAAATTTCAATAGACCTGAAATAAGTAAAGACATTTGACCAGTAATCAAAAATCTGCCCCCATCCCCCTACCCACCAAAGCTGCAGTACTTGGTTGCTTCACTGATTAATTTTACCAAAGATTTAAAGAAGAATTGGGGCCCTGGCTGGTGTAGCTCAGTGGATTGAGCGTGGGCCTGTGAACCACACGATCGTGGTTCGATTCCCAGTCAGGGCACATGCCTGGGTTGCAGGCCAGTTCCCAGCAGGGGGCACACCAGAGGCAACCGTATGTTGATATTTCTCTCCCTCTCTCCTTCCCTTCCCCTCTAAAGATAAATAAGTAAAAATCTTTAAAAAAAAAAGAAGAATTAATGTCAGTTCTTTATAATCCATCCAGTAAAATAGATAAGGCAACACTACTCTGTGCATTCAAAGAGGCAAGTATTACCCTGATACCAAAACCAAACAAATAGATTACAAGAAAACAATACTACAGACCAATATGTCTTATGAACATAGATACAAAAAGCTCAATAAAATACTGGCAAACAGAATCCAGCAACCTACAAAAAGGATTATTACATCACAACCAGGTGGGATTTGTGCCAGGTATGTAAATGGTTCAACATGTAAAAATCAATCCATGTAAATGGTTCAACATGCAAAAATCAATTCATTGATTTGGAATGGTTGGAATACTGTTTTAAAAATACATGGTTTGGAATACTGTTTTAAAATTGCAATACTCCTCAAATTGATGCAGTCTATTCCCTTTTAAAATCCATCCCTGCTGCCTTTTTTGCAAAAACTAGTAAACTGGTTTTAGAATTCATATGGAAATGCAAAGGGACCAATAGCCTTAACAATAAACTTAGAAAAGAAGAACAAAGTTGGAGTCATACTTTCTGATTTTAAAACTTACTTCAAAGCTTCTGCAATAAAGACACTGTGATAGGAAGCATAGGAGGGACATCTAGATCAATGCCAGATATCCTCAGGCAAAATAATGACTGACCCCTACCTTATACCATATACAACATTAATTCCAAATGTACCAAAGACTTAAATGTGAGAGCTAAAACTGTAAAATTTTTAAAAACAAAATAAAAATATTCATAGTCTTGGAGAGATACCAAAAGCATGAGCAACAAAAGATAAAAATAGATGTATTGGACTTCATGAAAATGAAAGACTTTTTTGCATCTAAAGATACTATGAAGAAAGTGACAAATAAAGGTCAAATATCATATCATCTGAAAGGTGCCCAAGAATCATTTGTCAAAATTCAACATTTGTGTGTGATAGAAACTGTCAACAAAATGGATATAGGGAATGTATGTCAATGTGATAAAAGGCCATGGGATGACAAGCCCACAGCTAACAACATACTCACTGTTGAAAAGCTGAAAGTTTTTTTTACGAGATTAGAAAAAATACTAGGATGCCTCCTTTGACCATATTTGTTCAACATCGTATTGGAAGTCCTAGCCAGAGCAATTAATCAAGGTAAGCAAATAAAAGGCATCAAACTTGGAAAGGAGGAAGTAAAACTGTAACTATTTGCAGATAACATGATATTATAGATATTTTTTAAAACCCAAAGACTCCACAAAAATATTAGTATTAGAACTAATAAATAAGTTCAGTAAAGTTTTAGGATACAAAATTAATATATAAAATATGTTTAGTTTTTGTACACCAATAACAAACTGTCAGAAAGAGAAATTAAGAAGATAATCCATTTACAATTACATTTTTAAAAAACCTAGAAATAAATTTAACAAAGAAGCTCCACTGAAAATTCTAAGGCACCGATGAAAGAAATTTAAGACCAAGACAGATGGAAAGATACTCTGTCTCATGGATTCAAAGAATTAAATTGCTAAAATATCCATATCTCCTAAAGTAATGTACAGATTCAGTGCAATTTATATTGAAATTTTAATGGCGTTTTTCACAGAAGTACAAAAACCTTAGTATTTGTATAGAACCAGAAAAAAAAACCTAAATAGACAGAGCAATCTTAAGGGGAAAAAAAGATCTAAGCATCCCACTCTCTGATTTCAAACTGTATTACAAAACTATTTAATCAAAATAGTTTGGCGTTGGCATAAAAAGACACAGAGAGAACAGAATGGGATATCCAGATATAAGCCTATGTACTTACAGTCATCCACTGTGAAAAAGGATACAAGAATATAGATGGGAAAAAGATAGTCTCTTTAATAAATGGAGTTGAGAAACCAAACAGCCACAAGCAAAAGAATGAAACCGGACCACTATCTTAACCAATAAACAAAAATTAACTCATAATGGAGTAAAGACTTGAAACTATAAAAATTTAGAAGGAAATGTAGGCTGTAATTTCCTTAATATTAGTCTTGGCAATGATTCTTTGGATCTGACTCCAAAAACAAAGGCAACAAAAGCAAAAACAAACAAGTGAAACGACATCAAACTAAAAAGATTCTACACAACAAAGCAAGCCATCAACAAAGTTAAAAGGTGGGAGGTGAAACCGGAGCAGGCACAGTTTCCTGAGTGTAGTGTGTAGAGCAAGAACAGAAGATAGCTGCATTGAGGAGGTCGCTGGGGAGCACTGCCATTTAAGGGGAAGACTGAAGAAGAGGAATGTATGATAGAGAAGAGTAGGAAGTGTTGCATTCAAAACCGTGAGAACAAATGTCGGAGACTTTCGGGGTTCCAAAGATGTTACTTTATTGGCCAAGTTTAACCTGCGCAGGGGCGAACTCTCCAAAGTGTCCGGAGACACGGTGCCCGCAAGGGCTGCAAATGAGAGTCACGCCAAACGCTTACAGGCTTAGGGTTTTATAGAGGCGCGTAAGCAAGCTGGATACAGAAGCAGATGTGGCGGTTAGCGGTTGGCTCAGGGGCACAATAGGGTTACTTATTATTGGTGAGTTAACTCATGCACTGGCTCGTGCTCCTTTACTTGATTGGTCAGTTGAGCTCATGCTCAGGGGTAAAATTTTTCCCCCTAGTGACTGTCTATATGGCTATATGCCTGACTGACCGTTGCTCTGGCACGCCCTGTTCTTCGGGTGTGTCCCAGAGCCTCTTTGCATTAGTTAGCAAAACAACTTTTGCTTCCTTACAGCTATGTTCTGGCTAGTTCCCCTTTGCCCTCAACAGGAAGAAAATCAAAACAATATGATAAAATGAAACACATGGCTGAAGCCATGCCAAAAGCTGGAGGGTGATCAAATACAATAAAGAGTACCAATATCAATTAGATACTGTATTTGCAGAAGGTAATTGATAACCTAAGTACAGATTCTTACAGTGGAGTTTTATGAGCTCAAATCAGATGTGTAGAAAGTGAAAACATAAAGACAGACAATATAGTGACAACCACTTCCTCAGCTGCCTCATTTTTAAAAATAATTCCAACATCATTTCTATAAATTTATCTACTACTAATAATGAGAATTGACTATATACTTTAAATACATTTGTAGATAAAGTTCTGAGAATTTCCTGTCATCTTCTTGTATATGTTAGTTATCCTTCAGAAATAGTAAGAACTTCTTAACAGATGGTAGCATAAAAATCTATGAAAAAAGCAATAGAAAAAATAATTTGTATAAGTTTAATAATTATATTTTTATACAGCTGTATTTCATATCAAGACATGCCTAAAGATTTCATTTTTAGAATTTGGTTTCTAGGGACTGAGCCCATATAAATTAACAAGAGGTCATTTTTTAAAGATATGACAAATTTTTCTCATTTTATTTTAAGACAACGCTACAGAATGCATCTTATTCCATTTTACAAAAGCCAATATCCTAAAATACTTAGATGAAAGTGCAGAATTGTGTTATTGTGTTTCCTAGTTTTTGAAAACTAATAAAAACAATATTACAAGAGCTCATGAGGATTTTGCTTTGCTTTTTCCTCTCTGGAAATGAGCTTATGGGGACTATGACAAACTTGAAATCTCAGACTTTACAATAATTATCCAAAGGGTCATCTGGAGGGCATAAAAAAGTCTGATAATTTGAAAGTGGAATTTCTTTATTGAAAGTCATCAAACTGGGATTATATGGATTTCCTCTGCAAAAGATAAACTCATCAGGTTAAGAAATAAAGTATTTTAAAGAAATATTTTAAAGTTATTTTTAAAATCCACTATTAGTTGTCTTTCAGGTTTAGAGTTTCAATGCAGGTAGTGAAAATCTTCAAGTATCAGAACAATAAATGATTTCCACATCTTGGCCGTGCAAGGAAATCTGAAGCAGTGAGTGGTTCTCAGCCTGATGAAAAACCCTCATAGTAACTTGAAACATCCCTAGGAGCTCTTGTGGGTTGAGAAGAAAACTTCTTTTCTTGTCAGACAGTTCCAACCACTATCCCTCAATGACAACTTAAAATTCTTTGCTTTTTACTTTGTTATGTGATTTCCCTTCAACTAAAACATCTCCCTGTATCTTGTTCACTTTCCTCTGGTTTTATTTATTGGTATTCATCAAGGCCCAGATAAATAACAACTATTCTGTTAGTTTAGTAGGCTTACTACTTATATACAACATATAATATATGCTGTTTTATATGGTAGGTGTTTGCACACTTTTTTAAAATATATTTTATTGATTATACCATTACAGTTGTTCCATTCCCTCTCTTCATTCCCCTCCACCCGCACACTCCCTCCCCCACTATTCTCCCCCCCCTTAGTTTATAACCACGTGTCCCAATTTCTTTAGATTCTATATTTCCCCCACTATTCTCGCCCTCCCCCCTATCTATTTTCTATCTACCATCTATGCTATTTTCTGTGCCTTCTCCCCCCTTCTCCTCCTCCCACTCCCCTGTTGCTAACCCTCCATGTGTTCTTCATTTCTATGGTTCCACTCCTGTTCTAGCTGTCCTCTTGGTTTGCTTTTGTTTTAGGTGGTTGTTAATAACTGTGTGTTTGCTGTCCTTTCACTGTTAATATTTTTCATCTTCTTTTTCTTATACAAGTCCCTTTAGCATTTCATATAATAAGGGCTTGGTGAAGATGAACTCCTTGAACTTGACCTTATCTGAGAAGCACTTTATCTGTCCTTCCATTCAAAATGAAAGTTTTGCTGGATAAAGCAATCTTGGCTGTAGGTCTTTGGATTTCATGACTTGGAATACTTCTTTCCAGCCCCTTCTTGCCTGTAAGGTCTCTTTTGAGAAATCCGCTGACAGTCTGATGGGTACTCCTTTGTAGGTGACTGTCCCCTTATCTCTTGCTGCTTCTAGGATTCTCTCCTTCATTTTAGTCTTGGCTAATGTAATTATGATGTGCCTTGGTGTGTTCCTTCTTGGGTCCAACTTCTTTGGGACTCTCTGAGCTTACTGGATTTCCTGGAAGTCTATTTCCTTTGCCAGACTGAGGAAGTTCTCCTTTATTATTTGTTCAAATAAGTGTTCCATTCGTGGCTGTTTCTTTCCCCCTTCCGGTACCCCTATAATCCGGATGTTGGAACGTTTAAAGATGTCCTGGAGGTTCCTAAGCCTCTCCTCATTTTTTTGAATTCTCATTTCTTCATTCCTTTCTGGTGGGATGTTTTGTTCTTCCTTCTGGTCCATTCCATTGATTTGAGTCCCAGTTTCCTTTCCATTGCTATTGGTTTCCTGGACATTTCCCTTCATTTCAATTAGTTTAGCCTTCATATGTTCCTCTAATTTGTGACTGTAATCTACCAGTTCTGTGAGCATCCTGATAAATAGTGTCTTAAATTGTGCTTCTGAGAGGCTGGCAATTTCTCGGTCGCTTAGAGTTATTGGCTCTGGGACTTTGAGTTCTTCTTGTACCATCTTTTGGGCTGTTCATGCCTGTTAAGTAGCAGGATTGGAGCCCTAGGTTTTCACCAGAGCAGGGCAACTCAGTCGCAGTGCTAGTGCTAGCCTGACGTTGTATGTGGGGGCGGGGTCAAAGGGGGACAATGGCTTCCCTCTGCCGCCTGCTGCTGCGACCCCCACTGGCACCGCAGCCACCACCATCACCAGGCCCACGCGTTTCGTTCCACTGCACGCGAGTGTGC
Source organism: Sturnira hondurensis (assembly GCF_014824575.4). Lineage (NCBI taxonomy): Eukaryota > Metazoa > Chordata > Mammalia > Chiroptera > Phyllostomidae > Sturnira > Sturnira hondurensis. The sequence continues at coordinate 14,804,944 of NW_028095541.1, read as the reverse complement.
CACCGCTGTCAGCCCTCCTCCACCACTGGGTTCACCCCCTGAGGCCTGCGTGGTCCGTCTCACTGTGGGTGAATGTACGACCACGGTCAGTCTGCCTCACACCCCGACTGGTTCCGGGCTGTCTGCGGGCCTAGGTCGGGGGATCTGTCCTGCCCGACCCAGCTCCGCTGCTGGTTCCGCCTCGCCTCTCTTACCATAACAAATTTTTACCATAACCGTTCAACCATCCCCGTTGAACGGTTCGTAGTTGTCGGACTTTCGTATAATTCCATTTTCTGGTCTTTGGGTGTGTCCTAGTCCTCCAAAACTTTTGTTGTATTCAAACTTGGTTGTGGGAGAAGGCACAGTGTTTCCACCTATGCCTCCATCTTGGCGGAAGTCAGGTGTTTGCACACTTATTTCTAGTTTAATTGTAAGCTCTAGAAGACAAAAACACTAACTTATGCTCCTGTGTTGTCCAGCATGATACCTAGCATATGGTTGTCACTGTATAAATGTTTGTTCATTCCAATTATGCTTTTCATATTCAAAATGAGTGAAGCTAGGATGTGAAAAAATTCTCTCTTTTATTCTCCCACCAAAATATTGAAGACCAAACAAATGGGTCAGATTCCCTCTTTTGAGGTTCTGGTCATCCAACATTCAGAGTTCATCTAGGTTCAACCAGAAACAATTATGTGCACATAGTGGCTGAAAGCTTATCCTACAAAAAATAAGACTGGCACTGGCAAAATATTAATTGTCCAAGAAATTTCTTTCATTTCTGAGTTCTTTGAATTTTTTGATTTGCTGATAATAGAAGCCTTTTTATGGGGTTAGTACTTGGTCAATTAGCTGATAATATTTAAAGCAGAAGGAAAGTACAGGAGTATATAGGCACTGCAATTTAAAACATACAAACAATAATTCACCAATATTTTTTGAAATGAGGCCTCTTCTTTGACTATGAATCTGATGTTTGTATCCTATTGTTCCTTTCTAGCACAAATCACCCCAGTAGCATTATTTACTGTTCACAATGCTTGTTCTTTAAATAGCAGTGAAACTCTAAAGAGTTTTTTTTAAGTCTGTCTAGTTTTTAAGTTTATTGACCACCCCAATATATTACAATTTACTCACTTTTCCCTCAGTTAACAGCTTGTTTCAGTCACTTACCATTATGGAGTCTTATCAAAGTAATCAATATAGACTTTATACAAATAAATATCCTTTTGTCCTGATAATCATTTTATTTATGACTTAGTTTCATTATATAAAATGATAGCAATGGGCATAATTTGGGGGTGAATACAACTGCTTCTTAGGAAGTAGCAATTGCACTGGTTGGAGCAGAGGTGTTTGAAGCACACTAGCGAGAGAGGCGGCACCTTCACTGCTAGTGCTAGCCTGGCAGTGCTCACTGCGTCCGCACGGGGAGTGAAGAGTAACTGTTAATCTCATGAGCTAGTTCAGTGGTGAGTAAAGAGGTCTTCCGTTGCACTCTTATTTGATACTAATGTCTTTCTGACATTGTTACACAGAAAAATTGAGGATGTTAAAATTAAATAATATCATCCTGTGTGTTAGCTGAAGGAAAATTGAGTTAAAGATATGAGATGAGGGATAAATAAAAATCTGCAAGAAAATAATTTTCTTTACTGGATGTGTTGTGTTAATTCAATGAGAGTTATCCAAGGTCTACATATAGAGAAACATAACATAATACATCTGGACTATTTCAGATGTATTTGTTTCATTTCTTGATTTATAATTATTTTTATGAAGAATTATGATGAATACTTCATAAAATGTTAAAAGAATGAGATGGAGAAGGGAATAGAAGAGTTAGGGAATGAATTCCCTAAAATTTTTGCTTTGTGGAAATTGATGAAAAATACCCTCATAGTGTTATAAGTCATTCATGGTTATTTATTCAAGTAACAATTTTGTAATACAAAATATGAGAATGAAAGTAGGAGTTAAAATCAGCTAAGAATATTCTGAAGGTGCAATTAAGGAAAGTGTGGGTGGATGGATCTCTATAGTAAGGTTAAATTTCACCGTATCATAGTCTTTAGAGACAGAACAGTTCTTAGATATTATTTAATTCATCTCAACCCTGATATTCAAGTCATCTATATAAGAAAATAACCAAAAATATTCAAAATTACTACATTTCTTATACGCCATCCCAACCCTCTTTCCTAATGCAATGCTCATATTCAATTACCCTAGTTTTTAAATGTCCCACTTATTTCATTTTTATTTTGGTACCATAATCAAATGACTATTGAGGGGGTCATATTAAATGGTTTTCAGAAAATACCATTTATAACATTTTACTGTAAAGGAATTAACTGATTCAAGCAAGTTCTTGACCATGTAATATTATAAAATACAACTACTCACTTTCAGGACTATTTTTTTTTGATCCTTCAGAAAGCCCGGTTGAGTAATGCTGCCGCCTATGGATCTTTCTATGGTCCTGAGAAATTTTCTTGAACTATTAACACATATTCAAAGGATTTCCTTCTATATAAATCTATTTAACCACTCATGTGTAATGTAGGATATTTGTTCTGCTATTGGAAGATAAAGCATAATGAAGCTAAATGAAAATAAAAGCAATACTGTTTCTGGTTTTCTTCATGTTAAAACCCTGCACATGGAAAAAGCCAAAGGGGGTGGGTTCAAGGGTAGGAGGTGGGGATGGGTGGGCTGGGGGGACATGGTAGGGTGAAAATAGAGACAAATGTACTTGAACAACAATTTAAAAAACTCTGCGTAAGTAGATGTTGATGGGTTTAAGCTTCACCTAGAAAAATGAAATATTTTAGAATTTTATTGATTTTTAGATTTCCCTTAATGTTTTGATGTTTTGCTTTTCCAGGGTTTTGAAAGTGTTTCTTTCACGAACAGCCCAAAGGATTCCATACATGACTGGTGGACGGGTTATGAGGATGCTGGCAGTAATACTCCTGGTAGTATTCTGGTTTCTTGTTGGCTGGACTTCGTCTGTTTGCCAGAATTTGGAGAGGCAGATTTCTCTTATTGGCCAAGGGCAAACATCTGATCACCTCATCTTCAACATGTGCCTCATTGAACGCTGGGATTACATGACAGCAGTTGGTATGTGATCACTTGTTTCTGTGTGATTATTTGTCCTTTTTCTAGTTGCATTAAAATAGGCTTTTTAAGAAAACTCATCAAATCCTTTTACAAAGCCTACAGGAATATTACCTAATATGGTTTTGGTAAAACAGTATTATGAAAAGGACAGTAATTATATGTGGAATAAAAACTTTTTCTGAAAGTTTCCATTCCTTTTCAAAGGTATTTAGCTTTGTTGTAAAAATGTAGTCAAATCAGGAAGTACACATGCAGTTAATAAAGGCAACTTCTTTGTGTAAAAGTAAGTCTTTGTGTGAAAGCAGAAAGACTTTCTGCTTTCCATCTTATCAATGTGTTTCCTTTTGATTAATAGTAGTAATTCTCTTGAGTTATTTCTTTAGCTGGGAGAAAAAAGGGAACATGGTGGTATTTTTTATGTAGTTTGGGTCCTGTGACATATCTGACCTGTATTAAGGGTACTCTTTGTGTAGACATTTTCTCTGCAAAAACTCTAAGTAATCTATCTTCCTCTGAAGATAAATTATTAGGAATTATCTGGAGGTGCAGTAGTACACACACATACAAAAGCCAGGCTACTTGGAGGTGGTAAGACTTATGTGACTGAGAGCTAGAGAACTTGGACAAACCACATAATGGCTCAGGCCAAAAACATAGATTATTTTTCTGATACATCAGTTTTTTGAAAAATGAAGAAGAAAAACCCATAGGAATTTTTGTGTGCTGATTGTAGGCTGTTTTAAGCTAAGCTTCTAAAGATACAAAAAAAAAGAATGTAAACAAACCTTTATCATTTTGTTGTCATTCCCTTTAGTAAGTCATAGGACAAATCTTAATTTTATTTGGCATATGTCAAAAATAAACACATATGTCTAATTTCTATTTTCTGTTTCCCTCATATTTGGCAATTGTTGATCGAATATTCATGTTTAATATTTCACTAGAAGCTAATAAAATGTGTATTTAGTTTATAATTTAACCAGAATAATATTTTTCTCGGCATGATAGTTTAGGAATATTATAGGCCTGATATCTATAAAAATAAAACAATATAGGGAATAGTAATAATGACACTATATGAAGCCAATCATCAAAGAGGGTATCAATAGATCCATATCAGTAAATACCAATATATATAGCAGAAGACAAAGCACAGAACTAAGGTAAGAAGCAAGTCTTATTTTGGCTTTAGTCTAGATATTAAAATTAAACAAACTAGATAGATATAAAATTTCTACTCAATAGAAACCTCTAACATTATTTGACATTCTTCAACCCAAATTAGCTAAACTAGGAAAAAATTATTTCCCTGTGTTACTATGAAGAAAATCCCACTATATTTATTTTCTGTTTTACAAAGAATGTAATAATGAAAATACATGATGAGGTATCATTGAGTAGGGAATAAACAAGTAGGAAGCATGGCCTTATTCACCTAGCATTTTTTGCATTTTGAACACATTGATTCTGAGATGTATACAAGGCCTTAAAAAATTTATTTTATATTCTGTAAAAGATCATGTCTGTGATTTCTATGTAGAAATAAATAGAAGTATATAACTTATAGCAACATACAGTAAATTTTATATAAAATTTCTTTATATAATGTGAGAATGCATGCAATAGGCAAAATCTAGTGAGAGCCTATAGTATCTTTAGTACTGTGCTGAACACTTTGCAGGAAATGTAAAATGTATTAAAGCCTTATTTCTATTGATTAGCTTACTACTGATTTATGTAGATAAATGAGAACCATTAAAAATTATTAAAAAACAAAACTGTGTGATAAAGACTCTTGGGACAATAGTATTTCAATAAAGGAAACCAGCAGTTTGAACCAGAAACCAGGAATCTTTATAAAAGAGAAGTTCTTTGAGCCATGAGTGATATTTAGATCTGTGAATTTCAACCTTTTTTATCTCATGGCACACATAAACTAACCACTAAAATTCTGCAGCACACCAAAATATATATTATATATTTAGCCTGTGTGACAAAAAATCTGTTTAATTTTGATTCACTCACACCAGAGAGCTATTGTTGTGTTGGCCGTTGTCATTTTTTATTTGACAATCTAAAGAAAAAGAGTTCAGTGCCCATGACTAAATAGTTAAATGTTGCATGATTTACTTATTTATTTATGTGACATTGATAATAGGATTATGTCAGTTTCAATGTATATTTCTGTGATACATGGTCTGCATATTGTATTCTGTGTCTGACACCCAAAGTCAGATCATTTTCTGTCACCATATGTTTGGCCCCCTTTACACTTTACTAACCCCACTCCCTTCTCTCTGGTAACCACCATACTGTTGCCTGTGTCCATGAGTTTCAATTTTATAATTCACATGTAAGTGCAATAATATGGTTCTTAGCTTTTTCTAACTGACTTATTTTTTCTAACGGACTTATTTTGCTTAGCATAATATTCTCAATGTTTATCCATGTCATAAAGCAGAATTTCATCTTTCCTTAGAGCTGAGTAATATTCCATTGTATAAATGTACCACATCTTCTTTATCCAATCATCTATCAAAGGATACTTTGTCTTCATGTCTTTGCCACTATGAATAATGCTGCAATGAAGACAGGGGTGCATATATCTTTGTGAATAAATGTTTTTAAGTTTTGCACATAGATACCCAGAAGAGGGATTACTGGGTCATATGGTAGTTCTATTCTTAATTTTTTCAGAAACTGCCATACTGCTTTCCCTAGTGGCTGTGACAGTTTACACGGCCACCAACAGTGACTGTCCCCTTTCCTTCACAACTGCTCCAACACTTGTTATCACTTGTCTTATGAAAACAGCCATTCTAACAGGTGTGAGATGGTATCTCCTTATAGTTTTCATTTGCATTTCCCTAATAGTTAGTGAAGTTGAACATCTTTTCATATACCTGTTGGCCCTTTGCATGTCTTCTTGGGAGAGATGCCTGTTCAGGTCCTCTGCCCATTTTTTAATTGGAGTGTTAGTTTGGTATTGAATCATACGAGTTTTTCACATATTTTGGATACTAACAACTTGTTGGAGCTGCTGTTTTCAAATACCATCTCCCATTCAGTTGGTTGCCTTTTTGTTTTGTTTTTTTTTGTAAGTTTCTTCTGCTGTGCAGAAGCTTTTAGTTTGATATAGGCCCATTCATTTATCATTAAAACACTCAGTAAAATAGGTAGAGAAGGAAAGTTCCTCAACATAATAAAGGCCATATATGACCTTTATCGTACTCAGTGGTGAAGTACTGAAGCACTTCCTCTAAAACTAGGAGCAAGACAAGGATGCCCGCTCTCACCAATCTTATCCAACATAGCTCTCAAAGTCCTTGTCAGAGCAAGTAGATGAGAGAAATAAATAAAAGGCATTCAAACTGGGAAGGAAGAAATAAAAGTGTCATTTTTGCAGATGACATAATTCTGTATATAGAAAGCCCTGGAGACACTACCAATAAAAGTACTAGAAACAATAAAGAAATACAGTAAAGTTGCAGCATACAAATATCTACTACTTTCCTATATACTAACAATGAAACTTCAGAAAAAGAAATGAAAAAAATTCTTTTCCAATTGCAATCAAAAGAATAAAATACCTCATAGTAAAGTTAGCAAAGGATATAAAGGACCTATATAGTGAAAACGACAAAGCATTATTAAAAGAGATTGAAAAAGACACAATAAAATGTAAAGATATTCTATGTTCATGGATTGGAAAAATCAACATAGTTAAAATGGCCATATTACCCAAAGCAACATACAGATTTAATGCTATCCCCATCAAAATCCCAATGTCATTTTTTAAAGAAATAAAACAAAAAAAAATAAAATTTATACGGAACCACAAAAGACCCAGAATAGCAAAAGCAATCCTGAGAATAAAGAATGAAGCTGGAGGTATCACACTACCTGACTTCAAACTGTACTACAGAGCTACAATCATCAAAACAGCATGTTGTTGGCAGAAAAACAGACACACTGACCAAGAGAACAGAACTGAGAGCCCAGAAATAGAACCATATGTATATGGGCAAATAATTTTGACAAAGGAGCCAAAAACACATAATGGAGAAAAGAAAGCCTCTTCAATAAATGGTTTTAGGAAAATTGGAAAGCTACATGCAAAAGAATGAAATTTGATTATAGTTTGTCCCAATGTACAAAAAAATAATTCAAAATGGATCAAAGACTTAAATATAAGATCTGAAATAATAAATTATATAGAAGAAAATATAGGTACTAAACTTACAGATCTTGGCTGTAGAGAATATTTTATGAATTTGACCCAAAGGCAAGGGAAGTAAAGGCATATTTTCAAAATTATTGCAGCGCACAAGTTGAATATGGTTGATTTGAATTATTGCAAAGAGGTGTAGAGAACATTCCCTTTGACAGGTATAGTGGTGGAGGTGAGTGGCAATTTTAGGAACCATAAAGGAAACACATAACTGGAAAAGAGGATTGTGTTGAAATACATTGTGAATCATGGTGAATGCTCGTTTGTTTGAGTCTTAAATTCTGTTATAGGAATTCAGAAAATGAGGAAAGTGATGTGATGAATCAGGAAGTTCAATCTAGATTGCTTTTAGAATACATATATATGTATAGTGAATATATTATGCTATTATTAAGTGAAATGTACCAAATTTAGGGACTTGGGGTTTGGATTCATTAGAATGGAGAAAGGTGTAGAGCAATGGTCTCCAAGTGTGGTTTCAGAACCAGCAGCAGCAGGTTCATCACTGGGAATTTGCTAGAAATGCACATTCTTGGGCCAGTTTCCAGACTTTCTCAATCGGACATCCCAGGGGAGTTGCTCCCAGCAATCTCTGTATAACAGGCCTTCCAGATGATTCTGATGTTACTCTAAAGTATAGAACTACTGACTCAGAAGAAGTGATCAAATGAACTTAATAGGATATGATGATCACTTATTTCAGCTGTGCTCTGTGCCTTCATAATAGTTTTTCTGTTTCCCTGATCAACCACTAGAACAGCTTCAAAATGGTTATTTCAAGTCTTGTCTAGAATCTTGTCTTCATACCTCCAAACTACCCATGTTTCTCTTTTCACTTAGAGAATCTCTCCTTGAATAATTAAGTGGGAGCCATCAAAGAGGAGGGTCTTCCAATTCTTGCCTGCATATCTGTAAATCTCCCTATATTCCTACCCAGTCTTATTTTTTTCTCCCATGTAATATCTAAACTAACTCCTGTGCCAGACTCATCCAACACTGACCTCTCATCTCCAGTGACCTCTCCATTTTATGTGACTTTTCTACCATCTGAAACTTCCACATTTTCCAAATCATGCATTGAAGAATCCATCTGACCCCAGCATTCTCTCCTAGCTTGTTTAACAGTTCCCCTACAATAGCTCTTGAGTGCCATGGGCTATTTTTATTGTCCTTTACTGCCACTAAATTCTGCCTTCCTCCAAAGAGAAAGCTTACCATCAAGCTTACCTTGGTGGTTAATATACTGATGAACATGCATTCTGGATCAGCTATATCTGTAAAAAGCAGTCTATTTTTTAAATGCAAATAAAGAATCATTTGAAAGAATGTAATACATAATCACTTTTCCACTGAAGTAGAACTCTAGTTAGAAATATGGGCAATAATTTTAAAGAGTGCGTCCACTCTATTTTTGCTTAGTGCTCCAAAACTACTCAAAGAGTGATTTTCCTACCACAAGAGTTACAGAAGGAAGAAACATGTAGAAAACAGCTTGGAAAAATCTGTGGGCCTCTAAAAACCCCAGTTCCTTCTTTAAAGAAATATTTGAAAACACAAAAAGAGAATAAAAATGACTTTCAGGACCCCATTATTATTTGTGTCCATCTATAATTTCCCATATTCATTGTTTGTCCTGTGAAAAAATTATGAGGTAAGCTCTAATAAAAGCAAGCAAGTATAGAAATGTTGCAACTGTGGGAGAAAAATGAATATTGGAAAATGTAAGAAGTATTTACAGTAAGCTTTTTAAAATGGTTTTCCTTTATCTGGTAGAAAGAGAATTTCAAAATTTGGATATTCCAGAATATTTCTAATTTAGACTAGAAATCCTATAGAGACTTACCTGTCATGCTTACATTACCCATCATTATATAATTCAGCATTTTTAATTTTTCTGAGTATGTTGAACACGGTATTTGTAGCTCAGTGAAGGCAAAAGAAAGAATTCTCACATCTGCTCAGTCCTCTTTCTTCTCCCAACCTAGGAGCTGTGTGCTCCTCAGCAACATTGCCTACATTGTTCACACTGAATTCCTGACACCTAACAAAGTGTCTGTCACCTGTAGGGTCTTGGTAAGCGTTTGCTGAAAGGATGAAAAATGAGCTCAGCTACCTCGATTTTGTGAGATTTTCTACTAGTGGGATTTAACCAGTATAAGGAAACATGATGAATCCAAAAATCCAAGTTACACAATTGTTCCCAATTTCATTTTAATGGTAAAAGTGTAGGTTGATATTAGGGGAGGTGTTTTGGAAGCAAATTATATAAACTAAATTGGCAATACCCAGCCCTTTTATGAAATTTTACCTCTGACTTCTCCAACTGTCAGAATGAAAGACTGGTACAAACTTGGCATGGCAAATCAGAATTCTCATGTTTTAAATATGGTATAGTGCATTTATAAATACTGAAGTAGAATAAAACCAATTTGCTTTCAATTAAAATTTTTTATTATTTTACTATTCTCCTAGAGCGTTGTAAAGAATAAAGGGGTTGGGACTAGGAAATATTCTTCTAAATTAAAAGAGAAAGCAAATAAATACCCCAAGTCATATTCATTTTGAAAATTATTGGTTGTGGAATTACCTGGTGTGTTTTTTTCCCTAAATCAAGGTACCCTAGTTGGTAAACTGGTTACCAGGTGTCCATGTTCAGGATATTTTACAATAGCATTAAAATTTGTCATATTAAAAAGTTAAAATAATTGGTTGGTACAAACAGATAAATGAGTAGAATTAACTTCTCATGCCCAAATTAAGCTTTATAATTTCACCTCTGGGTTCAGGAAGACCACAGCTCGATTTAGAGTTGCCAGCAGGCTCCCTAAGAGTAGGGCGTCCACACCTGGAATGCAGAAATGTGGTGGGGGGGGGCGGTGGTACAGTGGCGTTCATTCTTTAGTGTATTTACTTGGTGAGCAGTCAGTTTCTGGCAACACACTCAGCACATAAACTGAGTATATTGACCTGGGAGCAAGATTAGTTCGAATAAGTGGACAGATTCTTAACTTGCTTACAAGAATCAACAAAAAGGCTAAGGAAAAGTGAGTGACAGGTGGTAATGTCAGGGACATTTAGGACTTTTGTTCTAAATCTCCCATGGCTACTTCCCTGTGTCAGACTTCAGGGCAGATCTAGGCAAGCCCTGAAATATTTCCTCCGTTTCTTCCAGAAGTTGGGTGATGACATTCTAAGATGATTAAAAAGGGGTCAAATTGAAACTAAAGCTATTTTGCTGTCTTCTCTAACGTAGCACAAGAATTTATGTAAAAAACTCCAGATTTCCATTTATTTCCTTTATTTTTTGCTATTTACTATTGTCTCTATCACTGATTTGGCCTAACTCTTCTCAACTGCATTTATATGATCTTAGGACTATTCCCTGACAAGGACTCTTTTGTACATTAAGATCTCCCCTTATCTCTTCATGGCTGTGAAAAGTTCATCAATACCTGAGGTGTTTGTGGTTGCAGAAACTCGTCAGAGCTTGGCACCACTTGCTGTGTATTTTACTCACCAAGTTTAAAAGAAAGACAGAGAAAGATCTAGGCAATAATTATATAGGCATGAGAGGCTTGGGTTCACATTCCACTTGGGAATTTTAAAATATTTATTCACTTTCAGGATATAATAACATTGATTACCCCACTGTTCAAAAGTACTAATTCATTTCCATGAATTTCACATTCAATATTTTCACTACAGAAAATAAAACCTTCACATCTCTCTTCTTCATTGACATGCGGGCCTTTTTTGTTCTCCTCCTTCCTGGTAAAATATTTTAAACACACAAAACAGACAGTGTGTTTAGTACCTTAATTAGTAGTATGTTGACATTTAGATGGCACTGAGAAGAATCCAGTAACTCTCTTCCTAAGTTATATAAGGAAATTCTGAAATAGCAATTGTTTCTAGGAATTTAAACAATTACCCTAGAAGACTAGGCCAGATTATGACAGGTGAAATGTGTTATAACCACCATTTAATGAGTATTGAAGAAAATAGATTTAGACTTCTCCATCTGCTTTAGAAGATTAATGTTCATTATTTAGTCTCATTACATCAATCTCCTTTTATTTTAATGTAGCATATGCCTTAATCTATGCTGCATCACTTGTTAGCATTTTTAAATGAACTTTTAATTTTCAATCAAAAGAGAAAAGACTGACCCCCATTGGCAGTTTAGTTGCCTTGGCTTGGGCTATAGTGTTAAAAACTCACGCACACTTTTTGAAGGTCTTGCTTCAGTTTTTAGAAAGATTGAAGTAGGAGGTTGTTTTCTAGTTCATTTATATACCCTTTCTTCTAAAAATGTTCTATTTCTTTGAAGAGCAGCTATTTAATGCTAAAAGGCAGAGGACAAATTAATCTGTATCTTATTTTTATATTCTAGTACCATTTTTCTTTTTGGCAGTTTAAGAAATTTGGTAGTAAATGAGATTGTCTTGAGACAGCATGTGAGGAACAGGGAGGAAGAGAAATTAAGATATCTGTGGCGACTACCATTTTTTAATGAGTCTTAGCTCCCCTGTGGAACCCTAGGATTTTAAAGGGGTGAAAACATTAAGAAGAAAACTCTTTTGTTGCTTGAACAACTCAGTTGTCAAGAATATTTTGGCAGATCTTTCCCTTGTACTAAAAGGACTTTCATGGAGATCTTTTGGCCAACAGAACAGTCGAAGATTTGTGATGACCACATGAATCCTTACTCAACGGTCAAGCAATGTCCCAAGCTAAGCCTAACTCAGCAAAATGGTCTCAAAGATTTTATAAGTGTAAAAATTAAGATATAAAGTAAATTAACTGATGGTTTCTCTTTTTTCTTTAGCATCATACAAATAAATATATCTCAAAGAGGTAAAATACTTTCCCACAGAGGTGGAATATAATTAAACAAAAATATAGCCCCCACTACAGTCATTCTAAAGCCACTCAAGCTAGTCCTTCACAAAAAATGGGTGAGTTTCTAGTAATGCAGCCCAAGCCAAGGCAAATATCACGCGCATGCTGGCAGTCTTCCATAAAGGGCTGAAATTTTAAGGTGCATTTTTATTTTATTTATTTTTTGTATCCTCACTTGAGGACATGCTTATTGATTTTAGAGAGGGGGGGAGAAAGGGAGAGAGAGGAACAGAAACACCGATGTGAAAAAGAACCATCGTGACCCAGGACCAAACCCACAACCTAGGCATGTGTCCTGGCAAGGAATCGAACCTGCAGCCTTTTGGTACACAGGATTATGCTCCGTGAACCACACTGGCCAGGGCTTAAAATACATTTTTTTAAATGAGTTTGACTTTTATTTAGATTCCACTATAAGTGATACCATGCAGCATTTATCTTTCTCTGTCTGACTTATTTCACTTAGCATAATGTCTTCAAGGTCCATCCATGTTTTCACAAACATCAGGATATCTTTTTTCCCATAGCTGAATAATAATTCCATTATATATACATATTTTATAATAATTTTTTATTTATCCATTCATCCACTGAACACAGGTTGTTTCCATAGCCTGACTATTGTAAGTAATGCTGCAATAAACATGAGCATGCAGGTATCTATTCAATATCTTGTTTTCATTTCCTTTTTGATATATACCTAAAATGTAAATCCTGGAAAATGCATTTTTAAAATGTTAACAAATAATCCTCATTCCAACTCCTTTCCCAAACAATACACATGCAAATAACAGGGAGAAGGACATGGAAGGAACATTACTGGAAGACACAGCTTGCCTGCCCTGACATTGACCCTGGGACGCCCGCAGAGGTCTCTAATCTTATAATACTCAGTGATAGCTTTCCGCTGCTCACCATACTATTACAATAGAAGTATAATAAGTTTACTTTGACCGTGAATTTTCTAAGTGGATAGGATTTAGAGAAAAAGAGAAAAGAACGTTAGCCCTGGCTGGTGTAGCTCAGTGGATTGAGTGCCGGACTGCGAACCAAAGGATCACAGTTTGATTTCCAGTCAGGGCACATGCCTGGGTTGCAGGCCAGTTCCCAGCAAGGGATGCATGAGAGGCAACCATACATTGATATTTCTCTCCCTCTCTCCTTCCCTTCCCCTCTAAAGATAAATAAATAAAATCTTTTAAAAAAAGATAAGAACATTAAAGCAATACTTAAAAAATGAAAGCTGGAAGCTTTTTCATTTATGTATTTATTTCTGCCATGTAAAGATAATTTTCAAAGGGACTAAGAAGGGTAAGTTGTTATTAACACAAAATGTTTTTGCAGCAGGGCAAAGCAGGTTACCACAGCTTGAGAGACATTTGCAATTTGACGTTGTTTTTCTCTCAGGCCTTGTGGGTGGTCTTATGATCTCAGAGCTGAGACGTCTTCAAAGTCAAAAAACTGATATTCACTCTCACTTCTTTGCTTGATCCATCCTTTGGAAAGATAGCTTGAGATTGTTTTTATAACAGTATATTAATTTTTTACAAGACTGTGGTAATTAACTTTTTAACTAATCGTTGTCTTTTATAGATTAAAAATAAAATATATCAGTTGTCTGAGAGTCATATTTGGCTCTTTAAGTATAAATGCAATTCCCTTTTTAACCATAGTCAGGCCTTCCATCAAAATAATTTAACTCCAGAAATTATTTTCTGAAGCCAAAGAACAACACATATTTCAACTCCTGTGTAATAACACTGCAAAATTTGGTAACATCTGCATAGTTTCTTTACTAATTGCAGTGTTATGCTGAAGTTAATTATATGAAACTGATTTTTTCCCAACACAACTTTTATATATCACATTCAGTATAATTGGTACTTTGAATCATAAATTGTTTTTCAGCTAGAGTGTGTGGTTTGATATTGCTAATGAAATGATTTTAATGTTCCGCTTAGCTATTATGAGGAATCATATTTTGTTTTGTACTTTTAAATATAATTCTCCATTGTAGCATACTAATTAACCTGATAACTACTTTTCTTTTTTTAAATCTTCAGCATAACATTATACGAAAGCAGTAAAATAATTAGCAAGAGGTAGAGCTACATATGAGTCCTTCAATTACAGCATTTTTTGGTACTACTGTTACCTAATAATATTTTTGCGTTCACCATTCTTGAGTTCCAAAAACAGCACTATACACATGTTTAGTGGTCTAGCTATAAATAGGGTTGCCATTATTAATAATAATGCCAATATGATCTTCAGATTATGAATAGGCCCTGCAATGTGAGATGGAATGGCAAGATAACAAAGACTACATTTTCAATAGCATGAAGCTGGTATCATTTCTGTTCATTCAATTCAACAAATATTTATTAAATCTTATACATGTGTGCTCAGTACTGTCATATGTATGAGCAAAGACAGAAAAAATAATTGAGAGATTCAACTCTTGCCCTGAAGAAGGTCATAACTGTTTGGGTTTGGGCGATGACTAAAAAATATTATTAGTCTCCATGAACAATATTTTCCCAATTACATATTATTTGGCATTATTCTCTGCATTGTGTAGTATAGTTAAAACCCCATTAGAGGAAGGGAAATTCAATGTAAGTCAGAAGCATTTCAGGTGGCCTTTTGATAAAGGTGGGACCTTAATCAAATATTGAACAATTGGTTAAGACATGGAAATGTGGATGAGAAGAGATTTCTTGTATGAGCAATAGTTTGAACAAAGACTTAGAAGAAAGAAGGACACTTAGAGTGTTTGGAGGGCAATGAGTCCTCCTCGGTCAGCTCAGAGTCCATGAAGGGGAGATCAAGTTGGATATACAAGGTCTGTCTAGAAGGTATCCAGCCATGTAATGTGAAAAATGGGAACATTTATTGAAGAAGAAACAAGATACAAGAAACATACACAGAACAGGGATGCCTCAGTCCCCTTCAAAGTAGGCACCTTGGGTCCTCACACAGTTCTCCCAAGTGCCATCAGCTGCCCCATTTTTTTTTCCTGAATCTCATCTACAGTCTGAAATCTCTTCCCTTTCAAAGGTGATTTTAGTTTTTGGAAAAGTAAGAAGTTGCAGGGTGCCAAATCTGGGCTGTTGGTGGGATGAATCTCCTGGGTGATTTGATGTTTCACCAAAAAACTCTGCACAAGATGTGATGCATGAGCAGGCACATTGTCATGATGAAGCTGCAATCACTAGTTGCCCAAAGCTGAGGCCTTCTGAATTATCCAAATAGTTTTCAGGGAGGACTGTTCAAGCTTAATGCAAAATTTGATGCAGATTCATTGTTCACCATGCTCAGTTATTTTGAATGTGACTGCCACACAGTACACATGCTCACTCAGTTGAATCTACCATCCCCACTGTCTAGTACAGTGAAGTGGTCATTGTTCACACGTGTGCGTTCCTTAGCTGCCAGGTTACACTGATGTCATGCAAACCGCTCTTGTTATATTAACAATGGTTGGAGCCCTGGCTGGTGTGGCTCAGTGGATTGAGCTGGGGCCTGCAAACCAAAGGATCGTGGTTCAATTCTCAGTCAGGGCACATGCCTGGGTTGCAGGCCAGTTCCCAGTAGGGGACACACAAGAGGCAACCATACATTGATATTTCTCTCCTTCTCTCCTTCCCTTCCCCTGTAAAGATAAATAACTAAAAATCTTTAAAAAAAAACAATAGTTGGACTTTCTCCCTGTAGTCCTTTTATAACATAAAGTCATGGGGGCTTGGAATGCCAGAACCAAGCATGCATAAAACAATAGTGAGCCACTGAAGGTTTCTAACTGAAGATGCATGCAATACCTCACAAAAGGCTGGCCTGAGTGTCAGAGACTAGACGAGAAGTCAGAGTCTAAGAAATAGAAAGCACAAAAAACGAGGCCAAGCGATATGAGTGGAAAACATTAAGCCTGAGCATCAGGAAAGTCTTGAAAGTGATGATATGCCTGCCTTGTCAGGAACCCGTCATAGTCCCACTTTTGTGTCAGGAGTTATTTCCAGGGTCCTAAGTGAGTGTGAGTGAATATTCTAATGGGAATATGAATCAGTTAACCAAAATGGGGTTGCAGAATTTTGGATAAATCCTGATATAAATAAAGTGGAGTTTTAGAAAAATGAACCTGTCATTGTTAGGGAGAAAAGATTAATACAGGATGAGGCCAGGTTTAGATGTGGCAGTGGTTGAAAAATAGCTGTAACAAATGAGTGAACTGATAGGGGCTTAGGCAAGGATTGTAACTGTAGGCATTGAGAAGAATGATACTTAAGAAAAATAACTCAAAGTAGAAATGTGCCAATGAAAGGTGACGCTGTGGTTTCAACACTGATAAACATGCAGTAGCTGTACTATGGACAGAATAACAAGGGTTAGAACAGGAAGTGTTAGATGAAGATGTCAGCATTTCCTGACTCAGTAGAGCTCAGCTGGAAAGAACATTCGTAGCACATGGCCAGTGGCTGACGTATTGAATAATTGGGACCTCCACTAAATATCATGAAGATCTTTTCTTTTTCACATTACATTTTGTTTCAATGGGTCTCAAAGTTCTGTGACAGATTTTTGGTAAAGTTATTTAGAAAAACTAGTAACTTTAAAACTGCCACACACACACATACACACACACACACACACACACACACACACACACACACACAAATGGTCCACAAAATATTTTTCTTTCTTTCTGAAGGTGTTAATGATGCATTGTAATCATTAACCAGCCTTTTACTATTAAACTTAAGTGGCCAGTTGAGACAGTTATGAAACTGTTTTTCCACCACTAATTAAGATTTGGTGGCAGATATTGGCAATAATGTTTGTTTAGCCTTCTGAGATTTCTGGACAGACTCGGTGACTTTGCCAGCTCCAGCCACCTTCTTGTCCACCACTTTGATGACACCAACAGCAACTGTCTGTCTCATGTCACAAACAGCAAAGCAGCCCAGAGGAGAACTGTCAGAGGAGCTCTCCACACACATGGGCTTGCCAGGAACCATATCAACATTGGAAGCATGACCAGATTTCAAAACCTTTGGGCCGTCTCCCAGCTTTTTCCCAGAAGAATGATCAATGGTCTCCTTCAGCTCAGCAAATCTGTGAGCTGTGTGACAACCCAGCACAGGTGTCCATCTGGCACTGATTTGGCCTGGATGGTTCATGATAATCACCTGAGCTGTGAAGCAAGCTGGTTCCATTGGTGGGTCATTTTTCTGTCACCAGACACATTGTCACAATGAACATCTTTGACACACATTCTTAACATTGCAGCCAACATTATACTCAGGAAGGGCTTTGCTCCAAGCTTCATGGTGCATTTCAACAGACTTCAGTCGAAACGTTCATTGACTGGAGCAAAGGTGACCACCATGCTGGGTTTGAAAACACCAGTGTCCCCTCAGCCCACAGGAACAATACCAACATCACCAATTTTATAATCATCTGGAGGGTCAGACGCAGGCACTCGTCAGTTGGATGAATTTGTGGCAGGATGCAATCCAGAGCTTCAAGCAGCAGGTTCCACTGGCATTGCCGTATTTATGGGTGATTTTCCATCCCTCGAACAAAAGCATGTTAGCACTTGGCTCCAGCCTGCTGTCACCATTCCAACCAGTAAGCGACACAAATGCTACTGTGTCAGGATTGTAGCCAATTTTCTTATGGCAGACGCAGACTTCCTCGTA